>NC_133128.1:89503341-90703341 GCF_048418815.1 Hemitrygon akajei
TGCATGTCGCTCTTGCTTTTATCTATTGAGCAAGACACACTTTTCCTGATAATTTAAGTCAGAATCAGGTTTATGATCATTGACAAACATCATGGGAGTGGTTGTTTTGTGGCAGCAGTACAGTGCAATGCATAAAAAGTTCTATTATTTACAAATAAACAGTGCAAAAGGGGAATAGTAGCATAGTGATTCAGGACTGTTCAGAAATCTAAACATAAAGTACACTGTAGATGCTGTGGTCAAATCAACACGTACAAAAGCTGGATGAAATCAGCAGGTCGGGCAGCATCCGTTGAAATGAGCAGTCAATATTTCGGGCCAAGACCCTTCATCAGGACTGAAGAAGGATGGGGCAGAGCCCTATAAAGAAGGTGGGGGAAGGTGGAAGGTGCCAGGTGAAAAACCAATCAGAGGAAAGATCAAGGGGTGGGGGAGAGGAATCAGGGAGGGGATAGGCAGGAAAGGTGAAGAAGGAATGTAAGGGCAACTATGGGAAGTAGAAGACAGAATCATGAGAGAGGTGATAGGCAGCTAGAAGAGGAGGCAGAGTGAAAGTGGGATGGGGAAAGGGAGAGGGAATTACATCGGCAAGACCCGATGCAGATTGGGGGACCATTTCATCGAGCACCTCAGCTCTGTCGACCACAACAGACAGAATCTCCCGGTTGCCACCCACTTCAACTCTCCTTCACATTCCCATTCGGATGTGTCCATACATGGCCTCCTCTACTGCCATGATGAGGCCAAACTCAGGTTGGAGGAGCAACACCTCATTTACCGTCTGGGTAGTCTCCAGCCCCTTGGCATGAACATTGAATTCTCCAACTTCTGGTAATTCCCCCCCTCTCCCTTCCCCCATCCCACTTTCACTCTGCTTCTAGCTGCCTATCACCTCTCTCATGACTCTGCCTTCTTTTACTACCCATAGTGCTTTCCCCTTACATTCCTTCTTCACCTCTCCTGCCTATCCCCTCCCCCACTCCTCTGATTGGTTTTTCACCTGGCACCTTCCACCCTCCCCCCACCTTCTTTATAGAGCCCCTGCCCCCTCCTTCTTCAGTCCTGACAAAGGGTGTCGGCCCGAAATGTTGACTGCTCGTTTCAACAGATGCTGCCTGACCTGTTGAGTTCATCCAGCTTTTGTACCTGTTCAGAAATCTGATGGTAGAAGGGGGGAAGCTGTTCCTAAAACACTGAGTGTGAGTTTTCAGAGAGTACCTTCTCCCCGAGGGTGGTAACTAGAAGAGGCCATGTACCAAATGTTAAGGGTCCTTAATGATAACTGCCGACTTCTTGAGGCACTGTCTTTCACAAGTCAGCCATGCCTTAGAGCTTGGTATCCAACTGCCTGCAAGTTCATGTCACCAACATAGAGCAGCTGAACTACTGAGGTTTGAGTGACCTTAGTGAGCTTAATAGTTTCCCATTCCTCCTGTTGATGAATTCCAGTCAGAGGGAAGCTTGTGGGAGGCAAGATGCAGCATTATCGGAAGAAAGGGTTAGAAAATTTTTGAGCCATTGAGCGGTCGGTAGACACTCTATTCCAGAAATGATGGAATAAGGTCTTTTAGCGCAGTTAGAGATTGGCAAGTATGATGGTATGGGCATTGCTGAGCTGTGGCTGAAAGAAGGTTGTACTTGTGAGCTTAACATCCAAGGATCAGAAGATGTAGAATCCTTGTGGGTAGAGTTTATAAATCGCAAGGGTGAAAAGGCCCTGATGGGAATTATATACAGGCCTCTAATCAGTAGCCAGGATGTCGGCAACAAATTACAATAGGAGATAGAAAGCACATGAAAAAAGGGCAATGTTGTGATAGTCATGGTGGATTTTAATACACAGGTAAATTGGGAAAATCAGGTTAGTGCTGGATCCCAAGAGAGATTATTTGTAGTATGCCTACAAGATGGCTTTTTAGGAAAACTTGTGGATGAGCCCACTAGAGCAAAGTCAATTCTGGATTGGGTGTTACGTGATAAAGCAAATTTGAGTAGAGAGTTTAAGGTAAAGGAATGCTTAAGATGCAGTGATCATAATTCACTTTGCAGTTTGAGGAGGACAAAATAAAATTGGTTGTATCAGTTTTACAATGGAGTAAGTGGAATTACAGAGGAATGAGAGAGGAGCTAGCCAAATTTGATTGGAAGGGGGCTAGCAGGGATGACAGCAGAACAGCAATCACTAGAGTTTCTGGAAGAAATTGAGAAGGTGCAGCAAAGATGAAGAAGTATTCTAAAGGTAGGGTGACACAACCATGGTTGAATAGGGAAGTCAAAGATAGCAAAAAGGGCATATAATAGAGCAAAAATAACTGGGAATTTAGAGGATTGGGAAGCTTTTAAAAACCAAAAGAAGGTATTTAAAAAGCCATAAAGAGAGAAAAGATGAAATATTAAAGTAAGCTAACTAATAATATAAAGAGGATACACAAAATATTTTTGGATATACTATATAAGAGATTATAGTGGCATTAGCACTGATTTTTCAAGATCACTTAATCTGGAATGGTTCTGGAAGACTGGAAAATTGCAAACGTTACTCCACTCTTTAAGAAAGGAGGGAGGCAAAAGTAAAGAAATTATAGGCTAGTTAGCCTGACTTCAGTGGGTGGTAAGAGGTTGGGGTGTCTATTATTAAGGTTGAGATTTCAGGGTACTTGGAGCACATGACAAAATAGGCCAAAGTCAGCATGGTTTTCTTAAAGGAAGTTCTTGCCTGACAAATCTGTTGAATATATTTGAGGAAATAACAGGCAGGATAGCCAAAGGAGAGTCAGTAGATGTTGTTTATTTGGACTTTCAGAAGGCCTATAACAAGGTGCTGCACATGAGCTGCTTAACAAGATATGAGCTCATGTACTGAATGATCTTTAATAGCCGATGCTTAAGTTTACTTAAGGTGAAGGACTTATGCTGACATTATTATCTTCCTTCTGAAAATTGCTGGTCTCAGTTTCTCATTTAGAAAGGAAATTATAGACCAGTTAGTTTAATCTCAGTGGTTGAGGAAATGCTGGAGTCCTTTAATAAGGATGAGGTTTCGGGGAACTTGGAGACTAATGATAAAATAAGTCAAAGTCAGCATTGTTTCTGCAAAAGGAAATGTTGCCTGACACATCTGTTAGAGTTCTTCGAGGAAGTAACAAGCAGGGTTGACAAGGGAGAGGCGGTGGATGTCACTTACTTGGATTTTCAGAAGGCATTTGATAAGATGCCACACCCTAGGCTGTTTAACTAGATAAAATCCTATGGTGTTACAGGAAAAATACTGGCATGGATAATGAGAATAAAAGGGACCTGTTTGGTTGGTTGCCGGTGTCTCGTGGTTTTCCTCATGGGTCCGTTTTGGGACTGCTACTTTTCATATTGTTTG
This sequence comes from Hemitrygon akajei, assembly GCF_048418815.1. Lineage (NCBI taxonomy): Eukaryota > Metazoa > Chordata > Chondrichthyes > Myliobatiformes > Dasyatidae > Hemitrygon > Hemitrygon akajei. Next base: position 89,506,715 of record NC_133128.1, read on the forward strand.
TCCATGATTTGGATAATGGAATTGATGGCTTTGTGGCAAAGTTTGTGGTACAAAGATAGGTGCAGCAGTAGGTAGTGCTGAGGAAGCAATGAGATTGCAAACAGGTGGCAGATGGAATATAGTGTTGGAGAGTGTATGACAATGCATTTTGGTAAAAGGAACAATAGTGTGGACAGTTATTTAAATTAGAGGTGCAAAGGGACTTAGGAGTCCTCGTGCAAGACTCCCAGAAGGTTAATTTACAGGTTGAGTCTGTGCTAAAGAAGTCAAATGCAATGTTGGTACTTAATTCAAGAGGAATGGAATATAAAAGCAAGGAGATAATGCTGAGTCTTTATAAGACACTAGTCTTGGAGTTTCGTCAACAGTTTTGGCCCCCATATCTCAGAAAGGATGCGTTGTCATTGAAAAGAGTCCAGCGGAGGTCCACGAGGATGTTTCTGGGAATGAAGGAGTGCTTAGCAGTTTGGGCCTGTACTTACTGGAATTTAGAAGAATGCAGTGGGGGGTGGGGGGGAACCTAATTGAAATCTGCCAAATGTTGAAAGGAATAGATAGGGTGGATATGAAGAGAATGTTTCCTATGGTGGGGGTATCCAGAACTAGAGGGTCCAGCCTCGAATATTGAGGGGAGACCATTTAAAACAGAGGTAAGGAGGAATTTTTTTTATAGCCAGAGAGTAGTGTATCTGTGAAATGCACTGCTACAGACTGCAGTGGAGGCCAAGTCCATGGGTATTTATAAGGCAGAAGTTGATCGTTTCCTGATTGGTCAAGGTATCAAGCGATATGGCGAGAAGACAGGTGTATGGGGTTAAATGGGATTTGGGATCAGCCATGATGAAATGGAGGAGCAGACTCGATGAGCTGAATAGCCTAATTCTGCTATGTCTTATGGTCTTATTTTACTCAACAGCTATATAATTACTCACAAAATTCACAAGAACAAGTCCCTTCTTGATATAAAATACATTTGTTTCATGTCTTTTGAAGAAGGCTCAGCATCTAGAATTTTCCCCTCCAAGTGAAAAGGTTATATCTCATTCACTGGGTGTTTTCCAATAATTCAGAGCAAGACTTCAAATACAAAGCGAAGGACTACTGCAATGTCAAATGTGCCATGCCTGATTTGGAGAAGTTTATAAATGTTCTCAGTCTATCCTCCCAATATTTACCACTCAAATATTACTAATAAGATTACTTGCTCTTTCATCTCAGTGCTGTTTCTGGAAGTATGCCACGTACAACCTTGCAAGAGGAATTGCACTTCAAAACGCTACGTTATTGCTTGTACAGTACCTCAGAGCATCTTACGGTCACTGAAGACACCTGAAAGCATAAGCCATTTTTCTTGCAAGATCCTCTGCTAAGTGAGTACAGTTTTAAGGTGCTTGGAAGTAGGTACAGAGGAGATGTCAGGGGTAAGTTTTTTTACACAGAGAGTGGTGAGTGCGTGGAATGGGCTGCCAGCGGCGGTGGTGGAGGCGGATACAATAGGGTCTTCTAAGAGACTCCTGGATAGGTACATGGAGCTTAGAAAAATAGAGTGCTGTGGGTAACCCTAGGTAATTTCTAAGGTAAGGACATGTTCGGCACAGCATTGTGGGCCAAAGGGCCTGTATTGTGCTGTAGGTTTTCTATGTTTCTATGTTTCTATTACAGGAAAGATACTAGCAAAGATAGAGCATTGGCTGATTTGCAGAAGGCAAAAAGTGGAAATAAAGAGATCCTTTTTGGATTGGCTGATGGTGACTAGTTGTGTTCTACAGGTGTCTGTGTTGCATCTGGTTCTTTTCATGTTATATGTCAATGATTTGGCTGATGGAATTGATGTCTTTGTGGCCAAGTTTGTGGATGATATGAAGAGAGGTGGATGGGGCAGGTAGTGTTGAGGAAGCAGGGGGTCTACAGAAGGACTTAGAGAGATTGGAAGAATTTGCAAAGAAGTGGCAGGAAGTGGAATATAGTGTAGGGAAGTGCTTGGTCATGCAATTTGGTAGAAGGAATAAAGTGCAGGCTATTTTTTAAATGGGGAGAAAATTCCAAAATTAGAGGTACAAACGGACTTGAGCATCCTCACGCAGGAATACCTAAAGATTAACTTGCAGGTTGAGTTGGTGGCAAGGAACGCAAATGTAATGTTAGCATTCATTTTGAGAGGACTAGAATATGAAAGTAAGGACGTGACGATGAGGCTTCATAAGGCACTGGTCAGATTGTACTTGGAGTATGTGAGAAATAATGGGCTCCTTACCTAAGAAAAGATGTGTTGGCATTGGAAAGGTCTAGAGGAGGTTCAGGAGAGTGATCCCAGGAATGAAAGGGTTCACATCTGAGAGGTTTATTGGCTCTGGGCCTGTACTCACTGGAGTTTAGAAGAATGAGAGGAGATTTCATTGAAACCTATCAAATACTGAAAGGCCTAGACAGAATGTGCCAAAGGGAGAAGGCAGGAGAATGAGGTTGAGAGTGATAATAAATCAGGCATGATGGAATGACAGAGCAGACTCAATGGACTGAATGGCCCAATTCTGCTCCTATGCCTTATGATCTTATGGAAAAGATTAAAGGATTTTCTCTAAGCACTCTTGCTAAAATATAGCATCCCCATTGATTCTCGGATATGCTTGGCTCTTGACCATTCAAAGTGGAGAAGTAGAATTTGGGCTGGTACTGAGATCAAAAGCTCATGCATCAGGAGGAGAGAAACCTCATCGAAAACTGCAGGAGGAGTGGACAACATTGGCAACATCTTCGAACTTACTAAACCCAAATGGAAATGAGTTATCCTCTTGCGTTTAAGATAACCTCAATGCCAGGTAGCACTGAAGAAGAGATTCTGCCTTTAATCATCTCATTGAATCTCAGTGAAGTACTTTGCAGTACCATGGGTTCAATGGATTTACATTGCACTAAACATCCTATGATGCACATCATAGACACAATACCCCAGCAACAAGCTCATCTTCAAGAGGCAGTGCCTGAAAGGGGGAGTATCCATCACTAAGCACCCTCACCATTCAGGACATGCCCCCTTCTCTTCACTACCATCATCACAGAGGAGGTATAAGAGCCTGAAGACTCACACTCAGTGATTCAGGAGGAACACTTACCCTCTGACATCAGATTTCTGAACCATCCATAAACCTGTGAACATTATTCCTTTGTTTGACACTATTTATTTATTTTCTAATTTATAATCGTGTTATGTCTTTCACTGTACTATTGTCACTAAACATCAAATTTCAATTCATGCAGACTGTGATAATAAACCTGATTCTGATACCAGTTCCATTATATCCTTTCACCAATAGGTGTAACTCAAAATTTATTCAATTAGAGAATCACAATAATAGTCATTAATATATTAATAAAATCTACAACAAATTAGGAGCCAACATTGATTTTCATTTTGCAATTGTGTGGCTATGGTATTTAGATTCAGGTGCTGAGAAGAGTCTGATTGAATATCTTAATTCCTTGATTTAAGGGAAGTTTCTGAGCTGACTAGGATACAATGAATGCTGCCAGTAATTTGGTTCCTGATTCATATGTTTGAAATGAGCCTTCTCATTTAAGATTTTAGAATAAGTAATGCATTTTTAGCATCCTGCCCAGATTCATTAAAGCCTGATATGTCAAATGCATTGCACAAGATTGCAGGAAACTGCAGAAAGTTGTGGACACAACACAGGAACTAGCCTCCCCTCCACCGAATCTGTCTCCACATGCTACTGCCTCAGAAAGCACCCAGCAGAATCAAAGGCTCTCACTCTTTCCATCAGGCATTAGATACGAAAGGTGTACCACCAGGCTCAAGGACAGCTTCTTTTGCACTGTTAGAAGACCACTAAATCACCTCTTGTAGGTTAAGAATGAACTCTTGCCCTCACAACCTACCTTGCTTTAGCCCCTGCACCTCATTGTCTGCCTGCAGTGCACTTTCTCTGCAACTGTAACAGTGCACTCACTGGCCACTGTACACTGCTCATTGATGCAAATATCTAATCAGTCAATCATGTGGCAGCAACTCAATGCATAAAAGCATGCAGACATGGTCAAGAGGTTCAGTTGTTGTTCAGATCAAACATCAGAAAGGAGAGAAAATGTGATGTAAGCGACTTTGACCGTGGAATGATTGTTGGCGCCAGATGGGATAGTTTGAGTATCCGAGAAACCGCCGAACTCCTGGGATATTCATTCACAACGGTCTCTCAAGTTTACAAAAAAACATCCAGTAAGCTGGAGTTCTGTGGGTGAAAACACATTGTTAATAAGAGAGGTCGGAGGAGAATGGCCAGACTGGTTCGAGCTGACAGGAAGGCGACAGTAACTCAAATCAAATAACAGCACATTGCAACAGTGGTGTGCTGGAGCATCTCTGAGTGCACAACACGTCAAACCTTGAAGTGGATGGGCTACAGCACCAGAAGATCACAAGCATACACTTCGTGGCCTCTCCACTGGGTACAGGAGGCACCGCTGAGAGTATATTCTGCATCTTGTACCACCTCAGTGCACTTACATTTTAAAATACTATGTATGGATGACATGCAAAGTGAAGTTTCCACTGTACCTCAGCACATGAGACGTAATAAACCAATTATCAATGATTAAAACTTGAATTTGTAAAGATGGTGGAAGAGGCAATGGAGCACTTGGATTGAATCCAGAAGTTAATTACTGCGGCAAAGCAACATATTTCACATCATGTAAGACAGGGACTATAACAATGAGTTCTGTACCCTTTCGTTCACAATCAAACATAAAGAGAGTGGAGAAAACCGGTGGCAGGAGAGAAACATACAGCACCAAGACCAGACAGCCAGTCATAATAGAAAGGCCTCATTTAGACAAATCACTGCAGGCCTTAGCCTGACAGTCAAACAGTATAATTGGCAAGCCAGCAGGCTGCAGTGGAAATTAGCAGCAGAAGCAGAGAATTGAATATCACTGAGAAGACTAAAATGTCAGAAATCTGGTGAAGGTTATCTACAGAGACAATCAAACTTCAGGGTTTTATATTTACTACACAGCTCCATAACTGGATAAATTGTTAATGATTTTTGTAAAATGAAGAGATCAACCTTCAATTGTTTCCTGAATGAACATGCTCTAAATTTTTAGTTCGTAATAATATCAGTCCTGCTTCACCAATCAATACTGCAGCTATAACATGCAGCTAAACAAACTTACATCAGACTTATCAAACACAATAGTTTCAGTCATATAAACCCATTAAGGTGACAGGTGCAAGCTGTGTTTGTTACACTGCCACAGATCAGAGAGCGGAATCGGCAGCTGCCGGGGATTGGTGCTAGCTGGATGGGAAGACCATAAAAAGCACCAGGACACTGCCATCAAGTGGTGAGATGTGGCATTGTCACCCAGCAGCTGGGGAGAAGTCTCCTCCTGTGTCAGAGTGGAAGCAAAGCACCGTTTCCAGCGGGAGTGACAAGGGAGCAACGCTAGTGTTACTATGGGAGTGACAGGCAGACTCCCACAGGGTACAGTGAAAGTGACAGCAGTCTAAACATGTTACAGGCAGTGTGACCGATAGTCCAGTCGGACTGATGGTCTCCCACATGTGATAATGGGAGTAACAGGCAGTCTCCACTTGTATCAGAGTGTGGACTGACAGACATGGTACAGAGGGAGTGTCAGACAGTTTCCCACATGATATAGCAGAAGTGACACATAACCTCCCAGCTGGTGAAATGCATTAGGAACAATTCACATACTATAGTCCAGTTAGCGATGTTTGAGTATTTGCTAAAAGCTGAGAAGATGAACGTCTAGAAATGGGGACTATATGTCAAAATAGTCAGCTTTGATGCTTTGATATATACATTTTAATCATCACGTGGATTTCTTTAGAAAAGACACAATCCAAGTCTGCAAAAAGAATCCCATGAATGTGGTACACTTGGGATTTCTATAGGTCCTTGATAAGCTGCCTCATGAAAGCCTGCGATAGATTGAATGAAGAGTTCAGTCAGAGAGTGTTTGGTAAAGAGCATGGCACAATACAGAAGGTAAAACTCATTAAAAAATCCAGCATAAAAGGTCACTTGTCATCATCTCTTTGCCGGTGCTCTGTAAAGACTTTGCAACAGTACTTTTGCAGTCTTCCTTCAAAAATGACCACAAATATTTCATTTTTAGATATAATTTCCATTTTGAAATTTTTGTTGCTATATTCCTCCACACATGTTCAGAGTATAACAGCTCTCCGGGTGAAACCAAATCTGTTCATCTTGCCTCCGGTTTCTTTGCCAAATGCCCTGAATCAATGGCTTCTGGTTACTGGCTGTCCTGCCGCTGAAAGTAACTTTTTCTGATGTACTCCAGCAAAGATTTGGAATGCTTCTAAGAAATCCTCTATAAATAATCTTGAAAAATTGATCACAGTATGATTGAATTTGGCATACAAATGGAGGATGTAACACACACAAAATTCTGGTGGAACGCAGCAGGCCAGGTAGCATCTATAGGAGAAGCACTGTCGACGTTTTGGGCCAAGACCCTTTGTCAGGACTAACTGAAAGGAAAGATAGTAAGAGATTTGAAAGTAGGAGGGGGAGGGGGAAATGCAAAATGATAGGAGAAGACCAGAGGGGGTGGGATGAAGCTGAGAGCCAGAAAGGTGATTGGCAAAAGGGATACAAAGCTGGAGAAGGGAAAGGATCATGGGACAGGAGGCCTCGGGAGAAAGAAAGGGGGAGGGGAGCACCAGAGGGAGATGGAGAACAGGCAAAGTGATGGGCAGAGAGAGAGAAAAAAACAACTAAATATGTCAGGGATGGGGTAAGAAGGGGAGGAGGGGCATTAACAGAAATTAGAGAAGTCAATGTTCATGCCATCAGGTTGGAAGATACCCAGCCAGTATATAAGGTGTTGTTCCTCCAACCTGAGTGTGGCTTCATCTTGACAGTAGAGGAGGCCGTGGATAGACATATCAGAATGGGAATGGGACGTGGAATTAAAATGTGTGGCCACTGGGAGATTCTGCTTTCTCTGGCGGACTGAGCATAGGTGTTCAGCAAAACGGTCTCCCAGTCTGCGTCAGGTCTCACCAATATATAAAAGGCCACACCGGGAGCACTGGACGCAGTATACCACACCAGCCAACTCACAGGTGAAGTGTCACCTCACCTGGAAGGACTGTCTGGGGCCCTGAATGGTGGTGAGGGAGGAAGTGTAAGGGCAGGTGTAGCACTTGTTCTGCTTGCAATGATAAGTGCCAGGAGGGAGATCGGTGGGAAGGGATGTGGGGGATGAATGGACAAGGGAGTCACGTAGGGAGTGATCCCTGCGGAAAGCAGAAAGGGGGGAGGGAAAGATGTGCTTGGTAGTGGGATCCCGTTGGAGGTGGCGGAAGTTACGGAGAATTATACGTTGGACCTGGAGGCTGGTGGGGTGGTAGGTGAGGACAAGGGGAACCCTATCCCGAGTGGGGTGGTGAGCGGATGGGGTGAGGGCAGATTTGCGGGAAATGGGAGAGATGCGTTTGAGAGCAGAGTTGATGGTGGAAGAAGGGAAGCCCCTTTGTTTAAAAAAGGAAGACATTTCCTTTGACCTGGAATGAAAAGCCTCATCCTGAGAGCAGATGTGGCGGAGACGGAGGAATTGTGAGAAGGGGATAGCATTTTTGCAAGAGACAGGGTGGGAAGAGGAATAGTCCAGGTAGCTGTGAGAGTCTGTAGGCTTATAGTAGATATCAGTAGATAAGCCGTCTCCAGAGATGGAGACAGAAAGATCAAGAAAGGGGAGGGAGATGTCAGAAATGGACCAGGTAAATTTGAGGGCAGGGTGAAAGTTGGAGGGAAAGTTAATGAAGTCAACCAGCTCAGCATGTGTGCAGGAGGCAGCGTCAATGCAGTCGTCGATGTAGCGAAGGAAAGGAGGGGGACGGATACTGGTATAGACTTGGAACATGGACTGTTCCACAAAGCCAACAAAAAGGCAGGCATAACTGGGACCCATGCGGGTGCCCATGGCTACACCTTTGGTTTGGAGGAAGTGGGAGGAGCCAAAGGAGAAATTATTGAGAGTAAGAACTAATTCTGCTAGACGGAGGAGAGTGGTGGTAGAGGGGAATTGGTTAGGTCTGGAATCCAAAAAGAAGCGGAGAGCTTTGAGACCGTCCTGGTGGGGGATGGAGGTATATAGGGACTGGATGTCCATGGTGAAAATAAGGCGGTGGGGGCCAGGGAACTTGAAATCATTGAAATGGAGGATATAACAGTTTGATCTAAGAAACAGTGTACTATGCCTGAACAAGGAAGACTACAATGGGATGAGGGAGGTGTTGGCTAGCCTAGACTGGGAACACAGGGTATATTGTGGAGCAGTTGAGGAACAATAGAAGGCTTTCAAAGGGATTTTTCGGGGTGCTTAACAAAAGTACGCTCAGTACTTCCAGTATCTAATAAAGCGGCCACAGAGTGTGTGTTCATGGTCTTCTGCTGCTGTAGTCCATCCACTTCAAGGTTCGACATGTTGTGCACTCAGAGATGCTCTTTCGTATACCACCGTTGTAACACATAGTTATTTGCGATACCACTGCCTTCCTGTCAGCTCAACTAGTCTGGCCATTCACCTCCAATCTCTCTCATTAACAAGGCGCTTTTGCCCACAAAATGACCACTTGCTGATTGCTGTTTTTTTGATAATTGACTTCAGGAGGTAGAAACCAAAGATTCGTGAGCCAGTCCTCATCAGGGGATCAGAGGTGGAGAGGGTCAGCAACTTTAAATTCCTTGGTGTCACCATTTCAGAGGATCTGACTTGAGTCCAGCATGTAAGTGCCATTATGAAAGAAGCACAGAAGCACCTCTACTTTCTTAGAAGTTTGCAAAGATCTGGCATCTCATCTAAAACTTTGACAAACTTCTATAGATGTGTGGTGGAGAGTAGATTGACTGGCTGTATCACAGCCTGGTATGGAAACACCAATGCCCTTGAACAGAAAAGCCTACAAAAAGTAGTGGATACAGCCCAGTCCATCATGGGTAAAGCCATCCCACCATTGAGCACATCTACATAGAGTGTTGTTGTAGGGGTCCATCACCAAGGACCCCCATCGTCCAGGCCATGCTCTTTTCTCACTACTACCATCCAGAAGGTGATACAGGAGCCTCAGGATTCACACCGGCTGGTTCAGGAATAATCGTTACCCCCCCAACCATCAGGCTGTTAAACTAGAGGGGATAACTTCACTCAACTTCATTCGCCCCATCATTGAACTATTCCCATGGCCTATGGACTCATCATCTCATGTTCACAATATTTATCGCTTATTTATTAAATATTATCTTATTATTATTTCCTTTCTTTCTCTGTTCCTTTTTGGATTTGCAAGGTTTGGTGTTTTGTTTTGAACTTCGGGTGTTTGTCTGTCCTGTTGGGAGGTGGTCTTTCATTGATTCTGTTCTGTCTCTTGTACCTACTGTGAATGCCCGCAAGAAAATGAATTACAGGGTTGTATATAGTGATATGTATGTATTTTGATTATAAATTTACTTTGAACTTTGATCTTTGTACCTAATAAAGTGTATATTCTAGTTGGAAGCAAGGACAGTGAGTGTGGGAGTGCCAGCCTTGCATAACTTAGGAAATAAAAGAAGGCATCAAACTAAAAGCTCACGCATACGAAGTTTCCGAAGAGTAGTGGGAAAATGAAAGTTTGGGAAAACTGAAAAAGCAACAAAGAACCGCTCAGCATGCAATAAGGAAAGGGAGGTTAGATGATGAAAGTAAACCAGCAAAGAACATACATAAAATCAGACAGCAAAAGCTTTTATAATTATATAAAACCAAAAAGAGAGGCAAAAGTGAACACACGTCCCTTGGAAGATGAGAAGGGGCAATTAAAATTGGGCATCGTGGGAATGGACGAGGCCCTGAACAACTAATTTGCATTGGTCTTCATGGTCGAGGCCACGCTGAAGAGAGATGTTATGGATGCAATGGGAGGTAAACACCTCGATACAATCACTGTCACTAAAGAGGTACTGATTAGCAAATTAGTGGGCCAAACAGTAGACGAGCTCCCTGGTCCCTGGTAGAAGAGTTCAGCACCCAAGGTGCTGAAAGAAATGGTGGAAGTTATTGTAGATGAATTTGCCAAAATTCTCTTGACTCTGGGCAGGACTTGGTGGATTGGAAGGCAGCAAATATCATGCCGCTATTTAAAAAAGGATGTAGACAAAAGGCATGTAACTACAGGCCAGTTGGTTTGACATCTCTTATCAGGAAAATGCTTGGAGCTGTCATTAAGGAAGAAGTAGCGTGACATCTGGATAGAAGTGGCTTCATTAGGCAGAGATAGCATGGATTCATGAAGGGCAAGAGCTGCTAGACAAAGAGTTCTTCGAGGATATAATGAGCACAGTGGATAGAGAAAAGCAAGTGAATGTTGTATACTTGGTTTTCCAGAAGGCATTTGATAAGGTGCTGCAAGATTCAGGGGGAATAGATTTAGGACAATATAAGGAGAAACTGAGTTTTCCAGAGACTAGTGAATAAATGGAATTCTCTGTCAAGGGAAGCAGTAGAGGCTACGTCATTAAATATATTTAAGACACAGTTAACTACAGTAGATTTTTGCTTACTGGGGAATTAAGGATTATGGGGAAAAGGCAAGCAGGTGGAGTTGAATACACCGTCAGATCAGCCATAATCTTATTGAATGTTGGAGAAGGCCCAACGGGCCAGATGGCCGACTCCTGCTCCTATTTCTTATGTTCTTATGCTCTGTCTCCCTTATCCATGTAACTCAAAATCTCAGTTGTATTGTGAAATTTCTGCACATCTTCTCTGAGGTCTTGACACTGTTCATAAAGTGCAATGGTCAAAACTAGAAACAATATCCCACCATGACGTGTCACCCCATTTGAAATTGAATCTTACAGTTCATATTGGGTGTCTTCATTCTTCTTACCATAGTACATTGTATTATTTCTCTTATTTCTTTCTGCCTGACTGCCAGTGTACTCCTGTTTAATGCATTTCCCAATTTCATGTCATCAAGTTTGAAATTATGCTTCATATGCCCAAGTCCAGGACTATGAAACATATCAAAACCGGCAACATTCCTAATACCAGCTCCTGAGGGGCATTCATAGTCCCACCCCTTTATCCTGAACAATATGAGTAAATTCAACATTTCTCTCATCTTTCTGTTCCTTCATTAATTTTGTATCCATGCAACTCTGTCAATTAATCCCATGAGCATGAATTTTCTTAATGAGTACCAATTATAATACTATATCAGATTCCTTTTGGAATGTCCATATGCACAAAATCAACTTTATTATTGTAATCAACACTCTTCAAACACTATTTCTCATGGTTATGTTCTCTTCTTTGGTAAATCTGCATTTTTAAATGTCAATATGCCTGGGAATATTGTCTCTGAGAGTTTTCTCATCGTCGACACTAGATGCCTGAGTGGTTGATGAAGAGTTTGTTCCTCTTCCTCTTTTTATAACAGGGAGGCAACACCTGCAGTTACCTAGCTCTCCAATATCAATGGATTGTGGTCAGAGAGTTTTGCTTTATTTTTCTCAGTAACTTAGCATGCATCTCTGCGAGATCAGTGGCATTGCTACTTATTGTGCTACTCATATTTTAAATGCCTCCTTTCTATCCTCTTCAATGTTTTATTAACCTATCTATCTACTGATTGAGATAGAGTGCAGAGCAGGTCCTTCCGGTACTTCAAGCTGCGCCTCCCAGCAATCCCCCAATTTAACCCAAACCTAATCACGGGACAATTTACAATGACCAATTATCCTGCCAACCGGTATGTCTTTGAACTGTTGGAGGAAACCCACATGATCACAGGGAAAACATACAAACTCCTTAGGGGCAGTGGTGGGAATTGAACCCAGGTCACTGGGACTGTGAAGTGTATAACCGTGATGCTACCATGCTGTCTTTATTTTCAGCTCTCCTATGCCAATCATTCATAGACCAGCCTATTTACTGAAAATACCTTCAAACTAACTATTTAGCCATCATGGTCTCTGCCCCAGAAAGGAATCCATTTGTTCCCTTTTGTTCCTTTATCTTTTAAATATCTAAATATTAATAAAGAGATGCTTTGACTTGCTTTCATCTTACTGTTAAATTTATTCTTCTATGGTCTCTTTATCCCTCTTTTTCTTTCTTCTCTGGGTTTCCTGGTTTCCTCTCTATGAACCTTTCAAATTCAATATCCCTTTCCAGTTCTGTGATAGTATCTTTCCCCTTTCTTTTAGTTTCTGGATTGTTTGAAGTTATGAACTGGGGACAGCTTTCTCAGGCAAACACTGGCAGTTTTACAGGAACTGTCAGCATTTCCTTGGGTGTCCAGAAGTAACGATTGTTACTAACAGCTGTTTCCCAGAGTTGTGCTAGGATTGTGCTTCTCATGGGATCCATTTGACAGAGTGTGAAGTTGCAGCAATTCCCAGTACTTACCTTGGGGAATCAGCTCAAACACGAGTCAGTTTCTCCTCCACTGACTACAAATACACAGAGGGTGCAGAAGGCAACATTAGTCATCTCCAATTTTTTAATTGGTTGTTCTTTTGAATGTCTTTCAAGATGTCTGAGTTCATCTGAATCACTTCACATCTAAGTGTTTTAGATTTTTTTATAAGTTGTGTTTCAGATTTCTAACAGTTTAATTGATTTTTTAAAAATAGTTTTCTCTGCTTTCATTGTTTTTGGCAGCTTTGACAGCCTGTTAATCTGAGAGGCCTGGATTAACAATGTGCTAAATTTTTTCAGCAGTTTGCTGAGCAGGACCTGTCCTACGTCTCTCACCATCTGACTCAGCCCACAGAACCATGGAGTTCTCACTGGGAATGTCCGAAGGTGCCTCCTGTTCAAATTCTGACTCACTTAATGCATGTTCTTCCCAAGCTTGTGTCAAGCCTCTGATATCGCCATAAAATTATTATCTCAAGTGAAGCTCGCTACACTATCAGTAATAAAATATACACTCTAAATCCATCTTGGTGTTCTCCACATTTACTCCTTGTCTCAACCTTTTTGCCATATTGTTGTTGGTTTGTGTCCTGGTCCTCCTAATTCGCCTTTTTAAGACCATAAGACATCGTTCAGCCTGCTCCACTATTCGATCATGGCTGATTTATTATCCCTCTCGTCCCCACTCTCCTGATATCTGCCCATAACCTTTGACGCCCTTACTAATCAAGAACCGATCCACCTCTTTTTTAAGGACATGTCTTCCACAGCCATCTGTGGTAAAGAAATCCACAGATTCACCACCCTCTGGCTGATGAGATTTTGGAGTACTTGGAAACTAATGATAAAATAAGTTTCTGTAAAGGAAAATCTTTCCTGACAAATCTGTTAGAGTTCTTCAAGGAAGTAACAAGCAGGATGGACAAAAGAGAGGCAGTAGGTGCCTTTTACTTGGATTTTCAGAAGGTGTTTCATAATGTGCCACACATGAGGCTGCTGACAAGATGAAATCCTATGGTGTTACAGGAAAGATACTGGCATGGATAGCGGAATGGCTGACAGACAGGAGGCAGCGAGTGGCAATAAAAGGGGCCTTTTCTGGTTGGCAGCCAGTGATTAGTGGTGTTCTTCTGGGGGCAGTATTGGGACCATTACATTTCACTTTGTTTGTCAATGATTTAGATAATGGAATTGATGGTTTTGTGGCAAAGTTTGTGGATGATACAAAGATAGGTGGAGGGGTAGGTGGTGCTGAGGAAGCAATGCGATTGCAGCAGAACTTAGACAAATTGGAAGAATGGGCAAAAAAGTGGCAGATGGAATACAGTGTTGGGAAATGTATGATCATGCATTTTGGTAAAAGGAACAATAGTGCGGACTATTATCTAAATGGGGAGAAGGCTCAAACATCAGAGGTGTGGAAGGACGTAGGAGTCCTTGTGCAAGACTCCCAGAGGTTAATTTACAGGTTGTATGCAAAGAAGACAAATGCAATGCTGGCATCTATTTTAAGGGGAATAGAATATAAAAGCAAGGAGATAATGCTGAGGATTTATAAGACACTGGTCAGGCCGCATTTTGAATATCATCAATAATTTTGGGCCCTATATCTCAGAAAGGATGTGTTGTCATTGAAGAGAGTCCAGAGGAGGTCACAAGGGTGGTTCTGGGTATGAAGGAGTTAGTATATGAGGAACATTTGGCAGCTTTGTGCTTGTACTCACTGGGATTTAGAAGAATGCAGAGGGATTTGAAAGGACTAGATAAGGGGAAATGGAGAGGATGTGTCCTGTGGTAGGGTATCCAGAGCTAGGGTGCACAGTCTCAAACTTGAGGGGCAATCTTTTAGAACAGAGGTAAAGAGGAATTTATTTTAGCCAGAGAGTAGTGAATCTGTGAAATGCTCTGCCACAGACTGTGGTGGAGGCCAAGTCTGTGGGTATACTTAAAGTGGAGGTTGGTGGTTTCCTGATTGGTCAGGGCCTCAAAGGATATAGCAAGAAGGCAGGTGTATGGGGTTGAGTAGAATCCAGGATCAGCCATAATGGAATGGCTGGGCAGACTCGATGGGCTAAATGGCCTAATTCTGCTCTTATGGTCTTATGGACCTGTTTTATCTTTTTTCCATAACCATGTTAAAACTATTAGAATTGTGGTCACTAGACCCAAAGTGCTTCCCAACTACCACTTTCCCCCCCTCAGTGCTTCTAGGTTTCACTATTCAAATTGGGAGGAAACGTTCTGGATACACCACACAAGTTCTGCCTCGTCCTAACCCTTTACGTCATGGATTCCCCCGTTGATACACGGAAAACTGAAACCTCCCCTATGGCATTACCCTATTACTTTCTCAAATACGTGCCATTTCTCAACGTGCCCACTCGTCAAGTTCATGCTAACAATTGGGGAGGGGGGATCTACAATATTGCCCTACCAAAGTGGCCATCCTCTTCTATGTCCTACCAAATGGCCTCACTAGATGACCCCTCATTTACCTTACTATTAGTAAAAGATGTTCAATCTGAAACTTTAACTGCTTCTCTTTTCCACAGATACTGTCTGATCTGATCTGCTGAGTGTTTCAAGTTGTGTTCTGTTCTTGCTTTCAATTTCCATCACCTTCAGTCATTTTTTTTCATTTTCTTACAACTTGTCACTGGGAACAATCTTCTTCTTGTTCCATTTGGAAATCCACTTCCTCCCCCGCTTCATGAATTCTGACCCCCCCCCCCCCCAATAAGTGTGAGGGCAGCTTGTTGTTCTCGGTGTCGGCTGTGGGAGGCCCTGGGGTCTCCTACCCTCCCGGACGTCCACATCTGCAGCAGGTGCGCCGAGCTGCAGCTCCTAAGGGACCTGGAGCTGCAGCTCGATGACCTTCGCTTAGTCAGGGAGAGTGAGGAGTTGATAGAGAGGAGCTACAAACAGGTGGTCACACCAGGGCCACGGGAGGCAGACAAATGGGTCATGGTTTGGAGAGGGAAGGGGAAGAGTCAGGTACTAGAGAGTACCCCTGTGGCTGTACCCCTTGACAACAAGTACTCATGTTTGAGTACTGTTGGGGGGGACAGCCTACCTGGCAGAAGCAACGGTGGCCATGCCTCCGGCACAGAGTCCGGCCCTGTAGCTCAGAAGGGTAGGGAAAAGAAGAGGAAGGCTGTAGTAATAGGGGACTCTATAGTTAGGGGGTCAGATGGGCAATTCTGTGGATGTAATCAGGAGTCCCGGATGGTAGTTTGCCTCCCTGGTGCCAGGGTCTGGGATGTTTCTGATTGTATCCAAGATATCCTGAAGTGGGAGGGTGAGGAGCCAGAGGTCGTGGTACATATAGGTACCAATGACATAGGTAGGAAAAGGGAAGAGGTCCTGAAAGGAGAATATAGGAAGTTAGGAAGGCAGTTGAGAAGAAGGACCACAAAGGTAGTAATCTTGGGATTACTGCCTGTGCCACGCGACAGTGAGAGTAGGGGAATGGAATGAGGTGGAGGATAAATGCGTGGCTGAGGGATTGGAGCAGGGGGCAGGGATTCAAGTTTCTGGATCATTGGGACCTCTTTTGGGGCAGGTGTGACCTTTACAAAAAGGACGGGTTGCACTTGAATCCTAGGGGGACCAATATCCTGGCGGGGAGATTTGCTAAGGCTACTGGGGAGACTTTAAGCTACAATGGTTGGGGGGTGGGAATCAAATTGAAGAGACAAGGAGAGAGGAGGTTAGTTCACAAATAGAGAAAGCTAGTAGACAGTGTGTGAGGGAGGATAGGCAGGTGATAGAGAAGGGGAGCGCTCAGACCGAAGATGTAGGGGAGAAGGAAGAAAAAGTTAATAAAGTTGTTTACACCGTTAGGGATAAACAGAGATAACAGGTGGAGAGTTTCTTAAATGCATCTATTTTAATGCTAGGAGCATTGTAAGAAAGGTGGATGAGCTTAGAGCATGGATTGACACCTGGAAACATGATGTTGTAGCTATTAGTGAAACATGGTTGCAGGAGGGGTGTGATTGGCAACTAAATATTCCTGAATTTTGTTGCTTCAGGTATGATAGAATCAAAGGGACAAGAGGGGGAGGTGTTGCATTGCTTGTCAGAGAAAGTATTACAGTGGTGCTTTGGCAGGACAGATTAGAGGGCTCATCTAGGGAGACTATTTGGGTGGAATTGAGGAATGGGAAGGGTGTAGTAACACTTATAGGGGTGTATTATAGACCACCTCATGAAGAGCGAGAATTGGAGGAGCAAATTTGTAAGGAGATAACAGATATTTGTAGTAAGCACAAGGTTGTGATTGTGGGAGATTTTAATTTTCCACACTTAGACTGGGAAGCCCATTGTGTAAAAGGACTGGATGGTTTGGAGTTTGTAAAATGTGTGCAGGATAGTTTTTTGCAACAATACGTAGAGGTACCAACTAGAGAAGGGGCAGTTTTGCATCTCCTGTTAGGAAATGAGATAGGTCAGGTGATGGAGGTATGTGTTGGGGAGCACTTCGGGTCCAGTGATCACAATACCATTAGTTTCAATATAATTATGGAGAAGGATAGGACTGGACCCAGGGTTGAGATTTTTGATTGGAGAAAGGCTAACTTCGAGGAGATGTGAAAGGATTTAGAAGGAGTGGATTGGGACAATCTGTTTTATGGAAAGGATGTAATAGAGAAATGGAGGTCATTTAAAGGTGAAATTTTGAGGGTACAGAATGTTTATGTTCCTGTTAGGTTGAAAGGAAAGGTTAAAAGTTTGAGACAGCCATGGTTTTCAAGGGATATTAGAAACTTGGTTCAGAAAAAGAGAGAGATCTACAATAAATATAGGCAGCATGGAGTAAGTGAGGTGCTTGAGGAATATAAAGAATGTAAAAAGAATCTTAAGAAAGAAATTAGAAAAGCTAAAAGAAGATACGAGGCTGCTTTGGCATGTAAGGTGAAGATAAATCCAAAGGGTTCCTACAGTTACATTAATAGCAAAAGAATAGTGAGGGATAAAATTGGTCCCTTAGAGAATCAGAGTGGACAGCCATGTGCGGGACCAAAAGAGATAGGGGAGATTTTGAACAATTTCTTTTCTTTGCTATTCACTAAGGAGAGGATATTGAATTGTGTAAGGTAAGAGAAACAAGTAGGGTAGTTATGGAAACTATGATGATTAAAGAAGAGGAAGTACTGGCGCTTTTAAAGAATATGAAAGTGGATAAGTCTCCGGATCCTGTCAGGATCTTCCCTAGGACCTTGAGGGAAGTTAGTGTAGAAATAGCAGGGGCTCTGACAGAAATATTTCAAATGTCATTAGAAACGGGGATGGTGCCGGAGGATTGGTGTATTGCTCATGTGGTTCCATTGTTTAAAAAGGGTTCTAAGAGTAAACCTAGCAATTATAGGCCTGTAAGTTTGACATAAGTGGTGGATAAATAAATGGAAAGTATTCTTAGAGATGGTAAATATAATTATCTGAATAGACAGGGTCTGATTAGGAACAGTCAACATGGATTTGTGCGTGGAAGGTCATGTTTGACAAAACTTACTGAATTTTTTGAAGACGTTACGAGGAAAGTTGACGAGGGTAAAGCAGTGGATGTTGTCTATATGACTTCAGTAAGGCCTTTGACAAGGATCCGCATGGAAGGTTAGTTAGAAAGGTTCAATCATTAGGTATTAATATTGAAGTAGTAAAATGGATTCAACAGTGGCTGAATGGGAGATGCCAGAGAGTAGTGGTGGATAACTGTTTGTCAGGTTGGAGGCTGATGACTAGTGGTGTGCCTCAGGGATCTGTACTGGGCCCAGTGTTGTTTGTCATATACATTAATGGTCTGGATGATGGGGTGGTAAATGGGATTATTACATATTCAAATGATACTAAAATAGGTGGCGTTGTGGATAATGAAGTAGGTTTTCAAAGCTTGCAGAGAGATTTAGGCCAGTTAGAAGATTGGGCTGAATGATGGCAGATGGAGTTTAACACTGAGAAGTGTGAGGTGCTACATTTTGATGGAATAATCAAAATAGGACATACATGGTAAATGGTAGAGCATTGAGGAATGCAGTAAAACAGAGTGATCTAGGAATAATGGTGCATAGTTCCCTGAAGGTGGAATCTCATGTGGATAGGGTGGTGAAGAAAGCTTTTGGTATGCTGGCCTTTATAAATCAGAGCATTGAGTATAGGAGTTGGGATGTAATGTTAAAATTGTACAAGGCATTGGTGAGGTCAGATTTGGAGTATTGTGTACAGTTCTGGTCAGCGAATTATAGGAAAGATGTCAGCAAAATAGAGAGAGTACAGAGGAAATTTACTAGAATGTTACTTGGGTTTCAGCACCTATGTTATAGGGAAAGGTTGAACAAGTTAAGTCTTTATTCTTTGGAGCATAGAAGGTTGAGGGGGGACTTGATAGAGGTATTTAAAATTATGAGGGGGATAGATAGAGTTGACGTGGATAGGCTTTTTCCATTGAGAGCAGGGGAGATTCAAACAAGAGGACACGAGTTGAGAGTTAAGGGGCAAAAGTTTAAGGGTAACACGAGGGGGAACTTCACTCAGAGAGTGGTAGCTGTGTGGAATGAGCTTCCAGTAGAAGTGGCAGAGGCAGGTTTGATTTTGTCATTCAAAAAAAATTGGATAGGTATATGGACAGGAAAGGAATGGAGGGTTATGGGCTGTGTGCAGGTAGGTGGAACTAGGTGAGAGTAAGCATTCGGCATGGACTAGAAGGGCCAAGATGGCCTGTTTCCGTGCTGTAGTTGTTATATAGTTATATGGTTATATAATGGTTCCAACATAAACAATGACTTAGACTGCTCCCCTTCTCTCCACGGAATGTCCCGTGCTGCCCTCCATTGCACAAGAGAAGCGAGGCTCACATCAGTGCTGTCCATTCCATGAATTATAGCATCCTTCAGTAGAAATAAGTTCTAGCCTCTGCTGGGTCTTTCTGTGCAGTCTTTTGTCCCATTGCGCCAGAGTAGTTGCTGCAGACAGTGATGGGAAAAGAAAAGGGAGTTAGATGATACGTGAGAGAGATTGAGAGAAAGATTTAGAGGTGAGATGGAGGGAGGTAACTAGAAATGGGAACAAACACTGACATGGGCCATTAGGTTAAATGGCTGCTTCAGTTCTTCAGATTCTGTTTAATTTCTTATTTGATTGGGATCAGACTGCGTGGATGCCACCTCAGGCTTGAGATGCTGGCAGATCAAGAAAACTTCCCTGACTAGTAGGATATATTTATCTTCTATCTCTTCTTCAATGTTGCATAAAAGCAACAGGGAGGATTAAGTACATCTGTATTTCCATGGAGAACAATTGTTACATGGCCTGACCAGCATTGTTATCATTCTCACACTGTTGCTATAATGGAATTCAAGCTAAGTACTATTATAAGGAATGGTACCAAAGCAGCCATTTACTCACTTCAGTATTTTGTATGATGTTATCTCAGTCTGTGAAGCTCAGTCTCATTCTCAAGAGCAAGAATTTCATCGGCATTGTGAACTTTGATGCTGTTTGGCCACTGACAGGCAAGGTTTGAGGGTGATCTCTTCCATCAGTCTGCCTGAAGGGTCTTCCTCCTTTCTCCTTCCGTACTCCGGCATAATTGAGTCAGTGTAAGGTTAGATTTCCATTTTATGGAGTTCAAGTAATATCAGAGAATCATGGAATATATGTGGCTCAGGAGGCCAGTCAGCCACTGTGTTTGTGTCATTCGAGAAGAGCCACACAGCTTCAGCACCAGGTCCACAGCCCTACAAGTTATGTAAGTACTGTACATATTCAGGTCATTTAAACGTGATCGGGGTTTCTGCCTCTAGACATTCTTGGTGAAAAGTCTTTATTTTTCTCCTCTCTAATCCTTCAACCAATTATTTCAGATCTATGCCTCCTGACCTAATGGTCTTTCCTTGTTCCTCCGCCTAGGCTCCTCCCTGTTTTACACACCTCCAATACATCTTACTCCAGGCTCCACTGTGCAGGGGAAACAACAGTTTAAACAATCACTTCCCTCTGCCACAACTTTCCAATTTTCTCATCCTGGAAACATCTTCATAAATTCATCCACCTTCTCCCATGCAATCACATTATTAATGTAATTAGTAGAAAATACCGTTTACTCTCAACGTGTGATTCACCACAGGGCAATATAGTAGTGTAGCAGCTAGCATAAATGTACTTTGAATCTTTGAATAACACTATACAGCGCCTGCTGTCACAGTTCAATCCCCACCGCTGTCCCATTCTCCCTGGGATCAGATGGGTTTCCTGCACGTGTTATGCTTCCTCCCACTTTCAGAATTCATAGGGGTTAGTAAGTTGTGGGTTTGCTATCTTGGCACTGGGAATGACCACACTTGCAGGATGCCGCCAGCACATCCTCTGAGTTTACTGGTCATTGACACAAAATGATGCACTTCACTGTATGTTTCAATGTGACAAATAAAGATAATCGTTTACACACACAAAGTACTGGAGGAACTCAGCAGGCCAGGCAGCATCTATGGAAAAAAGTACAGTCCACGTTTCGGGCCAAGGCCCTGCCAAGATAATTTTTATCTTTTTTCTCTCACCCCAACTGCTGCCTCACCTGCTAGAGTATTTCTGGCATATCCTGCTTTTATCTATTTCAGATTTCTAGCATTTTCATGCTTTCTTTTTGGCTTTTTATTCTTAAATTTCCTGCAATGTGTTGTCCAGAACTGTTCTCGAGCTGCAGCTTAACTAATCTTGTTTAGTGTAACCTCTCTGCCTTTTGTGATAACGGAAAGAATCATATGTGCCCTTTCAATTACCTTATGGACCTGTCTTGCTACCTTTAAGGAAACGTGGATGAACTGTGCAAAACACAAAAAAATGCTGGAGAATCTCAGCAGGGAAATGAACAGGTGATATTCTGAGCTGAGACTCAAAATGATGAAGGGTTGCACAGTCCGAGATCTCTTGGTTTTCCCAACTTCTTATATATTTCCTTATGTTGCAGCATCTCACCAGAGGCATTGTTTCCCTCTTCCTTGTATTAAATGCCTTTGCCAAGTGCCTACCATTTGCATCTTGCATCTTTCTGCAGTCTAATGCTATTTGACTGTTGATGCTACCTGAGGAGACTGAGGTCCTTTAACATCTGCCGGACGATGCTGAGGATGTTCTACGAGTCTGTGGTGGCCAGTGATATCATGTTTGCTGTTCTGTGCTGGGGCAGCAGACTGAGGGTAGCAGACACCAACAGAATCAACAAACTCATTTGTAAGGCCAGTGATGTTGTGGGGGTGGAACTGGACTCTCTGACGGTAGTGTCTGAAAAGAGGATGCTGTCCAAGTTGCATGCCATCTTGGACAATGTCTCCCATCCACTCCATAATGTACTGGTTAGGCACAGGAGTACATTCAGCCAGAGACTTATTCTACCAAGATGTAACACTGAGCGTCATAGGAAGTCATTCCTACCCGTGGCCATCAAACTTTACAACTCCTCCCTCGGAGGGTCAGACACCCTGAGCCAATAGGCTGGTCCTGGGCTTATTTCCACTTGGCATGATTAACTTATTATTATTTAATTATTTATGGTTTTATTTTGCTATATTTCTTCACTATTCTTGGTTGGTGTGACTGTAACGAAACCCAATTTCCCTTGGGATCAATAAAGTATGTGTGTCTGTCTGTCTGTCTTGTTATCAATGCCTCACAGAGAGCATCCTATTTGGGTGCAATATGACTTGTCTGGCAACTGCTCTGTCCATGTGAGGACACAACTCAGCACACTGTGGAAGCCAGCCTCCCCCCCATGGCTTCTGTCTATATTTCTTGCTATCTCAGTAAAGCAGCCAACTTAATTAAAGACCCCAACATTCTCTCTTCTCCCCTTCCATGGGGTAGAAGTAACAAAAGCCTGAAAGCACGTACCACCAGGCTCAAGGAGAGCCACTGCCTTGCTGTTATAGTATGATAGATGGACTCTTGACCTCATAATCCACATCATTATGATCTTTCACCTCGTTATCGAACTGCACTGCTCTTTCTCTGTGGCTGTTACATGTTATTCTGCATTGTTATTGGTGTAACTTGTGCTCTCTCAATGCACTGTGTAATCTGTATGAACAGCATGCAAGGCAGTACAGGTGATGATAATAAACTTACTCCATTTCCAATCTTCCTGAAGTCTAATGTTGTCTGACTTCAGTCCTGAAGTCCAAAATTGGCAATCAATTGTATGGACAATTTTGTACTACCTGCTTTATTAAGGTGCCATATTTTCCCAGCGTCATTATTATATATTCCATAAAGACAACTGTCACAAAAACACCAATAATACAGTACACTTTGCTTCCTCCCAAAAAGTCAGCTTCAGATCTAATTTGGCACTTTCCTATGCCCCTCACAGGCTTTTACTTGTTTGACCAATCTAACCTGTGGGAATCCTGAAAGCCTTGCTAAAATTCATTTAGACGACATCAGATGTGCTGCCCTCATCGACCTTCTTCAATAGAATTCAAAGTTATAAATAATTTTCCTTAACAACCCATGCTGATTCTGATTAATCTGTGCCATTCTAAATGATTTATACTGTCCTTTGAAATGGAATTCAATAATTTGCTCACCACCAATCATAAACTGACTGCCAGTAATTGCTACCCCTTGTAATATTATTATACTACAATAATGGCATTCTTACAATTCTTTGCCATCATCTTTAGCCAAGGAGGTTTGAAAAATTGCAGTCAAAGCCTCCTCTATTTCTTCTGCTAACAGCATGGGACCTTTCCTTAGTTGCAAATACTTCAAATAGTGATATTAGACAATTAATGAACTGAGCTTTGTTATTAGGGAGCCAAAAATAAAGGAGAAAAAGAAAAGGGAGTTAGATGATTTTGGCAGAATGTAAGGCTACAAAAATTGAAATAACTGCTGGAACAATAACAGCTCAACACCATTTTTAAATATACTTCTGAGGGGAACAAATTTTTAAATAGCCAAGTAGGTTACAAGCATTAAAGAGATCTTAATTGTTTTAAAGTGAGGATTTTGCATACATAACTTAATAAATTATAAGCAGGAGATGCTAACCTATAAGCATACAAATTAGACTGTGTGTTGCTTTGATTTTCAACACTGTGCAATTAAATTTTGATTTTTTATGCATAAATCATGAAAGTATGGGCACTTTGAGTGAATTTCACAGTCTGCAGCAGTGGATCCACTATTTCCAGTTGCAGTGTGGACCAGCATGTGTCTGACACTTCAAAGTTCAAAGTAAATTTATTACCAAAGTACATATATGTCACCATATACAACTTGGAGATTCTATTTTTTTTTTGCAGCCACACTCAAAAAAATCTATAGAATAATAACCATAATAGAGTCAATGAAAGACCACACCAACACAGGCACTCAACCAGTCTGCAAAGGACAACTGTGCAAATGCAAAAAGAAAGAAATAATTTAAAAATATAAATAAGTATCAAGGACATAAGATGAAGAGTCCTTCAAAGTGAGTCCATTGGTAGTGGAAACATTTCAATGATGGGGCAAGTGAAGTTGAGTGAAGTTATCCCCTTTGGTTCAAGAGCCTGATGGTTGAGGGGTAGCAACTGTTCCTGAACCTGGTGGTGTGAGTCCTGAGGCCCCTGTACTTCTCCTGATGGCAGTGGCAAGAAGAGAGCACGTGGTGTGGGGTACCTAATGATGAATGCAACAGCATTTCATGTACATGTGCTCAATGGTGGGAAGGGCTTTACCTGCAATGGACGGGCCGTATCCACTACTTTTATACGATTTTCTGTTCAAGGGCATTGATGTTTCCCATACCAAACCATGATGTAGCCAGTCAATATATTCTCCACCACATATCTATAGAAGTTTGTCAGTTTGGATCACATATGGCGATGCATCCCTTGTACAATACTTGTTTAAGCTGCTCTCACCTGAAACTGGCTCACATGCTTTTGTAAGAACATTGCAGAATCATAGTGAAGATAACAAATATAAAATGCAGGAACAGGAGAAAACCATCCATCCCTTTAAATCTTCTCTGCATTCATCAAAGTCATGACTGTTCTTCTACCTCAAACAGAAGAATTGTCTTCTCATCTCCATCCTAAATGTCTTACCCCTATCCTCAGTCTGTGCCCTATGACTCTAGATTCCTCAGTCAGAAGAAACATCTTCCTGGGAATGACCCCGTAATAATCTTGTAATGTTTGATGAGATCTCTATTGTTTTAAAGGCTAGAGAATACAGCCCTAGTCTACTCAGCCTCTCCTCAGACACTATCCCTGGAATGAGTCTACTGAATCTTCTCTGCAGTCCGTCTATGGCAGGTACAGCACATTTTAGGTAGAGAGACCAACACTGCAGACAGTACTGCAAGTGTGGTCTTACCAAAGCTCCGCATAACTTAAAAAAGACTTCCCTACTCCTGTAAAAAAATTGTAATGATAATGGGTAACATACCTAATCCTAATTGCCTACTGAACCTGCATGTTAGCCTACAATAATTTATGTACCTTTAACCACCAACACCACCCAATTCTGACCATTTAACAAATACTCTGTTTTCTGTAATATTCACCAAAGTGGCTCATTATATTCCTCATTATATTTGGTTTGCTATAATCTTGCTCCATCATTCAGTGTCTCTATATCCCTCTGAAGCTTCATCACATCTTCCTCCATACACAAACTCCAATCTAATTTAGTATTACTTTCAAATTTGAGGCA
Source organism: Hemitrygon akajei (assembly GCF_048418815.1). Classification (NCBI taxonomy): domain Eukaryota; kingdom Metazoa; phylum Chordata; class Chondrichthyes; order Myliobatiformes; family Dasyatidae; genus Hemitrygon; species Hemitrygon akajei. Next base: position 89,531,894 of record NC_133128.1, read on the forward strand.
AGACCTTTCAACCCCCTGCCCCACAATATTGTTGGTACAGATATTGAATAGCTGTGATTCAACTACAGGTCCTTGCCGTGGCTTGGAAGTCACAGCTTGTCAACCTGAGGAAGTTCTGCCTATCCTCAATCTATGCTTTCTGCACAAAAACCCATCCTCAATCATGTCTAATTCCATGTGTCCTAAGATTCTTGAACAATCTTCTGTGTGGGTCTTTATCAAAAGCTTTCTATCATGCCGCCGACAACGCCTTGTAGATAGTGACAGTGAAGTACTGCAATATATGGGACAGTAATGAATCAATTACCACTATCTCTGGTTCCCATGGCAACTATACAGATCATTCCAAATGTACAAAGAGAAAAGCAATAACAGAATGCCGATTAGAGTGTTACAGTTACAGAGAAAGTACAGTGCAGGTAGACAAATCATTTGCAAGGGCTGTGACATGGAAGCCAGAGAGCAAGAGTTCATCTTCATTGTACAAGAGATTCATTCAACAGCAGAACAGAAGCCATCCTTGAGGCTGTCTTCATGCTTCTGTACATTCTGCCTGATGAAAATGGAGAAATGAGTGGATTACTGGGGTGGGAGAAGCTGCTTCCACAAGATAGCGTGAAGAGTAGACAGAGTGGAGTCTGTTTTTTGTGTTAGCTTTAAAGGCTTATTCAAAATACTTGTGTGTTAACGTATTTTGCCAGTTCCTCATAGTCAACTCATACTTCATACCATTGTGAGGCCTTCCAATGGTTGTGGTCAACCATGGATGTTGTGTCCTAGCTGTCTACATGATATGCAAGCCAGGACAGTACGATATGGAGAGCAAGCTGTTGCCCATGCAGCAAGCTCCCCCTCTCCATGCAGCTGATGAATCCAAATGAACAGCAGAGACTTACTTAATTACATAACGTCGCAAGAGTTGCTATTCAGCATTGAACTCAACTAGGATTGCCTTAGGGACTCCAGCGCCGAATTTTTTTCCTCAGGGTTTACTCCCAAAGCCCTCCCCACAAGGCAGCAGAAATTTGAGAGCAGAGCTTTCCTTCTCCTAGATGAGCTGCCAACCACAGCTGATGAGCTCCATCTGCCTGAAGCAACGGGTTTTAAAGCACCAAGAAGGCATCTCTGCCCCTTCTCCTGTCAGTAGGAATGGTTCCACCAGGCTTGGTAGCTAAGGCACGTGTGAGGGGCAGGAGCTGGACTTGGTTCTCAGAAGTAATTTGAGATGTACACTACTGGGAGAATTTCATAGGGAGTGGGAGCTAATTCCCCCAGCTATGGCAACCTTAAGGAACCATTGCAGATTGCTTTATTCATATTTCATACCCTAGTTTGGGACTGAATTAATCACTTACAGTTTTATGTAATTTCTATATTATGATTGTTGTTTTTAAAAAGCCTTTTAACCACCAGATCATCAATTAATCATTTCTATATACATAAAACTAGATCTAAATTAGCCTGAGTCCTCAATGAATCCTTCACATGCTGATTAGGAAAATAATCCCCGTGAATTCACACTCTACACTATCACTGTTCTTTTGGTTTGGTTTGCCCAATACATAAGCGATTTATGTCCCCAATGAATATTGTATGACCCTTGTGACATACACCTCTAAAGTCATGATTTAAACTGTTTTGCATCAGGGAATACAACCTATCTACTATCTGGGAACAAATGTACAACATCCATTAACATTGTCTGCCACTTGCTGTTTCTTATCTTCACAAAAACTGAATTTACTTTTCAATTTTCTGTGCTAAGATCTTTCCTTCATGATGCCTTTCTGCCATACTTTAATTTAACAGATATCTTTCCTCACCTGGCTCCATATCTTTTTCCATTTTGTCTCTCCTTTCTGTCGCGGAATAGTTAATTTCCAGTTGTTCACTTTGCAACAGCATCTCTGAAGTGGGTTTTAGAACATGCATATCTATTTGTACCATTAACTCTGTTCTGAATGTGCACACATTCATATATAGAGCTTTCAGTTTAGTTGTTTACCACTGTCCCCTGCTCTGTCTGTTATTGTAGGTATACTCCTCGCTTTATCAAGAATCAGGTTCAATATCACCAGCGTACGTCCTGAACTTCGTTGTTTTACAGCAGATGGAAAATTGCAATACGAAGTAATAAAAACTATAAATTACAATAAGTATATATAAACATAAATTAAATAAGTAATCAAACAAGAGAAGGGAAATACTAAGGTGGTGTTTATGGGTTCATTGACCATTCAGAAATCTGATGGTGGAGGGGGAAAAGCTGTTACTGAAGCACTGAGTGTGTGTCTTCAGGCTTCTGTACCTCCACCTTGATAGTAACAATGAGAAGAGGGCACGTCCTGGATGATGGGGGTCCTTAATGGTGGATGCCACCTCATTGAGCTATTGCTTTTTGAAGGTGCCCTGGTTGCTAGAGAGGCTAGCATCCTCCGATGGAGCCAGCTGTGTTTACAGCATTCTGATCTTGTGCAGTGCACTTCTCCCCAAGCTAGACAGTAATGCAACCACTTAGAATGCAACCAAGGTTCATCTGTAGAAATTTACGAGTGCCTTTGTTGGCACACTAATTCTCGTCAAACTCTGATTCACTCCCATACCTTCTTTGTAATTGCATCAATATGTTTGTCCCAGGGTAGGTCGTCAGAAATGTTAACACCCAGGAACTTGAAATTGTTAACCCTTTCCATTTCTGATCCATCAATGAGGACTGTGTGTGTGTTCCCTTGACTCGTCCTTCCAATCAATTCCTTGGGTGAGTGCATGGTTGTTACCACTTAACCGGCTGATCTATCTCATTCCAGTTTGCCTTCTTGTCACTATCTGAGATTCTGCCAGCAATAGTTATGTCATCAGCAAATTTATAGATGGCATTTGATCTGTGCCTAGGCACACTGTCAAGGGTATAGAGAGAGTGGAGCAGTGGGCTAAGCACACACCCCTGAGGTGCACCAGTATTGCTTGTCATCAAGGAGGAGATGTTATTTCTGATCTGCACAGACCATGGTTTCCCAGTGAGGAAGTCAAAGATCCAGTTGCAGGGGGAGGTACAGGGGCCCAGGTTTTGGAGCTCGTTGATTAGAACTGAGGGTATGATTTGCTGAACGCCAAGCTGTAGTCAATAAACAGCACCTGACTTAAGCATTACTGTTGTCCAGGTGATCCAAGGCTGAATGGCAGCCAGTGAGATTGCATCTACTGTAAACCTATTGTGGCAAAACAAATACAGCTCCCCCAGCACCCTTGCCCCCACATTGTGACAGTATTGTACATAAAAATAATGTTGAAGTTTTCATTTGGGGCACTAAAATGTGGATTTAATAAATATTAAAAATAATAAATATACACAAATAATACCTCATATCAAGAAAAATCAAGTACATCCTGAAGCCTCCTGTCCTAGTTAGTGTTACAAATCAAGCAGAGTGGAAAAAAGATCTACATTGCAGTTCAAAAGTGACAAGCACAAACACACCCCCAAATGTAAAAGCAATGTTAGTTAATATTTTGTAAAGCCATCAGTAATTAGTCGCCTCCCACGTGCCGCTGTTTGGCACATTACATTTTTTGTGCTTTTATCTAATTGTCCTCGGCCTCAGAATTCCATATACAAAGTGGTTTCCAGTAACATGCAACCTTCGCAATATGAGATGTTACTGCATAGAGAGACAGTAATGGTGCAGAAACTAGGAATGAACAGAAGCAGATTGATTCAGCAGCAGGGGTGGCTAATCCCAATTTCATCACCAGAAGGACGAAGGGGGCGTTAATTGCACTTTCTGCACAGGATTATTAGAAAATGGAATTTGCTGAATGGCAAACAGTTATTGAGGCACAAATAAGAATATCACTTATAAAGGAACTGGATAATTTTAAAACGGAAAATATAAATGGATACAAGAATGGACAGGAAAAGAAAACCATCTCCTTTTGAAGAGACATAATTGGCAAACGCGTACAGCATTCACTTGTTTTATCTCCATTTTACAATTTCAGCTATTCTTTGAAACAATGAATTCCAGATCACCCTTAATTGTTTACTGGAAAGGTTTGCACTTTAGATAATGACTGTAATTAAAGGAAGTGGGTAGAATTTATTGAATATTTCTCTCAGCTGCAGCCAACACTGCATTAATACATGAGCTGCATTAGATTGTAGGTGAAAGGTTCATTCAATGGTAAGAGTATACAATTAATGCACTAATCCAAGGCAGTGCCTTGTAACCCTACCTTGTCAAGAGGTTAATTGAAATAATTAAAAATTTCTCAGTCTAACAGATAGAAAGAAGTAGCTAACAATAAAACAGAATGTGAAACAAAGTGCTCTTAGGTCAAAGGTGAGAGTGATGACTGAAGGGAAGATGCATCATGGGCAGAACTGTGTGTGTAAATTGAAGTGGAGCAAAATGGAAAGGTGCATTCATTGACAGCTAAGAAGGCAAAATGATTACACGGCGCTTGGTGAACGTAGTCTGTGTCCCATCTTTTTCTACTACCAACCAACTGAGCAAAATAGAGTCTACACTCCACTTGAATGCAGTAATTAGAGAATGGTCTGTGCTGATGGTTAATTAGTATTGCAGGAGCTGCATTGTCAATCTGCATTGCTTTTGTGTTGCACATCCACACTCTGGGTTAAGGGACTTGGTCACGTGGGTTTGGTTGGTGGTAGAAATAAATGAATGTAGTCACCTGTTCACCTGCAGAGGCAGCGGGTGAGTAGGGAGCACAAGTTTTTAGTTGATCACTTGCCCTTGTTTGAATTTGATCCAAACACAATTACCAGTGTTTCGCCCACCTTTGTTTTACAGTACATGAATTACGGAAGAGTTGAATGATTTTATTGTCAGTTTGTAATAAAGGATTAAACATACTTTTTTGTTTTGGAATTCAGTCAGTTGGAAGCGCATGATACAGTGCAACAAGCCCTCACTTAGCCTCTCAGCGACTCTTCAAGTAATCACTACAAGTATCATACCAAGAAACCAAAAACCGGATCAGATAACTTGACACCAAGGGATAAATGGACCAACATATGAAACAGCAAGTTGACGAAATTGAATGAATGGTAAGTTTGCTTGTCACTGGCAGGGAGATGCTGGGCTTAGTAATTACAGATAGAAACACATTAACTGGTGTCAGTTCTATGAGCTCAGTAGTCATGTTACGTACATGAACTGAGAAATTCCATGTTGGACAATGCACCAGCAGTTACGAGCCACATGCTGCAGTCAGGGTGGTTCTTCTATCACATAGCATATAAAATCCTGGCCTATGTAAATGAGCTTCTCCAGCCGGATCATGGCTAATTGATGCACCATCAATAACTCACTCTGAGACGTAAAAACGAGGTATCGGCTTTTATTGACTGGAAGAAGGAACGAGCAGTGAGTGACCACCATACTACATCCTGGAGACTGAGAGGCCGGGCTCAGACCTCCATCACCTTTATACAGGGGTCTGTGGGAGGAGCCACAGGAGCAGTCATCAGGGGGCGTGTCCAGACAGGTATATATAGTTCACCACACTAACAAAAGCTAATTTTACAGTTTTCTTTACAAATTAAGCATAGGAGCAGGAATTCAAAGTTTTTGGATTGACTCTTTGGCTTTCATCTGCAAATTGGGGTTGATTGTGGGTAGTTGAACCATACCTGGAATTGTCCAGCTGTAGTAATGATCCCACTTGTGCCCATTTCATCAATGCCTCAACTGCCTGGTCATTACCTGCCTTTCCCTAGTTCACTCCTACTACAGGGAGGACTTCAACCTGGAGTTAAAGGCAATATGAGTGTAAAACCTGGTTTCTGGCCTGAACTTCAGGTATTTTCATCTCAGATAAGTTTACAAGGCCTATTGAACACCAATAGTGATAAAGGTATGACATCAACCTGTGGCAATGCAACAACTCTCCTGAGCTGTTTTATGGCAACCCATTTGAGCCCACCAATCTTCAACACGGACCTGACCATGGATCTTGGTGCCAGCTCCGCCCTTACCTTTCTCCTAATATAACATCTTTTCAAGCTGCTGAAATTTTAATTGGAATGAACCCTATCTCAGTGAACAGGGTAGCCATAACGTTAAGATGGCTATTAATGTGTCTGATGATGAACTAGCATGTCTCTCACATTTCAAGGAGGAGATAAGACAATGCTCAACACCTATGCTCAGGGTAGAAGTAAATGTAGAGAGGCAGGATAGAAAATTAAATTTTCAGTGCTAAGGAATTCGGAAGTTATCAGTTCTGGTTCATTTGGTAGCAGTCTCACCTCTGAGTCAGAAGACTACTGGCTCATACCCTTCACTGTGGGGTTAAGTATAAAATCTCAGCTGCTAAGTAAGTGATACACTATTAGAGGTGCCCTTTTTCAGAGGACACATTAAACCAATGCTTTGTCAGATGGATGAAAAATAACCTGTCACATCACTGTCTAGAAACTTCCAGACTACTAATATATATGGATTGGCCTGCCATCATTGTATTTCTGCCTTGTTGAGTTCCATGTCCTCTAGATTTCAACAACAGGTATACGTCAAAAATGCTTCCAAGAATGGAAGGCGGAGCTTCAGAAGGATAATGGTGCCTAACGGTGACTCCTTTGCTTGCATCTTCGGAAACAACTCTATTTCCATCTTTAATATCTTTATTTTTCCTTTTCAGGGTTCTCTTGAAGACCCTGACCTGGAGTTACACGCAGGCTTCGGTTCTTTGCGGGAATGGGACCCGTTCTCGGGGTTCCATGACTGGCCGTTATTCCACAATCCTAGGGTTTGGCCTGAGAGTCTCACTCATGTTCAGAAGCCTAAGATCTCGGGGCTCTGGAGATGGGCAGATTGAGGATTGGTGTCATGGCAGGAGACTCCTGAGTTGTCAGGAGGCCAGAAAATCTTTTGCTGTGGGCCCGAAGACCCGAGGTCTTTGCGAACTTTGGACACAGAGCTCAAAAAAAGCGATGAAACAGACTTATAACATCGTAAACCAGTGGGTTGTTGTCATGTCTCCCGCTCGCAATGAAAATGGGGGGACATCTCCCTCTCCCTTAGGGAGAGAGAGAAAGCCTATGGTTTGTTGAATGTCGGATGAAATGTGAAGTCTTTGGGGTAACTGCTCTGTGTCTTTGCAATTGCTTAGCACATGCTTCGGCTCAGTGACTGTACTGATGCACTTTTTTTTGCTGATGGGGGAGGGGGATTGTTGCTTGCTGCCACTTACGTGCTGGAGGGGGGAGCTCGGGAGGGACTTTGGGGTTCTCACGTTTAACTGTCGTTCATTCTTTGGGGCACTTCTCTGTTTTCGTGGATGTTTGCGAAGAAAAAGCATTTCAGTATGTATATTGTATACGTTTCTCTGACATTAAATTGTACCCTTGAATCTTTGAATGGTAGGACTGAAAATAGATGGTTTAAGCCTAGCACATAGAATAGTACCGTACAGGAACAGGCCCTTGGCTGGCTGTGCCGACAATGAGGCCAAATTGAACTAATCCCACCCACCAGCACATGCTGTCTAATCGTCCATACCCTGCCTGTCTAAATGCCTCACAAATGTTGCCATCACATCTGCTTCTACCACTTCTTCTGACAGTGTCTTCTAAACATTTCATCATCATCATCACCATGTTGTATGACATGGGTGATCCTGGTCTTTCATCTGCCTTTAATCTGTGCCTGTGGGGAAGACCCTCTTCACCCTGTTGTTCTTATTCTTCTCGCTATCCATGACCATGATTGATCTTGGAAAATTTTTCTACAGAAGTGGTTTGCCACTGCCTTCTTCTGGGACGTGTCTGTACAAGTCACTGACCCCAGCCATTACCAGTACTCTTCAGAGATGGTCTGCCTGACGTCAGCGTTCACATAACCAGGATGTGATGTACACCGGCTGCTCATACGACCATCCACCACCTGCTCCCATGACTTCACGTGACCCTGATTGAGGGGCTAGGCAGATGCAACATCTTGCCCGAGGGTGACCTGCAGGCTAGTGAAGGGGAGGAGCACCCTCTAAGCATCTATCACTCTGTGTAAAGACCAAACAGAACAGTGCAGAGCAAGATTAGGCCTTTCAACCCATGGCATTGTGCTGAATTCATTAAAATAGTAATTAAAACTGGTCCCTTCTACCTACGTACACGATGTTCATACAGTATCTCCCTATCCTCCTATCTGAGAGTCACTGAAATACTACTTTACTCTATTGTATCTGCCTCCACCACCACCCACAGCAGCATATTCCATTCACCTGCTGCTCGCTGTGTAAACATCGTGTCCAACATACATTTCCTTTGACCTTACACCCTCCTACCTTAAATACATACCTCTGGTATTAGATATTTTGGCTTTAGGAAAATGGCCCTTTGCTGCTGACGTTCTCTGGAGTTTAGAAGACCCAGAGGAGAACTCTCATGTTCTAACATTCTGAGCTGCGTCTACTTTAGCGAAAAGAATATTGTAGGAAAGGCAATGAACTTAGGGCGTGGATCAGCACATGGAATTAGAAATTGTTGCCATTACAGAGACTTGGTTGTGGGAGGGCGGGGCAGACCAGGAGGGGGTAAAGGGTAAAGAGCTGGGAAGTTTTCTCAAACTTCCATTAATACCCCCCACCTCTCCTTCACCATTCTCTGTTCCCATTTTTTCTATCTCTCCTTATCACCTTATCTGCTCATCTCCACCCCGTTTTCTGTCTTCCATGGTCTTCTGTCCTCTCCTATCAGAGTCCCCCTTCTCCAGCCCTGTATCTCTTTCACCAATTTATTTCCCAGCTCTTTACTTCACCCCTCCCCTCCCAGTTTCACCCATCACCTTGTGTTTCTCCCTCCCCTCCTCCCCCACCTTCTAACTCTGACTCTTCCTCTTTTCTTCACTCCCAATGAAGGGTCTCAGCCTGAAACATCGACTCTACTCTTTTCCATAGATGCTGCCTGGCCTGCCGTGTTCCTCCAGCATTTTGTGTGTGTTGCTTGGATTATAATGATGCAAGGTAATTACGTTTCAAGATAATTATGAATAAAGATAGGTCTGGTCCTCGAGTTGAGTTTCTAAATTGGAGAAAGGCAAATTTTGGTGGTACCAAAAGGAATCTGGTAAGTTTTGATTGGGACACGTTGTTTTCTTGCAAAGGTGTACTTGGTATGTGTGAGGCCTTCAAAAGTGAAATTTTGAGATTACAAAGTTTGTATGTTCCTGTCAGAATAAAAGACAAGGAAAGCAAGTTTAGGGAACCTTTATTTCTAAGTGATATTGAGGCTCTTGCTAAGAAAGGTACATCATCATCAGCAATCACTAGTGGTCATGTATGATTCTTCTCCTGGTGGTTGATCTGGTCACTTGTGGGTCCTGAGGTGACTGAAGAGGCCGATCCGTGACCCACAAGTCCTATTGCAGTGTTGGCAGGTGTAGATCATTGAGGCTGTGATGGACGTAGCTGGTTGGGCCTTTCCCAATCTCTCCTTACGTTGAAGCCACTTAGTCTCAGCGACACACTGGAAGTATTCTTCAAGCTCTGCAGTCCCCTCATAGACAGTCCTTCTCCAGCCTTCCCTATCCGCTGCTAATTTCTCCCATCCATTCAGATTGATGTGGCACTTTCTCAGGTGTGGCTTAGTATTGTCCTTAAACCATTTTCTCTGCCCTCCAGGAGTGTGCTTTGCAGCTCGAGTTGGCCGAAGAGGAGTTGTTTAGGGAGGGGGGAGTCAGGCAAGTGGATAGGGTGGTGAAGAAAGCTTTTGGTATGCTGGCCTTTATAAATCAGAGCATTGAGTATAAGAGTTGGGATGTAATGTTAAAATTGTACAAGGCATTGGTGAGGCCAAATTTGGAGTATTATGTACAGTTCTGGTCAGCGAATTATAGGAAAGATGTCAACAAAATAGAGAGAGTACAGAGGAGATTTACTAGAATGTTATCTGGGTTTCAGCACCTAAGTTACAGAGAAAGGTTGAACAAGTTAGGTTTTTATTCTTTGGAGCACAGAAGGTTGAGGGGGGACTTGATAGAGGTATTTAAAATTATGAGGGGGATAGATAGAGTTGATGTGGATAGGCTTTTTCCATTGAGAGTAGGGGAGATTCAAACAAGAGGACATGAGTTGAGAGTTAAGGGGCAAAAGTTTAGGGGTAACACGAGGGGGAACTTCCTCACTCTGAGAGTGGTAGCTGTGTGGAACGAGCTTCCAGTAGAAGTGGTATAGGCAGGTTCAATATTGTCATTTTAAAAAAAATTGGATAGGTATATGGACAGGAAATGAATGGAGGGCTGAGTGCAGGTCGGTGGAATTAGGTGAAAGTAAGCACTCGGCACGGACTAGAAGGGCCAAGATGGCCTGTTTCCGTGCTGTAATTGTTATATGGTTATATGGTTGATGTGGCGGATTGGTGTTGTGATTGTGGCTATGGAGTTAATGTCAGCTTTCTCCGGGTCGCTGGAGTTAGTATCTTTCAGAGGCACCTTTGATGTTAAGTTTCTAGGGATTTTATGTGCCTGCTGTATGTTGTCCATGACTCCACTCCATACAGCAAGGAGGGATGAGCTGTTGTTTTATAGACCAGAAGCTTAGTGTTGATCTTGATATCCTGATCTTCGAAAACCCTCCCTCTAAGGAGCTGCACAGCACGCATGGGCAGTAGGAACGAATGAGGAACCTGAGAAGTATAAAAAGTGCAAGGGAACACTTAACAAAGAAATCAGGAGGGATAAGAGAAGGCATGAGGTTGCTCTTGCAGACAAGGTGAAGGAGAATCCTAAGGGCTTCTACAGATATATTAAGGGAAAAAGGATTGCAAGGGACAAAATTGGTCTGCTGGAAGATCAGAATGGTAATATATGCGTGGATCCAAATAGGATGGGGATGATCTCAATGGATTGTTTGCATCTGTATTTATTCAGAAGACAGACACAATGTTGTAGAAAATGAAGCAAAGTAACAGCGAAGTCATAAACCCTATTAGATTACGGGGGGGGGGGGGGAGGATTTCCTGTCATCAGGCAAATTAGGGTGGATAAATCCCTCAGATCATGTGGAAGGATAGTGCAGAAATTGCAGGGGTCTGAGCAAAGATATTTATAGCATCTTTAGCCACAGTGAGGTGCTGGAGGATTGGAGCATAGCTAATGTTGTTCCATTGTTCAAGAAAGGCACTAGCGGAGTGCCACAGGGATCAGTGCTGAGTCTGTTGTTGTTTATCATCTATATCAATGGTATGGATGATAATGTGGTAAAATGGATCAGCCAATTTGTGAAAGACACCGAGACTGGGCGGGGGGTGGGGGGGGGGGGGGGTGGTGTAGTGGACAGCGAGGAAGACTATCAAATCTTGCAGCGGAATCTGGAGCAGCTGGAAAAATGGCAGCTGGAATTTAATGCAGACAAGTGTGAAGTGCTTCAGTTTGGCAGGGCCTGTCAGGGTAGGTCTTACACGGTGAGTAGTAGGACACTGAAGGGTGCTGTAGAACAGAGGGATCTGGGAATACAGATCCATAATTCCTTGAAAGTGGTGTCACAGGTAGCTAGGGTCATAAAGAAAGCTTTTGGCACAGGCACTTCATAAATTAATGTATTGAGTACAGGAGTTCGGATGTTATGCTGAAATTGTATACCGTAGATTCCGGATTTTAAGCCGCTACTTTTTCCCACATTTTGAACAGCTTTGAACTTTGCGGCCTTTAATACGGAGCGGCTAATGCATTATTTTTTTTCATGCCGCCTCGTAAACATTTTGCCTCATAACAGTAGACCAATAAAATTGATGAGTAGTTCACAGAGGTCCAATGAAATTGTACGATAAATCAAGCGCACTTTCACAATTAAATTATTGTAAATCAATCATTTGTACTCACCCTCATCAACATGGAAAACACTCGAAGCATTGTGCTGCCTTATGGCAGTTATTTAGTTTATAATATTTTCGCTTAGTAATTCAGTTTCTAGTTAAAGTTAGAAGAGTTTTAACTATATTTGTTTTCTGTACTACATCGCGGGATGCTATGACGTCACACCCGGTTTCGCGGTGTCTTGTGGGAAAAATGCCGTTTGCGATAAACGGGACGGCGGAGCGAAAACGCTGCTTTTAAGTTAAAGGCGATCAATAACTTTTCCTGGTAGGCTGCAGTATATATATTTTTTACCAGTCGTTAGGAGATATTGGAATGTTGTTCAGTAAAGAAGTATACGCAACGTATATTTAAAAGTAGCCGCGTTACGGGCACGGTTCGAAAAAAAGCATTTGCAATATGTATTTGTTTTTGTTACCATATGGATTTAATTAAAAGTTTAAAAATCCTCACGTGTAATATCTTTCTGTGTAAATATCTCATATTACAACGTGGGACACCTGCAGCCGAAAATCCGGTGCGGCCTAAAATCCGGTGCGGCCTTTAAAATTAAAAAAATTGATTTTATTTCTAAAATTAGAGCCAGCGGCTTTTAATCAGGTGCGCTCTGTAGTCCGGAATCTACGGTAAGTCATTGGTGAGGCCTGATTTGGAGTATTGTGCGCAGTTTTGATCACCTACATACAGGACAGATGTAAAGAAGATCAAAAGAGTGCAGAGAAAATTTACAAGGATGTTGCCAGTACTTGTAGAGCCGAGTTATAGGGAAAGGTTAAATAGGTTTGAACTTCATTTCCTAGAACATAGAAGGTTAAGGGGAAACTTGATAGAGATATACAGAAAATTATGAAGGGTATAGACAGGGTAAATGCCAACAGGCATTTTCCACTGAGGCTGGGTGAGACTACAACTAGAACACATGGGTTAAGGGTGAAAGGTGAAATATTTAAGGAGAACATTCGGGGAATTTCTTCACTCAGAGGGTGGTGTGAGTGTGGAACAAGTTGCCAGTCAGGTGGTGCATACAACCTTTGTTTCGACATTCAAGGGAAATTTGGATAAGTACACTGATGGGAGAGGTATTGTCCATGTGCAGGTCGAAGGGCTTGGGTACTTTAATGCTTCAGCATGGACTAGATGGGCCAAAGTGCCTGCTTCTGTGCTGTAGTGTTCTATGACTCAGTGACTCTAACTAATACAAACTTATAACAGGACCAGATAGACTAGTCACAGGGAGGTCTTTTCTGAAAGAAGGAGTGAGTGGTCACAACTTCAGGACATAGCATATGACAACTGATCAGGAGAAATTTCTTCGCCCAGAGGATAATGACTCTCTGCCACAGAAGACAGTGGCAAAAGTATTAACAGGGATGGGGAGAAGGAAGGAGCAGGTACGAACATCAATTTCTTCTTCCAGTGAACAAACTTCTCCCCACCCTCCCCACTCTGACCTTTTACTTCTTCTTAGTTGCCAATTACTTCCCCCTGGTCCCCTACTCTTTCTCTTTCTCCTGTTGTCCACCTTCTTCTCCTATCAGATTCTTTCTTCTCCAACCATTGACCTTTCCCACCCATCTGGTTTTACCTATCATCTTCCAGCTAGCCTCTTTCCCCTCTCCCCACCTTTTAATTTATGCATCCCCCCTCCCGCTTCACTTTCAGTCGTGAAGAAGGATCTCAAGCTGAAATGACAACTGTTTACTCTATTCCACAGAGGCACTGCCTGACCTGCTGAGTTACTCCAGCATTTTTTGGGTGTTGCTTGGATTTCCAGCATCTGCAGATTATCTCATCCCTGTGGATCACCACTAGCCACTGGAAGCCAGCTAGAAAAGGCTCCCTTTATTCCTGCTCTTGGCCTCCTGCCAATCAGCCAGTTTTCTATCCAGGCTTGTATCTTTCCTGTAATATCATGGGCTCTTGTTAAGCAGCCTTGTGTGTGGCATCTTGTTAAAGGTCTTCTGGAAATCCAAGTACACAGCATCCACTGATTCTTCTTTGTCTATCCTGCTTGTTATTTCTTTAAAGAATTCCAACAAATTTGTCAGGTAAAAATTTTCCTTGGGGAAACCATTCTTACTTTATCATGGGCCTCCAAGTACACTGAAACCATATCCTTAATAATCAACTCCAACATCTTCCCAACCACTGAGGTCAGACTAACTGGCCTATAATTTCCTTTCTTCTGCTTCTCTCCCTTCTTGAAGAATTAGCAATTTTCCAGTTCTCCAAAACTATTTCAGAATTGATTGATTCTTGAAAGATCATTACTAATGCCTCCACAATCTCTTCAGCCACCATTTTCAGAACCCTGGGTTGTAGACCAGCTAGTCCAGGTGACTTTGACCGTTAGGTTCCTAAGCACCTTCTACCTAGTAATAGCAATTTCACTCACTTCTGCCTCCTGACACACTGAAGCTTCCAGCATACTGCTACTGTCCTCAGTAATAACTAATTACTGATCAGTGATAACTGATGCAAAATACTAACTCAGTTTGTCCGCCATTTCCTTGTCTCCCATTACTATCTCTCCAGCATCATTTCCCAGCAGAGATATCTACTCTCAACTCTCTTTTATACTTTATATGTCTGAAGAACCTTTTGGTATCCTTTTTAATATTATTGGCTAGCTTGCCTTCGTATTCCATCTTTTCCTTCATTATGATTTTTTTAGTGGCATTCTGTTGATTTTTAAAAGTTTCCCAATCCTCTAACTTCCCACTAATTTTTGCTCTATTAAATACCCTCTCTTTGGCTTTTATGTTGGCTTTAACTTTCCTTGTCAGTCACAATTACATCATCTGCTCTTAGAATATTCCTTCTTTGGAACGTGTCTATCCTATACCTTCTGAATTGTTCCCTGAAACTCCAGCCACTGCTGCTCCGCTGTCATCACTACTAGTGTCCCCTTCCAATCAGCTTTGGCCAGCTCCTCTCTCATGCCTCTGTAATTCCCATTACTCCACTGTAATACTGATACATTTCACATTAGCTTCTCCCTCTCAACTTCCAGGGTGAAGTCTATCATATTATGATCATTTCCCCTAAGGGTTCTTTTACCTTAAGTTTGTCAATCAACTCTGGCTTATTGCACAACGCCCAATCCAGAGAAGCTGGCCATCCAGTGGGCTCAACCATAAGCTGCTCTAACAGGCTATTTCATGGGATTCTACACATCACTCCTTTAGCACCAACCTGATTTTCCTAATGTCAAGCTCCCCATGTCTATCAGAACATTGCTCTTTTGGCATGCAGTTTCAATCTCCATTCTAATTTATAGACCACATCCCTACTACTGTTTTGGCTTCTGTACATAACTCCAATCAGGGTCTTTTTACCCTTGCACTTTCTTAGCTCTACCCACAATGATTCTACACCTTCCAATCCTATTTCACTTTTTCTAATGATTTGATTTCATTTTTTGCAACAGAGCCACCTCACCCCCTCCGCCTACCAGCTTGTCCTTTCAACACAATGTATATCCTTGGACATTAAGCTCCCAACTAAGATGTTCATTCAGCCATGATTCAGTGATGCCCACAAAGTCATACCTGCCAATCTGAACTGTGCTACAAGTTCATCTACCTTATTCCATACACTGCACACATTCAAATGTATTCATCAACCCTTTTGACTTTCTCCTCCTTGTACATTGCAACCCATCCCGTTGAATGCTCTTTTGCCTGGTCACCGGCTTCCCCTTGCTAGCAGTCTCGCTACACACCGCCTCTGTTCATAAACCAACTCAGCACTATCACTCTGCCCTGCCAAATTAGTTAAAACACTCCCAAGCTGCTCTGCCAAACCTGCCTGCAAGGATATTCGTCCCCCTTGAGTTCAGGTGTAACCCACCCCTTTTGTACAGGTTGTACCTTCCCCAGAAGAGATGCCAATGATCCATAAATCTGAATCCCTGCCCCCCCGCACCAGTTCCTCAACCACGCGTTTATCTGCAAAATCATCCTATTCTTACCCTCTAGGGTCCACCCTTCTATGTATCTATGCAAGTGCTTCTTAAGGAAAACTATTTTAACTGCCGCAACTTGTTACACATACTCACCACCCTCTGTGGGTAAAGGCCTCTCAGATGCCCTTTAAATCCTTGCCTTCGCACACTAAATCTATGGCCCCTAGTTTTGGTCTACCCTACCATGGGGGAAACAAAACTGTTACTATCTACCTTATAACAACACACACAAAATGCTGGTAGAACACAGCAGGCTAGGCAGCATCTATAGGGAGAAACGATGTTGACGTTTCGGGCCGAGACCCTTCGTCAGGACGAAGCAGCAGGCTAGTGATTCTACCAGCATTTTGTGTGTGTTGTTGTTTGAATTTCCAGCATCTGCAGATTTCCTCGTGTTTACTATCTACCTTATTTAGGCCGCTCATAATTTTAAACATTTCTATAAGGTCATCCCCCATTCTCCTATGTTTCAAGGAATAAAGATCTAGCTTGACCAACCTCCCCCTTATCTCAGGCCCTCTAGACCTGGCAACGTCCTTGTAAATCTTCTCCAAACTCTTACCAGGTTAACCACATCCTTCCTATAACCAGATGACCAAAAACTGTGCACAGTACTCCAAGTGCAGCCTCACCAATGGCTTATACCACAACATAATGTCCCAATATTGTGGTGTGCCCATGAACTTGCTGGCCTCAAACTTTTTGGTGGTCAAGGTCGCTGTTTTAGATGTTGCCTGTGATAATAACTGTAGAGTTATTACAAATGGTGCACACTGAAGTCACATTGAGTCAGTGTGGAGGAAATAGATAATAAGGTTAGTGAAGAACATGAGCCCTCATTATTCTCACTGAGTGCTGAGCTGTCTGAGTGCAGATTGCCGGTTTCTAAGGACGGGGAAATGCTATCCAATGCTATCTCACGGTCCTCAAAGACCCACCGTATGTGGACTCATCCTTCTACAGCAGCACCGACATGAGTACCACATTCCACATTTCAGGAAATCTGATCACTTGGCTGTTCTCCTACCTGTATACAGGCAGAAGCTAAACAGCAAGCTTCCAGAGATAACGACTACAAAGGGATGGGCCGAAGGGCAGAGGAGCGGTTACAGGATTGCTTTGAATCAGTGCATCGGCTCGTGTTCAAGGACACATCAGCGGATCTGAATGAATACACTACAGATGTCACAGACTTTATAAAAACAGTCGTAAACAAGAGTGCCCCCACAAAATTATTCAGAGTCTTCCCCAGTCAGAATCCCTGGATTTACCATGAGATCCACAATCTACTGAGGGCCAGATCGGAGGCATTCAGGTCTGACGACCAAGTAAGATAGAAGAGATCCAGGTATGACCTCCGGAAAACATGGGAGAAGCAGCAATTCCGGACTAAGCCCAAATCAATGAAAGATGCACCGCAGCTGTGGCAGGGCTTGATAGCGATCACCTTACAAAGTGAAATCAAGCAACATGCGTGACAACAGGGCTTCACTTCCAGATGTGCTCAATGCCGTCTCCCTTTGACCATCAAAACATGGCTGAATCTTCATAAACGGCCACTGCCCCTAATGACATTGTGACTTCAGACTCTGAGTCTGATGTGAGAGCATCCTTCAGGCAGGTGAGCCCATGGAAAGCACACCCCAGATGGGGAACACGACAGAGTGAAAAAGACCTGTGCTGATCAACTGTCTGGAGTGTTCACCAATATCTTTAACCTCTGACTTTGGCAGTCTGAGGTCCCCGCCTGCTTCAATTATACCGGTGCC
Source organism: Hemitrygon akajei (assembly GCF_048418815.1). Classification (NCBI taxonomy): domain Eukaryota; kingdom Metazoa; phylum Chordata; class Chondrichthyes; order Myliobatiformes; family Dasyatidae; genus Hemitrygon; species Hemitrygon akajei. The sequence continues at coordinate 89,549,467 of NC_133128.1, forward strand.
TAAGAAGAATGTGGTAACCTGACTCAATGACTACCCTCCAGTAGCACTGATTGTCACTGTTACGAAGTGTTTTAAGAGGTTGGTGATGAAACACATCAACTCCTTCCTGAGAAGCGCTGTGGATTTGTCCAATTTGCCTGCCAGCACAGGTCCACAACAGATGCCATTTCATTGGCTCTTCACTCAACACCGGCACATTCAAACAACAAAGATGCATACAGCAGGATGCTCTTTATGAACTACAGCTCATCATTCAATATCATAATCCTTTCAAAACCAATCAATAAGCTTCAAGACCTTGGCCTCAATACCTCCTTGTGCACTTGAATCCTTTATTTCCTCACTTACAGATGCAAAGTGGCTACCTCTTCCAGCTCGGGAGGCAGCTGTGTACTGAGTTCATATACTGTAATTCCACAGTTCACGAAGGAAGAGCTGACAGAATTCCCAATTCTGCTATGCCCTGGCTGCGATCTATCAACCTACAGAAAGGGCTTCTGTTAATTCAATAGTCAATTTGTCATTGATCAGTACAAAATATTCTCATAGTCATAGACATGTTTCTTGTAAGGAGGCTTATGAAGGAGGGAAGGGTTAGGTTGATCTTAAGGTACGTTTATAGCTGGATCCTAAGATCAACCTAACCCTTCCCTCCTTCATAAGCCTCCTTACAAGAAACATGTCTATGACTATGAGAATATTTTGTACTGATCAATGACAAATTGACTATTGAATTAACAGAAGCCCTTTCTGTAGGTTGATAGATCGCAGCCAGGGCATAGCAGAATTGGGAATTCTGTCAGCTCTTCCTTCGTGAACTGTGGAATTACAGTATATGAACTCAGTACACAGCTGCCTCCCGAGTCTGAAGCGCTGCCTAATGTTGTGGCGGGTCTTGCTGGAGGCAGCACCTGCTGCCAGGAATCACCCCGAGTCTACGAAGTTGCAATTGATAATGACCTTGATCTCCACACTGATAAAAATTCAAGCCTGTGTGAGGGATTGGAAATCACGCATCGCGCATCATCACAGCAGCCTTTGATAACAATCTTGCTGAGGCTTTGCTCCACAGAACATAAGGTAGGGTATCGTATCTCTGAATACTGTCTACAGATAGGGTCTTTGAACTTAGGTACTGTATTTCTGTGTCTCCTCACTCAAGTTCACACTGAATTCCCTGCAGCTACAGCACATGCGTGGGCCTTCCATTTAAATAGCTTTCCCAGGTGCATGACCACTGCGCTAGCCAACTAGTTATTTCTAGAGTTAAAGTTCACCAAAGAAAAGCACTTTCTTGTCAAGTGTGAGCACTTTGGCAGAAAGATGAATGGTCACAAGTAGGTCTTGGAACTGCCTTGTGAAGTTTCTGTTGTCATTAAACGGTGTCTGAATGAGAAATACATGAAGTTGTGCTTTCTTTGTCACTGCCAAATGACCACATTTGATTCAACTCAAAGTTCTGCTTTAGGCCAGCAGCTATATGTCTGATGTGTGAAAAACATTAGCTACACTTCATAAACACGAGAAATTCTACAGATGCTGGAAGTCCAAAGGAACACACACTAAGTGCTGGAGGAACTCAGCAGGGCAGTGGATTTAATTTGGCTTTTTTGACACTGACAAACAGAAAAAGAACTTTTCATGTCAAAGTGAAAACCGATCTCTACAAAGTGATCTAAATCAATTACAAATGTAAAACACAAGATAATTAATTGCATAAGTATTCAACCCCTTCAAGTCAGTATTTAGTAGATGCACCTTTGGCAGCAATTACAGCCTTGAGTCTGTGTGGATAGGTCTCTATCAGCTTTGCATATCTGGACACTGCAATTTTTCCCCATTCTTCACAAAACTGTTCAAGCTGTGTCAGATTGCATGGGGATCATGAATGAACAGCCCTTTTCAAGTCCAGCCACAAATTCTCAATTGGATTGAGATCTGGACTCAGACTTAAAACAATAAGACATGAAAACTTCTAAGGGGGGTTGGGGTGAATACTTTTTATAGGCTCTTTATATCTTAACCAGAAATGATCACTGATGATACTTTGTCCAAATTAAATTGATTTTCAGTCATAAGCCTTTCATGTTACAGACACTGCTTGATAATCTGGGTTTTTATTAGAGTCGAAGAAACTTTGCCTTTTAATTATTTCATGAGCCAAGATGTTGTATATTAATGATAACATTTGGTAGAATTGTTTATCCCTTGTTTTGAACTGCTTCATTCCTAATTTTAGCAAAGATGGTTTATAAATTGCAACCTAAACACAAAAGCACTAGGGTTATCATTTCATTTCCAATAAACGTGTGCTTCCATTTAACCCAGTCTGTCATATTTCATGATAGGAGCAAGTGCATCCAATGGAAGTGGTTTTGGACACGGAGCACCTGGCTCCATCTAAAAACTACAGCATCACCATACCTTGACAACAGGTCACGGCAGCAAAGATACAATCATACGATTTTGAAATCAAGAGAAACCGTGAGAAGAGGGTATTAATGATTTCACAAAAATGCACCTTTGACACCCAGGTTTCTGAAAGAGGTAGTTGAAAAGATTGTGGAGGCATTAGTAATGATCTTTAAAGAATCACTAGGTTCTGGAGGGCTGGAAAATTTCAAATTGCACTCCACTCTTCAAGAAGGGAGGAAGGCAAAAGACAGGAAATTATAGGCAAGTTAGTTAGTGGTTGGGAAGATGTTGGAGTCCATCATCAAGGATGAAGTTTCAGGGTACTTGCAGACACATGATAAAACAGGACAAAATCAGTATGGTTTCCTTAAGGGGAAATCTTGCCTGACAAACCTGTTGGAATTATTTGAGTTAAAAACAGGCAGGATAGAGAAAGGAGAGTCAATGGATGTTGTTTACTTGAATTTTCAGAAGGCCTTCAACAAAGTGCCACACATGAGGCTGTTAAACAAGATAAAGAGCCCATGGTATTATAGGAAAGATACTAGCATGGCTAGAAGATTGGCAGGAGGCAAAGCGTGGGAATAAAGGGGGCCTTTTCTGGTTGGTTGTTGGTGACTAGTGGTTTTACACAGTATTAGGACTGCTTCTTTTCATGTTATATGTCAATGATTTGGATGTCAGAATTGATGGCTTTGTGGCCAAGTTTGCAGACAATATGAAGATAAGTGGAGGGGCGGGTAGTGTTGAGGAAGCGGGAGTATGCAAAAGGACATAGACAGATTAGAAGAATTGGCATGGAAGTGGCAGATGGAATATAGTTTAAGGAAGTGTATGGCCATCCACATAGGGGAAGCAATAAAGATGTGGTCTGTTTTCTAAATAGGGAGAAAATTCAGAAATGAATGATGCAAAGGTACTCGGGAGTCCTCGTGCTGGATTCCTTAAAGGCTAACTTACAGGCTGAGTCAGTGGTAAGGATGGCAAATGCAATGTTAACTTTCATTTTGAGAGGAGAATATGGATGTAATGCTATGGCTTTAAAAGACATTGGTCAGATTGCACTTGATCCCTGCTTAGCTATAAAATCCAACTAAATGTAGAATGCATCTCAACTAGATACGCAAGATATTATATAATGCAACTGCGATACAGACATATGCAGCGTAGTCAATTTTTCGATTGTCTCAATCAGGCCTAGAGCATTACTCGTCGAGGAGGCTTTCTTACTCTTGTGATACAACATCTTGTCTGACAATGGGGATCCCTCTGCTTGGCAGATCAAACTTGTGGCTCTGAAACAATCTCAATTTCTGGGCCTCCTCCATGGTGGTTCTGGCAGTATGGTTCTAACAGCTCTGGGCACCTTTCTTCTCTTTTTTTCTTGGTTTCTATCTCTCTTTATCCCACTTTTTCTTTCTCACATTCCTTCTCTATTTCACACCTTTCTCTTTCTCGCACACATTCTTTCTCTCTATCTCTTCTCTCCTTTATAGCTGTTTGTCTTTCTTTTACTTTTCCTATTTCTTCTTCCAGTTTGTGCATTTTGATCTTCAGTTCAGTTCAGTTCAGTTTCAGTTTATTGTCATTTAGAAGCCACCAATGCAATGCAGTTAAAAAATGAGACAACATTCTCCAGAATGATATCACAAAAAGCACACGACAAAACAGACTACACCAGAAAATCCACATAACATTCGGCAATCCCCAAATCCAGAGTCCGGAGAGGCTGCTGCGTATTAATATCATGCTACCGTCTTAGCGCGTTCCCCAGAAAGGAGCTCCAAATCACCAGACAAAACAAGACTACCCAGACACACCAAGTCAGGAGACCAACTCTACCACCCAACAAACTAAAAACTAAAGCTACAAGACCTACACAAAACCACATAGTTACATATAGTTATAGTTAACATATAGTTACAACAGTGCAGACAATACCATAATTGATAAAAAAAAAACAGACCATGGGCACAGTAAAAATAGTCCAAAAATGTTAAAAGATTATAAGTTCGAAAGAAACCACCACACAGTTTCCACAAGTCCTCAGCGTCCCGATAGACTCGTCATCCCACGCAGGCGGCAGAGGGGATTATCCCCGCTATGGACTTCCACGGTGCCGGACTCAGCCTCGCAGACACAGCACACAATGAAAGCTCTGTCTGACCCACCCTGGGAGACGCAGCACACAGTGAAAGCGCCCCAACCACAGCGGACTCCGAGTCCGTCGAACCTCCGAGCCTCCAATCATCTTCTCCAGCACAGCTTCTCCGAGCACCATCCTCTGCCGAGCGCACTACGACAGCCACCGACAACGCGACCACGAGGACTGGGGACCTGTTCTTCTCAGCAGAGACCCGGACCTCACAACAGCAGCAGCAACGAAGAAGGCTTTCCTGGAGGTTTCCAGATGTTCCTCCGTGCTCCCACGTCTGTTTTTCATCAGATTAGGATTGTGCATGGCACCCCACTTAACAAATAACAGGTTTCAGCTCCGGAGTGGCCGCTGCAAACTGCGTCGCGCCGCCATCTTGGATCCTTTGGGAAGGTGCATTTAGTTCACTAATGTATCCTCTTATTAATCCTTCAATTATATCCATTATGATATGATCTCTCCTCTTGGCTTCTTCATTCACAACATTATCCTTTCTTTTTGGCCTTCCATTGACCCAGATGGGCTTTGGTCTTTGTATTTACTTTTACAAGCAGCTTTATGTCTCCCACTTGAAGGTCATGCAGTAATCTTAATGCATGCAAAGCAGATTCTGGTATTCACAAAAGCTGAATGCTTGCAACTTTCCAGAAGCTCCTTGAACTCTCTTCCAACTTAAATCCAAGCCACATTTCACAAGTTCATTCATTCATTATGTGCCATGTTGTATGACGTGGATGATCATGGTCTTGACCATGATTGTTCTTGGCCAATTTTTCTACAGAAGTGGTTTGCCATTGCCTTCTTCTGGGCCGTGTCTTTACAAGTAGCTGCCTGCTGAACGTATCAGAAGCTTTCTGAGATCTGTTACCTACAAAAACTGTTGTTGTCGGCTCACTGTTTTCATCACTTTCACACTGCCTCTGAGCAGTATGGTCTTTCCTCTCATCCAATCTGCTTTCCAGCCAGAGACACATAGGTTGGCACCAACACCTGTTTGTCCTCTTTTGGGCAACGGCTCATGGTGTTCTGCATGGAGGAAGTTGTGGCGTCATCCAGTACCTTTTGTAATTAGCTTTCAGTAAGTTTCGTTGCAGGGATGTGGCATGCAAATTAGGAATGGATCTCCAATCAAGCTGTACTTGTCTCGGCCAACCACACCCTCGAATGCTGCTCCTCCTGTTTTTACCACACACAAGCCCAATATATCAAATTGGTTAACACCAGGAAATCTGCAGGTGCTGGAAATTCAAGCAACACACACAAAATGCTGGTGGAACACAGCAGGTCAGGCAGCATCTATAGGAAGAAGCACTGTCGACATTTTGGGCCAAGACCCTTCATCAGGACTGACAATATCAAATTGGTTGTTGTATTTCACTGTTACAAATGCCACTCCCACGGGAATGATCTTTTCTCCAGTATACATTCTTAGTTGGATATTCGCAAGCTTCAGTTTAATATCTTCGAAATGATGTTCAAACTTATTTTGTGGAATGACTGAATCAGCCAAGCCAGTGTCCAATTCAATTTTAATTAATTTACCATTCACTTCTGATGTAAGCCTTATTGCTTGTCTGTTGGTAGTTTTCACACTATTAATCTTAAGGCTACACAATCCTTATTATTATATCATTATTATCAGATTTTTCATCAACAGCACACAGATTAGAACTCTTTTTGAAACTACAACTTGACTTTATCTTTTTCTCTTCTCTGTGCAGTCCATTTATTTTTGTCCACTCTCTGTATGTGTCCTACTTTGTTGCATTTCCTTACAAGTGTTGCCTTTAAACCTGGATTAGTCTGCTGTATGTGAGTGCCTGCAACAGCTGTAACACAATTTGTTTGGCCAGGCTGGTTTCTGTTTAGACACTGCAATTTTGTTCACACTCACTTTCATTCCTGAAGATAACTCACTTGCGTCTTGGTCTGCTGTTTCTATTGATACGGTGATTTCAACTGCTCTTTTAAATGTAAGTTGTACTTCAGTTAGGAGCTGTTTTTGACTGCTTTCTTGTAAGATTACACAAACTAAATGATTTCTCAGTGCATTATTAAGCCTGTCATTGAACTGATAATGTTCAGAAAATCTCTTCAATTCAGCCACATATACTGAGATGGACTTGCTTTCTTTTGATTCCTCTTATGAAATGTAAAATATTCTGCAATCAACATTGTTTTCATTTCTGCATTCCTGCGTTACTTTCACTATATCAGCAATGCTCATTTCTGCTGGTTTGGTTGGAGCAGTCAAACTTCGAGCAAACTGTATGCCTTTAAACCCAATGCACTCAGTAAAATTGGTACTTGTTTATCATTGGCTATTTCATTTGCTTCAAAATACTGTTCAATTAGCCCAGTATATATCAGCCAGTTACCCATTATGAAATTGAACATGTCATCCTTTCTGATGTAGCCAGTCATTTCTGATATTTTTAATGATTATCACTCACTCTTTATGAGCCTGTGAATTCTTCCATTTTCTGACTTTTTTAAAAAAAAGTCAATCACGCCTTCCCTTCCAAAGATCAAGTGCTGTGCTTTTTTTTTAACACGACTGTCTCTGCATATCCTGTGCTGCGTTTTTTACCCGCTGCTCCTTGCTGCACTTCCACAGGTCGGTTGTCATATCAGATTTGTTTTTCAAACACCTCATCACTGCTGAAATGTTTTGTAACTTCAAAATATTAAACTAATTCAAAGGAAGTCACTGAAGTCTGAAATGTGACTCTTGCTTCATGTTTACTTTAAGCACAGCATCAACATATCATGTATGACAATATTACTTGAATACTACTGAAATATAAAATACACAATGGAAGACCCCCATTGGAAAGTGAACAATATGGTCGATGATACTAGTCACTGCAGTACGCTGAGAAGGACTACAGGTTGAAAACCAAGACGAACAGCAAGCAATGGTCAGACATCTTGCAGTATCTCTTCCACTGGCTGGAACATTGTTGCATAGTGTAAGCTGCAGTAACTCCCAGGAACCATTGCAGATTGTTAATACGGTTGTATGCTCTGTGCAAATAACATCTGTGGAACCCAACAACACACAGGAAAGCAGTGAGTTTACATTGTTCCGAGACTGCCAGGCTAGAATAGAAACACAGAAAACCTACAGCACAATATAGGCCCTTCAGCCCACAATGCTGAGCCGAACATGTACTTACTTTAGAAATTACCTCGGGTTGCCCATAGCCCTCTACTTTTTCTAAGCTCCATGTACCTATCCAGGAGTCTCTTAAAGGACTCTACCATATCTGCCTCCACAATGTGAATGGTACACAATGAATTAGAAAATAATTAGCCTGGGAGGGCCTGATGCCTTCCATGTGAAGTCATGTTCTTCAAACATCTAGGAAAATGGTATCCATTAATTTACCTCCCATTGACAACACTCATATAACTAATGAATGAGAATGTTTGATAACATTTTTAAGAATTGTAAAGATGCAATAATTTGCTCCTCTACCTCAGATTCCGGTTTTAGAAGGTTGGTAACCCTACACTGGCTCATGCTAATTTGGCACAGTCACAGGGATCTGGATATTCTGCTGAATGGTGAATCTCACAGGCAACCTGGTCTGTGACTGCAGTAGACTTCCTCAAATGCTTGGAGGTCCCAAACACCCCACAGTGTTAACAGAACTATCATCACTTGAGGGGGAGATTCAGACCCTTACAGAACGAAAATGGGGATTAAGTCCCTCTGAAACTGACGAGATTACAGTTTATGGAGAGTTCGGCTCATAATCCATTTTAACAAAATAAATCTACAATACTTACACATGCACTAAAATCTGAAGGAATATTCAACAATGTGAAATATTCTAGAAACTAATTCATAAAATGCACTATATTAAAGGCTATTTGGCCCACTGAACCATGAGCCAGTCCTCACTGGGGGATCAAAGGTAGAGAGTGTCAGCAACTTTAAATTATTCGATGTTATCATTTCAGAGGATCTGTCCTGCAACCAGCTCATAAGTCTCATTACAAAGAAAGCACAGCAGCACCTTTACCTCCTTAGAAGTTTGCAAAGATTTGGCATGACATCAAAAACTTTGATAAACTTCTATAAGTATGTGGTGGAGAGTTTATTGACTGGCTGTATCACAGCTGGACATGGAAACACCTATGCCCTTGAACAGAAGGTTCTACAAGAAGTAGTGGATACAGCCCAGTCCATCACGGGTAAAACCCCTACCCAACATTGAGCATGTCGACACGGAGTGCTGTTGCAGGAAAGCAGCAGCCATCATGAGTGACCCCACCACCCAGGCATTCACATTGCTGCCATCAGACAGAAGGTGCAGGAGCGTCAGGACCCAACCAACAGGTTCAGGAACAGTGACTATCCCTCAGCCATCAGGTTCCTGAACCAGAGAGGATACCTTCACTCAACTTCATTTTCCCCATCACTGAACTTTTCCTACAACCAATAGACTCACTTTCATGTTCTTGATATTTATTGCTTATTTATTTATTTATTTATGGGTTTTTTTCACTTTTGTATTTGCACTTTTGCACATGGGATGTTTGTCCATCCTGTTGGATGTGGTCTTTCAATGAGTCTATTCTGTTTCTTGGATTTACTGTGTGTACTCACAAGAGGAAGAATCCCAACCAAATGTGATGACATGTGTACTTTGATAATAAATTTACTTTGAAGAGCAAACAATTTGTACAAATTTTGTGGTTTCTTTGTCCTGTTGCAATTTCAACAATCCAAGCAATCGACACCGGAGCTCCCTCAAACAAGCACACAGAATAGAGTGGACACATTGCTAATTAGCATGAGAAGCATTGCAGAGGGTGGGCTGAGGTCATCTATATTGCAGCTCATCACAACGCAGAAATGGAAAAGCCCTTGCTGTAGGTCACTCGGATGATTTCTGAAACTTGCTGCTTTCAACACATGGATACCTATCAGATTTGGCTTAATCCCTTCAACTTGGTCTCATCCTGATTTTTTCCTTATTATGTTAATGGAAAATGCAAGTAATCAAGGTTATGAAAAAGAGAAACATATAACTGGTTTTATTTTCATTCACTCTCAGTATTAAAGGACTTCTTGTCCTGTCAGAACACCCAAACCAGGTGTGATTAATTGTCTGATTTTGTTGCCATACCATTGACTCATTTCAAAAACACTGTGTTGCCATAGAGACTAAGCATAATATTAATTTCAAGAACTTAAAGATGCAGCTTGTGTATCATTATACATTGCTAACTATTACTTTTAACATTGCAATTAAGTGAATGGTAAGATTACATAAAAATTTGATTGATTTATTAAAAATGTGGATGATTCAAAAGGACTGTCTATTTGCAATTCAGGTACCAACTGTTACTTTGCTGGCTTAACCGCCAATAAAATACAATGAATTAGTTGTGACGTTGCAAAGCATGTTATTCGAGAATGATAATTTACAGTTTTCATAATACACAATGTATAATAGTTCCAGTATTCATGGTCAGCACTTTTGAAAATCAATCTGTTACTTTTAACTTTCATGTATTATCTATTTATGTTACTAACGTCAAAATCTAAATAAAAGGGAATTTATTCATCTGGCTGGTTCTTCAACTCAATCAAGTAGCAGTTTCCATGCAGAAACAGACAATTAAATTAGTTTCAGTAGATTTTAAAGGCTTATTCAAATATTGAGCTTTTTGAAAAACAACCTTTGAAGCTTCTGGGAGGCTTCAATTACCGACAATAGTTTAAAAAGTGAGAAAGTTATATTTAGAGGAACATAAAGTCTGCTGAAAGTGTTCAGCAGGTCGAGCAGCACCTGTGAGGGCAAAGGAATTGATTCCGTTGACAGTGCCTGTCCTCTCACGGATACTGATGAGTTCTTTTGGCAGGTTGTCTTCTTTTTGCACCCAATTCCTGCATCTGCAATCTCTGTCTCCAAATATTATACTTAGCTTTGTAACGGTTTCTCCAGTGCTTTCATCTATATTCTTTCCACTTCATGGGCCTGGCAGAAATGAGGATATAGAATTTAGTATGGGGGGTAATTCTGCAGAGAATTAGTGTTGCATAGCGGGGCGAGGAAATGACCCAGACAGCTTGAGAGACTCCTTTAACCAAAGTACCTGCTCATCTGGCAGGCTCTTTGCCCATAGGGTTGCTAATGTCTCAAGGTGGAAGCTTATGGGGTTGTGAATATGGATGCAGAGATGTGTGGGTGGGGGGTTTAGAGGGGAGTTCCCTACAACTGGATTATAGATTATTGATCACTGATGGAGGCAAGGTAGAGGGAGCAGCAGTATGTTGAATGAATCCAAGTTGCAGTGTTCAGAGTCTTTGGGTGTGAAGTGAGGAGGGAGGACATAGTGATTGCATGTAGGAGCCAGAATCAGATGGTGGTCAGAAGCATATCCGATGGTATGCAGAGCAGAGCAGATTGCAAGGCAGTTTATTTGAATGCTTCAACCACCATTTGGTTCTGCTTCTCTTTCCACTGCTTTGATTTGACCCAGTGAACACTTGCATCAAGTTCTGATAACAAGAATTTGGATGAAGGGAACTTAGCCGCATTCAGTTCGGTGAAATTTGAAAAATATTCTTTTTCATCACAGGCAGATCCAAAGCATAGTCGGCTGCTGAGTGCGGTCAGTTTGACAGTTTATGACTCAAGGCGGGGAGCCACAAACAAACACACAGCCATTTGCTCATCAGGCAATTCATTGCACTTCCCCTTGACCTCAATTTTCAATACATATCTTTTTGAGATCAGCTTCTATACCAAAGTTCTCAAACCCTTAAGATGTGCACACAGCCCTGAGGAAATTTGGCTACAAGTCAAAAAGTAAAATTTGAACTATCATCAAATCAAAATATCATTGTTTAAAAGTGATGGAAAAGTATTCTGAACTTCAAAGATTAATAACAGATATCAGCAAAAAAAATGTAATCACTTGCTCTGTTCATATTTAACAGTGCAACATTTTGCAACATAAAATTACTTGCCCTGTGTAAAGGTACAGCCATTACTGCCTCAACAAAGCTTCTTCTCTGAATTGGCTGTGGCCTCACCAGTGGGAGATGAATATCCCTCATGTAATTGGCAACAGGGATGCTCATCGCTCAGCCAACCAGGTTCCACCTAGAATTTTCATGATATCTGGCCCACTGAGAGGCACGAGCCTCAGTCTGAGTGAAGTGTCAGAAGGGAAAGGGTCTGTGGCTCACGCTGGCACTCTGGGCTTAACTTCATAAAGAGGGAATAAGAAGACCACAAGCCGGTAATCATTGGTTGGTCAGAGGTGGAAAGAATTAGTGGCTTCAAATTCCTGGGCATTAACATCCTGGATGGCCAGCACAGAAATATTAATGCAAAGAAGAGTGTGTCTTCCTTTAGGGAAATTCAACATGTCACCAAATACTCTAACAAATCTCTATAGATCATATATGTCAAACTCAAGGCCCGCGGGCCAAATCCGGCCCGCGGTGGAATTATCTTTGGCCCGCGAGATAATATCTAATTACTATTAAAGCTGGCCCCAGTAATCGAAGCGCCTATGGCATATGATATGGCTAATGCTGAGTTTATTCAGGTACCAGGTTTTCAGGGTTTTTAGTGTTTATTCGGCAGTCTTGCTCGGCAGTCTTCTTCATAAGAAACGGAATTTGTAAAGTGAAACACTTTGTAGTTATAGCAGAGACTGAGACACATGAGAGCAGGCTGAAAAAACGGAGGCAACGAAAGCTGCGTTCGCACGCGTCCGACTGATCCGGCCCACATGAAGCTGCATTTTGCTCAATCCAGCCCATGACCTAAAATGAGTTTGACACCCCTGCTATAAATCCACTGTTCAAAGTATCCTGACTGGTTACACCAAGGCTGATACATCACTTCCAACACAGAGGAACACAAGAGTCTGCAGAGAGCAGTAAACTCATCACAGTTTCAGCCCTCCCCCTCCAATGACAGCACCTCCAGGAGGCATTGTTTCCAGAAGGCAACATCTATCATCAAGGATCCCCACTGCTATGTTGGACAGGAAGTACGGAAGTCAGAAATCCCACATCACCTGTCTGAGGAAGAGCTACTTCCCCACAACCATCAGATTCTTGAATCAACCTGCACAACCCTAGCCCTACCTCAGCTACATACCACTTCTTGCACCTTCATAGACTGTCTCTGAATGTGTGTTTTAGCACTCAAATCTTGTTCTGCACAGTCCCTTTCTTCTCTGTCTGGTATAATTTATGTTCTGGGTGTTGTCTGAACTTATGATGCTGCTACAAGCAAGATTTTCATTGTACTTGTATCTCACCAAACTTATGTAGATGACAATACAGTCAATGTGGTATTTTGATAGTGAAAATAGGTACTTTTCAGAGCACCAAGGGACTTCTCACCATAAAATGAGGAAGATAGTATCACATTTTAGAGTTCATTGTCCCTAATGTTGGCAGGAAAAAACTTGGCAACATTTAGTTTCATATTTTAAAATGAAATGGAAATTGAAATGGAATCAACTTGTAAACAAAAAGTTTGAATTTTGTTTAACAACTAGTTCTAATGATGGTTCTCTAAGTCTTGCAAAAAAAAACAATCTCTCTCAGTTTCTGAAAATTTCCTCACCCACTTAGCAGTAGGAAGACTTTCACGTAACTTAGTGTAAAGCCCACCAGTGAAGCGAGATGCCTTCATTCCCATCGTCAACTCAGTCTCAGTCTGAGCCACTGACCCTTATCCCTCCTGGACCCTCGCTCAGTCTGACGCCCCTGACATTCATCACGTAGGTTCACAGTGGGCAAGTGGAGGGTGGTGTGTGTGTGTGTGTGTGTGTGTGTGTGTGTGTGTGTGTGTGTGTGTGTGTGTGTGTGTGTGTGTGTGTGTGTGTGTGTGTGTGTGTGTGTGTGTGTGTGTGTGTGTGTGTGTGTGTGCAGCAAGAGAGTAAGAAGGTGATAGAAGAGTTTATTATGATTACATATTGTAATGTATGACGTTATGAACCCTGTATTCCCAGATGTGACTGAGATAACATGAAGCAGCCACCCACTGTTTATTAACTTATGTGAAATCCTTCATTACAATGTGCATTACATTGGTTTATTGTGGTTAAATTGTTTCATGGATAAATCCTAATAAAGAGTATATTTCTGTCTGTATGAATATATCTAAATAAGGTTAAACATTTTAGAACATTACAATTTGAACGTTATGGAACTTGACATAAAATGAAATAAAATGAAGTTCTGCTGCAAAATGAACTGAGCATTCAATTAATATTTAAATTTCCTCTACAGGGAAGCTGGATCTCATAGGTCTCCTGTGGGCATTTTTGTTGATCACCTTGAGGAACCACAGGGGCAAATGAGAGTTGAATGTTATGTTACTAGAACACTATTTTCCAGTCAGAGCATTGCCAAATCCCGTACCAAGCAGCAGGTATTGCTTGAAATTATATTTTCAACAATATTACACTCTGTTCTATAAACTATGCATTATATTGTGGCTCAGATTTTATTTTACTATTATGTTATAGAATATTTCAGTACAATAATATTTTATAGTCTATGGATGGCATAAATCATTTACAAAGGTTGCCCAGATACAGCATTCCCCTTTCAAGTGGGTGACACATAAATGTTACTAAATCAGGATGTTAGAAATAGCTAAACTAATTGATTCATTAAATTCCACCCCCCCCCCCACCTTGGTTGTTCAGATGTGCTGTTCTCTCCACATTGAACAGCATCACATCACTTCAGCCTTAAACTTATCACTATCATGTGAGTTTAGCATTCAGGGTGTTTTGTCGAAAACATGAGAAAAATATAAGACCATAAGAGATAGGAGCAGATTTTGGCCCATCGAGTCTGTTTTGCCATTTCATTTCCCTCTCAGCTCCAATTTCCTCTTCTCCCCATATCCCTTCTTGCCTTGACTAATCAAGAATCTATCAACCCCTGCCTTAAATATATACAATGACAGACTCCATTCCCACCTTTGGCAACATATTCCATAGACACACCATTCTTGTGCTGAAGAAATTCCTACTCATCGCCGTTCTAAATGGACGTCCCTCTATTCTCGGGCAGTGTCCTCTGGTCCTAGGCTCCCCTACTACAGGAAATATCCTCTCCACATCCATTCTATCGAGGCCTTTCAATATTTGGTAGGTTTCAATGAGACTCCCCCCTCCAATTCTTCTGAACTGCAGAGCCATCAAACACCTACATACGATAAGCCTTTCAATCCTGGAATCATTTTCGTGAAACTCTTTTGACCCCTCCCCAATATGTCCCCATTTGTATCAAAAAGCAGTGAAGCAGTCAATTTAGCGTGATTCAATTTGATTTGGTGCAGGAAATCCTAAGAATTTCCTTAATAAACTGCCTGGTTAGTGTTAAAGTACTAGGGGAGCATCCTTAACACTACATTAACAATGTACTTACCCATTATCTGCAGCAACTCCCGACAGTCTCATAATCCATGAGAATAATCATGATTATGGAGGTAGCTGAACATAAGTAAAAACGATAACATGCTGATATTTTAAGAACATAAATTGCATGGGCTTCCATTTCATTATTTTCCTTAAGAATCTATTATTGATTTATCAGGAGTAGATCACGGAGCATGCTAGCATGCTTATCCCTGGTGTTGTCACATGGATGGGAAAGGTTTAGAATGATATGGGCCAAACACAGGGAAATGGGACTAGTTCAAGTACACAGCTGGGTCAGGATGGACGAGCGGGGCTGAAGAGCCTGTGTAACTCTGTAACCTTACAGCACCTGACTGTTACCCAGGGTCACACTGAGTTGATCACAATGCCCAGTACAAATATATGCTGAAGCTCAGTGCTCCACATGACAGCCATCATGGAGGTTTGGCCTGAAGTAGGAGCACATCTGGGCCGGCTGCTGGTGTCACGGCATCAGCACTGGACTTCGAGGCAGACGGTCCTGATTTCAAACCCAGCCTGGGCAGCAGCAGTGTCTGTGCGGAGGAAAGGCCTGGCAATCTACTTCAGTATCCTGCCATGAAAACCCTCTGGCCCCTACAGTCCACGAGGTCATGAAGAGTCGGACTCGACTTAACAACTCAACGACAAAAGGAGCACACCCTAGGCAGGTCCTGCACCAGATTCACTTTGCTCAATGCCAGAACGTAACCTGCTGCCTTTGCAAGGCTCTGCTCTCCGACCTTATCTGAGGTATGATGTGCTGGCATCAGGTGCAACAGGACTAGGATGATCCTCATGATCTATTTCCTCCTCCTCTCGCTCTAGTCTTCCTTCCTGCTCCACTGTATGAAGTTTTGGGAGACGGACGAACGGGTACCTCTCTCAAAGCTCTGCAGAGACAAAAGGCAGTGCACATCAGGTGTACATAAACAACTCTTATAGAGTGGTCCTTTGAGAATCATGTTGATAATAAGTATCTAGCAGTCTGGGAGTTTCCATGCCCACAAGAATGAAAACTTGGTCAGATGTGAACTGTGGAGTACCCACTCCACACTCAGAGTTCATCCTATCAAAAACATTTGCATGACTTGCATCAATTTATAAAAAAGAGATAAAACATTCCTTTAAGTGACTATGAACTGGTTAACTCCAGAATTAGAACAAGTGTAGTGAAGTGGTAAAATCAAAGGTAGGAAGTTAGAGTAGTGAAGCTGTGTTCATCCTGCAAAGCAACTGCACTGTTGTGTGTGTGATGTGCTGAAATTATGTCAAAAGCAGGTGGAGAGCTGACAGAAAAGGCCAGGGAGTTCCAGCTGAATTCCTGCAGTTTTGTGGTTAATTGAACAGGGACCATGAATCTTAATTGAGGATCTAAGGGAAAATCTGATCACGGCCCTCAGAGTTTTACCTATAGATTACAACTACTAAACTATAAGGTCACTGCAGTCTGGGTGGATGAACCGGTGAGTCATGTCTCCTTTGGACCGGCAGCAGATTGACTCCCAGAATAGGTGAAGTTTAGCTTGGAAGATAGCAAGGGAGAGAGAAAGACAGTGCTATAGTGCCTATTACCTTGAATTCACTTTGTCAAGTTCCAGATTAAAGCCCGCTGCTAACTGGTACCTCAGCAATACACTCCCCTCTAAACCTACCTATCTGTCTCTGAAGGACGATGTGTTGGCATCAGGTACAACAGAACTATGATGATCCTTACCATCTCTCTCCTCCACCTCTCCCTCTAATGTTCCTTCCTGCTCCAATTCATGCATTTGGGATAGGGGTAAATGGGTACCTCTCTCAATGCTCTGTGGCATGAGATCCTTATCACACCATAGACACTCCTACAAGGCTCTTCCAACAGAGGTCCTGTCACGTTCCCTTCCTCAGCCGCACCAGATTTCTGTGTGCTACTTTGTAAATCTACGACCATCTCGCGCTCCCTCCTTCACATCAGTCATAGTGTGCATCTCTCTCTCTCTATCTCTCTCTGTCCCTTTCTACCTCTCTCGCTAGTCATAGTGTGCATCTCCCTTGCCCTTTCTCCCTCTCTCTCTCCACACCAGTCATGGTGTGCATCTCTCTCTTTCTCTCCCTTTCTCCCCCCTTCCCCCCCTCTCTGTCTCTCTCTCTCTCTCTCTCTCCGCACATCAGTCACAGTGTGCATTTTACACTTTCTGATCTGCAATTCATGATCCAATCTCAGTCAAGCAAGGCTGCAACTTTACCCCAACAGTTTCTTTATTCTTTCTTTCTGCAAAGATGTACTACATTAACTCACACTTCAGCTAGTGGCTTAATCTAGGGTGTGATAGCCCCCAGCCTGGCCAAACTTAAGAAATCTTGTTTGGGTGGATGCTGTGTGATGTGTCCCCTGTTATAAATCAGTACCATGAAATAACAAACAGTATACAATATGCGATTAACCGATTGAGCTTTGTAATTCTTAATTTGACTATATGGTTAGTAAAGAAACAAAAAATGAAAAAGGGCCCATTCTCATGAAACAGGCTAATGTGCAACATTGGAGCTCACTGATAAGCCAGTGGTCCACCATCGACCTCCAAGTCCACTCCATCCGGCGGCCGACCAATTCTCTCCATTCACATCTTCTCTCCTCATCTCTCCCCAGCAAAAGACCGCGAAAATCGCTCTTCCAGACTCACAAGAAAGAACAACATATCTCATCTAACTGGGAGTGCAGTTAGACGAGAAGCTAGACTGGACTGCCAACACAGATGCCTTGTGCAGGAAGGCACAGAGTCGACTGTACTTCCTTAGAAGGTTGGCGTCATTCAATGTTTGTAGTGAGCTGCTGAAGATGTTCTATAGGTCAGTTGTGGAGAGCGCCCTCTTCTTTGTGGTGGCGTGTTGGGGAAGCAGCATTAAGAAGAGGGACACCTCACGTCTTAATAAGCTGGTAAGGAAGGCGGGCTCTGTCGTGGACAAAGTACTGGAGAGTATAACATCGGTAGCAGAGCGAAGGGCGCTGAGTAGGCTACGGTCAATCATGGAAAACCCTGAACATCCTCTGCATAGCACCATCCAGAGACAGAGAAGCAGTTTCAGCGACAGGTTGCTATCGATGCAATGCTCCTCAGACAGGATGAAGAGATCATTACTCCCCAATGCCATTCGGCTTTACAATTCAACCGCCAGGGGCAAGATATGTTAAAGTGCCGGGGTTAGGACTGAGCTTAATTTACCATTCAATGTATTTTAGTAAACTATTTAAGAACTTCTTAAAAGCTATTTATTAATGTTTTTTTTGAGAGGGTGATTTTAGATGCATATCATATTTATACTGAGTTAAGTATTGTATGTAATTAGTTTTGCTACAATAAGTGTATGGGTCACTGGAAAAAATGTTGAATTTCCCCATGGGGATGAATAAAGTATCTATCTATCTATCTATCTATCTATCTATCTATCATTGGATAGCCCCCACATTCCAAAACCCCACCATCTCCAGTCATAACTCAAACATTGCTGCTACAGAGAAACCATTACATTAGCAGTGAAACATTACAGCATGTTACATACACTTCCAACAAGTTTCCGGCAAGTGTAGAAATAATCCACAGGACTAATGGAAAACTGTTCAACCTAAGGTTCCTGTTCTTACATCCCGTGCTCAGCAATAAGCAGTGATATGTAGCTGACGCCTGCAGACACGTATTGCAGATCAAGCTCCAAAACATTGACTCATTTGCTAAAGTATATGAGAAGATCAACTCATATCTTCTGATACCATGTCCCTGTTGTGCAAGATTACCCTCCAACAGTATAAGCTCAAGGTGAGATCAAACGGACAACTCCCCATATTTCAGGAGGTACCCCAGTGAAGATGGACATCAGTAATGAAATCTGGCATCGTTTTCAATGTGCGTGAATGATAACTGCATGGCTGAAGATCAAGACATCAAAGCTGCCAATAAACTCAAACACTGCTCTAGGTAGCAGTGATTTTCTAGTTCTCCAAAAAACTTCTGCCTACAACAGGTTCCATAAAGCACAAATCAGATATCACTGAAGCTATCGCTGCAAAATCCTCCAAATTCATGGTAGTTCAAACAACCAACATCAGTGTCCTTTTCCAAGTCCATATTCCCAACAGTGATATCCAGTTAAATTTAGCCAGTTCAATTGCGGATACAACGTCACTCGCACCCCTGACACCAGGCACTCTGTTCCGAAATCTGTCACAGAAAGAGATTGTTGGTAGCAGAGGAAAAGTTCGAAAAGGCATAATTAAATTCTGTGTTATAAATTAAAAGTTAATTTCTAAATGGCCTTGCAGAGAATATTGTTGTGATGTGTATTTGGAATGATCTGCCAGGGAGGGAGGTGAATTCTAGTACTGGAGTTCACTAGAAGATGCTGGATGCTTTGCCAGAGCAGGATTCAAATGTTATTTCCTTCTCTCCTTTTCTCTTGCTACAGCGATTAAGCACCATCAGGAGTCTGAAATGGTCCCAGCACCAGGCAGGAAATGATTGCTTCTGAATGGCTGTGTTGAAGAGACAGGTTAATAGTGATGAAAACACTCAGCGTGAAATATCCCAGGTTTTACAATGCAGCATCACTGGCCAGGGTACATCCTCCTCACTTCTCAGTTGCCTTCCCAAGCTCTGACAATATCTGCCTCCCCACCTTCCGCCCCCCACCCCCGCTGAATTAGAGCACTCTCATTCTGAATGATGGGATAATTGCCAAAGACTATCTCAGCCCCATTAGGCAGCCTCTGGCCAAGACTATCATTATTAGTTCAGCTTTCCTCAGACTAGCGGCATTAGTTGTGGAACATTAGGGATGCACAGAAAGTGCATATAATCTTGTGGTTTCCATTGGCTTGAGGCTTTTACAGGAAGCACTTAGGTTAGATTGAAAGATATGATGGAATCATTTCCAGGCAATGATTATATGGTAAAGAGATTGATCACGTTGTTACATTAAGGACATTCTAGAAATTACAATTCCTGTACTAACAAAAGCAAAAATAAATGACAATAAATCAATATCTGGTCTTTCTGGAAGACAGTGTGAATGAATCACGTAGAGAAATGCCCACTGCCAAGATTGATGTAAGAATACTTTGTCACAGAGAGGAAGACTACCTGTGATTATTCTCCTCTATATGTGGCAGACAGTATCTGCACTTCCTCTGTAACTATATCCACATTCTGCTCCCTCCTGTACTACCTCAATGTACTTACATGTGAATGGTCTCTCTGAATGGCATGCAAACACTGTATCAATATTACAATAATAAACTATGAATTATTAAATATTTTAACAGCTGAAGCTTTAGGCTGTCACCCAAGGTACACAGCGTCTCAGTGAGGATTGATGGCCCTATGAAGTGGAGTTCCACAGGGATCTGTTCTGGGACCTCTGCTATTGGTGATGTATATAAATGACCTGGATGAAATTGTAGGTGGGTAGGTTAGTAAATTTGCAGATGATACCAAGATTGGTGGAGTTGTGGATAGTGTAAAAGACTGGTAAAGAATACAGCACGATATAGATCAGTTGCAGATATGGGCTGAGAAATGGCAGATGGAGTTTAACCCAGATAAATGTGAGGTGTTGTACCTTGGTTGGGCAAGTGCAAAGAGACAGTATACTGTTAAGGGCAAGATACTCAACAGTGTTGCTGAGCAGAGAGATTTCGGGATTCAAGTTCTGAACACAGGTCAATAAGGTGGTTAAGAAGGCTTATGGAATGCTTGCTTTTATTAATCGACGCATTGAGTTCAAAAGTCAGGAGGAGATCTTTCAACTTTATAAAACTCTGGTTAAGTCACATCTGGAGTATTGTGTAAAATCCTGGTTGTCCCACTTTAGAAAGGATGTTGAGGCTTTTGGAGAGGGTGCAGAAGAGGTTTACCAGGATGCTGCCTGGTTAGAGGGCAAGTACCATCATGAGAGGCTAGATAAAGCTGGGTTGTTTTCTCTGGAGCGTCAGAGGCTAAGGGAACGTCAGAGAGGTTTACAAGATCATGAGAGGGATAGATAGTGTCTGTTTCCCAGGGATGAAATGTCTAATACATGCATTGAAGGTGAGATGGGGTAGGTTCAAGGGGTAGACTCCCTCTGTGAGGGGTAAGTTTTTTACTCAGAGAGTCACAGATGCCTGGAATGTGCTGCCTGGTTTGGTGACAGAGACAAATATATCAGAGGCTTTTAAGAGACGCTTGGACAGGCACATGGATATGAGGAAGATGGAGGGATATGGACATGGTGTAGGTAGGAGGGATGAGTGTTTGGGTGTTTTTTAGCTGGTTTGGCAGAACATTGTGGGCTGAACGGTCTCATCCTGTGTTGTACTCTTCTATGTTCTATAGTGGAGAATGTGGCAGCTCTCCTGCACTGAACCTGAATATCCTGAACTGCATTAAGGTGTGTCAGGAGGCCAGGTCACGAAGGATAGCAGAGAGGCCAGACAAAAACAAAACCCTGCAGGAACGGGAGGAAAAACTGTTACCCAACACTCTAAAAACAACGACAATGAGTACTGAGCACAACACATGAGTGATGCAGTCTTTGAACGAGCAAACCTTTCACAATTCTCCCCAACAGGAGTGATCTCTACTCTAGAGATATAGGATGGTACTAACATCATTCAAACGAGCTCAGCATTAAGAAGGCACATCAAAAGCCAGAGAAGTTCCATCACATGAGTTTGTTTTTTGGATTTCCTTTACTATCATTGAGGCCACCTTTGTCAGTTTGGAAAAATAGAGTAACTGATACCACTGAACAAGCCCATCAGAAACTAGAGTTCATACTAGTTCTTTGCTGTGGCAATCTGCACTCAGCCACCTTCCACACTCCCTCACCAGCCTCACTTTAGCATGGAGAGATAAATATACTTCATCACTTGAAAGTGAAGAACTCAGCCAACTTTGAGGGGACATAAAGGAAAAGTCCCAGGAATGGTAAATGCAGGAGATTCTACAGATGCTGGGAATTTTGAGTGTAAAGGGTTTCTTATGTTACTGCATATGTTAATCAAAATGGCTTCTTTGTTTGTTCAAAGTAAAAATGCTTCTTTGTTATGCTAACTGGTGAGAGAATGCTTTCTCTCGCAGCTTGTTTGGGTTATAATTACTGATAATGAGAATTGTATCCACGTATACGGGAGGCGCGGTTTGGCGGGTGGACGAATCTTCCCTTAGACATACACCAGCCGACCACGTAAGCGTTACATGAGTAATCCACGCAAAATGCTGGAAGAACTCAGCAAGTCAGGCAGCATCCGTGGAAGGGAATAGACTGTTGACATTTTAGGCTGGGACTCTTCATCAGGACTGGAAAAGAAGGGGGAAGAAGCCAGAATGAGAGGTGGGGCTAGGGAGAAGGACTGCATAACAGGTGAAACCAGGTGAGGGGAAGGCAGGTGGGTGGGAGAGGGGGATGAAGTATGAAGCCAGGGGGTGAAAGTCGGAAGTGGTGAAGTTGCAATGTGATAGAAGTGCAACATGGACTATGAGAGAAAGGGAAGGAGGAGGGGCACCTGAGGGAGGTGACGGACAGGAGAGGAGAAGAGAAGAGGTAAGTGGGGAGCCAGAATGGGAAAGGAAAGAAAGAGAGAGGGGGAAAGGGTTGAGAAATTACCGAAAGTTAGAGAAATCGATGTTCATGCCATCAGTTAGAGACTACCCAGACAGAATACAAAGTATTGCTCCTTCAACCTGAGTGTAACTTGTCAGAATGCGAAAGGGATGTCAAATTGAAATGGCTGGCCGCCTTTGTGGCAGATGGAATGAGGGTGCCCGATAAAGCAATCCCCAATCTACATCGGGTCTCAGGAATGAAAATGGCCACGAGCTGGATAAAATCTATTGTAAAGTCATCCAGGGAACGGCAGTCCAGCAGCTGGACATCGGACTTGAACTTCAGCAGTAAAAGAAAGCTACTGATGCAGCCATTAGGCTGGTGCGGCCTGCTGTTAAAGCTTGCCAACATGCCAACGGCTAGTGGGAACAGGACTACCAGTTTATTAAATGCTGCCTCTTCTGAATTCTCAGAGCAGGTCCTAAAGGCCCTACTGAGGACCAGGAGCAGATGAGAGTTTTAACAAATAAGGTGATACCAGTACACCGAGAGCATGGCTACGTCATATGGCCTCCTCAACCAAATATTGTATCAGCATCTGTCCCCTGGGGGTCTGACAGTAAAATGGATGACAACACAGAGAGATTATGGAGGTGAAAGGATAGTTGATACAACTCATATTCTGTTGAATTCTGCTTTGTTCTTGAAATACAGCACCAATGGATGGTTTCCATGGGCAGTTTGTGTATGGTTTTCAAAATCCGTCCAGGTCGTGGTAAACTGAGTGCCAGTGAGGAAAAACTATCAACAAAAGCTAGTGAACACTGACAGCAAGCTTATTCTGAGCTTGCACAACTCATTTTCAAGTCATTACTAGGACCAGCAAGGCAACGTATTGTTTATCCTTTCTAAAGAGCTTGTTAACAACCAACCGAGTTTAACCAAAAGAGACTTTGTAGAGAGACATGGGATATCTTGTAGCTATTACTGTCGCCAAAGGAGATGTCACAGCTGTGGAAAACTCAGCCTGTACCAGCTCTCCTCAGGATCCAATCACGTTTGGACAGGAGCACCCACTGCCCGCTGGTGTGCAGGTTTAAAGTCTGCACGGACTTTGACTATATCGAAGCAAGTAAATCAGTGTATGTGCAGAAGTGTCTGTAAATTAAAGGAGCCAATCAGTGTCAGAGGGTCAGTGCTTTTCTTCACTAGCTATAGGTACAGGTGATCTTGAAGTTGGACTCAGCAAATCATCCTTGCTTACTCAGTTCACAGTTAATAAATCACAGCTGCTGTCTCTGTGACAACCCGTGCTGTGACTTCATTCTTCTCTCCAAATTGACATAGATCAACATTCAACAGTCATCACCAGTCTGTGAAGATCAGAAGCTCTGAAGGCTCTCAATGAAGACCCAAAGAATCAGATCAACTACAGCCTACCAAAAAAAAGATTGAAAATCAAATCGAGGAGAAGGGAGTCTAGGGTCTGATCTGGGTTCCATGTCCGCATGTTGTTCATTAGAACAATGGGCCTGCACACATGCACCTGATGAAAGGCATTGTGGTGGGTCGTGCTTCCATCCTATTTGCTCCGGAGCCAGAAGGTTACCGGGGCTGCCTTCTTCACTGAGCAGATGGTATTCTGTTTTCAGTCCCTGTAGCTGACTTAATAATTCGTTTCCTCATCTGCCTTTTTTCATCCAACACTGGCAGTGAGAGTGCTCTGTGTTAAGGCCTGGGCACCATTCAGACTTGAATCCTTTGCTTGATGAAGGAATATTTTACACGCCTGTTGACCGCTGTGACTGAAATACTGCAGACTACAAAGACTCGTGAACATCCTAGATGAGAGTGCCAGCACAGTCAGACTCCATTAGACTTACAAAGCAAAAGCAAAAACTTTTTAATCAACGTTGCCTTTGGCAGTTTAGTTAAAAAATGGACATGATTAAAGAAGGGATTCCTTTAAGCATCTGTAGGTGTGAACTCCCACTATTCAGGACATTTACAGAGACAGGTGTATAAAAAGGGCCTGAAGAATCATTGGGGACCCGAGTCACCCCAACTACAAACTGTTCCAGCTGCTACCATCCGGGAAACAGTACTGCAGCATAAAAGCCAGGACCAACGGGCTCTGGGACAGCTTCTTCCACCAGCCCATCAGACTGATTAACTCATGCTGACACAACTGTATTTCTATGTTATATGGACCATCCTGTTGTACGTAAAATTTATTATAAATTACTATAACTGCACATGACGCATTTAGACATAAAGATTTTTACTCCTCATGTATATGAAGGCTGTAAGTAATAAAGTTAATTCAATTTAAAGTGATTGGACATGAATAAACAGAATTTCAAAGGTACAATTTAATGTCAGAGAAATGTATACAATATACATCCTGAAATGCTTTTTCTTTGCAACCATCCACGGAAACAGAGGAGTGCCCCAGGAATGAACAGCAGTTAAATGTTAGAACTCCAAAGACCCCCCCAGCTCCCCCCTCCTGTGCATAAGCGGCAGTGAGCAATGACCCCCCTCCCCCCACCGGCAAAAATAAAGCGCACCCGCTACCAGCACACAAACATGAGCGAAGCAAAGACACAGGCTTGCAGTTACCCCAAAGACTACATTGTTCACCTGATAATTCGACATGCTGCAGGCTCTCTCTCTCTCCTACGGTGTCACGTACCCCGTGACGGGTTAAAGAACCAGCAGAAATGGCAAACACATTGGAATCTGGTATTGCTATAAACTCATAGTGTTTATTAGTAACTACGCAATACAGTACTATAAATGCAGATATATCAAACAGGTTAGCAATGATATATATGTACATACGTGTGGAAATAGGAACAAAACTGGGCTCTTCCAAACCTAGGGGCAAATGGATATAGTCTTACGATGATGAAGAGAGTTCAGTTCAGTTGAGTAGCGTTGGAGAGAGAGAGAGATTTGTAATCCAAAGGCGTATGTTGTGAGAAGGCAATTATGTCGATATTCCAAAATAGCAGTAGATTTTATCTCCAAATTTGTTCCACTCCACACACGAAGTATCACCGACAGTGATCTTCAATGAATATCCTTTCAACACAAGTGGTACCACACCCAAATTCAGCTACAGGTCATCCCAAAGTGGTGGCCACAGAACACTCAAACAGAATCCACGTATGGATTATCACCAACAGTAGCTTATCACTGACGTACCATCTTCAAGTAGTAAAACTACCAACCCAGGCAAGGATTATCACACACAGGTAGTTTCGACAAGGTTACCTCAAGCACACAACGTGATAGCCACTTATTCGGTTCCACGACATACAAAATAACTCCTACAGTGATTTGCCACAGAGGTGCCTTTCTTCAGTGAACTAGCACACCCAGACAAGGGTAACACACAAGTGGTAATCACAAAGGTTTCCCCCTCACCAGAGAACCCACTCCTGTGGATTAACTACATGACAGTCACACCTTCGTATTCAAATGGAACTCAAACTCACCCTTACGGGCTACTTAGAGAGAGAACCCAAACAGTGACCTCTTTGTCACTAGGTTTCATCTGTTCCAAACCTATCTCTCCTCTCTTCTCTTCCTTTAAAGTCACCGACTGTGACCACAAAACAAAGGCGACCATTCTTCCGTGGTGGAGTTATCACCCAGGCAAGGGTGGACACACAAATAATTCCCCACCGGTCACACCTTTGCACACTGCGAGAGCCGCTGATCGATTTCCCCGAATCAGTCCTCCAAAACCCACCTTTCTGTGGGCAACACAAAGCTCATCCAGTGTCCCAAAACCGTGTGTGTCTGGGTCCAGCAGCTGACCTGGTATTTATTTCAGCATGCTGAACACCAGCTGTCCATCAAACTGCTCTGTCTGTAAGGACTTGCAAGCAGGCAGTGTCCTTGTAGGAATATAAACAAACTGCCGAGAAACTATATCATCAATCTTCTGAGCATTCTTTGCCTCTCTCTCTCACTTAATAACAAGCAACTCATTGGTTTACGATGTTAAAAGTCCGTTACGTCGCTTTTTCTGAGCTCGGTGCCTGGAGATCGCAAAGATCCCAGGTCCCCAAGCACACAGTAGATGTTCCGACTCCCCCAACGACACACGGATCTCCTGTGGCGACACCGACCCTTAATCCGCCCGTCTCCAGTTCCACGATATCCCAGGCTTCTGAATCCGAGCTGAAATCTTAGGCCAAGCCGATGGCATGCTGAATAGCGGCTGATTGTGAAACCCCGAGAGCGGGTCCCATTCCCGCAAAGAACCATAGTCAGCGTGTAACCAAGTCAGGGTCTTCGAAAGAACCCTGAAAGAGAAAAATAGAGATATTAAAGATGGAAATAGAGCTGTTTTGAAAATGCAAGCAAAGGAGTCGCTGTTGGGCGCCATAACCACTTTTCTCCACCTTTTCACTTCAGAATGAGGAATGTCCAAGCGTTGCCTTGTGCTCAGTCACTCTCAGAAAGCCTGAACAACACTGGAAACACAAAAAAACACCCCAAGTTCCCTAGATTTTGGCTCTAAACATTGGCTGCTTGCTCCCCGGCTTGCTGAGCTCTTCCAGCATCTGCAGAACCCTGTGGGTTTTTGAAGTCTGAAGAACTTTTGATTGTCCTTTCCTTATGGCTAGTTCAAGATTTTTTTTCAGGAGGTTGAACTTGTGGATAAAGAGTTGTATTGACAGGGGGCCTGATGCCCAAGCAGCCCTCTTCAGCTGCTCGCTGAACTCGGAATCCCTTCCTTTACACATTTTTGTATGTGTAGATATATAAATGTGTTTTTAGTTAACAATGTTCCAATTGTAAACAAGTATTATTTTTAATTCATTTTTTTGTGTGAAATAAGTATTAACCTTGTTGATTTCCATGTGTAGAGATTAATTGGTAAAGTTCAGCGTTCAATGCCTGTGTGTCATTTTGTCAGCTCAACTTGTTTCCGAGACCTTTCATGCCCTTAAGCAATGATTCCAAACCTTCTGTAATCCAGCTGCAGTGATGGAACACGTTTTGAAACATAATAAAATGAAAGGGAAATACAGAACAATTAAGTTCAGTAATGAAAATTACCAAAATGTATTTTATAATTCCTGTATTCATTATAGTATTACAACAATACAATCTATGTATAGTCAATATCTTTACCACAATAGATATAGTTGAATTATTAAAAATCACTTTCAAAATATTGTGAGCTAATTGCCCTTTTAAATGCCATGTCAAATACTGATATAGTACTAATATTTCTGCAAAGGCCAAAAGGAAAACACTTGGTCTTTGAGAGGAATGGAGAGAAAGCAAGAGTGCTAGAGAAGATGGGTATGACAGGTAAAGAAAGCAGATTGTTGGAGGTGGGTCTTCAAGAGTGATTGAGTAGAATTGGGCAGATAGGTAGAAAGAGAGAGAGAGACAGTTTCAAAGCAGAAAGAGAGGGGAGCAAGAAAGGAGGGAAGAAGGGAGGGAAAGGAGAGAGGAAGGTAGCTTTCAGAGCAAGTAAACTGGTCAGAAGACTGGATAGATTGAACTTGTAGAGAGAAAAAATTTACACTCTCTATAAACACAAGAGATTCTGTAGATGCTGGAAATCCAGAGTAACACATACAAAATGCTGGAGAAACTGAGTAGATTAAGCAGCATCTATTGAAATGAATAAATAGTCGGCATTTCAATCTGAGTCTCTACATCAGGACTGAAAAGGAAGGTGGAAGAAGCCAGAATAAGAAGGTGGGAGATGGGAAAGACTATAAACAAGAAAGAAGCCAGGTGGGTGGGGGAGGGGAATGATATGAGAAGCTGGAAGGTGATAGGTGGAAAAGATAAAGGACTGAAGAAGAAAGAATCCGATAGGAGAGGGTAGACCATGGATAAGGGGAAGGAGGAGAGGCATCAGAGGAAGGTGATAGACAGATAAGGCGAAGTGAAGAGGTAAGAGGGAAGCCAGAGTCGGGAATGGAAGAAGAGGGAAAGGGAATGGTAAAATTACTGGAAATTTTAGAAATCAATGTTCATGCCAACAGGATGGAGGCTATCCAGTCAGAATAGGAGGCGTTGCTCATCCAACCTGAGGTTGGCCTCGTCATGGCTGTAGTGGAGACCTTGAGCCGACATGTCAGAATGGGAGCAGGGATAAGAATTGAAAGAGTTGACCACCAAGAATTCCTGCTTGATGCAGATGGAGCAAAGGTGCTCAACTTCCAGTTTACGTTGGTCTTCACCAGTGTTGAGCAGGCTGCTTCTGGAGCACTGGATACAGTAGATGACCCCGACAGATTCCCGGATGAAGTTTTGCCTCAGCTGAATGGACTGTTTGGGGCCCTGAATGAAGGTGAGGGAGGAGGTGAATGATCAGGTGTAACACTTCTCACTCTCTCTATCATGAGCAACCAATGACTGATAAACCAGAACAGAATAAGGTACATATATTATTTGCTCTCACCAGTCACAAGGGAAGTGTAGCGAGTGGTGGGTGAGTTAACTGGAATGCGAGACAAGAAAGTTATCGATGGTATGGTATCGATGGAATTGCATTGGGACTCAAAGATCCAGAGACTTCCTATATCTTCAAAAAATATGAGAAATTACTGGAACATTTGGGCACTGGAACCTTAGAGTTATTCCATCGCCTCTACTTTGTTTGGAGTTTGAGGAGATATGGTATGTCACCAAATGTCTATAATTGTATGGTGGAGAGCTACAGCCGGATATGAAAGTTCCAATGCACAGGATTGAAAGATGCAAGAGAGTTGTAAACTCAGATAGCTCCATCATGGGCTCAACATTCCCCTCCATCAAGGATGTCTTGAAGAGGTAATGCTTGAAGAAGACAGCATCGTTCTCACCACCTGGGACATACATCTGATGGTTACAACCAGCCAGGAAGAAGAACAGGAAGACTCGCACGCAAAGATTTCTGAACACTACCCTATTATTCCTTGTTTTCTATATATTTTATAATTATAGTAATTGTATGTCTTTACTATGTACTGCTTCCAGCAAACAATGAATTTCACATCATATCGGACAGTGACAATGAAGCCAATCCTTGTTCTAATACTTTGGACTGCATCTTGCAGCTCAGTTGAAATACAGTGAGCAGAAGCTTTAATCTTACATTCAGATGTTATTCTGTAAACATGAGCACATCTTACTGAACCAATTTATTTTTGCCTTATGCTGCACAGCAAGCTTTTAAAGATAAGTAATTGTGACAGGGAAGGTTAAAAATATTCACACCGTCACACCAGCTATTCAAAACTTTCAGATGATAGAAACATGCTTTTCAGTTTAATCCTGTATCTTTTCTGCCGGTCTAAATGATTTTTAGATATAGAGTATATGTAGTGAAGAATCTGGCATCTCAACAGTACAGAAGAATACATATATTGTGTGTATATAAATTTAATAAGATTACAGGATTCTGCTTTAAAAAAAACACAGAAGTAAGCTGTCTGTGGAGCTTCACTATACGCTTGGATGCACAAAACTGTGTCCAAAATAATAAGCACTCTAAGATCAAAAATGAATTCTGAAAAATAATTTTCTGTGATTCTGGACAATTTTAGGAACACTTTTTGCTGCAACAATAAAGCAACTCTGCTGTTGGTTCCACTATGCGGTTTCTAAGCTAAAATCAATACAACCAGCCTCTTGTGCTTTGTGATACAATTCTACACTCCAAGACATCTTTGTTTGAATCAAAAGAGTTTATTATTGTTAATCCAATAGTACAGAGAGCTAAGTAGACACTGAGAACTGCAGCTTCCTCCAGAAGCTAATTCAATAAAATATATTTCAGAAAAAGACAAGAAATATTCTAACTTTATTTCCTAGGCATAAAGGATTTAGAGAAATTACAGATTGTGGCATGGAGTGTATGGGCCAAGTCGAGGCAGGTCCAGGCCCGAGAGTGAGGAACAAGACAATATTTGACTGATTTAAGTGCCGGGACAGATTTGAGAGATCAGGGTCAGGCCGAATTGAGGTGGTGGGGCCTGGATCCATGAGTGAAGAACAAACTGATACTTGGTTGTTTAAGTGCTGAGCCAGATTGGAGAGGCTGGGTACAAGCTGAATCAAGGTGGTGTGGCCTGGGTCCGAGAGCATATCGAAGCAGCAGGGCCCGGGTCCAAGAGTGAGGAACAAACTGATATTTGGCCGATTTAAGCGCTGAGCCAAATTTAAAAGGTTGGGGCTAGAAGCGAGGGACAGGCCAGTGTTCAGTTCACTCCTTGGCGAGGTTTACTCATCTCTGCGCTGAACTGAGGCTGTGGCCTGTAACTAACGGACTCCTGCACCGATTGCAGTATCGACTGGCTTCATGGCTGTGAACTTGCAGAATTTTAGTTCTGAATGATACTTGCTTATTTTTTTGATTGTTTGCACAATTTGTTTGTTTTTGTTGCACATTGGGTATTTGATGGTCTTTTCTAGTGGGTCCTATTGGGTTTCTTTGTTTTGTGGCTGGTAAGGAGATGAATGTCAAGATTGTATAATGTATACATACTTTGATAATAAATGTACTTTGAACTTTGATTTTTTTATTGCTGTACTGATGCAGATGATGAGCATTCTGTTTTTAAATTCTTGCATCTATAACAGGCAGGCAGGTCACTTGCAAAAGCATCTGCAGCACTTCACCCGTCCAATAAACTACTGCACTGTGTTATACAATAACAGATAACCCTCACAAGCTCACCACTTTATTAGGTACAGGAGTAGAACCCAGTGTGGTCTTCTGCTGCTGTCGCCCATCCACTTCAAGCTTCGACATGTTACGCTTTCAGAAATGCTCGTCTGAGCATCACTGTTGTAACGCGTGGCTACTTGAGCTACTGCCACCTTCCTATCAACTTGAAACAGTCTGGCCATTCTCCGGAGACCTTTCTCATTAACAAGGCATTTTTAACCACAGAACTGCCACTCACTAGTTGTTTATTATCTGTTTTTGCACCATTCTCTGTAAATTCTAGAGACTGTTGTGTGTGAAAATCCCAGGAGGTCAGCAGTCAGAAACCATCAGAGACTATCCCATCTGGCACCAACGGTTAGAGTCACTTAGGTCATATTTCCTTCCCACTCTGATGTTTGGTCTGAACAGCAACTGAACCTCTTGACCATGTCTGCATGCTTTTATGCATTGAGGTGCTGCCCCATGATTGGCTGATTAGATAGTTGCAGTAACAAGCAGACGTACTGTGTACCTAAAAGAGTGGCCACTGAATATATTTTGGTGCTTCTCTCAGTCAGGCCCGGCAGATCTAAATGAAGTAGAATTTTATGGTAAATATGACACTGCAACACTTTATGTTAAGGATATTATAGGGCATGGACTGTGTTTGAATTTCAAATGCTCAGAGATCATAGGGTTTACGGCATAGACAGCGTGTGTTGCAAGACACCATTATCGTGCACTGATAACAATGTGCACAGTTTGGACTGGGAGGACAGGTGGTTTGAAAGAGGGGTAAAGAAGCCATCTTTGTCAAACTGGAAAACCCATCCCTGAACAGAGGGTGGGGTATGACACCACCTACCAGCTACTTACAATGCATTCCTAACACCTCTACCCCAGAGTCTCCACAACACTTCACACCTCCGTTTATGCAAAGGTAAGACAAATGACGCTCTCATTACCTCAGTGACTCTTAACAGCTCTCATGTGATTGCTATACCTTTAAACAACTCTCAGAGTTTACAGCCTGTGGATCAGAACTGAAGAAGCCTCTCGGATGAGTGGCAAAATGTCTTCTAGACAACACAGCAAGGCTAGTTGGCTTGAGGTGCTACTGCTTGATATACAATGATCCGGACATTTGACATCATTATGTACTGTACATCCAAGACCCTGAAAGGAGCTACAATAAAGATGGTTGATTGTGCTTTGTAGTGGAGCAGTGATGTGTCCAATGTGCAAGCAACCCAAAACTTACTACACGTTCACTCACTCAGTACAGGTTGGAACATCCTCTGCTTCTTCGCTCACCTACAAAGATCAGCTAAGGCTCTGCTGGATCTTTACAGCTACTGGCTTACTCAGTCAGAGCATTTGTGACAAAGGTCAGGGGAGATGCAGTGTCGCTTTAGTCTTTCGTTGACATTGTCGATGTATCAGCTTTAGCCTTCCTCTGTAGTTTGAGTTCTGGAGCTGATGACAGATTGCAAACTTCCAAGAGTGACCTTACCAAAAGCAACACAGCCAGGAAAAGTTGTTAGTGTCCTGCCATTTCTTACAAAGTCCTCAATCCAGTATAACTAAGGCACATCATGGGCTACTCTGAGGTGGCAAAGGATTCAAACAGGACAAGCAGATATTTTTATAATTCAATATTATCAAAGGTGACTGTCGAAACTTTGCTGATTTTTCATTGTCATCTTGCTGATAAGAGCTGGACAAGATTAAAGAGACCGAGTGTTGATACAGATTCTGGCTGAGATGCTGTCTGCAATAACAGCTATGCTAAGCCAGGTTGTAGATTTGTTCCTCCTTCTGCTGAAGAAGAAAAATAGCTTACATTGAAATTACACTTCATCCTTTCTGAGTTATTGTTTCCACATGCAGTGGGGGGCCTGTCAGCTGCGGCAACTGAGCTCGACAAAGGAGTGCTTCTCACAGGTCAGAGGCGGTTATTTAAAACGAGAGTTTCATGGGCATTAGTCCATTGTGCGGGGCCTATCAGCGGCAGCGTCTGAGCTCGATGAACTAAATCAAAGTACAGAAGGGATAAGCGGGGCGGCCATTGTCGGGAGTAGGCCAGTGGTGAGAGGAGAAGCGACAGGCTTTGGCTTATTCAGGCTTCGGTGAAAGTGGGATTCACGAGGTAAGTGGATAGGTGGACTACGTTTTTGGTTTCTCTTTCCATTTTTTGTTGAGGAATGGAGAGCATGTCTGTAGAGTTAGTGTTTTGCTCTGGGTGTCGGATGTGGGAATCCTGGGAATCTTCCAGTCTCCCAGACGGCCACATCTGCACCAGGTGCACCGAGATGCAGCTCCTGAGAGACCGTGTTAGGGATCTGGAGCTGCGGTTCGATGACCCACAGCTTATTAGGGTGAGTGAACAGGAGATAGGGAGGCTGCAGGAGTTAGATAAGTGGGTGACTGTCAGGGAAGGGATGGGAAGAGCTCAGATAGTAGAGAGCACCCCTGTGGCCATCCCCCTCAGTAATCGTTATCTCGTTTTGGATGCGGTTGGGGGGGGGGGGTGTTGACCTGACAGAGGACAACCATGGCAATCGGGTCCCTGGCACTGAGCTGGTTCCGTGGTGCAGAAGGGAGAGAAGAAGGTGAGGAATGCAGTAGTCATAGGGGATTCCATAGTAAGAGGAACAGACAGGAGGTTCTGTCAGTCTGATAGAGAAACCCACACGGTGTGTTGCCTCCCAGGTGCCAGGGTACAGGATATCTCAGATCAGGTGCAGAGTATTCTGAAGGGAGAGGGTGAACAGCCAGAAGTCTTGGTACACATTGTTACCAATGACATAGGTAGAAAAAGGGAAGGGGATCCTGAAGGAAGAATTCAGGGAGTTGGGTAGGAAGCTGAAAAGCAGGACCTCTAGGGTAGTAATCTAAGGCTACATCCACACTAGACCGGATAATTTTGAAAATGCCGGTTTCGCGTAAAAACGATAGGCGTTCACACTATGCGTTTTTGAAAATATCTCTATCCACACTGAAACGGAGATTTCAGCGAATCTCCTCCTCCTGCGCATGCACATGACACATCTACCGAAAACAAGTGACATGTTTGGTGTCGAATCTCGCCGTAAAAGTGCACGTTTGTGTAGTTACAGACTAGAAAAACTTAAAACGATGAACAGCTGTTGACTCTCGCGCAAGAGAACTTAAAACTAAAAAAAACAAATACTGGAGCATACGGCAGCAACCGACAGGGAGTTCACGGACAGTATGAACTGGCTGATGACGAACATTGAAAAACTGACTGACTCTGTTGCATTAATAACGCACCTTGTTAAATGTGTAAAACGTGTCTGCATCAGTGTTATCTTGTATTTCCATACAATGTTACATTAGGCTGTTACACATCTATTGTCAGAGAAGTACTTGCATAAATAGGTAAACCACCTTCATACGAGCAAGGACAGAAAACGGCAAAGTGATTATACTTATTTATTCAGTAAGTTATGGGTCAAAGTATTTGGTGAGTACGTTTCTAACTCTTCTGGCTTCAGTCTCGTTGCCGTCTGTTCTGAAATTGTTAGGTTGCGTTCAAGAAAACAATGAAATAGCGCGCTGCCGTCTGACAGCATTTTCAGAAGTCTCTGGTTACCCCGTCCACACTGATCTGCCCGAGCAGCATTTTCAAAAATACCCACCCTGGAAAACGTTTCTGAAAAGCTCCAGTTTCAGAGGATGAAAACGCCGTTTTAGTGTGGACGGAGGGTAAAAACGAAGAGAAAAAGCTTCGGTTATGGATTTATCCGGCATAGTGTGGATGTAGCCTGAGGATGGCTGCCTGTGTCACATGCTAACGAGCACAAGAATAGCATGATCAGGCATATTAACGCATGGCTGAGAGACTGGTGTAGGGGGCAGGGCTTTGAGTTCCTGGATCATTGGGGCCTCTTCTGGGGGGAGGTACAATCTGCACAAAAAGATTACACCTGAACCCAAAGGGGTCCAATAGACTAGCTGGTACATTTAATAGAGCTGTTAGGGAGGGTTTAAACTAATTTGGCAGGGAGATGGGAATCGGAGTGATAGGGTTGAGGAAGGGGAAAACAGAAATAAATCAAAGATAGCTTGCAACAGAGATTATAGAAAGAACAGGCAGGAGATGAGGCTTAATCACAGTCAGTGGCATGAGTTTCAGGGCAATAGAAATGTGGCAGTTAAAACAGAAAGCAACAAATATTGGACTGTAAGTGAAATTCAGCTACAGATTGGCAAGTATGACGTTGTGGCCATCTCTGAAACTTGACTAAAGGACAGCTGCCATTGGAAGCTGAATGTCCAAGGATATACGGTGTATCGGAAAGATAGGTTAGTAGGCAGAGGGGGTGGTAGGCAAAGGACACTAACGACAGTTGTATACAGACCTTCAAACAGCAGCCAGGATGTGGATTACAAATTACCGCAGGAGATAGAAAAGGTGTGTCAGAAGGGCAATGTCATGATAATCGTTGGGGATGTTAACATGAAAGTGGATTGGGAAAACCAGGTCAGTACTGGACCTCAAGAGAGAGAGTTTTTAGAACAACTTGTTGAGACTACTAGGGGATCGGCTGTGCTGGATTGGGTGTTGTGCAATGATTCAGAGTTGATAAAAGAGCTTAAGGTTGAGAAACATTCCTAGAAACATTTCAAATGTTAAAAGGCCTGAAAGATTAGATATGGCAAAGATATTTCCCATGGTAGGGAATTCTGGGACAAGAGGGCATGACTTCAGGATTGAAGGACATCCTTTTAGAACTGAGATGCGGAGAAATTACTTTAGTCAGAGGGTGGCAAATTTGTGGAATTTGTTGCCACGAGCGGCTGTGGAGGCCAAGTCATTGGGTGTATTTAAGACAGAGATAGGCAGATTCTTGATTAGCCACATATTTGGACACTTTAAGCTGCAAACTTATGTCAAAGTTGTTAATATTATCAGCAATACACTGCTCTAGAACTCCACTACCACCTTTCAGTCTGAAAACCAAACACTTACCACTTTCTCCCAATGCATGCTACTATGGGCTTTTAATTCTCAATTTTGCAAACTAGCCTTTTGGGTGGAACTACAGAAAACACTTTCTCAAATCCATTCGCAGATTATTTGAATACTCAGTCGTCAAAAGCATCAGTAGAGAGAAAGACAAGTCATTCCTGATGATGATGAAAGGTTATTGAGCTGAAGCATTAACTGTTTCACTTTATGCAGATGCTGACTGTTTCTAGTATTCGCTGCTTTATGGGCATCAAATGCACACACTAACTCATTACCAAGGTAGCATCAAATGCACACACTAACTCATTACCAAGGTAGCATCAAATGCACACACTAACTCATTACCAAGGTAGCATCAAATGCACACACTAACTCATTACCAAGGTAGCATCTATATGGATTTTTCTATAGCAAATTAACCAGGCAAGTTCAAGGCTGGAGAGTCTAACTAGGAAATTCTTTTTTGAAGTGGCTAATTGCAGTGACTAATACAACAATCATACCACATTGTCCAAATTGTTCTTGAAGATAATTTGCAAGTCATACATTTCCCCTTAAGGCAAAGTAAA
This sequence comes from Hemitrygon akajei, assembly GCF_048418815.1. NCBI lineage: Eukaryota > Metazoa > Chordata > Chondrichthyes > Myliobatiformes > Dasyatidae > Hemitrygon > Hemitrygon akajei. Next base: position 89,586,282 of record NC_133128.1, read on the forward strand.
ACAACTGAAGAAAGAGATCCAGATGTACTTAGTAAGGAATCTTAAAGATAAAATTAGATCAAAGTGATTAATGTGCCAGAAAAAGAGGACTGAGGACTGATGAAATTTCAGAAATCTACAAAAGAAATTACAAGTTAAACATGGAGTCATAAACACGAGAAAGTCTGCAGAAAACCAGAGCCTCAATGAGACTTCACAGTCATCGAGCTGTACAACACAGAAGCAGAAACCTCAGCCGCCAGTCTATGCCAAGCACCACACCTATCCATACTAATCCCACAAGCCGGCATTAATTCTATATACCTTTTTGCTCTTCTTATTCAGGTCCATCCTACATGTTGTTATTGTTCCCACTTCCTCTAACAACTCATTTCAGATATCAACTATCATTGGTGTGAAAAATTTACCCCTCACATCCTCTATAAACATATCCCCTCACCTTGAACACATAACTATTACAACCCTTCCGGGGCAAAGATGGGAGTACAGTTCAACCTCATGAATACAGGTGCTTCTCATAATTTTATGTATCTCATGCATCAATGTAAACTTTATCAAACTTCTCACCAGACAGGCAAATCTTGGAATTGTTCAAAGCTGCTGCAGTTATGGTAGCCCTGAAGTTGGATCTGGTCATGTTCCGTTACTATGATCAGGTGGATCTTAGAACTCCTTTAGTCTGTTCTATAGCTTCTTCCATATTGTTTTCTGGGTTTTGGTTTTGAAATTTTCCTTCATAAATGGGACAAGAATCAACTTCCCATGAAGAAATTCAATTCCCTATGATCCTATGAATCTTTCCACAATCATCTAATCTGATTTAAAAGTACAGTACATAATAGGGAGGGCACCCAGAACTACTACAGACAATAATGGTAAAACATACCTTGAGCACAACAAATTTACCAAATCCTAGAATGTGCTAACTTTCTCAGACAGAGGCATCCAGTTAAAATAAACAAGGATAGAGATCAGGCAGCACTAGTGGAGAGGAAAACAGCCAGGATGATGCTAGTACCAGACACAAAATAACATAGAATCATAGAAAAGTACAGCCCAGAAACAGGCTTTTCAGTCCATCTAGTCCATGCTGAACCATTTAAACTGCCGTCCCATCAACCTGCACCCAGCCCATAGCCCTGCATACTCTACTAGCCATGTACCTATCCAAACTTCTCTTAAACATGAAATCGAGCTTGCATGCATCACTTGTACTACAACTTATTCCACACTCTCACAACCCTCTGAGTGAAGAAGTTTCCCCTTATGTTTCCCTTAAACATTTTTCAACACAAAAGTTGGGGGTGTTGTGGATAATCTGGAGGGTTAGTCAAAGGTTACAGTGGGACATTGACAGGATGTAGAACTGGGCTGAGAAGTGGCAGATGGAGTTCAACCCAGATAAGTGTGAAGTGGTTCATTTCCATAAGCCAAATTGGATGACAGAATATAATAGTAATGGTAAGACTCTTGGCAGTGTGGAGGATCAGCGAAACCTTGGGGTCCAAGTCCACAGGACACTCAAAACTGTTGCGCAGGTTGACTGTGTTGTTAAGAAAAGACATATGGCATGTTGGTTTTCATCAACTGTGGGTCTGAGTTCAAGAGCCGTGAGGTAATGTTACAGACCCCACTTGGAGTACTGTGTTCATTTCTGGTCACCTCACTATAGGAAGGATGTGGATAGTATAGAGAGAGTGCAGAGGAGATTTACAAGGATGGTCTCTGGACTGGAGAGTATGCCTTATGAGAATAGCTTGAGTGAACTAGGCCTTTTCTTCTTGGAGCGACAGAGAATGAGAGGTGACCTGACAGAGGTGTATAAGATGATGAGAGGCATTGATCATGTGGATAGTCAGAGGCTTTTTCCCAGGGCTGAAATAGCTAGCGTGAAGGGGCATAGTTTTAAGGTGCTTGGAAGCAGGTTCAGGAGGAATGTCAGAGTTAAGTTTTTTTTACATGGAACGTGTAGGGTGTATGGAATGCATTGCCAGCAAAGGCGATAGAGGCGGATACAATAGGGTCTTTTAAGAGACTCTTAGATAGGTACATGGAACTTAGAAAAATAGAGGGCTATGTGTCAGAGAAATTCTAGGCATTTTCTAGAGTTACATGGTTGGCACAACGTTGTGGACCAAAGCGCTTGTAATGTGCTGTAGATTTCTATGTTTCATCCTTACCCCATGATCTCAAGTCCCACCCAACCTCAGTGGAAAAAGCATTTATGCTTTTGCATTTACCCTATTTATACCCCTTGTAATTTTGTATACTTCTACCAAATCTCTCAATCTTCTACATTCCAAGTAATAAGGTATTACCTATTCAACCTTTCCTTATAACTCAGGTCCTCCAGACCCAGCATCATCCTTGTAAATCTTCTCTGCCACGTTTTTGACGATGAGCAGTGTACTCCTCTGCTCCCAAGCCTTTCTGATTTTGGTTAGCCCGTGGTCTTTCCACCTTCTTGTCAGTTTAGGCTAGGTGGCAAGGCCTCAGCAGTAATAGATGGAACTTGAAGATATTCACATCAAGGATAGCATGATGGTCGAAGAGTTCTGTCAAGGGTTCCTTTCATACTATTTCCTTAAAAGTATACAGAGTATATTCCTTTTGACTGATATTGAGCTAATTGGCTTTCACTCTCCTTGCCCTGTTGAGCAGGTTGCTACATTTTCATTTTCCCACTCCACTGGGATCATTCCAGAACCCCAGCAATATCAGCAGATTATAACCTCCCCTGTATCTCCTCCTCCTGTGATGAAACAGAGGTCATGTCTGCTCCATACTTCCACCAGCTGACAGAAGCAAAGCATGGCTCAACAGAAATTCCAATCTGTATTCCCTCGCTGCACCAACATCAGCACTGAAGCTCACAGCAGTTTTCCTGCTGCAAAGAACACTCGCATTTTGTTAACACGAGTTATTTTGGAGAGTGTGGAGGGCATTTGTGAATAATTCTCTTTTTCTATCAGTTTGTTTTTAATGGGAGTCATTCCATTGCTAATTGTTCCCTCAGGCCTTCCAGCAATTTATTTGGATATCCCACTAAGTTAGCTACTTAGCCAATTGTTAATACCAGAAGTAATGTTAAATAATATTTTTTTAAAGTCACTGCACTCAAAGTCAACAGCTTTCATAAACAATTAAATTCAAGCTTTATGCTTTCCACTTCAGCCAAATGAATTAATATGCAATGCCTTTTAAAAAGCTCTTTTCTACACCAATATAATGATCCATGGAATGCAGACCCAGTGGAAATCTTGTGTTTTAATCTATTTTTATTAATACCTTTTGTTGGATGAGTGCACAAAATAAAAATGGCTTCTTACATGAAACTAACTACAAAACCATGAAATTAGATTAATTCATCCCTGATCTTTCATGCACATATCACACTGAACATTCAATCAGGAACTTAGCCTGGGCACTTCCAAGAACAATTTATCTTAGTGCTTCTGACACTTTCGTAGTGTCACCCATGTACCTAATGTTACAACTCACACCCGGTGATTCTCTCTTCTGCCCTCCCTCATCAGGAAGAAGATAGAAAAGCTTGAGACTACAAGCCAGCAGACACAATGAAAGTTTCTATCCCACTGTTGAATGAACCCCTCATATGCTAAAAGGAGATCTCTTGTGGCCCTTTCACCTTCTTTGTCTACTGGCACTGTGCTACCTCTATAACTGCAACGGGGATTCCGCATTCTACTTTTCTTTTAACCACTTTGATATATGAGTGATCACATCTCTCATGCTCTTTCAATTCCCTGGTCCTGACCACCTCAGTTTCACCATGCAACTCCAGTCCCTATAGACCTCTAACCCCCATCAGGAAAGTCGTAAAGCTCTCCGTTTCTTTCTTAATAGGAGACACAACCGCTTCCCCTCCAACACCACCCTCCTCAGTCTGGCAGAACTGGTCCTCACCCTCAACTGTTTTTCCCTCGTCTCCTCCCACTTCCTCTGGACTTGAGGGGTAGCCATGGGCACCTGCATGGGCCCCAGCTATGCCTACTTGGTAGAACAGTTGGCTACGTAGACAGTCCACATTCCAAACCTTCCCCAGTAATGCTCTACTTTTTGTAAGCATCTTTGTAAGACATCTTTTGTAAGCCTGCAATTCCCACGGTTATTTTGACTGGACCTCTTCCCACCATCTCCTGTAAAAATGCTATTCCTTTTTCTCAGTTCCATTGTCTCTACTGCCTCTGATCACAGGACGCAGCTTTCCTTTCCAGACATCAGAGATGTCCTCCTTCAAAGGTGTCCCTTCCACATTGATGCTGCCCACACCTGTATCTTCTCCATTTCCCAAACATCAGCTTTCACCATGTGGCGAGGACCTAGGGTGCACCTGGATGACAGACTCGAGTGGAGCACCAACGCAGAGGCTGTGTACATGAAGGGCCAGAGTCACCTCTACATCCTGAGGAGACTGAGGTCCTTTGGAGTATGCAGGCCTCTCCTTCACATGTTCTACCAGTCTGTTGTCCCCAGTACAATCATCTATGCGGTGGTGTGCTGGGGCAATGGCATCAACACAGGTGATGCCAACAGGCTTAATAAACTGATTAGAAAGACTGGTTCTGTTATGGGAGTCAAATTGGACACACTGGACACAATGTCTATCCATGGCCTCCTCTACTGTCAAGATGAAGCCACACTCAGGTTGGAGGAACAACACCTTATCTTACGGCTGGGTAGACTCCAACCTGATGGCATGAACATTGACTTCCGTTAATGCCCCTCCTCCCCTTCTTACCCCATCCCTGTTTTTTTAATCCCATATTTAGATTTTTTGAGTATTTTCCCCCTCCCTTTTTCTTTCTCTCTCTGCCCATCACTCTGCCTGTTCTCCATCTCCCTCTGGTGCTCCCCTCCCCCTTTCTTTCTCCCTAGGCCTCCCATCCCATGATCCTTTCCCTTCTCTAGCTCTGTATCCCTTTAGCCAATCACCTTTCCAGCTCTCAGCTTCACCCCACCCCCTCCAGTCTTCTCCTATTATTTCTCATTTTCCCCTCCCCTCCTACTTTCAAATCTCTTACTCTCTTTCCTTTCAGTTAGTCCTGCCGAAGGGTCTCAGCCCAAAACGTTGACAGTGCTTCTCCCTATAGATGCTGCCTGGCCTGCTGCGTTCCACCAGCATTTTGTGTGTGTTGCTTGGACACACTGGAGGCTGTGGTAAAACAAAGGGCTTTACAGAAAATCCTGGCAATTCTGCACAATGTCTCTCACCCTCTGCATGCCACCTTAGCTGAACAGAGGAGCAGTTTTAGTAACAGACTGACAACTGCGCTACTCCAAAGAGCGCTATGTGAGGTCTTTCTTACCCGCAGCCACCAGGCTCTATAATGAGTCAACTTATAGCCGGGGAAGTGATGACCTCCTCCTGTTAGACTGAGGCAACTTATTTTTTATTCATACTTACTTCTCTTCTAATGTTTACATATGCGTGCACTTCTAACGCTACTGTGACAATGTAATCAGTGCATTAGGGATGAAAAGTCAAAAAGGGTAGCAAATGCGGCTCTCGAAGTGTTATATCTCAATGCACAGAGTGTAAGAAATAAGATGGATGATCTTGTTGCACTATTACAGATTGTCAGGTATGATGTTGTGGCCATCACTGAATCGTGGCTGAAGGATGGTTGTAGTTGGGAGCTGAATGTTCAAGGTTACAGGTTGTATCGGAGAGAAAGGAAGGTAGGCAGAGGGGGTGGAGGAGGAGGGGGTAGTGGGGATAAGATCCCACTATGTATTAAATGTTCCCAATGGCATAACCCTCTGACAACCAAATATAGCTCCTGCCTTCATGTGTGGTTTAACCCTAGCCTTATCACAAGACAATTTACAAAGACCAATTAACCTACCAACTTGTCCGTCTCTGGACTGTGAGAGGAAAGCAGAGCATCTGGAGGAAACCCACACAGTCATGGGGAGAATGTACAAATTCCTTACATGCAGAAACGTGAATTGAACCCAGGTTGCCTGTACTGTAAGGTGGTGTGCTAACCACTACGCTACCGTGCCAAGGAATACAGTAAATATAGTCTGCCAGTATCCCAATGTTATGGAAGCAAAGGATATTCTGCACAAAATAAATCTAGATCATAAGGAATAGGCATTAAAAAGTATTTATGTTATCTATATAGTGGGGCATAGTTGTTAGCATAAAACTATTAGTGTGTCCGCAATCTGGGTTTAATTCTGCTGCTGTCTGTAAGGAGTTTGTATGTTCTCCTTGTTACCATGAAAGTTTCCTCCAGGTGCTCTGATTTCCTCCCATATTCCAAAGATGTACGGGTTAGCAGATTAATTGGTCACGTAGGTGTAATTGGGTAGAGCAGGCTCATTGGTCCGGAAGGGCCTGTTACTATTCTGTAGCTCTAAATAAAATGTTTAAAAAATCACCTTAAGATCACTATCCAAGTAAATGGCCAAAGTTTGAAATGGTTATGAACAAGATTGCAATTCATTCAGTTATGCCAGAGAGATAACCTATCAACAAAATCCATTAATCAGCAGTAACGTATTCAGGAGGAGCAATGAAAATACTTGGGTAGATGCTATGCATTGTTCTTCAGAGAGGCTTCAAAATCCAATGGACCATGAATGTGGCAGATATTAACCGAATGTTGCTGGTTTATAGATCCACAAAAACCAAAAGGAATTAGGCACAGTTTGAGGACAAGGTATTAGCTCTCATCTTCAGCACGCTCACAAATTCTTATCTTCGTACTTGTAACAAACCACAAGCTTCTTCCTGCCCGTGACCAGACTATAGCCTGCAATCCCCTGTTTATTTATTTAGCAATACTCCAGACAAACAGGCTCTTCCGCCCCATGAGGCTGTACTGCCCAATTAACCTGCTAATCCGTACGGCTTGGGAACATGGGAGGAAGCTGGAGAACTCAGGGAAAACACTTGCTGTCACGGGAGAGGAGAACGTGCAATCTCTTCGCAGAGGCAGTCCAAAGAAGAACCGCCAGACGAGTTCCTGGGAAGAAAGTGCCGTCTTGTCAAGATAGGCTACACAATTTGAGTCTGATTTCTTTGGAGTTCAAGAGAATGTGCGGTGACCTTATACAAACAGAGTAGATATTAGCATGTTCTCTCTGTCAGGGGAGTATTGAACAAAGGGAACTATAGGAGTTGGTCATTTAAAACTGAGGTGTGTAGAGATTTCTTCCATCAGAGGCTGGTGAATCTCCAGAATTCTCCAGGAGTATGGAATTCTCAAGGGGCTCCTATTTGCATTCTTGTCGTACTCTATATGGCCTCACAGGGATCCTGTGCAACCAGATACCGTGAAATTGAACTTAAATCTTATGCGTTACACGTTGTTGAGATTCGGCGTGACATCAAAAACTTTAACAAACTTCGAAAGATGTACCGTGTAATGTGTGCAGACCGCCTGCATTACGGCCTGGTATGGGAACACCAATGCCATTGAATGGAAAATCCTATAAAAGGTAATAGATTTGGCCCAGTACATCACAGGTAAAGCCCTCCCAACCATTGAGCACATCTACATGAAACACTGTTATAGGAAAGAAGCATCCATCATCAAAGATCCTCACCACCCAGGCCGTGCTCTTTTCTCACTACTACCATCAGGTAAAAGGTACAAGAGCCTCAGGACTCGCACCACCAGGTTCAAGAACAGTTACTACCCCTCAATCATCAGGCTCTTGAACAAAAGGGGATAACTACACAAAAGAGGATAACTACTCTCTATTGAGATCACAAACAAGAGAAAATCTGCAAATCTTCAGCAGGTCCTGATGAAGGGTCTCGGCCCAAAACGTTGACTGTACTCTTTTCCATAGATGCTGGCTGGCCTGCTGCGTTCCTCCAGCATTTTGTGTGTGTGATCTATTGAGATATTCCTACAACCAATGATCTCACTTTAAGGACACTTTATCATGTTATCTCACGCTTTCATTATTTATTGTTATTTACTTATATTTGCCTTTGCACAATTTGTTGTCTTCTGCACTCTGGTTGATCTTTCACTGATCCTGTTTACAGTTACTGTTCTATACATTTGTTGAGTATGCCCACAGGAAAGGGAATCTCAGGGTTGTGTGTACTGACATGCATGCACTCTGATAATAAATTTTACTTTGAAATTTGAACTTTGATAATTTCCATGTTGTAAATGCAGAAATTGCAAGGACTACTCATAAGGATAATTTTCTAGGTAGTGTGTTCCAAGATAGGTTTATGATCAGAGTCTGGGTGAGTTTGAGGCAAATTGTGCTACATATGATATACTCGGGACAGAGTGAGTGGAGATGCTATTACTATGGAAAAGATGCTTGGGCAGATGAAAGATCTGAAGGTAAATAGGTCACTTGAATCAAAAGGGTTGCACCCCAATGATCTGAAAGAGGTAGCTACAGAGATTGTGGAGGCATTAGTAATGAGCTTTCAAGAATTACTACAGAGAACTGTGAAACTGCAAATGTCACCTTCACTCTTTAAGAACGGAGAGATCCAAAAGACAGGAAATTATAAGCCAGTTTGCTTGACTTCAGTGGTTGATAAGATATTAATGATGAGGTTTCAGGGTACTCGGAGACATATGATGAGATAGACCAAAGTCAGCATGGTTTCCTTCAGGGGAAATCTTGCCTGACGAATCTGTTGGAATTCTTTGAGCAAAAAAACACACAGGATAGACAAAGGAGAGACAGTGAATGTTTACCGGAATTTTCAGAAGGTCATTCGCAAGGTGCCACACATGAAGCTGTTAAACAAGATATCAGCCCATGGCAATGCAGGAAAGATACCCGCATGGATAGAAGGCTGGCTGACTGCCAGAAGACAAGCAGTGGGAATAAAGGGGGACTTTTCTGGTTGGCTGCCAGTGCCTAGTAGTGTTCTGTAGGCACCGTTCCCTCTAAACTGTGCAGGTGCACAGGAACTGAAATGCTCTTGCGCGCATAGCATTTGGTGCCATACAGCTGCAATGTTCTTTTATGTAATGTTAATATAAAGTGCCACTCAATTTTCAGGCCACGTAAAAATTTCCTGCAAAGGTTGGTCTGCGCAGCTGTAAAAAACCTTGGAGGGAACTTCTGAATGCTTCTGAGTGTGCCAATCCTTTGGTCATCGAGCTGAGGTGGGATTAGCCTTGGGCGAGGTAAAGTATCCGGTGACTTTCTCTTTTTTGTTCTTATTACTTCCTTCCTCGTCTATTGGTGCATAACAGTCTAATGAGAATGGCAAGAGGCTCCAGGGGCAGTGTTTTGTACTGTGTGTGGGACATGGGAGGTCTGGGACAACTCCAGTCTCCCGGGTAAACACATCTGCACCAGGAAATGTATTAAGGAACTGGAGCTACAGTTTGATGACCTTTGACTCATATGGGAGAATGAGGAGGTGATAGTTAGGAGCTACAGGGAGGTAGTCACTCCAAAGTTGCAGGAGAAGGAAGGGAAATGCACAGGCTAGTTCAGAGTGCCCCTGTGACCATTCTCCTCAGTAATAAGTATACAATTTTAGATACTGTTGAGGGGGAAGACCTCCCGGGAGACAGCACAGTCGTTCTAGCACTGAGGCTCAGAAGAGCAGAGAGGTGAAGAGGACTCCAGTGTTGGCAGGAGATTGTGTAGTCAGAGGAACAGAGACAAGTATCTGTGTGTGTGATTGAGATACCCAGATGGTATGTCAGGGTCAAGGATGTCTCGGCTCCTGTTCATGGCATTCTCAAGGGCTAGGGTGAGCAGCCTAAAGTCTTGGTACATATTGGCACCAATGACATAGGTAGACAAGGTGAAGAGGTCCTGAAGAGAGATTGTGGGGAGCTAGGTAGAAAGCTGAAAATCTGGACCTCAAGGGTATAATCTCTGGATTGCTGCCTGTGCCTCATGCTAGTGAGGGTAAGAATTGGATGATTTGACAGGTGAATGTGTGGCTGAGGAACCGGTACGGGGGGCAAGGGTTCAGATTTATGGATCATTGGGATCTCTTCGGGGGAGATACTGTATAACCTGTAGAAAAATGACAGATTACAACTGAACCTGAAGCGATCCTTGCGGGCTAGTTTGCGAGAGTTGTTAGGCAGAGTTTAATCTAATTTGGCAGCGGGATGGAAACTGGAGTGATAATGCTGAGGTTGAGGTAGTTGGTTTACAAACAGAAGCAGAGTGTAGTGACACTTCTAGCAAGCAGACACTGTTGATAGGGCAAAATTACAGTCAACAGGACAGGTTGCAACGTAAAAGGTGGACAAAATCGAAAGGGTGAATACAGGACTGAAGGTGTTGTATTTGAATGTGCACAGTATATGGAGTAAGGTAGATGAATTTGTAGCACAGTTACAGATTGGCCTGTACGATGTTGTAGGCATCACTGAATCATGGTTGAAAGAAGATGATAGCTGGGAGCTTAGCTTCCAAGGATACATATTGCATCAAAAGGAAGGGGGACCAAGTGCAGTGTATCTAAGTTTGCTGATGACACTAAATAGAGTGGAAAAGCAAATTGTGTAGAAGATATGGAGAGTGTGCAGAGAGATATGGATAGGTTAAGTGAGTGGGCAAGGGTCTGGCAGATGGAGTACAATGTTGGTAAATGCTAAGTCATCCTTTTTAGAAGGAAAACCGGAAAATCAGATTATTACTTAAATAGTAAAATATTGCAGCATGCAGCTGTGCAGAAGGACTTGGGAGTGCTTGTACATGGATCGCCATAGGTTGGTTTGCAGGTGCAGCAGGCTGTCAAGAAGGCAAATGGAATATTAACCTTCATTGCTAGAGGGGTTGAATTTAAGAGCAGGGAGGTTATGCTGCAAATGTACAGAGTACTGGTGAGGCCGCACCTGGAGTACTGAGTGCAGCTCTGGTCTCCTTAATTGAGGAAGAATATACTGGCTTTGGAGGCAGTGCAGAGGAGGTTCACCAGATTGATTCCAGAGATGGAGGGGTTAGACTATGAGGAGAGACTGTGTCGCCTGGGACTGTACTCACTGGATTTCTGAAGAATGAGAGGAGATCTTATAGAAACATATAAAATTATGAAAGCGGTAGAAGATAAAGGAAGGAGAGTTGTTTGCACTGATACATGAGCTAGATGGCCTACTCCTGCTCCTATTTCTTCTGTTCTAACGACTATATGGCCTCCTGGTAACTGAAGAGAGCATTCAGGTGTATGATGCAAGTATTGGAGAAACTAAATGCTGATTCTAACTGGCTGCAACTCCTTCTGGTATCGGGTGAGGGGAAGGGTGGGGGGGCTTCTGCAGAGAGTTGTAAAATTGGTCAGCTCCATCACGGGCACTAGCCTCCATTGTATCCAGGACATCTTCAAGGAGCGATGCCTTGAAAAGGCGGCATCTATTCATTAAGGATCCATCACCCAGGACATGCCTTGTTCTCATTGTTACCCTCAGGGAGGAGATGATACAGGAGCCTGAAGGCACACACTCAATGATTCAGGAACAGCTTCTTCACCATTGCCACCTGATTTCTGAATGGACATTGAAGCCATGAACACTTCTTCACTACCTTTTATTTCTACTTTTGTACTACTTCTTTAATTTAACTTTTGAGATATATAGTCTTACTGTAATTCATAGTTTTTTCTCTTATCATGTATTGCATTATGTTGCTGACGCAAAGACAACAAATTTTACGACTTATGCCAATGATATTAAACCCAGTTCTGATTCTGATCTCTTTGCAGGGGGCCTGTGTTCAGTCTGTACGAGTGTCCCGAAGTTTCTGGTTACCTGCCAATTTAATTCCTCATTCCACTCCCACTCAGATCTATCAGCTAAAGTCCTCCTGCATTGTTACAGAGAGGCCCAATGCAAGCTCAGGAACAAGACTGTTTTCTCTCTCTGGGTGTGTTACAGACTTCAGGATTGAATATTGAATTCTCTTTGCTCTCTCTATGTGTATCAGAACAGGCCATTTCTGCCTAGCTATTTAGGCTTAGTTCTTGCTTTTGTGTCAGTGGTGTAGCCTGTAATGCATGTTCCACAGTCTCACTATTAAAAACACCACAAAGACAGCATGCTTCTAACTACAATGCTGATTGCCTCCACTAACCCATTTGGTTTCACCCTATTGGATAAATCTTATCGCTCTCCCACCTTCTTTGTTACTGAAAACGTAACTTGTTTGGCAATCTTTCTTTGCTTTGATCACCAAATTTTGATTGTTTCTCCTTCCAGAGATGCTGCCTAACCTTCCGAGTATTTCCAGTATTTTCTGGTTTTATTTCAGATTTCCAGTAATGGTACCTTCACGATTGGGATTGCTGCAGTTTCAGAAGCATTTTAGGGCAGTTTTACATGAAACCATTATGATGTTCACAAGTCAAGGAAACCACTGAAAACAAAAAATAGAAGTTATCCAAAGAATTTACTACAGCTTTTATGAAAAAGAACTCAGCTACTAAGCACCAATTAAGTACAATTGGTACTGAGTGGACAGAAAATGAATTTATTTTAATGAGAGGTCATTATAACCTTGGAGATGAACCAGTAATGCTGGTAAATTGAACAATTATTGCTCTAATGATTAAATAGAGCAAGAATACAAACAACTTCTGACACCAAAAATCATTAATATTTTGAGGGCTTTTCTAATTATCAGGAGGCAAACTATCAGTGTTTTTTTTTGTGTCTTTGCAGTGCTTTGAATGTTTCATTAACAGTAGCTGACAGAACTCCAAACATGGGTGGAACAAGTCAAAGTTCAAGGAGGCTCAAAGTTAAATGTAGCTCACTCCCTCTAAAGGATGCAAACCATTAACTAAATCACACTGAAAATGAAGCAAGCATTGCATTATATTCATGGTAATAAGTTCAGCACTCATTGCATTGTGCTGTAGCTCCATTTGAACCTCAGCTTTGTGCTAGCAATGGCTGAACCTCATCTGTTTCTCTGAAAAGGGAAATATGCTGTAACTGTTTCGGCTGTTTTCAAGCACCCTGGAATTCCTTCCATCCTGGGAAACATTCACGTTTGGAGAGAATCCTTTGTGGGAAGAGAAGAGATCTAATTTTTGGAGGCACCAAGCTGCCATCATATCTCCGAGTAGCCTATGACAGGGGCTCCCATTCTTTTTTATGCTGTAGATCCCAGGTTGGGAACCCCTGGTCTATGGTAATCAGTCACCGAGGATCGGCAGGCAATGCTGTATGAAGTTTGTTAAATTCATATGCATGGCCTTCATCAAATGTCAAATCATACCCAATATTGCACCAGCCACAGAGGTTGTTCAATATATAGCACCCGCATTTCTCATCTACCTCCGATCTGTCAATCAGGACTCGTACTAAACTCTCATTTGTTCCACTGGGCATTCACACACGTACATATACACTGAGCATTCCTACAAACATAGGCCTCACAGTTTCCATTCGTTGCCGTATATTGCACAAGATGAACACAGTTTTTTCTTGCTTACAGACAAGATAAGATGATGCATCACCTCAGAAGTTGAATAGTGGGGGAGTGGTGTGGCTGCATCCCCTTGCTACTCATGAATGAGGCCACTGTTACAAAGCCCTCAGCTAATGGCAGGATTGAGAAGATGTGAAATGAAGGATCTTTTTAGAACATAGAACAGGATCTTCAGCCCACAATGTTGTGCCAAACCAGATAGAAAGTAAATCAAAAACCATCAAAACTCATCCTTCACAATGTCCATACCCCTCCATCTTCCTTCCATCCACGTGCCTGTCTAAATGTCTCTTAAAAGCCTCTAATATATTTGATTCTATCACCATATCAGACAGCACATTCCAGCCATCCACCACTCACTGAGTAAAAATCTCACCCTCACATCCCATTTGAACCTCCCCCCTCTCACCTTCAAAGCATGCCCTCTGGTATTAGACATTTCATCCCCGGGAAACAGATACTCCCTGTCCACTCTCATAATCTTGTAAACCACCGGGTACTTTTTAGATCCTTACTTCCCTAATCCTGTGTTGTTCTTTTGTTTACAAACTAGGTGATACCTACTCACCTCTTAACCCTTAGTTCCTACTCTACCCCACGATAATTCTCCTCATTACAATCCTTCTTTTGACTTCCCCGTGTGTTAGCCTGGGACTTCAACTTGGCCAGGAGGCAGCGGAAGAGGCAAGGAAGGTTAGCCAACACTCTACTGTTCGAAGGTTAACTTAGTAGAATTTGCAAGTAGCAAGTCACTGAGCACAAGCAGCTTGCTGACGAGAAACGATAGCATGGATGACTTATCAGAGAGTGAGGATGCACAAGAATTTACTGAAAACTTTGTATAATAAAGTGCTTGATGCTTAGCTAAGCCTGCCAAAAACATAAACATTGTAAAGGAACAGAGCAAATTCAACCAAGCCTGCCTTGGGATTTGTGCAGAATTGAGAACTCATTGTTTGCAGTATAAGTATTTATAGAGATTTCCAGTGTGTCACGGAAATTCGGCAATCTTTGTTCCAACATATTGATGAGCCTGGGGAACGGGTAGTGGCTTCATCTGGGGTAATGACTCGTTTGTAATCCTGGCAGTTCCCTTGCTGGTGCCAGTCGCCAACCAGTTCAGAATGTTGTAATGCCATGAACATTTGCTTAGTGCTCTGGGTCACAGGCACAAAGCACCACAGATGCCGGAAATCCGAAATAAAAGCACAAATTGCTGGAGACGCTCAGCAGGCCAAGCAGAGTGAGGAACAAAGTTCATCAGAACTGATGAAGGGTTCTAATAAAGGATTATTGACCTGAATTGACAATTCTGCTTCCCTCTCAATAGATGCAGCTGACCTGTCAACTATTTTTTGTATTTCCGAGAAAAGGCCTGCTTGAGATTGTCCAACAAGGCCATTGGCAGTGTCTCCACAAAGTCTGCTGACATTCTGCACCACTGCATAGAGTACTTGTACAATGGCAGGTTTTCTAATAGTGCATGAGAGTGATTAGTTAATGTTTTTATGCGGTTTAGCTGGGTTTCAGTTTATAAGTTTCAAGTATTTTAAGAGCTTTTGTTGTGCAAATGTTTCTGTGCGGGTGCAGTTTTGGTCATCATCAGAAGATGGAGGTGAATAGAGAATTGTGGCCATTGACCATGGACAACCTGACCAGAAAATATTGAATAGATTGCCTTCCCCTTTCCTTTTGCTCTTCCTTCTCCTACTCCCAACTCCGTCAATGCTCACAAAAGACCTGAAAACACAGCAGAACTTTCATGACGATAAAGTTGTATGGAAACAGCAAATCCCCCCACAAACCTGCAATCTGAATAGTGCAGGACATCTGTTTTCTAAGCACGTCAATGGTCTATGTTACAATATTTCATATGATTGCATAACTTTAGTTGGATGCAAATTGTGAACTCAAGTGAAGAACCATGTTGGCATTGGAAAGCCTTTGCAGTTTCATAGTCACCCTCCTTTCTCTCATAGTGATACAGATGCAAATGCTACAGAAGGTAGAGAACATAGAACATAGAACATATAACATTACAGCACAGTACAGGCCCTTCGGCCCACAATGTTCTGCCAACCCTTAAACCCTGCCTCCCATATAACCCTCCACCTTAAATTCCTCCATATACCTGTCTAGTAGTCTCTTAAATTTCACTAGTGTATCTGCCTCCACTACTGACTCAGGCAGTGTATTCCACGCACCAACCACTCTCTGAGTGAAAAACCTTCCTCTAATATCCCTCTTGAACTTTCCACCCCTACCTTAAAGCCATGTCCTCCTGTACTGAGCAGTGGTGCCCTGGGGAAGAGGCGCTGGCTGTCCACTCTATTCCTCTAAATATCTTGTATACCTCTATCATGTCTCCTCTCATCCTCCTTCTCTCCAAAGAGTAAAACCCTAGCTCCCTTAATCTCTGATCATAATGCATACTCTCTAAACCAGGCAGCATCCTGGTAAATCTCCTCTGTATCCTTTCCAATGCTTCCACATCCTTCCTATACTGAGGCAACCAGAACTGGCCACAGTACTCCAAGTGTGGCCTAACTAGAGTTTTATAGAGCTGCATCATTACATCGCGTCTCTTAAACTCTATCCCTTGACTTATGAAAGCTAACACCCCATAAGCTTTCTTAACTACCCTATCTACCTGTGAGGCAACTTTCAGGGATTTGTGGACATGTACCCCCAGATTCCTCTGCTCCTCCACAGTACCAAGTATCCTGCCATTTACTTTGTACTCTGCCTTGAATTTTCCTGTCCTCTCTGATCCTATCCTTTTCCATGATAATGCTAAAGGCCAGGGAGCGGTGATCACTGTCCCCCAGATGCTCACCCACTGAGAGATCTGTGACCTGACCCGGTTTGTTACCTAATACTAGATCTAGTATGGCATTCCCCCTAGTCGGCCTGTCAACATACTGTGACAGGAATCCATCCTGGACACAAACTCTGCCCCATCTAAACCCTTGGAACTAATCAAGTGCCAATCAATATTAGGGAAGTTAAAGTCACCCATGATAACAACCCTGTTATTTTTGCACCTTTCCAAAATCTGCCTCCCAATCTGCTCCTCGGTATCTCTGCTGCTACCAGGGGGCCGATAGAATACCCCCAGTAGAGTAACTGCTCCCTTCCTATTCTTATTCCTATCCTTTCCTATTCACTTTGGAGTTTGTCCTTCCAAAGTGTACCACCTCACACTTCTCCAGGTTGAACTCCATCTGCCACTTTTCAGCCCACTTCTGCATCCTATCAATGTCTCTCTGCAATCTTCGACAATCCGCTACACTATCTACAACACCAGCAACCTTTGTGTCATCTGCAAACTTGCCAACCCACCCTTCTACCCCCACATCCAGGTCATTAATAAAAATCACAAAAAGTAGAGGTCCCAGAACAGATCTTTAGATTTTTGGACCATTGGGATCTCTTCTGGGGAAGGTGGGACCTGTACAGATTGGATGGGTTGCACCTGAACTCGAGGGGGAGCAATATCCTTGCTGGTAGATTTGCTAGCATGGTTCGGGAGGGTTTAAACTAATTTGCAAGGGGGATGGGACCCAGAGTGATAGAGCAGTGAAAGAAGTGCATGGAATAAAGCCAGATCTAACATATAGAGAGGCTTTGAGGAAAGAGCAGCAGAATAAAGGGTGTAAAGGTAGTAAGGTAGAAGGGCTAAAGTGTGGGTACTTTAATGCAAGGCACATCACCGTCTCAGCAGGCATTGTAAAGACTAACTGGGAACAAGCTCGTCCTCCGCCTCTTCTCGTCGAAGCCTCTCAAGTCAAATCCTCAAATCTCCACTCCTTCACTGGCCCACTCACTCACTGGCCACTTTCCACAGGCCGCTGCGCTTGACGTAACCCTCTATTTATTTGTTTGAGCTTTTCAAACTGCTTGGTCACCTGACCTCGATTGCCCAATCAGCTGCTTTCTGCTAAGTCTGAGCTATTCAAATTTTGATTGTCTAATCAACAGCTTTCTGCTGAACTATTCAAATCTTGATTGACTTGATTGCACAGTCCAACTGCCAAAACTGCCAGAATCTCTCGAGTCAAAGCCTCAAATCTCCACTCCTTCACTGGCCCACTCACTCACTGGCCGCTTTCCACAGTAGCATTATGACTGTTTGTTAGAGCACAGAGGATTGATTTGTACTGTATGTGGTCAAAGGGGAGCTATAGGTCCTACAGGTTGGATCAGATATCTGTGCTTATTCAAAGCATTAATAAAGTAACCTTAGCACGGCCAAGAGTCAAGGAAGTTTGCAAACTTCACAAAGCCTCATACTTAGTCTGTCGGCCACCATATTGCAAGAGACAATAAAATATCGTCAATTATTTTAATGGTGTGCATCAATAACTTAGCTTGTGCAACATTGGTTATGCAAAGGAGCTTGATGCAGAGAAGTTCATGGCTGCGATACCACTGACAGACAGCAAAGGTACTTACTGTCTTTAGGTAAAGGTACTTACCTATTGAGGTTAAAGTCATGATCAGAGAAAGGGCCAGTTTTCAACTAGCACCATGTTTCCAAAGAACAGTGGCTTTATTTGAGCGAAGTTCAAGTTGGAGAATTGCTCCCTGAAAACTGGCTGGATATTCTTCCTTTCCTGACAGCCATTCCTTATCCTTCTAGCAGCTGATCCCACTCATTCTGTGCCGTGCAGGGATTGTGTGCTAGACTACCATAGTCTGATGGCAAACTATTTTTGCTGATGTTTGATGTCAAAATACAGTCAACTAACTGGCATGAAGCTGATAATTTCTTTAAAAATTAGTCGTTTCTGAATGGAAATTTAGCACAGTTAGGTTAAGAGAGGACATTAGCTAAACCTTGAATATGATTGCTTTCATTATCTGCTGACTCTGGTCAATATTAGGGCTGTAGTCCTCAACATACTGGTGGCAGTATGACTCACTGTGGTGAACTACATATACCTGTCTGGACACGCCCCCCCCGCTGACTGCTCTTGTGGCTCCTCCCACGGACCCCGGTATAAAGGTGATTGGAGACACAGCCCCGGCCTCAGTCTCCAGGATGTAGTGTGGTGGTCATTTGCTGCTTGTTCTTTCTTCCAGCCAATAAAAGCCTATATCTCACCTCATGTCTCCGAGAGTTATTGATGGTGCATCACTCACACTGCAAGTGCACATGGTCAACAGTTGCCATGCTGAAATGAACACAGTACTCCCATTGCCTGAAGAAACCCTATCTAAATTTAGATGTGATTCCCTTTGGAGAAAACTTCAGAATATAAACTGACCTAAATAACAATGCTCAACATTATTAAATTATTCCTTGAATTTAAAATTACAATTTTATGCATATAATCACTTTTAAATA
The DNA here is from genome assembly GCF_048418815.1 of Hemitrygon akajei. Lineage (NCBI taxonomy): Eukaryota > Metazoa > Chordata > Chondrichthyes > Myliobatiformes > Dasyatidae > Hemitrygon > Hemitrygon akajei. The sequence continues at coordinate 89,605,054 of NC_133128.1, forward strand.
ATGTTCCAAAGTAAGGAAATCTATTCTGGGAGAAACTGCGAAGAAATGCTGTATGGAATTTGGCTGAGGTGAGTAAGAGCAAAGAGTTATTTATTAATAATTTGTCAATTTTTGTCTGCTCATCCTTCTGTTTTGGATATTTTTCTGCATAAAAGCCAGTCATTCTCGATATTGGAAAGAATCAGAAGCCAAGAACATTATACTCTCGCTAAAATCATGTTCTGCAGTTAGAGCTTCTTACTTCTAATTCTATTCCTTTCACAGCTTCCTTCTATGTTTTATAAATAAAAATTATTATCCTCTACATCAGTGGTTCCCAACGTGGGGCGTACACCCCACTGGGGGGTAATTTGATTTTTAAGGGGGGCAATTCGAAAATGAGTTATTAACAGTGAATTTTTTCTAGTAAGTCTGTGTGAATATGAGAGTGTGTGCGAGTTAATACATATGTGGATATACAGTATGCATACATAAAAATACTTGTGTGTATGTACATGTGTAATTGCGTATGTACTGTATATATAGTGTATCACCATCATTACAACCATCAAATGGCTTTCATAATTAAATTAATGAATTGACTGATGTAGGAAGGAACGAATGAACAAGTCCAAACGCGTAAGAAACTCGTACGAGGTCGCGCCAATGCTGCTTTTTGCAGTAGCTTTCGGTTCTTGGTGGTGTGAAGGTGTGTACATTGCGTCATCTCTTTTAAACGGTGTATCTGTCTTTGTATGCCGTAGAAACGAATTGGCATTGTTTTATTTATTTATTATTATTATTTTAATATCACTTAATGTTCTTTTTTTTACAATTTCTTAGTAATTTCTTCCTCAGAACTTTAACAGTCCTTTGGTTCTTTTATTTTTCTCTTTCATGAATGCCATGTTCTTTGGAAGCTTGTTTAAACCAAGTTAATGGTCTTTTAGGCTTCCTCCAGGTGAATAGGAGTTCACTTTTTGAATAATAAGAATTATATATCACCACAGGGGGCATCAGGATTTTAGAGGTGATTAGGTGGGGCATGGCCAAAAAGAGGTTGGGAACCACTGCTCTACATGATATTGCAATTTAAGGATTCTTTGCTCCATGAGCAGTCTGAAGAAAATGTTTTGGACTTCATTCATTCATTTTTTTTTTCGAGATAACTCCGTACTGATCCAACAATAAATAGAAAGAATTCCATGATATTTTGAAACTTCCAGTTTAAAATCTCATATTATATCCTCACTAAGATTTTTTGTTACAAAGAAGTCTCAGCATTTTAAGTTTTCAATGCCATATATTGCATGTTTTTTCCTGACATCGTGGTGAATTAATTTTCTTTGTACTCTTGCCATGGTTTTAAAAATACCTTTCCTGCAATAGTAATTTTGCAAATATGATTTAGTCATTGTCTCTTACCAATTCAAATGAACACAGGAATAGGAATACTTCATTCAGTGTCGTAGGTCTGCTCAGCTAGTTAGTTAATGAATTATCTATAACATCTTTTAAATCACTTCAAATCTACATTCTGTAAAGGGGACTTTAGTCTTGAAATTTGTGAACAATGTAACATTCATTGCCTTTTGGAGAAAGATAATCCCACAATTCCTCATTACTTTTGTTAGCTTACCTCGAATTGTAAGATCGTACCTTTTTGATCTTGCATTTTCAGAATGTTCTTTTCTCCTTTTCAGAAGAGATAGCAAACAAAAGTGACTTGCAGTGGTTGAGTGTGGGTGCATTCAATATTGCAATTTTCCTTAACATGAAGCTGTGTGTGTCATCTCTATGTGTCAAGGAATGCGTTGAATTTTTAAAATTTATTTACTATTTGAAACATATATTTTGTGAGGGCAAGTTTTATTTTGTATCTCAGATTTTTGGGTAGTGATCTGTGAATCCTGTAAGTGCAGGTTTCTATTACAGCTGTAACGTGTGTGAGTTTGGGGGAGGGGGTCAACTGTACTTGATTTCTACTGGATAAACAAGCTTAATACGTAATTCCCAGCCCACTTTACTGTCATAGTCATAGCACGGTCAGATCAGCTTTGAAGTCCTGCCTTGATCCTCCGGCACTGGTGGAGAACTCCTGATCTTAAACGTAGGATATGCTTTGTTGTGACTGTGAGGTAAGTCACCAGAGAGACACTAAAGCTGATGATATAGAAGCCTTTATTCTTCATGACAAGCAAACATTCTTCTAGAGATCTTTTAGGTAGAGTCTCACAAATCCAAATATACACCACGTTTTTATACCCTTAAGATCAAAGATGCTCTTATGATTGTATGTGATTCAATACAATTTCAATAGTTAAAGTTACATTGTTTACATCATTATTTTAGGGTTGACAATGCTTCCATTAAATTACATATTTACAGTGGAAGAGCCCTCTGAATGTTCAAACACCTTTGCTGGGACAAATTAATTCACACAGATGGTCTAAAAGCTTCTAGAAAAAAATGGTCCAATTTGCTCACCTATCAATGGCCTTTTGAAACCTACTGCAATCCTAGGATTGCAGTCCACATTCATCATCACCAGTAACCCTAGTCCTGCTTGTTGTGCTGCATTATGGTTCCTCTGGATGTAGTGTGGCAAGTCCTCACTATCCATTAATCGCAGTTCAGCTCCCTGCCTTCACATGTGGTATAGCTACTAAACCTGATGGAACCATTTCTACCGACAGGAGAAGGGACAAATGTGGGTTATGGGCACCTTAAAACCATTCACTTCAGTTAGATGGAGCTCGCCAGCTGTAGTTGCCTGCTCATCTAGGAGGAGGAAAACTCTGATCTCAAACCTCTGCTGCCTTGTGGACATACCCATTCATGAGGAAGGCTTCGGGAGTAAATCCCGAGCAGGAATCTGGAGCTGGAGTCCTTAAGGCAGTCCTATGTTGAGTTCAATGCTGACTGGCAACTCCTGCGATGCTGCTGGTACCAAACAGTATCGGTCTCTGCAGTTCACTTGGATTGCTCAGATGCGTGGAAAGGAGGGCCAGCTGTGTGGTCAACAGCCTGCCCTCCATAGTATACTGCCCTGTTCTGCATATCACATAGACAGCTAGGACGCAATACCCACAGTCAACCCCAACCAACAGAGAGCATCAACTGTTACTTGTACAAATAATTGACATGAACTCTTAATGTAGTAACAGTCCACTATTTTAAGTGCTTCTCTTGGAAGCTAAAAGACATAAACAACTCATTCCCTTTAAAGATATGAAAAGTGTTGTAAACAGGAGGGTCACGCATACTGATGTACAACACATGACACAGTCTTCACAATTGTCCTTAAGAGTTGCAGTAAGTGCTATTCATCTTATGTACGTTTCATTCAACAACATATTCACTAAGATGTACTAACCTTTAAACTACTACAGATGACACATTAAAGTTAAACCAAGAGTCCATATAAAAACCCAGATCACCTTTGAAAAAGCAATCAATTCTTAACTTGTGAAAACATCTTCTTCAGCTAAATCTCAAAGTTCAAAGTCAATTTTATTATCAAAGTACATATATGTCACCATATGCAACCCTGAGATTTGTTTTCTTGTGGGCATACCCAATAAATCTATATATAGTAACTGTAACAGAATCAATGAATGACCGCCCAACTAGGACGTTTAACCAGAGTGTGCAGAAGACAACAAACTGTGCAAATCCAAAAAGAAGAAACAATAGTAAAAATAAATAAACAATAAATATCAAAAATATGATATGAGGAGCCCTTGAAAGTGAATCAATTGGTTGTGGGAACATTTCAATGATGGGTTAAGTGAAGCTGTGTGAAGTTATCCCCTTTGGTTCAAGAACCTGATGTTTGAGGGGTAGTAACTGTTCCTGAGTCTGATTGTGCAAGTCCTGAGGCTCTTGTACATTTTTTCCTGATGACAGCAGTGAGAAAAGAGCATGTCCGGGGTGGTGCTTGCCCCTGGTGATAGATGCTGCTTTCCTGCGACAGTGTTTCATGTAGCTGTGCTCAATGGTGGGGAGGGCTTTACCTGTGATGGACTGGGCCGTATCCACTACTTTCTGTAGGATTTTCCTTTCAAGAGCATTGGTGTTTCCATAATGCAGGCAGTCAATTTACTCTCCACCCTGTATCTAAAGAAATCTGTCTGAGTTTTAGTTATCATGCCAAATCTCTGCAAACTCCTCAGGAGGTCGAGGTGCTTTTTCTGCCTTTGAGCAAACCATGTAATTTTCTGTGTCAGCTGCAGTCTGTTTGCTTTTACTAATCATTGCTAGATTAATTACAATTAACCTTTTATAACTGCAATTACAACAACAGACTGTTGTAATATTTATCAAGTGGATTGTCTTTTGCACCTCTTAATGGTGAACAAGTTTGATGGTGTTGCATGAGCTCACCTCCACCAATGAAGTGGCCTTTTCCACCCGTGAGCCGCTGCACGTCGCTCCAGCACTTTCAGCTAGAGACTGTACATTGTGTTTGCCTTGACAAATATCCATGTGAATACTAAATGCTTTTTGCACTTTACAATATTTGATATACTTTTTCAGTATATTCCATCTCTGCCAATCCTTTACATGCTGCAGCCTAGGACATTCATACATCCCATGTTGTCACCCAAGTGATACATTGTTGGCTCTCCACTTACATAAAGTCATCATAGAACATGGAACAGTACAGCTCAAGAACAAACCCTTTGGCCCACGATGTCGGAGCCAATAATAATGCCAACCTAAACTAATCTAATCCCATCTACCTGCACATGCTCTATGCCTCTCTAAATGTCTCTTATGCATTGTTATCATATCTGCTTCCACCACTTCATTGTAAATTAGTATATCTTGCAAATCTCCTTTCTTCTCCCAGCTCCACCCTAAAGCATTGCTCCCTGTTAGTTAACATTTCCACCCTAAACTCTGACTATCCATCCTATCCATAACTTTATAAACTTCCATCAGGTTGCCACACAGCCTGTGGCACTCCAATAAAACGGTTCACGTTTATCCAACCTCTCCTTACTCTCCAGAGAACATCCTCGTAAACCTGCAGCTTCTCCGGGGTGTGAGGAGGAGGTAGATGTGGGAGTCAGCATGTTTATATTTAAATGTCAGTGGATAGTTTGCCTTCTGTGATATGAGCAGAAGTGTGGGAAACGAAGGATATGCAGGAGAAGGCACCATCAACGACAGAATGTTATGTTTTCTGAAAAAGGCGGTTATTTCAGATGTCCTAGAATAGACGGCCTCAACTTGAGAGCAGTTGTGGCAGAGATGAAGGAACTGGGAGAGATGATCGGCTTCATTACAAGAGGCACATTCCTCAGTTCGATTCATCTATTGCTTGCCTGCTCCTGCCTCACTCTTCCCCCTCACCTCTTTTCACATTGACTCAGTGTCAACTACTTCTTTGCCTTCACAGATACCGCCTGGCTATCTGAGTTCCTCCAACAGGGCTTTGCCTCTAGACCCTTCCTTTAATTGACTGAGAAAATCTAATAAACATATTTTTCAAAAAACCAGCTAGCACATAGAAACAGTACAATATACGGGAGACAGAATTTTAAGGCAGTAACATGGTGTTTATTGTCATATGCACATGCACAAAATGCTATGAAAAAACTACTTGCTGCAACATCAGAGACATGTGGCATCATATAAGTTGCATTCAAATGAAAGCTACATGGACATAAATTATACTTGCTTTTACGAAAAAGTACAATTAGAGCAAACGAAGAGTCCATTTTAGTTCAATGATTGATGGGTGTGGTCATAGCGTTACTAAACTGCAGTGATGATTATGTTTTGCTGTTTGATATAAAAACCAAATGTTTGCGGGGAAGTAGCTGTTCTTGAACCTGATGGTGTTGGGCTATAGGCTTCTGTACCTCCTGTCTGATGGTTGCTGCCAGGAAAGCACACAGGGCCCACATGGAAGTTGCTTTTCTGAGGCAACACCTCCCACAGATAGTAGCAGTGGTGGAGAGGGATGTGTCACGGTGTATTAGGCAGTCTTTTTCCTTCTGCAGTGCCTTACATTCCCATGCATTTGAAATGCTGTACCAGGCCATGATGCAACCAGTCAGGATACTTTCAACAGTACGTCTGCAGAGGTGTCTTAGATTGTTCGGTGACAAACCAAACCTCCTCAACCCCCTAGGAAAGTAAAAATGCTGTGTGCTTTCCTTATGATTGCATCTATGTGCTGTATCCAGCACACATCATCTGATACGTTAACATCCAGGAACTTAAAGCTGCAGACTCTCTTCCCTAATGTAGACTGCTGCGCAATTGATCTATTTTCCCTTCCTGATATCAGCAATTAAGCCGTAAGATTCTTTGAAAGACAAATAGTATTTTTGAAAACTTCTATCATGGACTTAAAAACAAAACATAAGTTGGATGAATATTTTTGTTCCTATTTATATTTCTTTATGGAGAAGATGAACTTGGAGAAACAACCCCTCTCCTCCACTCGGGATTTAGTGCCAGGTCTAATGGGCAAAGTGCAAGAAAATAGCATTTAAGAGAATAGTAAACATATACAATTAACTCCAGCCTCCTAGATAAGCCTGTCCCACCACAACTTAGCTATCACTGAAGAATGTCTACAGTGGACACCAGCTCCCTCACCCTACACCCATCTCTGGACGGTAAGAGCACTTACATCAGACAATTGTTTATTGACTACAACTTCACCTTCAGTGCTAGAATTCCCAACATACTCCAGACCCTGTGAATCTTCGCCTCCCCCTGCAAAGGGACCCTTGGCTTCCTGACCAACAGACCACAATCATTAAGGATAAGCAGCAACGTATCTACCGGGATTAATCTCAACGCTGATGTCCTGCAAGTCTGTGTCCTCAGCCCCTACCCTTCTCCCTGTACATTATGAATGCCTGGACAGATTCTGCTCTAACGTCATCTACGAATTTGCAGGTTATAGCATCAAAGGAGGCTATATCTCAAACAACAATTTGTTGAAGAATAGAGTCTAGTAACATGGTGTTATGACTTCAACCTTTCCCTCATTGCCAGAAAACAAAAGAATTGGTTGTTGGCTTCAGGTAGAAGGCAGTGCAAACACTCCTGCTATTAACAGATACGATATAAAATAAAAATGACATTAATAATAATGCTGAGGCTCAAGTGCTTGAAGATCTTAGGAGTGATCTTCACCAATACATTTATCCCAGTCTGAACAAATAGATGCCCTGGCCAAGGAAGCTCACTTCTTCCTCAGGAGGCAAAAGAAATTTAGCATGTTCTTTTTAAAATTCACCAGCTTTTATAGGTTCACTTATTGCATGTATGCTGGCTCTGCCTGCAACTACAAGAAGCAGGAGATTTCTGGACACAGCTCAGCAAATGACGGAAATCAGCCTCCTCTCTATTGACACTGTCTGCACTTCTGACTAACTTGGTAAAGCAGCTAATTTAGTGGTCTCGACCTCACATTCTACCTCATTATTTCTTTGTACCTTATTATTTACACTGCTCTTCCTCTGTAACTCTAATACTTTATTCTGTTATTGTTTTACTTTCAGTGTTGTAATGAAATGAATTGTATGGGCAGTATGCGAGGCAAGTTTTTCACTGCACGTCAGTACTTGTGACAATAATAAACCAATTTACCAATTTATCAAAATATTAATGAGTATTTATTTACTGCACTGTAATTCTAATGTTAATTACTAAATTAGAATCACCCCTTTCTGATAACTTCTGTCTTTGTTCTTTATTGACTTTTTTGTAAGATTTAAAGGAAGCTCCTCAAATATTCTGTAACTGGTTGTAGCTTGGTCAGGTGACAGCAGTTTTGAGTCAGAAAGTTTTATGCTCAGGCAGCGCTTTGAATTTAAGTGTAAAATTGAATATGATCTTTTTGCATAATATCAAAAGAATGTATTACCTTCAAAGCATTGACATAAAAGGTGTTACCATTGAGAGAAAGAGAGGCACTAAATCCTTTTTAACTGGTTGTAAAGGATTTTATAGTAATGCTTGAATAATAACTGGATAATTAAAGCTATTGAACTAATCTTAATTTATCGCTCTGGCAAGGTTGTCAATGGACTTCACATGAAAGCGTATCACCATTTTCTTCAGTGATATCCCAAAAATGTATACAGACTTTTTTAATAGTTCCTTGTACATTGAAATTCACGGAGTTTGAGAGTCACCCTGAGTGCTGGGTCTAATTGGTTCTTAAGCAATGCCATGATTATATTCCTTCTATTCCGCATTAGTCATTTATTGTGAGGTGGATACCCTCCACACGCTTTGGCTACAAATTCATTTGTTTCTGATTTGGATATGTTCTGGCCAAAGGTCACCCATGTAGTCCACTGTTATGTGTGCTCTAAAATGAAATCTCTACGAAAGAATTTTTGCTGAAGAAGACTGTGGATTTACTGCGTGAATGGAAAAGCTCATGAAGATTCAGGAGGCATTCAGGCTGGAGGCAACCTGACTGATTACTTGTTGGTACCAATTGGCACCAGTACTGAATCTAAGTTCCTTGCTGTACTGCATTGCAAAGTGTTGATGACTCAAACTCCGGAGCTTCAAAAACATGACTGGTTATTCCAATAGCTCCTCTGCACTGACTTCGAAGGCCTCAGTAAACCATGTAGCAACGCAGAGAAAAGTCAACCATCTAACGTTCTGAGATGTAACAGTTTTATATCAACTATTACTGTTTTACAACAATTTAAAATTGTGCAAATTCATAAGTTGTGTTATATGATTTCCTAGTCTCCTTGACCTTCTCAATGGTCGTTCTATTACTGAAGTCCCTTTAGTATCGACTCTGGATGTTGATTGAGTAGATAAGACTATAAGACATAGGAGCAGAAATAGACCATTCAGCCCATTGAGTCTGCTCCACCATTCCATCATGGCTGATTTATTAACCCCTTCAACACAATTCTTCTGACTTCTCCCCATGATATTTGACACCCATACTAATGAAGAACCAATCAACCTCCGCTTTAAGTATACCCAAAGGCTTGGTCTCCATGTCTGTCTGTGGCAATAAATTCCGCAGATTCACCACTCTCTAGCTAAAGAAATTATTCCTTATCTTTGTTCTAAAGGGATGTCCTTCTATTCTCTATGTCCGTTCTGTCTAGGCCTTTCAATATTCAATGGGTTTCAATGAGAACCCCTCATTCATCTAAACTTCAGAAAATACAGGCGCAGAGCCATCAAACATTCCTCACACATTAACCCTTTCATTCCCCTTGATAATTCTCGTGAACCTCCTCTGGACCTTCTCCAATGCCAGCACATCGTTTCTTAGATAAAGGGTCCAAAACTGCTCGCAATACTCCATGTGTGGTCTGACCACTCCCTCGTAAAGCCTCAGCATTATATCCTTGCTTTTATATTCTGGTCCTCTTGAAATGCATTTTCCTTCCTCACCACTGACTCAACCTGCAAGATAACCTTTAGAGAATCCTGCACTCAGACTCCCAAGTCCCTTTGCACTTCAGATTTCTGAGTTTGCACTTCACCTAGAAAGTAGTCTATGCCTTCTACCTTCTCCCATAGTGAATGACCCTGTACTTCCCTCCTGCCCTTGCAGTGCATTGTGTACAAATCTAGATAGGTACCGTAGTTAAAAACCTTCTCAAAAATCACCTGAGCCAGAAGCTTTATTCAGTGTTTGTAATGAGAAAACTTTGTGAACCTTGCAGAACATTAAGTAAAATTTGTATTAAGTTCAGTAGAAAATTGTCACGCTCCTGCATATGTTAATACTATCGATTATTCTCACAAACAGTGTGAACCAAGGGAATACACACATGAAACAGACCATAAGTGTGCAGACCAGAGTGAACCCAGGATGAAACAATAGCATAATACTGAAAAACAGAAGCCAATGCTTCCTTCTACCTATAAGAACATAAAATATAGGAGCTTAATTAGGCCATTTGGCCCATCATGTCTGTTATGCCATTTCATTATGGCTGATCCATATTGCCTCAGCCCCAATCTCCTGCCTTCTCCCTGTATTCCTTCATGCCCTGAATAACCAAGAACCATCAACCTCTGCCTTAAATATACGTAAAGGCTTGGCCTCCTCACCTGCCTGTGCCAATGAATTCCACAGATTCGCCACTCTCTGGCTAAGGAAATTCCTTCTCATCTCCGTTCTAAAAGAACAGCCCACTATTCTGAGGCTGCGTCCTCTGGTCTTAAATTCTCCCACCACTGGAAACATCCTTCCCACATCCATTCTATCAAGTCCTTTCAACTGTTGATTGGTTTCAATTAGGTCATGCCTCAATCTTCTAATTTTCATTGTACCTTCCACAAACTTTGCAACAAAGCCATCAATTCCCCATCCAAGTTATTGACATATAATGTAAAAGGAAGTGGTCCAAACACAGACCCCAGTGGAACATCAATAGTTACCAGCAGCCAATCAGAAAAGGCTCCTTTTATTCCCACCTTTTGTCTCCTGCCAATCAGCCAATGCTCTATCCACGCTAGTATCTTTCCTGTAATTTCATGGGTTCTTATCTTGTTAAGAAGCTTCATGTGTGGCACCTTGTCAAAGGGCTTCTGCTAATCCAATACACAACATTAAGCAATTCTTTTGTCTATCCTGCTTGTTATTTCTTCAAAGAATTCCAACAGATTTGTCAGGCAAGATTTTCCTTTGAAGAAACCATGCTGACTACAGCCAATTTTATCATGTCCCTCCAAGTACCCAAAACCTCATCCTTAACAATTGATTCCAACATCTTCCCAACTACTGAGGTCAGACTAACTGGCCTACAGTTTCCTTTCTTCTGCTGTCTCTCTCCCTTCTTGAAGAGTGGAGTGACATTTGCAATTTTCCATTCCTCTGTAACCATCCTAGAATCAATTGATTCTTGAAAGATCATTACTAATGTCTCCACAATCTCTTCAGCTACCTCTTTCAGAACCCTGGAGTGTAGTCCATCTGGTCCAGGTGACATAACTATTGTAGTATCAAGAATGTTTCTATTTCCTCTGGTTTTGATTACTATTGTGATGGGTTGCCCACTATTGCAAAGGTTGAAAATGAAACCATAAATAAGCAGAACCCATTGTTTTTAACCAGCGCAACAACAGGTCAACATCATCATTTAACAGAGATATGTGACCCCCAGGGTGTATATCATCAGGTCCAGGTGACCCATCTACTTTCAGACCTTTTAGTTTCCCAAGAACTTTCTCCCTAGTAGTGGCAACTTCACACACTTCTGACCCCTGACACCCTGGAACTACTAGCATACTACTAGAAGTCTTCTACAGTAAAGACTGATGAACTAATTATTTAGTTTGTCTGCCATTTCCACATCTCCCATTACTACCTCTCCAGCACTGATTTCCTGTGAACGTTGTCTACTCTCACCTCTCTTATACACTTTTTGTATCTGAAGAAACATTTGGTATCCTCTTTAATATTATTGGCTAACTTACTTTCATATTCCATCCTTTCCTTAATTACTTTTTTTTTGTTGCTTTCTGTTGGATTTTAAAAGCTTCTTCCTACCTCTAACTTCCCACCAATTTTTATTCTATTATATGCCCTCTCTTTGGCTTTGTTCTCTTATTAACCACGGTTGTGTCATCTTGCCTTTAGAATACTTCTTCCATTTTGGGGTATATATATCCTGCACCTTCTGAGTTGCTTGCAGAAATTTCAGCTGTTGCTGCTCTGCTGTCATTTTTGCCAGTGTTTTTTTCCCAATTAATTTTGGCCAATTCCTCTCTCATGCTTCTGTAATTTCCTTTACTCCATTGTAATACTGATACATCTGACTCTAGCTTCTCCTTCTCAACTTTCAGGGTGAATTTGTTAATATTATGATCATGTCCCCAAGGGCTTTTTTTTACCTTAAGTTCTCTAATCAATTCTGGTTCATTGCACAACACCCAATCCAGAATAGCTGGTCCCGTATTGGGATTCACCACAAGCAGCTCTAAAAAGCCATCTCATAGGCACTCTAGAAATTCCCCCTCTTGGGGTCCGTCACCATCATCATTTTCCCAGTCTACCTGAATATTGAAATCCCCCTTCACTATTGTCATATTGCCCTTTTGACATGCATTTTCTATCTCCTTTTGTCATTTGTAAACCACGTCCTTACTACTGTTTGGGGGTCTATAACTCCCATCAGGGTCTTTTTACCTTTGCAGTTGTTTAGCCCTAATCTACAATGATTCAGCACCTTCCAACCCTATGTCACCTCTTTCAAATGATTTGATTTCATTTTTTTACCAATAGAGAAACACCACCCCTGTTTAGATTCCCACACAGAATATTGTGGAGGATCAAATACCCAAACCCAGCACAGCCCCCACTTGTCCCATTTAGCCTGTCTCAGTGCGGTGGGAATTCAGTGCAGTGGTCCTTAGGACCCAGTGGACCTCAGGACCCGCCGCCCGTGGTGTTTCTGTTCCATTGATGGGAAGCGATCGCGATTGAAAATAAAGTGGAAATAATAAAACGTTTGGAAAGAGGTGAAACGCATCAGTCATTGGAAAAGCGTTAGGCTACAGTCGGTCAACAATCAGAACAATTTTAAAGGATAGAGGATAAAGTGAGAGTAATGGAGCCTGTGAAAGGCCCTGCCCTGATGAAAGCTACAATTATTACTAAGCAATGCAGTGGTTTAATTATTGGAATATGTATGTTTCTTAAGGGTTTTATATGCATAGAAAGGTAAAATATATACTATATACTAAGACAAACGTTTGACTAACTGACGCTAAATAATACCGTATGTACTTGTTCTGATTTATGTACAAATCCGACTTAAAGACGGACTCAGGAACGGAACTCATATGTAACCCAGGGACTGCCTGTAGTTATTTTGCACCCTCATTTACATCCTGGCATAAATTTCCTCCTTTGTCCTTGAGTGGGCCTACCCTTTCTCTAGCTACCCTCTTACCAGTTAGCAATGAATAGAGGTCAGAAGCATGTCTCCAGGTGTATTCTGGAGACAGGGACAGAACTTCTTCATGACCTTCACTGGCAGTGTATAATCAGCTTAAGCCACACTTCCAGCAAAGCACAAACTGTTCTGGGATGATTCTAGCTTTAGAATTTATTTTTTCGTAATCACAACCTACTTGATCTTTTATTAATTTGTTCCCATTATTTATCCGAATTTGTTAACATTCATGGATACTCACTTTGGGGTTTCTAATACAATTGATTTTAATATTATCAAGATGTGATTGATTACAATGTATCACAACAGATTTGCATAAGCATTCACACCCTGAACATGTCTCAAAATACTTCAGTCATTGAACTTCTGGCACTTCAACAATGGAAAATAGAGCAACTAATCGGCAGGTAAGCAGAATCTCTCTATCAAAGACAACAATCTTAATTTCAGTCATAGAAGTCAAGGAAGAGTTGGAACAACTCAGATCCTTTTGTGAAACTGCTGCTGTTGGCATTATGACCTATTGGGTAAACTGTTCATATGGTGAAACAAAGAAACCACAGATGCTAGAAATCGAAATTAAAACAGGAACTGCTGGAAACACACAGATCGACCAGGATCTGTATTAAGAAAAGCAATTAATGCTTCAGGCTGATGAAGTTTCATCACCCACAACATGCTGTCTTCCTATATTTTTTGTTTTAGTTATCATGCAGCAATTAGTGGATCTATTTCATAGAAGGCTCCTCATCATGAGGAGTTCAGTCCATCTGCACAAATGCAGTACAGCCCGATCTCATTTGGTAATTGCCATTTTTCTGGTGCAAGGTAAGTGACATGACTGACATGTTGAATCATAAACAACAGTAAAATGGGAAGTCAGATGCAGGATCTAAATGTTCTCATTTCAAAGGGGATGGCTACACTTTTGCATCGGGTGAAAATCAACAGGGCCATTGATCACCTTAACAACAGAGTTCTGTTCTGTTGTCCCTCTGCAATCAGCTAGTGAATCCAATCCACTCTTGTTTCCTAGTGATGGAATACGTTGAACTTCTGATGATGAAGATTTTGTCAGTTTAATTTCTATTTGTTATTACAGATTGGTTTTGAACCAAATCAGTAAGGTAATGTGTTGTTTTATTGTCCTCTTCCGAGCACCTAGTACTCAATTTGCCACTCAGATGCAAATAATAATGGTGGCCTTGCTGCGTGGTGTTCAACCATTTGACTGCCCGGCATATAATATATCCCCTTCTCCAATGGTCCACTCTCCTGTCCTATCAGATTCCTTCGTCTCCAGCCCTTTATGTTTCCCACCCACCTGGCTTCACCTATCACCTTCTAAAGATCCTCCTTCTCCTCCCCCCCCCCCCCACCCTCAACCTTTTTTATTCTGGTGCCTTCCGCCTTCCTTTCCAGTCCTGTAGAAGGGTCTCATCCCCACCATTGACCGTTTATTCATTTCCATAGATACTACCTGACCTGTTGAGTTCCTGCGGCATTTTGCGTGTGTTACTTTGGATTTCCAGCATCTGCCGGCTTCCTGCTGTATATAATAATAAATGTCCTTTCCCTCTTTTGTCAAGGAAGAGAAATTGTCTTGTTAAATTAGCGAGTGACAGGTGTAGAAGCATCAAGAAAGATGGCATAAGTTGTTTGCTCTTATGGGCATATTCCACTAATCAAGGCTGCCTCGCCACCAATCCAATCATATTCATTGTGTAAACATTAAATAGGAGAGTCAAAGGGGAGCATTAAACTCCAGTAAACAGAAGCATATAAAAGTGGAATCTAGTAATCAGGATCAAGGAGAAGAAAGGATTAAGATGACTAAAGATGCATCAAATGGGACAAGGATGAATAAATGGTTTTCATACAGTGCTTAGAGATTTTTTCAAACTCACTCCATTAAACTATTAAACAATTCAAGTTTAATTGTCACTTAACCATATATTCACTCATGAATATAGCCAAATGAAGCAGCATACTACGGGGTCAAGGTGCAAAGCCAGATTACCAACAGTCACACACAAGATCACATTCACATGATAAGAGTCCCGATGCCCATCACCCTCCCCCTGCTGGGGGAACGCAGCTTGCTACCCAGTCCTCGCACGCACAAGTCAACAAACCCATACAGAATATCAATAAAATGCAAGGATGTAGAATACGCATTATTATAGTCCAGACCTCCCTACCCCAGCCCACTGATATCACCAGTCAACAGCATGTACCAGCACTCCTTTGGTGTTAACAAGGGCATTCAGAAGTAATTTGAAAATGTATAGAGAAATGTGATGAAGTTAGTGCAACTATGAAAGATCACTCAAGGAGAGGTGGCTCAAGTGGTGAAGCTGAAAGTGAATCTATGACATGCAAACTAAGGACTTTCCTAAGTATTTATATATAGTATACTTTTGTGCTCTCATGTCATGCCTTCAGGGCAAACTGGGTGGTCAGAATAACTCCAACAATGGTTATGATAGGAGCTTGCCATGGTAGGAGTTATTTTGCCTCACTGGCAAGGTACTGGCCGTTCCTGTATTTCTGAATTCTCGTTCTTAGTACAAAATTTATGGATTAACTGTTAGATGCAATGCCTTCCTCCTCTACTCCCCTCAGGATCCTTCTCTCATTTCCTCCTCCTCCTTCTTATCTCCCTGTTCAAATTTCTGTTTGTCCTCCCCATTCCCCATTTCCCTTCACCCTATTTCTTTTCCCTGCAACGTCTCCCCTCCTATCCTTCTCCCCCGCTTCGCTCCCTACTCTTTACTCCCACCCCCTCTTCTTTTTTTATCCCACCTTATCTCCCACTCAGACTGATGGAGATAAAGGAGATGGTCCATGGAAAGGTCATAGTACTGTGATGCTGATTTCCTCATGCTCTCTCATCCAAATAATGACACAATCTAATGGATTCCAGTGGCTGTGCTCAGCACGTACTGCAGCTATGAAGTCTTGTGCTTGTCTCTGGAAACACAGTGGGAAGGGGACAATGTTCTGGAGACCTCAAAGACACTGTAACTATGACTATCTTCAAGAAAGAACACAAATCTAATTACAGTAAATCTTGAGGGATCTCCCTGCTGTCTTCCAGAATCCTCAATTGTCTCCTCCAAGTAGCTAAAGGGCAGCTCTCTAAAATGAAGTGCAGATTCCATCCATTTTAGGCATGGACACCAGCATTAAATATCAAGAGAAATGCAGAGAGCAGCATTGACCATAGAAAATGTCCCTTTTGTCCTTATAAAAACATTTGATTTCATTAGTTAAGGAGGACAACAATACTTTATTATTAAAGTGGGCTCCAAACTACTCCTGCTACACAACACATGCAAGCCATGATCTTAACCGTCAGCTCTACAACAGACCCACTCTCAATGTAGACTGTTATCAAGCAAAGCTGCATCATCACTTCAAGATTTTTCTCAATACTTCTCATTGCAATGTTTCTGCTGGAACTAATGAACAGGACAAATAGGGAACTACTCAACCAATGTCACCCCAACCTCAGTTGTCCTCCAAGTGATGCTTGCGTACCTGCATTTTCTAAGTAATCCTCAACTCATATTGTTTAGTGAATGAGGAAGTGGAACTACAGTTCTCCTTACTGAAACAGAGCCTGTCTAATAACGTGACCCCACTCTACAACACTGGCCCCCAGAACAAAGGTTCACAATCAGACCCTGAAGACATGAACCCATTCCCATTCTTTGAGAGTCTTTACCTTCACTACACCAACACTGTCTTGAACCAACTGGATAAAATAATATTTTATAAGTAGTACCTCAAATTCTGCACAAAGCTCTTGATCTACCAAGCAGCAGAGATCTGCGTCCTCCTGTATAAGATATTGACTACCTATGCAGCTAATTCAAAGTACTAGAGGCATTTTACCAATATTGTCTCCAGAAAATTTTCCAAATCCATTGGCAGGATAAGAGAACCAATGTCAGCATCTTCTCCAAGGCCAGGATTCCCAGCAATGAGGTCCTAAATACACTCACAGCATGCTAGAGGAACTCAGCAGATCAGGCAGCATCTTTTGAGGGAAATAAACAGTCAGCATTTCAGGCTGAGCCCCTTCCTCAGCTCTTCCTGATGATGGGTCGGGACCCAAAACATCTGCTGTTTATTTCCTTCCATAGATGCTGCTTGACCAGCTTGAGTTCCTCCAGCATTGTTTTTGTATGCTGATCAAGATTTGCATCACCTGCTGTATCTCTTGCACCCAAATACACTCAGTGGTCCAATGGGTGGACCAAGATATTTGCATGCCCATAACCAGACTCTCGAAGCAAATACATTGTCCTGTCACTAAATATTAGCAAGTAGAAAGAGGACGTTTCAAGTATGTTCACAAAGTGTAATGAAACAACCTTGGTGGCTTGTGAACATTTCTGCACTATGACCAGCCAACTTTGTACATTTCTGCCAATTCTAGGTCGAAAGAATGAAATTAAAAATTGTGTGCAATCTCGCTAGAACAAAGCACAAGCTGTTGTGAGTGCTGCTTCTTCAATCTCCAGGCACAGCCTCCCTCTTTTTCCAACTCACTCAGGAACAACACCTGTGTTCCACGTGTTTGGCTCTAAAATCTGAAGCAAACCGCTGCTAAGATGCAGAACTAATTATGCTCAAAATTAATAACAACTTGGAAAACTAACATTGGTGCCTATGATTGCAGAAGACAGCTTCATAAAATCAAAAAAATGCAAAGGGTGTAACTGACTTGTAATGAATGTCTCTGAGACAGAAACAAGCTAAGAGTCTTGACAGCCAGAACAGATTGCTGTTTGCTGGATTTTAAAAACAATTAGTTACCTGGGAGTCATGAATGAGAAGATGAGCATGTCCACCAGATGAAGCACATAGGGTATTTTATGTCATTGACTTGACAGAAAGATTACTTCTGTAATTTATAGCAACACAATACATTATACATCATAAATCACAGCATGTAATATTTATTGTCTACTTTGTTTTCAAGATAGTAAGACAGTAGGTAACAAGGGACACACTGAGAGTTTAGAATTGTTTCTGATTCTGCTTTAGTTTTCAACAGCAACTCAGCTGTTTTACTCAGTTGTCAATCTATTTTATCCACTGCTGTTCTGCCTACCATATTTCCATGACATAATGAGACACACCTTCCCAAAATCTCTGCTGAATATATTGCTGAGATTCTCAATGAGGTAGGAGTGCCACTGCGGGTGATGAATTATGCTGCCAAATAAGGGACAGAAATTGAAAAGATTGCACATTTTAGGTGGAATCACCATGACAATCAACCCACGTCCATTCATGATGTGCATACAGAAATACATTATCATGATACATAGTACTTACATAATGCCTCTGAGTTGTTGACACTAGTTGAAGCTAGTCAGCACTCATTGAAGACAAGCCTGTATTTCTGGTTTTCTGGTGGGGCGGGGCTACTTAAAGCCTGACTGAAGTCAATCCAAAGGCTTGGGAATGGTCTTTAGAATAAGGCTGAGACCAGACACCTCAATTTTCTAACATAACACTGAATGCACTGGTGGGAAAAGTGGAAAGCAGGAGAAAGGTTTTCTCTATCATGTTACAATAAAGTGTCCATTGGGAACATCAAACTCAACTTTGAACACCCATTCATGACCACGCTTGTGTAAGACATTTACTAAGCACACTTACTGCAACTGGTCAAGGGTGTTTGAAGAACAAGCCTTCAAAACCTGGCACAAAATAAGTGGTCTAACAGGAAACACTGATCCCTGCCCCCTTACAAGCTTGTGACACTTGAACAATGGCACCAAAACATCATCAATGTCATTCCTACGAGTCCTTCAAATCCATTGGCAGTACAATCAAACCAAAGTCAACATCCTCTCCCAGGGCAACGTCCCAGGACTGGGGCCCTAAGTTCATTCAGTTGACTCCAGTAACACAACTATGTTATTTTCAAGCTCAACATCAAACTCTCTTTCAATCTTTCCTGTAGCAAGAGATTGCCAGGTGACCACTAGACTATCAGACCATAAGATTTAGGAGCAGAACTAGACCATTTGTTCCTTCAAGTCTGCTCCAATGTTTTATCATGGTGGAATTATTGTCTCTTTCAACTCAATTCTCCTACAGTCTCCCTGTAACATAATCAACAAGCTATCAACCTCTGCTTTAAGTACACCCAATGACTTGACCTTCACTGCCATCAGTGGCAATAAATTCCTCAGATTCACCACCCTCTGGCTACAGAAATCCCTCCTCACCTAAAGAGGCATCCTTGTCTTCTGCTCTTTGCTTTTACGCTTGCCTTTTTATAACTCTATCTACAAGGATTCCGCATCTTTCAAATCTATGTCCCTTCTTTCTAAAGATTCGATTTGATTGATTAAAGGTTTTATCAATAGAGCCACCCCAACCCTTCTGCCCAGCTGCCCTATCCTTCTGATAGCTGGCTAAAAGAAAAGACTAGGATGTCCTCAGAACCTCCAAATCCTGAAAAATCCTAGGCCTCTAATGACTCAAAGTGGAGAAGGTATATCTGGGGTGGCACTGAGACTTTGAGTCTGTGTGTCAGGAGGCAAAGAAACACAACACAGATGATAGAAACAATGAGAAGCAGTGAACCATCTCACAAGTTACCCACACTCCTATGCCATCAGGCAAATCCTGCTCTGCCTGTGGTAACATGTGGGTCTGATAAGAGCATCATCAGTCATTTCAGAAACGGCAGAACCAGACTGGAAGCCAGACACCCTTAATCCCAAGGGACTAATTAAAACAAAGATGAGGGTCAGTGCATAAATCTCAGCTGTCAATTACTGCACCACTTGCAAAATGCATCCACCATTAAAATAACAACCCCTGTCAATCAAATCCAACATATACAATGGCAAGCCTCCGTCCCTACTCTAACCTTCATGTCTACATTTTATGACACACACTCCTGATCACACAAACAAAGCACAGGGAGGATTAGTCAAAGATCATATAATATTTTTCTCCATTAGAAGTACAATTAACGCTTGGAATGATCATTTGCTTGGGCCTTGCAGTCATGAACTTGGCTGAGCAGACAATGAGATGATAGGCAGCATAAGAATTGTTGCTGCTATCTCTATAATTTACACAAGGGTCGTGAACACCACAAACAGATGATGAGTTAAAGATTTTTTAATTATTGTGCTTGTGAAGATTCTAGAGGGCTGCCTTCTTGATCTGCAATAGCTCTAGTGGTGAAGTCACCCAGGAGAGAGGCATTGGGAGTCGGCGTGGTGCGGCGTCCAAGATGGAGTCCATGCTGCCCCCGAGTGTTCGCTCAACAGAAGTGTACTGTGTTCATCTGCAGACTGCTGCAACATTCGCGGACTGAGGGTCTTGGACTATATTGTTTGTGTGTGAGTATTTTACTGATACCGTATATATGCCTTGTGTTGTGTGTAACTGTTGCTATTGTGTTTTGCACCTTGGCCCCGGAGTAACACTATCTCATTTGGCTGCATTCATGGGTTTTCATACATAGTTAAATGACAATGAAACTTGAACTCAAAGATACAACCTGGAATATGGCCAATATGCTCAACCCAGCAACAATAGCAAAGACCAGGTGGGATGGGACTTCATCTAGAGGCTGTGGTGTATGCAAACTCCTTTACTTTGCTACTGGCATATGGAAATAAAGAGAGGAGAGTTATAAACAGAAAACTCTTTATTGTAGGCAGTAACTCTCAACGGGTCTGAAGATTCATCTTATCTAACACAAGCCTACACCATTTCCCCTTTAAGAAAACATATTTCCACCTATGAAGTTATTGAATTTGTTAATTTTTTTATCTGTAGTTATAAATTTGGTTACTTGTTAATCACCCGATTTCCTGGTCTCCATGTTCATTCCCTCTGTTCCAACGAAGGGTCTTTGACCTGTAATGTCAACCGTATCAAGAAATGTAGAGGAGGCTTGGTGCAAACGCAGAGCAGTGGAGATGATTCAGCATTGAACAATGACTTTAATACTCAACTGCAAGATAACAAGGGGCCACAAGATAAGTGAGAACAGATACTAAACTCACAGGCAGTAATGTAAGTGAAGGTTAAGAGCAAATGGTTGAGGCTGGCTGGTTCAAATAAGTGAACAAGGATTGTGGCTGAGAGCTGGGTTTAAATAGGCTGCAGGTAATGAGTTGGAAACAAGTAGCAGGTGATTCCTGTTAGCTGGGTGGAGACTGGGAGGTGCCTGCCTGTGCAGGCCTTACACTCTAGTTCCCTTTCCACAGATACTGCCTAAACTATTCAGAATTTCTGGCACTTTCTGCTTTGTTTTTGCTTATTATTGCAAACTGTATGTAACATCTTTGATGTTTATTTGTGCATTCATGATTCAAAAAAGGTATCATACGTATTTGGTCTTACATCTTTCTCTGTAATCATGGCATTCATAAGATTATCTTTGTAACTTTGAACACACTGTTTTATGTGATCTAGATCAGCATCTTCTTGCTGTCTCAACCTTGGTTTCTTCTGATACCCAGTATTGGAAAGTCCATCCAGATTGGCAACATCTCCTCCACAACTTCCATCGGTACAGGTGCACTGCAAGGCTGTGTGCTTGGCCCCCTGCTCTACTCACTTTACACTTATGACTGTGACACTAAGCACAGCTCCAATGCCATTTTTAAGTTTGCTGATGACACCACTGTCAATTTCAATGATTCAATTTAATATCACAGAATGCTTTCAAGATACAAACTGAAATGTTCTCTCTTCACAGAAAAAAACAAAGAATGAATGAGAGAAACATTAGAACCCTGAAGTTCCCCTCCTCCTTCCCACACACAAGCAGTAGCAAAAGCATCAACACTACCCCCACTTGCTTCAGAAAAAGCACTGACCCCCCCCACCCCCACCATGCAAGCAAAAGCAAAGCCCCCAAAGAGACCATGATCTCAAGTCCAACGAAAAACTGCAGTCCATCCCAACTCTTCGACATCTCAGACAGACTCTCTCTCACTAGCAAAGGAAAGAGAGATATCACTGCTGCAGTTCACTGTTACAGTGTTATGATCCGCTGCGTCGCTTGTCCAAGTCCCCCAACTCGGGGGCCAACAGACTGTCACTCACCATCGAGAGAGAGAGAGAGAGATTGCTGGAATGCAGGGGCCTTCCGACAGAGGCGCACTCCTCCTGCTATCCCGATGCTTCAGTCAGCGACATCGGTGAGCCTTCCGACAGAGGCGCACTCCTCCTGCTATCCCGATGCTTCAGTCAGCGACATCGGCGATAAACTATCCACGAAGGCCACACCTGGAGGTTATCGAAACACCGGGCTACAGGTCGAGTCCGAGAATGAGAACCCGCTGCCCCTGGAGAGCCATTGTTTGAGTTGTAGCTGTAGGTCATGGACTCCAACAGGACCCTAATGACCAAATCATAGGCAACAAATAGGGATATAGGAGAGAGACTGAAAATATGGCTGAGTGGTGTCATAACAACAACCTCTCACTCAATGTCATCAAGACCAAGGTGCTGATTATTGATGTAGGAGGAAGAAACCAGAGGTCCATGAGCCAGTTCTCATCAGAGGAACGGAGCTTGAGAGGGTCAGCAACTCCAAATTTATTGGTGTTATTATTTTAGAGAATCCGTCCACAAAACATGCTGTGACAAAGGAAGCATGGGAGCGCCTATACTTTCTTAGGTGTTTGCAAAGATCCTTCATGTCATCTAAAACTTCCACAGTTGTATGGTGAGAGTATATTGACTGGTTGCATCATGGCCTGGCATGGAAACATACCAGGATACGTAATGGATACGGCCCAGTCCATCACAGGTAAAGTCCTCCCCACAACTGAACTATCTACGAAGTCTATTGTTGCAGGAAAGCAGCACCCATCATCAGGAACCCCCACCACCCAGGACATGCCCTCTTCTCACTGCTGCCATCAGGAAGGAGGTACAGGAGTCTCCTGATTCACACCACCTGGTTCAGGAACAGTTACTACCCCTCAAGCAACAAGCTCTTGAACCAGAGGGGATAACTTCACTCACCCCATCACTGAACTGTTCCCGCAACCAATGGATTCACTTTCAAGGACTCTTCATCTCATGTTCTTGATATTTATTGCTTACTTATTTATTATTATTGTTGTTATTATTTCTTTTTATATCTGCATGGTTTTGTTGTCTTTTGCAATTTGGTTGGGGAGGGGGTCTTTCATTCATTCTGTTGTGTTTCTCATATATATTTACTGTGAACGCTCGCAAGAAAATAAATCTCAAGGTTGTGTATGATGACATATATGTACTCACATAACAAATTTGCTTTGAACTTTCATACCCTTTACCCTTCCTTCAGATTCACATTGCTTTGTTTCCTGACATTCCTGCTTCCAATGCCCAAACTAAGTGTCTCCCCGGTTTGTTCCTTTTTGAATCTTTGCAACGGATCTGCTCTGCTTTGCCTTCTTGGTCTCAGTGAGTCTGCAACACACTGAGATGATCCATTGTGCTCCGCTTGTTCAGATTATCAATGAAAAGTGTTGGACCATTGGTTTTGTTGCTTTCTCCATGAACTACATGTGTGTTTTCAGTCTGAAGCTCCCTAAGCAGTGCCAAACAGACGTATGAGAAAGGTGGAAATCATGGTTGCATTCCTTTACATGCCTTTCATCTGCTCCATGCCTGCGATTTGTTTCCGTAAGCATCCATCATAGCCCGGCTTTGGACTATAGACTTCCTGCTTTTCCTGTGTCTGCTGTAACATTCCTGCAATCTGTATTGACTTTAGGCCAATTTTGCCCCCAACATGGATCGCTGTGAATTGACACTGCCCTTCTATACGTCAGCTTCTGATTCTGCAAACTCAAACTCAGTAACTACAGCATTCTGTGATCCCAAACCCACTCAAGCACCCAGAGCTCTCGTGTCTCTATCATGGTTTTTTGTAAGGTGAACCAGAACTGTCAGCATCATGTGATGAATCCTTGAAAAATAATGTACTATCACCTCTCCCTGGGTTTCCTCCCTACCGCACCTTCCCTAAGTTTCACTCTAGTTTGTACTGTTGCCTGACCTCTTGAGCTGTAGCTATGTTCTCCTTTACTCTTCTCTTAGCTACTGGGTCTCCATTTTAGATCCCCACTCCAGCAATGTTTGTTCTTGGGTTCAACCACTTCGATGAAATCTACTGCTTTCTTACCTGTTTAGCTGCGACCAGATTACTGCAACATCTCCTAAAGAGTTCCGTAGTTAACCGAACAAGCACTTTCATTTGTCAGTCATAGTTTCTGAAACACAACATTTAATTACTGAAATGCAACTCTGCAAGTTCTCATCTTCTTTTCCTTCCTCGGACAGATCAGTTGGCTGATCAAAGTGGAGGTGGAGGAGGGGGCATGACAGAGTTGGAATGCCATGGGCTTCTGTATATCCTTCCTTCCCACAAATGCTATTCTTTAAATGATCCAGTCTTTTAGTCCAAGTTGCAGAATCCCACCTTATCCCATAACTGTTGACTATGTTAAGTAACTGGACCTGACTTCCCTTACCAGACATCCAGTAGCCCAGCTCATGGACTTGTAGGGTCTCTCCCAACAGGTACATAACACTGTTTCATGAAAAATATTTCACGTACACCACAGGATACTCACTATGCTGTCCGCTAGTGTGTGTGTGCGTGCACACACACATACACACACGCACACACACATATATACACACACACACATACACACACACGTACACACACACAGATACACACACACACACACACACACACACACACATACACACACACATATATACACACACACACACACACACACACACACACACACATACACACACACGTACACACACACAGATACACACACACACACA
This sequence comes from Hemitrygon akajei, assembly GCF_048418815.1. Taxonomy (NCBI): domain Eukaryota; kingdom Metazoa; phylum Chordata; class Chondrichthyes; order Myliobatiformes; family Dasyatidae; genus Hemitrygon; species Hemitrygon akajei. The sequence continues at coordinate 89,629,821 of NC_133128.1, forward strand.
CACACACACACACACACACACACACACACACACACACACACACACATATCCCTTTCACAATTGACATGATAGTCATAAGTTTCTTTTGGCCAATTTTCATATTTCCTATTGACATAGGAGGTCATTCTGTCCAAACAGTCTATGATCTGCTCTCAGAGTAACCATCATAGCAAAATAGCCATTTAATTTACAGCCTGGCATCTTTTTGGGATATACCTACTCCACACAGGCAGCACCAAGGATCAGGATTGAACCCCATCCAGTGAAGCTGTTAAGCTGCAACTCTTGCTGTTGTGACACTCTGCCACTTTCAAACATACCACCTCTTTCACTTGCCACTAATTTGCCCATTCCTGAAGGCGTTGCTGAATCCTGTTGGTGCCATTCAAGTTCCTTATTGGAAGTAAGGGATTCTCACTGATCTATCACTGCAGTTACAGTTACAGTCACTGCACATTCTCCTCTGCTCCTCCCAAGCATCTTGCTGAACATACTCAGGTAAGGACTCAGCATGACTAAGAACGTTTTCTGTCATTCATTCTTTGGGTTTTTTTTCCCCTTCTGTTTTGTGGATGTCTGCAAAGAGTAAGAGTTTCAGGTTGTACACTGTATATACTCACTGGAACGGCCCAACCATTGAAGATGTGTAGGGATACAGAAAGTGATACCAAGTCCAGGGATCTTCATTTGTTATGTTGCAATTGCATCCCAAAGATCATCCAGACTTTGCTTGAACATCCAGTAATGGATTCCCATTCTTTTCATGGTAAATTCACGTATTGCATTATAAATGCATTTTGCACTTGTCTGTGGACACCTCAGTGGAGAACGGAGCCATGAACTTGGGCAGCAATCTATTTCCATGCAAGCTACTGCAGGACCCACTGAACTGACATGAATCACGAACACAAACAATCATCAGGATATGAAAGAAAGATAAACACAAAGTACACTGCAGATGCTGTGGTCAAAGCAACACACACAACACGCTAGAGGAACTCAGCAGGTCAGGCAGCATCCGTGGAAACAAAAAGTCAACGTTTCAGGCCGAGACCCTTCATCAGGACTGAAGGGGAGGGGACAGAAGCCCTAAAAAGAAGGTGGGGGGAGGGTGGGAAGGAGAAGGCTGGTAGTTGCCAGGTGAAAAACCAGTAAGGGGAAAGATCAAGGGGCGGAGGAGGGGATAGGCAGGAAAGGTGAAGAAGGAATGTAAGGGGAAAGCACTATGGATAGTAGAAGAAGGCAGAATCATGAGAGAGGTGATAGGCAGCTGGAGGAGGAGGCAGAGTGAAAGTAGGATGGGGGAAACAAGGGGGAGGGAATTACCGGAAGTTGGAGAATTCAATGTTCATGCCAAGGGGCTGGAGACTACCCAGACGGTATATGAGGTGTTGCTCCTCCAACCTGAGTTTGGCCTCATCATGGCAGTAGAGGAGGCCATGTATGGACATATCCGAATGGGAATGTGAAGGAGAGTTGAAGTGGGTGGCAACCGGGAGATTCTGTCTGTTGTGGCGGACGGAGCGGAGGTGCTTGATGAAGCGGTCCCCCAATCTGCGTCAGGTCTCGCCGATGTAGAGGAGGCCACACCAGGAGCACCGGATGCAACAGATTACCCCAATAGACTCACAAGTGAAGTGTTGCCTCACCTGGAAGGACTGTTTGGGGCCCTGAATGGTGGTATGAAAGGAGGTGTAGGGACAGGTGTAGCACTTACGCTTGCAGGGATAAGTGCCAGGTGGGAGATCCGTGGGGAGGGATGTGTGGACCAGGGAGTCATGGAGGGAACGCTCCCTGTGGAAAGCGGAGAAAGGTATCTGTTCTCCATTTTCCTGAGATTGATCGTGCATAGCTTCCACAAACTGACACATGAAACCCCTTGTAGTTGTTATGGGTAAACCTATCCCATGATCCTTTGTCTATAAAGAAAGCTCCAAACTATCTGATCACTTTCACACATGAAAGTCTTTGAGATCCTTTTAAACATTGCAGATGGAGATAGAAGTAAGGAAGGGTTCCTCCTACTTCCAAATGTTATGTTTCCCACATGTGTTTAACACATGGTGTTATCTGGGTCATCCCAGCACAGCTTGGTAGGGGTGATGACAAATCAGTGCTAAATGAGAATGGTGTTGGAAACTGCTCGCTTGGATACTTCCAGCATACATGCTGCCATGATTCCTAAACTGCCCTGTGTCGTGATTCATACTGTTATGTTTTGTAACTCCAAAATATTAAACTAACTTAAAGGAAAAGACAGAAATTCCAAAATGCGAGTCTAACTTTGTCTTTACTTTTAAGCGAGATGCGCACACATCATGAGGTAGCGTCTTAATGTACACAGTTCACGTATTTGTACATATAATGCATAATGAATTATTTACACAAAGACTACTTAGTCAATTGAATTGACTTTAATCTTATATCCTTCACATACATGACAGGTGAAAGTCTACGTTACGTCTCCATCTAAATGTGCAATGTGCAATCATAGTAATTTATAATAAATAGAACAGTCAATGTAACATAGATATATACTCAAATCGGTGTGAGTTTGTCAGCCCAATGGCCTGGTGGAAGAAGCTGTCCTGGAGCCTGTTGGTCCTGGCTTTTATGCTGCGGTACCATTTCCCGGATGGTAGCAGCTGGAATAGATTGTGATTGGAGTGTCTCGGGTCCCCAATGATCCCACGGGCCCAAATTGCACACCTGTCCTTGTAAATGTTCTGAATCATGGGAAGTTCACAACTTCAGATGCGCTGGGCTGTCCGCACCACTCTCTGCAGAGTCCTGCAGTACAGTTCCCATACCAGGCAGTGATGCAGCCAGTCAGGATGCTCTCAATTGTCCCCCTGTAGAAAGTTCTTAGAATTTGGGGGCCCATACCAAACTTCCTCAATGTCTGAGGTGAAAGAGACACTATTGTGCCTTTTTCACCACACAACTGGTGTGTACCGACTACGTGAGGTCCTCAGTGATGTTTATGCTGAGGAACTTAGAGCTGTTCACCCTCTCAACCCCAGATCCATTGCTGTCAATAGCGGCTGGCCTGTCTCCATTCCTCCTGTAGTCCACAACCAGCTCCTTTTGTTTTTGCAACACTGAGGAAAAGGTTGTTTTCTTGTCACCACTGTGTCAACAACATATGTACAAGATTACTCAAATATAACTGACATATTAAATACACAACACATACCACCAATGTGTTCTGCCACTTCATAAACAGAGCATAAGCGCATATTGACATCCACTTTACCGGCGATCACAGTTTATGTGATCTGAAGTTGAGGCCTAAACTTTTTGAATTTCATTTAACAGTTTTAGGAAGTATTTCAATGATCACAGTGCAAGAAGATTCTGTATTGATTTATTGTATGAAAACTGGCATTATAATTTATTTGGCATTTCTAACTTATATTTATATAAGGTAATGTTTATATAAAATGCTAAAACTCTATTATTGCATGGTTTAAAAAAAATAGATAATTATATCCATTCCAGCAATTCCAAACTATTGTTAGCAATGTTGCTTCTTCCCTATAGATTGCAGAAGATAATCTCCTATTACAAATGTATCATGTAACATCTCATTTTTAAAAACACCGTTTAAATGTAGATTTGCTATTAAATCTTGCAAATGGTCTAAGTAGTGTTTTTGTTTAAGAACACATCTGATACTATATGAAAACAAAATTATGATTATAAAGATTATTTTATGCCCAAGTCTGTACTTCTTACATCACATAATTTTCATATTTTGTATAGCAATGACTTGAAGATAATTCATGACTGCAGTAATTATGCAAGCGGAAATTACTTTCAATATAATCATCCTAGTATAAATCATCTGCAGAATAATGCTTCCAATACTGAAAATTACAATTGGAATTTCAATGTAAGACCACTTTCATATTCATAATGTTTTCATATTAATAAACAAAAGCCTTTGTGTACATATATGCATATTAACTGTTTATAATGGATGAAAATAGTAATGGGAGTAGGCCACATAATCCCTCAGGTCTGACCTGCCATTTAGCATAATCTTGGACATTCTATCCCAGATTTTAACTCTTCTTCTGTGCTAGTTCCCCATAGACCTTAATTCCCTTTGCTATCTACTTTTTACCACCTACTTACACACCTCTGATTATCTGGCCTCCACAATCCTCTGAGGCAGTGAAACCCAGAGGTTTTTCACCTTCTGCTGGAAGTGGGAAATAGTATTTGTCATCAGAAATATAATTGCAAATGGCAAATAATTTAACCAGATTGCAAAGTGTATCACTCAGGTAGAGGGTCAAGGATAAAATTTAGGTGCTTCATTTTTACCAGAAGGTAACACCTGTTATAATACCACCAAACATATTTGCAGTCACTCACAGAACTGCCTGAAAATAGCACATAAAAAAGTGAGCACGAAGCATAAATGGTGTTTTCCACACTGTAAATCCTACATAATTTTATGAGTTCTGTTTCTTGAGGCTCTAGAGAAAGAGAAGTCTGTTACAGAACAGTGCCAACTTTTACAAAGCATCTGCAGCAAATTGAAAACAAATAGCAGTGAGAGCAGTGAATACTGTAACCAATGAATGTCCTCTCAGTCCTTATACTGTAACCAATGAATGTCCTCTCAGTCGTCATACGTTCATCTCTTCATCATAGCACGTTGTTCCTGCACAAATATTCCTCTAGACATTAAAAATTGGGAAATTTTACCCTGGACTAATAATGGGCTTGCTAATTAACATAATCAAAAATATAATCAAAAACCATTTTCTACATCTTCAAATTTGAGAAATAAGCACTTAATACTAACCCTGCTTTCTGATTAAAAAATCATTTTCCTTTCCATGCTGCCAAACTCTTTAATTCTATGATCCTCAATACTGCTAAGCAGTCCTTTGAATCGAACTTCATATAAACCTTCCAGAAGATATTTTTCATATTCCATATTCCTCTCATTAAGCTCTTCTGTTGCTTCTGCAAATGATTCAGCCAAAATTTGTATTTAACAAATCGAGATGGGTTCTCTTTTACCAGCTTGAACTTCTTCCTGTAGTATTGTTTTAAAAATGGCTCCACAATGAAGGTTAAACTAACAGGTCAGTAAATGCCTGATATGCCCTTGGATTCCTAGTTAATTATGGACATTATTTCAAGTGCTCTTTATTTAATGCAGACATCGATGTAGCATAGGAAAAGTGCGGGATGATCACCAGACTGTTCCATATAGCTAACGAACAGGCAGGCGTAGCTGGGATCCATGCAAGTGCCCATGGCTACCCCTTTAGTTTGAAGGAAGCGGGAGGAGCCAAAGAAGAAATTATTTAGAGTGAGTATAAATTTCACTGGATGGAGGGGAACTGGTTGGGTCTGGTAACCAGAAAGAATCGGAGAGCTTTGAGGCCTTCCTGGTGGAGGATGGAGGTGTGGAGGGACTGGACGTCCAATCCTGAGATTCGGTTTCACCTCCACCTACTTACTCTGAAATTAATCAGGATCTGGTTTACTTCCACTGACATATGTCATGAAATGTGTTGTTTTGTGGCATTGCAACACATAAAAATACTATGGTTACAATAGGTAATATTTTTAAAAGTAAATAAATAGTGCAAAAGAGGGCAAAATAGTGAACTAGTGTTCATGGGTTCATGGACTGTTCAAAAATCTGATGGTAGTGAGGAAGAAACTGCTCCTAAAACATTGAGTATGCATCCTCAAGTTCCTGTCCCTCCTTGTTGATGGCAGTAATGAGAAAAGGATATGCCCTGCATGGTGATGGATGTCACATTCTTGAGGCATCGCCTTTTAAAGTTGTCCTCCATGGTGAGGAGGCTCGTGCCCATGGTAGAACTGGCTGAGTCTATGACTCTCTGCAGCTTTTTCTCAGTCCTCTGCATCGGGGCTCCACACCATCTTTTCCATCTGTAGAAATTTGCAAGGGTCTTTGACAACATACCAAGTCTCCTCAAAGTATGGTCAAGTGCAGCCTCTTCTGAGGCACCCAGGGTACTGAGATTTGCATGCCTTACTCCAATTCAGCTTTGTTCCTTTTAAATTGGTGTCAACCTTCTGCGCAAGCAGAAACTAATCATAAACTATATAAAAGTAATGGAGCAGGTGTACATTAATAGACCAACCCGTAAGCAACGCTCTATTTTTGATTCATGAAACATGGAAGAAGGGACCTGTTCTGCTCAGGCACTGGAACTAGGCTATGACCTGAATTCTTGCAAGAAAAATCACTCAATGGTTCAATTTAATATCAGAGAATGTATACACAGTATACAATCTGAAACTCTTACTCTTCACAGACATCCATGACATCCCAAAGAATGAACGACCGAAAGCCCCTCTCCCCCTCCCTCACACAAGCAGCAGCAAAGCACCAACCCTCCCCCACTTATTTCAGCAGGAAGCATCAGGTCTCACCTCCCACCAAGCAAGCACGAGCACAGCCCCAAAGAGAGACCATGATCTGTAGTCCTACTAAAACTATTGTTCACCGACCAGCTCAACATGCCACAGGCTCACTCTCTCACTAACAGGGGCAGAGACATGTCACCCCTCCCACAGCGAGACTAACAAACAGTCACGGTTACGATGTTACAGTCTGCCACATTGCTTTTATTCCAAGTTTCTCCGACTTGAGAGAAAACGAGAGAGAGTGAGAGAGAGAGCTTTAAACTCAAAAATAGGGATAGGTTCAGAGAGGAGAAAGACGTGAGTTTAAAATGATGGTCCCAGAGTAATGCAGTAATTTGAGTAATGGTAAGCAAAATCTGACAGGTAGGAGCAATGAATTTAACAATAATAATGCATCAGTAAACACAATCAAATTGATGGAAAATGGTGAAAAGTTAAATTTAAGGACACTTTATCTGAATGCATGAATCATCTATAATTAGGCAAATTAGTACATCAATAGAGATAAATGGTTCTGATCTAATTGCCATTTACCGAGATGTGGTTGCTTGGGAACTAAAAGCTCTAGGGAAGAGTATGTTTTCAAAGAACAGACAACATGACAGAAGTGGTACATACAAAGCACAACGATCCTGGCTCAGAAAATCCAAATTAAATCCAGAACGCGGATGGGTGGTGGTTAATGAGACATAACTTGGGGCAGAAACTACTAATGCCAGTTATTTTAGGCCTTCTAACAGCAGTCATACTGTTGGGGAGAAGATTATTCAAGATCTTTGAGGAGGTTATTGCAAAAGTAATACCATCAACTGGGAGACTTTAGTTCTCATTCACTGCAAAAATCAAAAGGGTGAAATTAGTTTGGCAGATGAGTTCATAGAATGCATTTCAGATAGTTTGACAAAACTTATAACATTGAACTATCCTGGGCACAAATGATTTTTTGTCCCTGTAATACGCTGTATTAGTTAATGATTTCAGAGACAAGGACAATCCAAGGAAGGGTGGTCATGATTAGGCAGAGTTTAAATACTGTAGGGATAATACACTTGTCCATTTTAAGATTAAACAGCAGCAATTACAATGGAATGAGAGATAAACTGGTAAAAGTAAAATGGGAAATTTGATAAGACAAAATTCTGGTACAGTGGCAAATATTTCCCAAGCCAAAAGCCGTGGATGAACCAGGAGGTACATCGTCTGCTGAAAGCTAGATCTGTGGCATTCAAGTGTGGCGACCCAAGCCTGTACCAGAAAACCAGGCATGATTTGCCTATTTCAAGGGTGAAGAGACAATTTCGAACGAGGTTGGAGGCAACATCAGATGCACGGCAACTCTGTCAGGGTCTGCAAGACATTACTTCTTACTAAACGAAACCCAATAGCATGAATGGCAGTGATGCTTCACGACCAGATGAACTCAAAGCCTTCTATGCACGCTTTGAAAGGGAGAACACAACTACAGCTGTGAAGATCCCTGCTGCACCTGATGACCCTGTGATCTCTGTCTCAGGGCCGATGTTAGGCTGTCATTAAAGAGGGTGAACCCTCGCAAGGTGGAAGGTCCCAATGGAGTACCTGGTAAGGCTCTGAAAACCTGTGTCAACCAACTCGCACAGGAGTATTCAAGGACGTTTTCAACCTCTCACTGACACAGGCAGAAGTTCCCACTTGCTTCAAAACGGCAACAATTATACCAGTGCCTAAGAAGAATGATGTGGGCTGCCTTAATGACTATCACCCTGTAGCACTCACATCGACAGTGATGAAATGCTTTAAGAGGTTGGTCATGACTAGACTGAACTCCTGCCTCAGCAAGGACCTGGGTCCATTGCAATTTGCCTATCACCACAATAGGTCAACAGCAGACGCAATCTCAATGGCTCTCCACACAACTTTAGACCACTTAGACAACACAAACACCTACATCAGGATGCTGTTCATCAACTATAGCTCAGCATTTAATACCATCATTCCTACAATCCTGATTGAGAAGTTACAGAACCTGGGCCTCTGTACCTCCCTCTGCAATTGGATCATCGACTTCCTAACTGTAAGACCACAGTCTCTGCTGATTGGTGATAACATCTCCTCCTTGCTGACGATCAACACTGGCACACCTCAGGGGTGTGTGCTTAGCCCACTGCTCTACTCTCTGTATACACATGACTGTGTGGCTAGGCATAGCTCAAATATCATCTATAAATTTACTGACAATACAACCATAGGAGTAAGATATGCCAACTAGTAGAATGGTGCCGTAGCAACAACCTGCTCGGCAACGTCCATTATTAAGGACCTCCAGCACCTTGGGTATGCCCTTTTCTCACTGTTACCATTAGGTAGGAGGTACAGAAGCCTGAAGGCACACACTCAGAGATTCAGCTTCTTCCCCTCTGCCATCTGATTCCTAAATTGACATTGAACCTTTGGACACTACCTCACTTTTTTAATATACAATATTTCTGTTTTTGCACTTTTTTAATCTATTCAATATACCTAATTGATTTACTTGTTTAATTGTTATTATTATTATTTTATTTTATTTATTTTTTTTCTCTGCTATATTATGAACTGCATTGAACTGCTGCTGCTAAGTTAACAAATTTTACGTCACATGCTGGTGATAATAAACCTGATTCTGATTCTGATTTAAAAGAAGTATTTCATGGTTCACTACAAATATTTATTCCATTCAGGAATGAAAATTCAAAAGCAAAAGATGAAACAGCCATAACTGATTTTAAAAGTCAAAGATCATATTACACAAAAAGAAAATTCTCCTAAAGTTGTCAAAAAAGATGGTAACTTGAATATTAGGAGTTTTAGAAAAAGATGAAAGATGAGAAACAATGAAAAAGTGAAAAATAATTGAGTGACAAGAAGGAAGGCCGCAGTAAATTAACAGAAGTATGTAAGATAATTGCAAAAATTTATCTGGGTGTGTGTATATGGTTTCAAATCTAGATGGGAATCCTAAAAGAAATATTGTAGCTGAAGAAAATATACACTTTACATCTGTTTATCAGAGAGGAGACGCGTGTTTTAATACAATAACAGAGATAAAAAAAATAGAAAACCAAGTCCCATGAAATGAGGGACTTAATTAGGTATTCATAAGAAATTAATGGGCTAAAATCATGAATGAGGGTGAAAAGGAGATGTATGTTTTAATGGTGATCCAAATACCATTATGAATCAATTCCAATCCTTTAGAATATAATAACAATAACACCAATATTTAAGATAGGTAGAAAAGAGAAAAAGGAATACACAAATCAGTAAGGATAATATTAGCTGTCAGGAAAATATTGGATCCACTGAGAATCAAAAAATCTTGTCATGATTGGAGAGTCAGAATGTATTTTACAAAAGTAAACTGTATTTAATTAAGTTAATACTGCTTTTGAAATTGCATCCATAAGGAGAAATAAAGGGGAACTGGAGGGTAGAATATATCTCAGTTTTCAAAAGATTTGTTCAGATGCTAATGAAAATCTATTTATTTATTCATACAGTTATAGAACTATGCAACATAGATACCATTTTGTGGGAATTTTTAAAAATTCAAATGGTGAAAAGCTAGTGGACTGGAGATGTGTTAGATAGTTGACACCTAATACAGAGAGTTTTATGCAAAGAGGTCAACAGAATGAAGGTAGATGACAATGCGCTCACTGCATTGAGAAAAAGCCTTGCTGCAGTTATCTCAGCAGGCCGGACAGCATCTATGAGGAAGAGTAAACGGTCAGCGTTTCAGGACTGGAGTCCTGACAAAGGGTCTCGGCCCAAAATTCTGACGGTTGACTATTTTCCACTGATGCTGCCTTGGCTGCTGAGTTCCTCCAGAATTTTGTGTGCATTGGTTTGGATTCCCAGCATCTGCAGTTTTTTGTGTTTGTGGCTTTGCTGTAATTACGCAGGGTTTGATGAAACTGTATCTTGAACACTGAGTGCACTTTTGGATCCTGTACCAAAGGAAAGATATATTTAACTTGGAGACAGTGTCATCTGAATTCACTGGACTGATCCCTTGGATAAGGGTTTGTCCCATGAAGAGAGCTGAATAAAACTGGTCTACATTCAATGGAGTAAAAGATGAATGAGTTATCTCTTAAACAGGTAATATTCTGAAATTATTGACAGGTATCTGTATTTGTGGAACGAGAAACAGAATTGATATTACAGGGCAAAGACCTTTTGTCTTCCTTTCCACAAATATGGCCTATCCTGCTGAATGTTTTGAGCATTTTCTGCTTTTTTTAATTTATTTCCTGGCATCTTCAGTCTTCAGATTTTCATGAATGACAGGCGGATTTGGAAAATCAGGTCACTGAGGCTGCAGTTTAAAATTGATGATCATAGCCTCATAGGACTGCAACAATCAAAACATTCTCAAGCCACAGGTTGTAAATCTTTACCCAAAAGGCTTTAAATGCTCAGTCACTGATAATTAAACACTGATATTCATGACTTGCTGATGAGGGGAATCAAGGGAAAAGAGGAATGGGTGGAATACTTGGAAATGAGGATTAGTAACAATCCTATTTTCATAATTAGTAAAATAGCCTCAGGAGACCACATGGCTTAGTCTTGATCCTAATTCGTGAGTATTATGGTATGCTGGAATTACCGTACATAACTCACTTTACCCTCTCAAACTGATCTGAAAGTTCTGACAGCACATTTATATGATTATGAATCTTTCACCCTTAAACTAAACAACATTTATAACAATTGACTTTGCTGGATCAATCCTGCACTGTATCACAAGCTCCTCCAATGGACTAAATCAATAGCAAGCTCATTTCAGGTTTACATTATTAAGGAAATTATTTTCACCATAAGTGAACAGTGATAAAATGATCATTCCATCCACTTAAGTTAAAGCAATAAAGGGTAAATTACCCTTTTCCAGAGGGGTAGATTTTTTCTTTCTTGTTCCTGAGGATCAAATACAAATTTGAACAATCTATCAAAGGATAATAAGCTATCGCTTGGAGCCCATCTCTGCATTCAGCTCTTTGTAAAAGAAATCTGGAACCAAATGACTTCAAAACTTTCTGAAGAACTTCAGATCACAGTTGGAAATAAAAGGCCATCATGAGCATAATTCGAAGTAAATCATGCAGTTTGAACTTCTCATGTAATCAAATTGAAATTTGCTGGATCTTTCTGAGCTTTGCCAGGACTATTTGGGAACTGAGTGATAGGGCTGAGGATGGGGCAGCTGGTTTACAAGCAGAGGCAGTGTATATTGAGACCGTGAGGAAGAACAGGCAGCTGATAGGGCAAAAATGCAGTCAGCAAGATGCGTTGCAGTGTAACACTGGGACAAAACTGAAAAGATACAGGACTCAATGTGTTACATTTGAATGCACACAGTATATGGAATAAGGCAGATGATTTTGTAGTGCAGTTAGAGATTGGCAGATGTGACATTGTAGGCATCTCTGAGTCGTGGCTGAAAGAAGATTATAATTGAGAGCTTAACATCTACGGATACATACTATATTGAAAGGACAGACAGGTAGGCAGACGAAGCGATGTGGTTCTGTTGATATCAAATTCTCAGAGAGAGTGACACAGGATCGGAAGATGTAGAATCGTTGTGGGTAGAGTTAAGGAACTGCAAGGGTAAAAAGATCCTAATGGGAGTTATTTACAAGCCTCTAAACAGTAGCCAGAATGTGGGCTACAAATACAATGGGAGATAGAAAATGCATTTTAAATAGGGAATGTAATAATACTAATGAGGAATTTAAATATGCAGGTAGATTGGGAAAATCTGGTTAGTGCTGATATGGATGCCAAGAGGGAACATTTCTAGAAAGCCTTTTTAGAGCAGCTCGCGGTTGAGACCACTAAGGAACAACTATTCTGGATTGAATGTTGTGTAACAAACCGGATTTGATTTGGGAGCTTAAGGTAAAGGAACCCTAAGGAGACAGTGATCATAATGTGATAATACATGTAATTCACCCTGCAATTGCAGAGGGACAAGCTAAAGTCAAAAGTAACAGTATTGCAGTCGAGTAAAGGGAATTACAGAGGCATAAGGAAGAAGCTGGCCAAAGTTGATTGAAAAGTGACACTAGTAGGGATAATGGCACAGCAGCAACAGGTGGAGTTTCTAGGAACAATTAAGAAGGCACAGAATATATACATCCCAAAGGAAAAGTACACTAAAGGCAGGAAGACGCAGCTATAGCTGACAGGGAAGTCAAAGCCAACCTAAAAGCAAACGAGAGGCCATATAATAGAGAAAAAAATTAGTGGGAAGTTAGAGGATTGGGAAACTTTTAAAAGCCAACAGATGGCAACTAAAACAGCCATTGGCAGGGGGAGGAATAGATGAATTATGAAGGTAGCTAGCTAACAATATGAAGGAGGTTACCCTTATCTAAGAAAGAATGTGCTGACACTGGAGTGTTCAAAGGAGGTTCATGAAAATTATACCAGAATGAAGGGTTTATCATATGAGGAGCGTTTGATGGCACTGAGTCTGTATTTGCTGGAATTTAGAAGAATGAGGGGGGATCTCATTGAAAACTATCAAATGTTGAAAGGCCTCAATAGGGCAGATGTAGAGAGGACGTCTCCTATTATGGGGGAGTCTAGGACTAGAGAACACAATCTCAGAATAAAGGGACGTCCATTTAGAATGGAAATGAGGTGGAATTTCTTTAATCAGAGAGTTGAGAAAATGTGGAATTCGTTGCCATAGCGGCTGTGGAGGCCAGGTCATGGGGTGTATTGAATGTGGAGGTTGATAGGTTCTTGATTGATCAGGGTGTAAATGTTTACGACAAGAAGGCAGGAGAACAGGGTTGAGATGGAAATAGATCAGCTGTGATCAGATGGCAGAACAGTCTCAATGGGCCGAATGGCCTAATTCTGCTCCTATGTCTTATGGTCTTAAATTGAAACAAACTCAAGACAAGATTGTGGCTTGCTTTTGTTAATATTTCTTAGCCTTGAATTACTTTTTCAGAGAACTTTCTGTTTTCTGGTAGTTTAAGAGGCAGTTGCCTATCTCAGGTTTCCTCTGATTATTGGGGCAGAGTTTTGTTTGTAATTGACTAAACCATTTTTATATTACTGCCTCTTAAACCAGTGAGTTGTTTGTTATGTCTCCCCTCTGGCTGTGAAACGGAGACTCCTCTTTCTCCCTTATTAGGGAGAGAGAGAGAGCCTGTGGTGTGTCGAATACCGGGTGAACGAGTAGTCTTTGGGGTACTGCAAGTCTGTGTCTTTGCTGATGCTTTGCTGCACGTTTGAGTGCTCGGTGGCGGGTGCCGAAACTTCCTTTTTGCTGGTGGGGGAGGGGGGATCGTTGCTTGTTGCTGCTTACGCACGGGAAGAAGGGGAGATGCGGGGGATCTTTGGGGTTCTAACATTTAACTGTCATTGATTCCTTGGGGGCACTCTTCTGTTTTTATGGATGTCAGGACGAAGGGTCTCGACCCGAAACGTTGACTGCTCCTTTCAACGGATGCTGCCCAGCCTGCTGAGTTCATCCAGCTTTTTTGTACGTCTTGATTTGACCACAGCATCTGCAGTGTACTTTGTATTTACTGCAGATATAGTCCTTGAACAGCCTCTCAAAGCATTTGCTTACTATTGAGGTGAGCGCAACAGGACACCAGTCGTTCAGACATGTTACCTTGGTCTTTTTAGGTACAGGGACAACGGTGGATGTTTTGAAACAGGAGGGCACTCTACACCGGGAGAGGGAAAGATTATAAATGTCTGCGAATACACCTGCCAGTTGTGCCTTGCACGTCCTGAGTACCTGCCCTGGATGCCGTTCAGCCCTGAAGCTTTGTGACTGTCCACTTGTTGGAAACACCTGCGTACTTTGGCCTCAGAGATGACCAAGGTGCTGATCGCATCATCTGGTCTCCTCAGGGGCTCAGTGTTGGCGACATCGAATCGAGTGTAAAAAAAGACTTCGCTCATCTGGGAGAGAGGCAGCGATGTTGGAAACCCCACTGCGTTTAGATTTGAAGTCTGCGATGGTGTGCAGACCTTCCTATAAGCTGTGTGTGTTGTTGGGGGAGAGTTGTGTCTGGATCTTGTCCCTGTTTTGTTGTTTTGCTGCTTCGATGACTGCGCAGATCATAGCTGCATTTCCTGATCTCCTGCTGATCACCGGCAATATGAACTCTGCGTCGCACAGTAAATGCTGCTCACGCGGAAATGTTGATCAGGGTTTCTGATTTGGAAAGACCATGATCGATTTCTGGGTGACAACATCCTCGATGCACTTCCGGATGAAACTCGTGACCCCTTCCATGAACTCAGAGACATCGTCATCATGGAAGACATTCCAGTCGGTGTCATCGAAGCAGTCCTGCAGCATGGAGGCTGATTTGTTGGACCAACAGTGGACAGTTTTAACTATGGCCACCTTTTGCTTCAGCTTCTGCTTGTACCTTGACACCATAAAGATGGAGGAATGATCTGATTTTCCAAATCGAGGGGGCGAAGGAGCTCTTTGTAAGCATTGCGAAAGGGAGAGTAGCAGTGGTCAAGTATGTTATCCCCCCCGTGTGCTCACCTGGATGTGTTAGTAGATCTTCAGAGAGACTTTTGTTAGCGATGCTTGATTAAAGTCACCAACAACGATGAAGGCACCCTCTGGATGTGCAGCCTCCAGGGTGCTGATGGTCCAGTACAGTTCCTTGAGAGCCAGGTCAGTATCAGCCTGCAGCAGAACATACACAGCTGTGATAGTAACAGCCGTGAACTCCCTAGGCAGCCAGAAAGGTTGACACAGCAGCACCAGGTACTCCTGATCTGGGGAACAAAAGGATTTGAGGCCATGCACATTCCGGGGGTCGCACCAGGCATATTGACCATGAAGCATACTCCTCCCCTTTACTCTTTCCAGTGAGGGTTTTAGACCTGTCCACCTGGAACAGGGAGAACCCAGAGGCATGGTTCAGAATCTCCTCCATCAGCCAGGTCTCTATGATGCACAAAATCTTACATTCCTTTGTTTCCCACTGATAGGAGATTCTGGCTGCCCAGGGACTGAACATTAGCCAGGAGTAGGCTGGGGAGCGGCGGCCCATTTGCACACCGTCGCATCCTCACCAGGACACAGACCTTCTCCCTCGCCTCCAACACTGCTTGCGAGGTAGCAGCGGTGTAGTAGGTGAGCCTCCCATGGATCACACAAACTGGGGTTCCCAGTGTAGAAAAGGTAGCACATAGTGGGCAAATGCTGTGTCCCTGATGTTCAGGAGAGTCAGTCTATCGTATCTGATGTGACCATCAGCTACTTGAACGGAAAATGCGAAGGAAATCGCAGAGATCAAAAGTCTGCTGTAAAGTTGGAACGGAGCTCGCAACACAGCCACCATACACAGTGCCATCATGGAAGATTCTGGGCATGAAAGGGTTAATGCATGAGGAGCATGTGATTGCTCTGGGCCTGTACTCACTGTCCAAATACTGATGTGTACACCAGGTCTGTAAGGATTCAAGAATGTATCATCCAATGTCACGTGTTCTCACAAATGTCCAACTGGCGCCCAGCCAGCGTGAAAGCATCTCATTGCTCTCAGGTTGGAAAACATTATTTGTCAGTAAAGGTAATCATTATGGATCTTTTTATTGTGGGCGGGTGCCATACCTGCCATAGGCTCACCACCCTGCTCTAGATATCTTAGACATTTGTAACAAGGGTCACACGGCAGGTGTGACACGGCCCATTATAAAGAGACGTCAGTTGTATAGGTTTCAGAATGCTCCCAGTTTAAGTCCAACCAAGATATGAGCACAAAGCTCTGGGCAGATGTTGCAGTGCAGTACTGAGACATTGCTCACTTTCACAGCTGCTGTTTTTAAAACATGTTAAACTGAGGTCCCACTTCGCACCTCATTTTGAATGGCTGTGGGCTATCCCTGGAAACAAGCCCAATACTTATCCCTCTTCCAAAGCAGAATATTCATGAGGCAGCGCACAAATTACTACCAGGTTTCCTTAGTTGCATAACATTTTTGAAGTGCTTATTTTCTTTGGCGCAAATAGCACATTTTGAAAGGGGCATGGATGATGCCATGTAAATGCAAGATCTTTTTTTACTTTAAATGCAAGACCATCATTTCCCTATTCTTGACATCCTTGCTTGCACCTTGCGTGTAAGCCCCCAAAAATAATCAGAAATATTATTCTATACCTCCAAAATTCCCAGGCCCAGAAACATTAGTCTGAAAATTAGGCTATAAGGAGCATTAAAATAAAAAAGAGAAGGAAGGAAATAAGTTGGAGATATGTAAGCTATGCTGTCAGAGGAAGATGGACAAAGCTGTATGACAGGGAGCTGGAACGTTAGGAAGCTAGAGTGAACTGGTATAAAACATTGAAGAGGTGTCCACACAGGCACATACATTACAAAGCTTAAAGGCTACTGATGAGAAGCTTATAAAGGGGAATAGTAGAGATGGACATGGACATGTTGGGCTCTGTCGTTCTAGAACTGCAGCTGAGGCATTGTATCAATTTGTGAATTACATGAAGGGTATGAAAGACTCGGATGTTGGAATAATGAATTACATGGATAGACTTGAAAAGCTCTCTCAATATTTTTATTAGTTTCTGCATAGACGAATAAAAAGCACAAGAAGATATATATTATGTCAAAAGAAAAAAATAGTACTAAATACATTATATTAAAAATACAGTTAGAATCACGAAACCCTGTATAGACTTGAAAAGCTGAAGTTTTGTTCTTAGCAACTTGTGGAAGTTTTTATGGATACTTTCATAGACACTTTAATGGATACTGAAGAATTGATATTGTAGCGGCAATTTGGTCCATAATGACAGACGAGGAAGCTCTTTAAGCTCGACAACAGTTTTATTGTGATAAACACCAAAACAGTCTGGGCACCATGATCCAGAGAGAGAACAGCTCAGTTTCATACAGACGGGGGAGGTGACCATCACACACCCTGGTTACAGTCAGGGTGACCCACAAATACACAAGCAAATAACTATAACCCAAGCTAAAATGTAACAATAAATGAACTGGTAACTTCCCAATATAATTCTACAAAAACATTTCAACACAAGAACCATAAATAGTGCTGGTCATTAAAAATTATTATTGCCCCTCCCCCAAATGTCACACTGCCCCACCTAAGGGATCAGCCGTCCTCGGAAACCCCGGAGTCCATAACAAAGTCCAAAACTCCCAGTGATCGTCGTCGTTGCTGCCTGGGGCACTGGGGACTTTCTGGAGCCATCCCAGGGGAGACACTGTTTGGTGAGGCAAGAGGCAGGGCCCACAGAGTGTCACCTCCTTCCCACAGCCTCACTGGGTCAGTGGTGGCCAAGGGTCACTATGGTCCCAGCCGATCCCCGTGCAGCCCGACTGCCTTTCGCCGCTCAGGCAACCGCACCCGATATACGACATCCGGGATGCAGTCGAGCACCCCTCCGGTGGCTTCCCAGCCTGGGGATAGTCCCTCCCAGGAGGGGCAGTGTACTCATACTGGGATTCCCCCTCCCCAGCAAAGTTCTGTCCCCGGCTGTGGGCATCATAAGCCCGTATTTAGCGGCCACTGACTGCACTTTAGTTCTGCGAGCTGCATCGTGAACAGACCACAGATGCCCCCCTGAGGTGCTGCAGTTACTCCAACCCACCCTCCCCAGGAATCTCCGGCTCAGGATGGGAGTCAAACATGAGCACTGGTGCTGGCTGACGAGAATGACAGGCTGTAGCCGGGATGCGGTTTAAACGTTCCACCAGCCCATCACTTTGCAGGTGAAGGGGGATGGTCCAAGTTTTGATGATTCCCAGATGTTTGCAGACTTCACTAAACACCTGCACCTCAACGTTGTACGTTTGGTCACTGTGGAGTTCCGCAGGGATGCCGAAACAACAGAAGAACTCCTGCACGAGTCTCTGAGCTGTGGTGCTGGTGCTCTGGTCTGGGACTGCGTACACCTCTGGCCACTTTGTGAAGTAGTCCATGGCCACGAGAACGTAGCAGTTCCTGGCGTCAGTGTGAGGGAGAGGGCCCAGGATGTCCACCCCTACATGCTCCTTTGGGCGGAGAGGGCCCAGGATGTCCACCCCTACATGCCCCTTTGGGTGGAGAGGGCCCAGGATGTCCACCCTACATGCCCCTTTGGGTGGAGAGGGCCCAGGATCTCCACCCCTACATGCCCCTTTGGGCGGAGAGGGCCCAGGATCTCCACCCCTACATGCTCCTTTGGGCGGAGAGGGCCCAGGATGTCCACCCCTACATGCCCCTTTGGGCGGAGAGGGCCCAGGATGTCCACCCCTACATGCTCCTTTGGGCGGAGAGGGCCCAGGATCTCCACCCCTACATGCCCCTTTGGGCGGAGAGGGCCCAGGATGTCTACCCCTACATGCCCCTTTGGGCGGAGAGGGCCCAGGATCTCCACCCCTACATGCCCCTTTGGGCGGAGAGGGCCCAGTATGTCCACCCCTACATGCCCCTTTGGGCAGAGAGGGCCCAGGATGTCCACCCCTACATGCCCCTTTGGGCGGAGAGGGCCCAGGATGTCCACCCCTACATGCCCCTTTGGGCTCCCGGCTGAACTGGCGCCCTAGACTGGTGACCCGGCCCCTTCTGGGACATGCGAGCGTTTCAGCCAGGCATCAACAAGTCCACGTCCCGTACCCAGGCCGACAGAAACATCCGCACAGCTTGCCCATGGTCTTTGCAACTTTGAAATGTCTGGCCCCCCCCCACCAGCCCGTCCACAGCACCCAGACCAGCGCCCTGGGGGAACCACCAGCTGCAGGAGACGTCTGTCACCATTGGACAACAGCCATCGTCGTGCTTGTTCACCGCCCCCCGCTGCGAGTGCAGCATTGTTCTCTGGATCCAGGGCAGAGACCCCCGCCCGCCGAACTCAGTGTCCCGCCCTCAGCCGGGCCACTACAGGGTCACTCTGCAGCTCACTGTGTAACTAGCGGTCCCTGGTGGGGGGGGGGGTCACCTCGCTGCCCGCTGCCTCCTGAAGCCCCGCCACACGGTTCCGCTGTGTTGCATTGGGCCACCACGGGGTGTGCTGTACTGCCGCGGGCCGCCGGGAGATGGCGGTGGTTGTTTGTGGCCGGAGCTGCCCTCGGAGAGCCACGGCCTCAGCACCGATGGAGAGTGTTGCCCCCGGCACATCCACACCGGCCCCCCCCTCTCCCCAGCGGGTCAGCAGGTCCAGGCCAATGACGCAGGACTCCCAGATGTCGGTGAGCCACACCTCGTCTCCACTCTGATTTCCCCCTCTGCGATGTGCAGCCTCCTCTCCCCTCTCATCGCTGCACAGTCGCCAGCTGGACACCGTCGTTACCGCCCGGGCGGGGATGCTGGTCCATGTTGGGGAGAACACCCGGACGGATGATAGTGATGGTTGACCCCCGTGTCCATCAATGCACGGTATCTGATGCCCTCCACCAAGCGGTCCACGTATAAGCCTTGCTCTTCACCCAAACGGCCCACCTGGGCAGGCAACAACAGAGAGATTCTGCCAGAGTTCTCAGGCGACACTCAAGTGCTTTGGGAGGCTAAAATTGCTCCTGCCCTCTCTGCTTCAGCCAGTGCCTCGGTCAGCAGTGATGGTGGTTTCAGGCGAAGGTGCTGCCAAAGGCGCTCTGGCGTCAGCAGCATGGAGGGCAACCTCTTGCTGGGCCGCAGGAGGGAGCTCAGGGTAGCCACGCCGAGCACAGTGGCGGAGATCTGCTGCGTGTGCTCCCAGTTTTCCCCGTATGGTGCTATCAGCTGCACAGACCTTCCTCATCGCTTGCCCCCACGGCCTCTGCTTGAAACTCTGCTCAAGCGCCACTACGAGCACCCTGTAGTTGCGCTGCTCCGCCAGCGTTAGATCCAGGAAGGCCCGCAGGCCATCTCCCTCCTGTGCCAGGGCAAGGTGCATCACCATCTCGGTAGGGCTCCACCCGTTGTGCCATGCAGCGTCTGACTTGTGCCAGGTGAGATTCTAGGCAGCTGGTACCGTTGTAACTGGGGAGCTTCAGGGTGGACCCGGTCGTGCTAATTGCTGGTCTTTCTCCAGCTCCAGCAGTGTCTGCCATGGTGCCCAGCCTCCCACGGCCGTGGTGACTTGGGTTCCCCGGTGCCAGTCGCGAGAGAGGCAGCTGATGCGTTCCACTGTACCCCCTCGGTATGCTGGCTCCGTGGAAAGGCGCGATGCTGGGGGTGCAGGGGAGGCATCCAGCTCAGTCCTTCGTCTTATTCTCCAGGTCTTAAGGTGCTCTCTCCAACGTCGTAGTTCTTCAATCCCACTGTCAAACTCGCATCCCACTCCTGACACCACTGTGGCGGGCATTTGGTCCATAATGACAGACAAGGAAGCTCTATCACTCAACAACAGTTTTATTGTGATAGACACAAACAGACTGGGCACCATGACCTGGAGAGAGAACCCAACCAGTCTCACGCCGACGGGGGAGGTGACCATCACACACCCAGTTACAGTCAGGGTGACCCACAAATACAAAAGCAAATAACTGTATAACCCAAGCTAAAATGTAACAATGAATGAACTGGAACTTCCCACCATAATCCCACAAAAGCATTTTAACACAAGAACAGTAAACAGTGCTGGTCATTAGAAATGCAGGGGCGAGCTGTGGACCCCCCCAACCCCAGGGTGTCACAATATATTTGGCAAAAAGGTCATGAACTATAGTCACAAACTAAAAGCAGTGAGAAAATAGCCAGAACAAATATGGGGAAACATTCTTCCTGGCAGCAAGTTGTTAAAGTCTGAAATCACTGCCTTAGTGTTTTTCAAACATACTTTTGAAGAGCAACTGAATTGATATTTGAAATGCAAAAGTTAGGGCTCTGGGAAAAAGTCAAAGATGGTAACTAATTATATAGAGTTACACAAACCAGAACATGTTCAACTGGTCAAACAGTTTTCATTTGTGCTGTAATTAATCTCTGGTGGTTCAGTAGAATTAACAGTAAACTGCATCAAGGTTGGAAAATAAGCGCATTTTTATAATACTTCTTGGAGAAAAAGGTTATCCCATGATCGAATGGAGGAGCTGACTCGAAGGGCAGAAAGCCCTAACTCTACTCTTTGGTGTTAAGGTCTAATAGTTTAAAGAGATTCTGTGGGAAATTTTGCTGAAGTCATTGAATAATTAATAATTACATTATCTGAGACATGGAGCTCGATATAAATATTATAATTACCAATCTGCTGATACGGAACCCTCTGGCAACAAACCTGGAGGAATGTATCACGAGAAGGATTGAAAGGATTCAAGAAGTTGGTTTACAAAGGGCAATTAGATTCCAGCAATAAGTGCAGGTCTTTGTCAGTAAAACTCATATGGTGTGAAAAAAATTACTCATCCAATCCAAAAATGTTGCAGTGGAGCTGGAGGGAAGTGCATTCAATACATGCTGGAGCCAGGTTTCAGGGTGTTTAATCCTCACAGAAATATATTAATGGTTACAAACACCCCTTCTAATCCTGGGAAGGAAAGGCAAGAGAATCCTTGGACCGATCAGAGAGGTGAGAAAGAATGATATCGCTCTGAATTTTAATCTGAGAAGTACAACAGCTTGGGCGGATGACTAAAAACAAGAAGATTGACAACACAGCCTCAGCAGAGCTGTGTCTCATTGTCTCCCTACAACTTAACAATGAAAGCAAGATGAGGACAGAGGGGTTTGCAGTCTTGACAGAAAAATGTGCTGATAAATACTGAAGCTTCATGGTTACTTCCTTGTCTGCATTTTTGTAAATCTTTGCTGAGGATATGAACCATAGATGATAGAACAGCATGGTACAAGGACAGGCTCTTTGGCCCATGATGCTGGCCCAAACTAATTACATTAATGACACCTCGTTTCCACCTACACAGGCATCAAGAAATTATTTTAACAATTTTGGAAGTTATTTCTGAAATGTTGTGTCATCCTGATGGTTATATGTATGAAGTGCACCCTAGAACTTTGATCCATCAGATCTTGTGCTGGATTTCCAAATCAAAGGTTCAAAGGTTCTTTTATTATCGAAGTATACAACTCTGAAATTCTTCTCCGGGTAGCCACGAGACCAAGAAAGCAAAGAAAAGCAGCACGATCATCGACCCCGAAATCCCACCTCCCCATATAGAAAAAAATGAACAAAAATGGAACAGGTACATCAGCCCCCAAATCTCTCCTCCGCACAAAGAAATGAACAAAACGGAACAGGGATATCAACCCGCAAATCCCCTTCCTCACATAAAAAAACGAGAAAGATTGGGCGATAAACACAGAATATAGAAAACCATAATACTGAAAAAGTCTATAGTCCTAGTCCATGTCCAAATCGCAGAAAACCTGGGCAACTCTGTCCAAGCACAGCGGCAGGCTCTCCCCACTCCAGGACAGGGGCAACAAAAGACAGGCAGCCAGCACTCACTTCAATTCTTCAAATTCCCTCATCACTTCACTCGGCGCACAATGGAAGCTTCAATCGGTGAAATGGAGTCAGACATCGGCTTGTGCTGTGTCCCGCAGTCTGCTCACTACGAGGTTTGTGCACACTGCCTCTGTCTCCTGGAAATCCCTCAGAGACTGCAGGATGTTGAAGCACCCAAACAATCTCCAAACTTCCACATTCGCCTCGATGTTTCAATCTCCCTCATCACTTTAATCGGCAAACAATGGAAGCTTTAATCGGCAAAACAGAGTAGAACATTGGTTCGTGCCCCATCACGCAGCCTGCCTCTCGGAGACTGCAGAGCGCTGTAACACCCAAACAATCTCAAAACAGCAAATCATGGGCTCCCACAGTTCCAGAATCATATTCAAGATGAAACAGAAACGTTGAAAGAAGTGAAATATAAGGTCTCGTGATCTATTCAGATGACGTCGACAATAGGAGCGTTGCACAGGTGCCATCTTGACTGATTAGGACCAGGATGAGTTGCATCAGCTGGTGCTCCAAGATTACTTCGCACCTCAGAAGAAATATGTCAGCAGGAGCTTGCCGACATGGGAAAAATAGCTTACAATGTAGCTTGTTGTCTCCTTGAGAAATTCGTCCACAGGCCTTGGTGTAATCTCATGAAACACAAATGATCCAGTGAACAAGTCCCTGGCATGCTGAAGATGTACATAGTTAGAGCTTTAGCATTGCATGAAATCAGCCATCACTGTGACTTTCATGAGGAATAAGGTATAGAACCTAGATATTCAGGTGTTTCAAAGGAAAGCAGAAAGTGAACGTGGAACAGGAGTTAACCAATATAATTCTATTGATGAAAAAGTTGCTCCTTACATTCCTATTTAATCTCTCCCCTCATCTTTGTCCTCTAGATCTCGATTTCTCCATAACTGAGCACCCCTCTAAAAGCTTTATTTAATTTATTTGTTTAGAGATGCAGTGTAGAACAGGCCCTTCAGGCCCAAGAAATCGCATCACCCAGTGACCCACCAATTTACCCCTAGCCTAATCACAGGACAACTTACAATGGCCAACTAACCTACTAACTGATACGCCTCTGGAATGTGAGAGGAAACTCTTGCGTTCATGAGGAGGACACACAACCATCTTACAGATGGCATGGGAATTGAAATCCAAACTCCACAGCCCCAAGTTGCACTAACTGCAACACTAATGTGGCGACCTTCATTCTCCCCAATTCGCCTATGATCAAATTAAAATTGTCCCCACCTGCCCAACCTCTGTCCATAACTCAGTCCCTCGAGTCCAGACAACATCCTCATAAATCTTCTCTACATTCTTTCATGCTTCTCTCTTTAATGTTTCTGTCCTTAGCACAGCTAAGAGCCACATAACACCCCAATATTGCAGAGCAAGTCCAGATGTCTGCTATGCAGATTTAGCCTGCCCTCATCAGAGATTAGTCTGTGAGCCCAAATGAAGAGAAGGTTTCAATTATTATCCACCATTAAAAAAGATCAAACCTGTTAAGCTTGTTAAGGGTTCTTTGAGTAGGTGAAAAGTATGACAAACAAAGGCATCATTGTAACTAAAGACCAGTGTTGCAAGGGCCTTTAAGGATACTGCAACATCAAAGCAACAGCTTTCAGAGAATGATAGTGTCTCCAGCGTACAAGTTGGATGTTCTTTGTTAGAATGACAACATTTGTAATCTGCACCTTGCACTGAAATGCTGATGATGAGCAGTTGACGACCATCAGTCAAACCTTGGTGTTTCTGACAACTGGAGTTCGGGGATGATAGCGTGCCAGTTATCATGATGACTAATTGTCAGATAGAACACAAACCTCAACTACAGTACTTACCTTCACCTCTGAGCAATCAATACTCCTTTTCTTCAAACTTAAAGAAAATCTGAAGCCATTGAGGATCCCATCAAACAGAGACAGTCAGGTGAGGTTCTTCCAGTTGCTGAGATTTTCCATGAGTGAATATCAAATGGTGTTGCAAGGTCTATATTGTTCAATTTAGCAGAACTGCCATCAAAGTGCCTTCCACATGAACTGATGTGACCATCCGTCCTTCTGGCATGAATGAGCATTATATGTACTACAATCCTGACTAATCTTCTAGACAGGATGAGTCACACAGAAAGCCTACTTTCACAATTCAGGCTACAACTTGGAAGCAGCTTACACTGGAACTGTGATCTTCTGTAGAGACAAGAAGTGAAGCCCCTTTCGGTTCCAGTATATTTTTGGATCTTACTTTGAGCCATCGAGGTATTCAGGTTGCAGTTAGTGACACTTGGGTATTCCATGGCCACAGTTCCTTTCTGAGAAGATGAAGAATACTGCTGTGAAGCTGTGAAGGTAGAGCAAGATTGCCTGATATCATGATGGGATTAATGGTTGCATTTCTAATTATCTAATGACCAATGATGGATAGATAATATTACTCAGACAATGCGTATGACCTTGGGGGATCTTAGAGAGGCAGTTTCCAACAAGAAGGATTGGTGTCCAGGAGTCCATGAAGTCACAAAGAGTCAGACTCAACTTAACAACTGAGCAACAATGATTCAAAAAGAGCAAAAAATAACAGCACTGTAGCATAATCCTCCATATCTAAATGTGCGTAACACCTCAATCCATCACTTTGCCTTCTCAATCCAATTCTACTTCACTCCTCATACTTCCTTATCATGGGAGTATTTCATTTCCTGACATTTCATCTGTCCATCCAACAGCAGCCTCACCTTTATACAACAATATTCCTTTACTTTAGTTCAGGGTGACGATCCTTTTTGAGACCATCTGACCAAACTGACGAAATCTAAACAATTCTCTCATGTGCTCTGGTACTTTTGAGCAGACATCATTATTGATTAATGAATTAGTGGCAATATGTATGGATTTTTTTGAAGGAAGGATGGATCCTGTTGCTTATTTATGTGTATTCATTGTTTCACTATTAATAAAAATATAACTGAAGCATTTTAGAAAACCTGTTCAAAAATTAATATTGCATTAATCCTTTTAGAAAGGTATTGAAAAGTAAGGTAATTTTAAAATAGTATTGTTACTGTAACCTTTTAGTATCTAAATACCAGTGTGTACACCAGGTCTGAAAGGATTTCCAAATGTATCATCCAATGTCATATGTTCTCGCAAACATCTACCTGACGCCACACTGACGTGAGGTGCTTTCTGTGACAACATCTCGCTGCTCTTGGGTTGTAAAAAATTATTCTCAACTTCAGATGGCAGTAAAGATTATCGTTATGTGTCTTTTTATTATGGGTGGGGTTTAAAGATTCGAGGAACAGCGCTGCATGCCGTGTCCCAATAAAATTTATGCACATGCCATCTTGCGTAAGCGTGGCATAGGTTTGCCACCCTTGTTTTAGTCATTTCCCATCCATCTGGCTGACAGATGCTATTAATCCTACACACACACAGTTCTCTCCTTTTCCTCCTGACCACTGTAGAGAGAGGCAGTAAACCAAGCATGCACCTCTGTCCACCTTACAGCCAACAACTGGACACCTGGAGGTGTCAACCTTTCATTGTGTCTTGCTAGTCTTTCAGCTATCCTGGTGACCAATCAGGAGCCCACTTGGCTTTATCTCCCCACATTGTCATTTAACATCTTACATGATCAGTACATTGTTACATGAGTCTGTATATGGAATGAATTGTCAGAGGAAGTAGTTGAGACAGGTACATAAACAACACTTAAAACATATTTGGACAGGTACGTGGATGGGATAGGTTTAGAAGGTATGGGCAAAACCCAGGTGAATGGGACCAGATTGGATAGGGATGATTAGCATGGACCAGTTGAGCTGATGGTCCTATTTCCTGACTGCATGGAGTTGCAATCCATTCTTTGCAGCTTGGACATTGCAGCCATTTTAACACTTGTAGATCATGCAGTCATACAGTAAGGTGATGCAGCCATTTAAAATTCTCACCATGGTACCTCTGTAGAAATTTGCAGGTGTCTTTGGTGACTTACCAAATCTCCTCAAACTCCTAATAAAATATTGCTGCTGTAGTCCCTTCTTTGTCATTGCATCAATATGTTAGGCCCAGGATTAATCTTCAGTGATATCGACTCCCAGGAACTTGAAACTGCTCATCCTGGTACAGTTCCAATCCTCCAATTTTCAGAATTAGTGATCGGGATCACTGATGATCCCTCGATGAGGACTGGTATTCCCTCAGCATACCCCTCCCTGAAGTACACAATCAATATGTTGGTCTTACGATCATTGAGTGCAAGGCTGTTGTTGTGACACCATTCAACCAGCTGGTCTATCTCACCCCATACACTTCCTCATCACCATCTGAAATTCTGCCAACGGGTTTTTGTCATTGGCAAGTTTATAGATGTGTTTGAGCTGTGCCTAGCCACAAAGTCACGGGTGTAGAGAGAGAAGAGGATCGGGCTAAGCACGCATCCTTGAGGTGTGCCAGTGTTGATCGTCATGAGGAGGGGGTGTTACTTCTGATCTGCACAAACTGTGGTTTCCCAGTGGGGAAGTCAAGGATCCAGTGGCAGAATGATGTACAGAGGCCCAGGATTTAGAGCTTGCTGATTAGAACTGAGGGTATGATGGTGTTGGATACTGCGCTGTACTCAATAAACAGCAGGCTGAAGTAAGTACTACTATTGTCCTGATGATCCAAGGCCGAGTGAGATTGTGGTGATGGGCAGACCGCAGCAGGTCCAGGTCCTTTCTTAGGCATGAGTTGATTCTGACCATGACCAACTTCACAAAGCACTTCATCACTGTAGATGTGACTGCAACTGGATGATAGTCATTGAGACAGGTCATCCTGCTCTTTAGGACGCTGGTGTGAATGTCACCTTTTTAAGATAGGTGTGAACCTCCAACTGCAGCAGTGAGAGTCTGAAGATGTCCTTGAAAACTCCTGGCAGTTGGCTGCCACAGGTTTTCAGTACCCATCCAGGTACACCATCAGGGCCTGACGCCTTGCGAGGCTTCACCTTCTTGAAAGATATTCTGACATTGGCCTCCAAGGAAGTGATCACAGGGTCACTGGATGCTGCAGAGATTAACGTAGGCAATGTTTTATTCTCCCTTTCAAAATGTGCATAAATGGTGTTGAGATCATCTGGCCATTCATGATGTTAGACTTTGCTTTGTAGGAAGAAATGGTCTGCAAACCTTGCTAGAGCTGAAGTGTATCCGATTCCATCTCTAACTTCAATCAGAACTGGTTCTTGTAATATAGTTCTTGATCACCAGTCCTGAATGCCACAGACCTAGCCCTCAGCAGACTATGAAATTCCTGGTATGTCCACAGCTTTTGGTTTGGGTACGTTGGGTATGTTCTCAAAGACACACACTCATCCACGTAAGTCTTGATGAAGTTGGTGACAACTTTTGACATATTCATTCAAATTCAAAGATAAATCCCAGAACATTGTCCAGTCCACCAACACAAAGCAGTCCTGTAAGTGTGCCTCTGCCTCCCTTGACTAAATCTTCTTGGTCCTCACCACTGGTGCTGTGGTCTTCAGTGTCTGCCTGTACGCTGGGAGTAGAAGTAGAGCCAGGTGATCAGACTTTCCAAAGTGTGGGCGTGGTGGGATGGCACGCTAAGGACTCTTGATGATGGTATACAGTGGTCAAGTGTGTTGGCTCTTCTGGTTCAACAGCTAATATGTTGGTGGTAGTTGTTCAGAGACTCTCCAAGCTGGCCTGATTTTAATCGCCCGCGATGCTAGAGAAGGCATCGTGGTGTGTTGTTTTCTGACTGCTGGTGATGGTACTCACCTCCTCCAGTAGCCAATAAAGACAGTTCCCCCGTGTACTCCATCATAAAAGAAACTCTTTTTTAGTTCAGCAACTAACAACACACTCTGATAGGGTCAATTTATTTTTAATCAATCATATAATTATAAATAATAATTCAAAATTCTAACTTCTATGAATTGCTTTGCAGGTTATGGCAAGGTCGAGAGCAAATGGATATGATGATTGCTTCAACACTTTGAAGGTGAATAACTCAAAATGAAGCTATTGCACTGTTCATTTAGAGTGTCAAGAGGTATGGGAACTAGATCTCAAGATCTCCTGCTTGCTGGCATGGTGTTAAAATTACCTAATAACTTCACATTCTATTTAAAAGCACTAATGCATAACATCCTACTAGTCGCTCTCCAAATGCCAAACAATTATATGAGATGATGCTTAGTCCCAGCATATTATTTTCTGTACTCTGAAGCATACATTACACCGGCAATGATCCATATCAATCTATATCAATATGGAAGAATTATAAAAATGCTGAATGTATAGATTTTATTTGCTAAACTTAGCATAATAGTCATTTGTCATTTCAAATTGAGATTTTGACAGTCTTTAAGCAGCAGCCAGCAAAGTAATAACATTGTCAAGATATCAACACTGGTGCACAAGATATTACAATGCTACTAATCAATCATTAGCATCATAAAAAAGCAATGAAGTACAAATGCATGTGTCCCTCATCTCAAAACAATATGTTCAGTGTCAATCCACGAAGAGGACTTGTCTCAGCTCAGTCTTTTCTACATCATTTCTTATTTCTGCTCATTCTCCACCTGATTCATTTTCTTTTTAGAAGCTTCACCAGGACTTTTATGGCATTGACAAAGGGTGCTTCTGTCCTTTTAAAATGTATTTTTTATGATCACAAGATCCTGCTAGACATTAAGCACTTAAAGTACTGTCGGTTTACCCCACTGTGAGTTGCTCATTGGCAAGGGAACTGAAGGAACTGGTCATGCTGCTGCCCACATCAGAGAGGTGTTGCTCAAAGAAGGCACGTACAGTGGTCTAATAGTGAGTGACTGTCTTAGTCACTTTCCTTGTGATCGCAAGAGCCTTTTGGACATCAATAATATGGAATGCTATGAAGTCCGATTCACTGATTTATTGAGGGAGAGCAGGATCGGACAGCAGGGGAGCTGCATGGCCTCAGTCGGAGTGAGAACGAGGCCTCAATCCATGGTGTTGCCTGGTTACAGCCACCAGGAGAGAGGTGCAAAGCCAGTGCACTCCACTGGGGGCAGTGTGACACAGTGTCCAGGCTGGAGTTTTGCTGCCCCACCCCCAGTATTTGCTCAGCAGAAAACAAACATATAGTCCAATAAACTCTTCTCAGGCTTCCAGCTGGGTACTGGTATCGATTCTAACTGACGTTTTGATGACAAACTCTGCCATCTTCTTCAGGGATGATGCCTGAGCATGTCTAGTCCGGTGGTATTTATACCCTTGTATTCCATTCCTCCTGATTGGTTAGTCCTCATCCAATCAGGTTTCTGCTGTCTCACCATGATAACAATTGAATTCCAGTTCTTATTTGGAGTAAGACCTTTGTCTTGGTTAAAATTCTTTTCCTCTAGTTTTATTTCAATAGCTTCCTTCACCAGGCGGTCCCAAAAGCCCCACGGTACAGTAGTTTTGTGCCATTGAAGTCAATCTTATGGCCATTGCAAATGTAATGTTCTGCTACCACTGATTTCTCCGGGTAACCCAAACAGATCCACCTCCTGTGCTTCTTGATGCCGGTTTCCACCGTGCGTCCTGTCCTGGCCGATATGCGCCACTCCACATTCACAGGAAATCCTGTAAACGCCAGCCATCCTGAGTCCCAGGTCATCTTTGACCCGCATAAGCTGATTTGATCTGAGCTTCCTTATGGGTTTGTGGATGGTATTAATCCAGAATCTCTTCAGGATTCTGGTGATCTTTCCAGAAACTGTCTTGGGACTCAGGGAGCCTGGTGTTTACAGGACTCCCTGGGCATGTGGAGCAGTAGATATCGGCCAGATGGGATGCATGTTGGAAACCGCACCCAGGAGCACAGGAAGTGTATCTGTTTGGGTTACCTGGGGAAATTGGAGGTAGCACAATGGCCATAGGATTAACTTCAATGGCACAGAGGAAGCCACTGAACTAAAACCACTGATGAAGGTGGCAGAGTTTGCCATTGAAACATCAGTTAAATTCAATACCTGTACCCAACTGGAACCCCAAGAAGAGTTTATTTGTCATGTACGCTGGGAAAGTTCTAGATCCTTTCTCAAGCTGCATTGTGGTCAACTCCAGATTCCTGCGGCATTTACAGACTCAGGGCCTCAAGCCACAGTGCCACCAGGTCAGAGCCAGTGCACTCCACCGGGGGCAGTGTGGGGCAGCAACCAGGCTGGGGTCAGCGCTGCCCTCTAGGATTTGCTCAGCAGGCGACAAGCTGTGTTGTGGTCAGCCACAGATTCCTGCGGCATTTACAGACTCAGGGCCTCAAGCCACAGTGCCACCAGGTCGGAGCCGGTGCACTCCACCGGGGGCAGTGTGGGGCAGCATCCAGGCTGGGGTCAGTGCTGCCCTCTAGGGTTTGCTCAGCAGGCGACAAGCTGTATTGTGGTCAGCCACAGATTTCTCTGGTACTCGAGGACTCAGGGTCTGAACTGTTTTTTGTGTGGCTATAATGTACTGATGTTTTACATGTGCTTTCTTTCTTGTATGTGCCATACAAGACAGCAAGCACTTGGGGTGCATGAGAGGGGTAGCATCTCTAGAAGGGGGGGCTTGTCACACTCCTTGGAGTGGCTCGTCATCTATCGGTCCCCACCAATGCCCAGTTCTCAGCTGTGGCTCCTCGTAGCTGTTTGCATGCGACAGCGGCCACACCCCAGGCAACGGCTTCGACAGGCCGACTAAACCAGGTGAGGGTAGCCAAAGGGTCTGAAACCCTTGGTGAGATGGGGAGTTGTCTATCCCAGCATGTGAAGACTGCTTCGGTGGATCAGGCGGAGGAAACCCCGGGGGTTCAACGGCTGAGAAGGCGTTGCAGCAGCGCATTGTGGAGCTTAAGAAGACGTGGCCATCCAATGCAGCCAAGGAAGTTGCCAGGCGTAATGATTCTTCGTGCCACTGGATCCTGACTTCTGAGGCCGAGAGAGTGGGATTGTCTCTGGGCAAGGCTTTTCCACTTTAATATCTTTCACGCACTGGTTACGTTGTGCAATAAGGTTGGTTGGTGGCGCAGTGAGATCAGCGCCGGGCTCGAGAACGGTGGTTCCCGAGTTCGATCCAGTGACAGGCTGCTCCCAAGCGCGCTCTTCATCCATGCCGGGTTGATGTCGAGCTCGCAACTCTTAAAAAACACTGCCCCCCTGCACAATGTAGTTTTCCTCGGACCCCGAGAGACAACTATATATATATGTGCCACGTGTGCTTTGTGCTGTGTGTGACTGCTGGTACTGTGATTTGCCCCAGAGTAACACTGTCTTGTTTGGCTGTATTCATGTGTGGCTGAGTGACAATTAAACTTAAATCACTGATGTGATGAGTCATAACTTCAGATTTGTAGGTAAGTGCTGTAAAGAGTGAGGAGTGCAACACGAACTTCATCAGCATAAAGACAGGTAAATGAGCAGAAGCTGACAAATTGATGTAGAGAAGTGTGAAATTATACATCTGACTGAAAAATAAATGAAAATTAGAATGTTAAATAGGGAGCACAAAGAAACATGGATGTTCACAAACACAGAGCCTTGAAACTGGCAGGACAACAAAGTGTTAAAATGTCATCAGGCTTTTAGGTAACAAGTAGAAAGCCAAAGTTACAATAAACCTTTGTTAATTCTGAGTAGGTTTAGTGAGGCCAACTTCAGTAAGTAAGGATGTTTAAAAAACTTGTGTCAACCCTGCAACTTCGGCATTTACCATACGATTGTCAGTGCACGAGCAGTAAAACACCTTCTGGAAGGCTGGTTAACAATTCCACTGTGTTAATTGATGATGAATGATGCTTACAGATATTTAGGACTTTAATAACTGACTATGTTTTCCCAGTCTTCTTGGAATTTGACAGTGAAGGCCAGGTGGGAGCTCAAAAGAAACTGAAAGGACGATATGCAAATCTGGTAATAAGTAGCACGGTCTCCAGCTTCCTTCCTGAGTGATCCCATGAAAGCAATTTGTCACTAAAATTTTTGAAGGGGCTAAATTCATGAATTTTGAGTGTCAATTTTCAAATTTTTGGAAGTAATAACACGGAACTTGTGTTCTGCTTTTTTCCATGATAGCTTTACTTTGAGTGCAACTCATGTTGTGTCCCAAAGGAGTGCTATGAAAAGCCTTCCAACAATTCATTGCTGGCTTCTGATACATCTGTTACTGCACAGAAATGAGGGCATCAACAGGATAGACTGGAGCATCTGTGGAGCCCATACTTTTATCAATGACTTTCAAATGATCACTGTCCTCAATTTCTTTGTCTCAGGGTCATTCCAAAGCTCTGCCAGAAAGTCTGCAATACCTTAAAGCTGTGTAGAAGATTGGTGGTCAATGCATTGTTTGCATCAAATTTACTTTCGATGATCCCAGTCAGGATCACTGGGTATACAGTTTGCTGGCTGCACTCTCACAGATGCAGCCTGCAATAGGCAGAGTCAAGTAACTACCAAGGCAGAACCAGACCAACCAAGTTAGAATTAATTCGTTTCAGCTTCACTCACATACATCAGTTCAGTAACCACAAAAAGCTCTCCTGCGTGTTTATACAGGATATCAGACTGAAGCCTTGAATTGTTTGCCTTTTTCCCTGATATCAACATACCTGCAAGAAGTGAAGACTGCTGCATAAGGATAATGGATGCTCAGTAAAACATGCATGATGACCCCACTGACGAGCCCAGCCAACTGCCTTGAAGCTATGTGGTCCACCAGAGTAGTGTGGAATGAAGGCACAAGAGAGTGCAGATGCCAGAATATGGAGCAACAAATGAAAAGCTGGAGGGGAATGGGGAGAAATTGAGGACAGTGGTCATTCGGGTCAAAACAATTCCACCTGGGCCTGCATCAGAGTGAGGTTGTTTTACGGCCTGCAAGCTGGATCCAGAACCGAGATCCATATTCCTGCTTGTGCCGTTACTGCTGCCATGTCCTTTCAGTGTCAGGTGGTTCCTGATCCCCTGCTGGAGAACAGAATGTCCCTGATGCAAAACAATAATAAACCACCAATCATTCTCACCACATTGGCTTCTTATTTTCATCTCATCCCTTAAAGTATTGGCAACTCCAAACTCTGTCAAAGCCCACTTGGCCTACCTGGAATTGGAGCATTATTTGGAGCAGTTGCAATAAAACTGTTCCAAGAATTTGCTGCTGAAGATTTTAGTTCCATGACTGAACATCCCCATCTTCTTCCAACTCCAACTCAAGTGCCAAGCCCCAACCTTCTGGATGGTACATTGGGAGGCTAAAATTCAGCACACTGTGGTCAAGAGCATTACATAGAGTGAATCATGATTAAGGAGTGGGGGAGTCTAAAACTCTTCGAACCTGTTTTTGAAAGATTAATGATGGTAAAGGAGACAACTTTATGGATAACACGAGTAAATCTGCAGATGCTGGAAATGAATAAAAACACAAAATGCTGGCAGAACTCAGCAGGCCAGACAGCATCTATGGGAGATCTCAGCAGGTCAGACAGCATCCATGAGAAAAGAGTAGCCAATGTTTCGGGCCAAAACGATGGCTACTCCTTTCTCACAGATGCTGCCCGACCTGCTGAGTTCTTCCAGCATTGTGTTCGTATTCTTTGATCCACAGCATCTGCAGTTGTATTTTTGTGTATCTATGAGAGAAGCTGTCTGGCCTGCTGAGTTCTGCCAGCATTTTGTGTTTTTACAACTTTATGGATAGTTGGTTAAATAAGGGAGTTAAGAATTTCCTGCTTCCTGTTTTAGGGTATTATAAAACCGAGATATTTCATGACATATGCCATTGATAATACTCCTGATTCTGATGAAGCAGGAAAGATCTCAGCTCCAATACTCTTAAACTGTCATTACATAATTTTCAGAAAGAAAAGAACTGCAGATGCTGAAATCTGAACCTGATATAAAATCAGAAAATGCTGTAAGAGCTCAGCTGTAAGAGGCTGGGCCTCTGGTGGTCTGAACTTCACCACATGTTGATGCAGAATGCCAATGTTCACAGCCAAGGTCACTCAGGTTGCTGTGAGGATCTCGACCTGCTCGAAGGATCCCCACTGCCTCAGAAGCCGGTCTTCGGCCAAATGCTTTGCTCCACATCACATCAAGAGATATCTGACAGCACTGGAACAGCAAGTCTGTGATACCAGACAATATTTCAGATATAATAACGAAAACTTATTCTCCACAGCTACCTATGACTTCAGCCAAGTGTTCAAGGACAGCTAAACACTAGCAGACACTAAACACTATTCAACAATGTGGAAACTTCCCCAGATGTGTCCTCTTCAAAAATAATTCCAATATATCAAATTATCAGTCAATTAATCTATTCTCAGTCATTAACAAAATGATGGATAGTGTCAGTCAAGCACTATTAAACAACGTTTAATCACCAATAACCTGCTTACAGATGTCCATTTCTGGTTTCGCCAGGACAACTGTACACCAAACCTCATCACTGAACTCCAGAGATAAGAGTAACTGTAGGACCAATTGTGGAATTTGGATGCTATGGTAACACAGAAGTCACTCAATGTCATTGTGTTCCCTCACCATCACCCCCCTAGTGCTGCTGCTCTCTGCACCAGCCACAAAGTTCAATGGCTACAAGAGCAAGCCAAATGCTGGGTGTCATACCTATCGATGGATGGCTGGGTGTCATACCTATCGATGGATGGCTGGGTATCATACCTATCGATGGATGGCTGGGTATCATACCTATCGATGGATGGCTGGGTGTCATACCTATCAATACCTGTAAAGCATAAATCCAATAAATACACCCTGCTGAGTACAGAGTAAGGCAGCAAATATGATGTTTTTATTCACGAAGGGCAGCAGGAATAAACACATTAACTAAAAGCCTGTGAATCTAACATCAATGTTCAGGATTACTGGAAAAAAGTCTAATCAGCAGGATTAATCTGGATTTGAAAAGGCAGGGATTAAATAAAGACAGTTAGCTGTTAGCAGGAAATCCTGCTGGCCAGTGAATGAATGAATGGTCAGGAATGAACCATGAGGCTAATGGAAGGAGATCTAAGACAGCCACAACCCTCATTTGCTTCATGGGCATATAGATCCTCAAGTGATCCTAAAGAATCTGAGGTGCTCCTTGTCTATAAAAACATTACACACGTGTGCATCAAGAATGGCCCTAACCAGCTCACGGCAAGGAGAAAATGCAAAGGTATGAGTTTTGGTTTGAGGGTATTTACATTATACACACTGGTGCCAAGGGGGAAACAAAGGTTTCAAGTAAAATCATGACATTTTTCAAGCAAATATGTGAAAGTGGCTTTCATGAAGTGATGTGAATGGGAAATGTTTTGAGTTGTTGATCATAGAAAAGAGTTTATATTTTCTTATATATTTGTGAAGTGATATTAAGTCAGCAATCTTCACATTGGTTGCCCCATCTTTCTGGTTCAATTCCAAATAAAACAGCTGATGATCGGGAAAACTTTCCACTGGCTCCTTGTAACTTGCTGATTTTCACCCAGAAGGGAGCACGAAATGTATGAATCCCAGCATGAGCAAGACATATGTAAATTGAATGCAGATCATGAGAATAAATTGTTACCACCATCTGCAGCCTGGTTACACTAGCTGCCAGGGACACTGTGTGTTCCCAAAGTATGTGAAGAAGGCAACTATTAATATTTAAAAAGTCCTAGTATATGGAATTGAATATTTTTCTGCCCCAAAGCAGTTCGTAACAGATTTTATTTTGAACTTCATTTTGATTTGAGGTCACCTGGCAGCAACAGCCACACTGCAGTAAGAATCACCCAGAGCCTTCTACATTCTTCTTCAGCTTGTAAGATGGAATAACCTTGCAAAATTAGCTGTGTTCACAAAATGATAACGCTACCCCACAGAATGATGCAGCAGGATTCCACTGAAGTGTAAATTGATAGTCACAGATGTCTTGTTGATAAATTAGCCAGATAGGGTTGTCATTACTTGATTGCCTAAATGAGAATAACACAGATATTTGTCACAACTCACAAAATTCTTCTTAAGGGATTTTTTGAATTGAATTAACTTTATTTCTCACATCCTTCACATACATGAGGAGTAAAAATCTTCATGTTATGTCTCCATCTAAATGTGCAATCAGAGTAATTCATAACTTATAATAAATAGAACAGTCAGTGTAACTTAGAAATACACTCAGATCAACGTGAGTTAATCAGTCTGATGGCCTGGTGGAAGAAGCTGTTGGTCCTGGCTTTTATGCTGCGGTACCATTTCCTGGATGGCAGGAGCTGGAATAGATTGTGGCTGGGGTGACTCAGGTCCCCAACGATCCTACGGGCCCTTTTTACACACCTCCCTTTGTAAATGTCCTGAATAGTGGGAAGTTCACAACTACAGATGTGCTGGGCTGTCCACACCACTCTCTGCAGAGTCCTGCCATTGAGGGAGGTACAGTTCCCATACCAGGCAGTGATGCAGCCAGTCAGGATGCTCTCAGTTGTGCCCCTGTAGAAAGTTCTTAGGATATGGGGGCCCATACCAAACTTCCTGAACTGCCTGAGGTGAAAGAGGCGCTGTTGTGCCTTTTTCACCACACAGCTTGTGTGTACAGAGGAACTTAGAAAACCTACAGCACAATACAGGCCTTTCGACTCACAAAGCTGTGCCGAACATGTCCCTTTCTTAGAACTACCTAGGCTTTACCCATAGCCCTCTATTTTTCTAAGCTCCATGTAGCCATCCAGGAGTCTCTTAAAAGACCCTATTGTATCCGCCTCCACCACCCTCGCCAGCAGCCCATTCCACGCACTCACTAGTTTCTGTGTAAAAAACTTACCCTGACATCTCCTCTGTACCTACTTCCAGGCACCTTAAAACTATGCCCTCTCGTGCTAGCTATTTCAGCCCTGGGGAAAAGCCTCTGACTATCCACACGATCAATGCCTCTCATTATCTTGTACACCTCTACCAGATCACCTCTCATCCTCCGTCACTCCGAGGAAAAAAGACCAAGTTCACTCAACCTATTCTCATAAGGCATGCTCCCCAATCCAGGCAACATCCTTGTAAATCTCCTCTGCACCCTTTCTATGGTTTCCACATTCTTCCTGTAGTGAGGTGACCAGAATTGAGCATAGTACTCCAGCTGGGGTCTGACCAGGGTCCTATATGGCTGTAACATTACCTCTCGGCTCTTAAACTCAATCCCACATTTGATGAAGGCTGTATACCTTCTTAACCACACAGTCAACCTGCGTAGCTGCTTTGAGCATCCTATGGACTCAGACCCCAAGATCCCTCTGAACCTCCACACTGCCAAGAGTCTTACCATTAATGCTATACTCTGCCATCATATTTGACCTACCAAAATGAACCACTTCATACTTATCTGGGTTGAACTCCATCTGCCACTTCTCAGCCCAGTTTTGCATCCTATCAATGTCCCGTTGTAACCTCTGACTGCCCTCCACACTATCCACAACACCCCCAACCTTTGTGTCATCAGCAAATTTACTAACCCATCCCTCCTCATCCAGGTCATTTATAAAAATCATGAAGAGTAGGGGTCCCAGAACAGATCCCTGAGGCACACCACTGGTCACTGGCCTCCATGCAGACTATGACCCATCTACAACCACTCTTTGCCTTCTTTAGGCAAGCCAGTTCTGGATCCACAAAGCAATGTCCCCTTGGATCCCATGCCTCCTTACTCTCTCAATAAGCCTTGCATATCAAATGCCTTGCTGAAATCCATATACACTACATCTACTGCTCTACCTTCATCAATATGTTTAGTCACATCCACCATGCTGACTATTCCTAATCCTATTATGCCTCTCCAAATGTTCATAAATCCTGCCTCTCAGGATCTTCTCCATCAACTTACCAACCACTGAAGTAAGTCTCACTAGTCTATAATTTCCTAGGCTATCCCTACTCTCTTTCTTGAATAAGGGAACAACATCCACAACCCTCCAATCCTCCGGAACCTCTCCTATCCTCATTGATGATGCAGAGATCATTGCCAGAGGCTCAGCAATCTCCTCCCTCACTTCCTACAGTAGCCTGGGATACATCCCGCTCGGTCCTGGCGACTTATCCAACTTGATGCTTTCCAAAAGCTCCAGCATATCCTTTTCCTTAATATCTACATTCTCAAGCTTTTCAGTCCACTGCAAGTCACCCTACAATCGCCAAGATCCTTTTCCATAGTGAATACTGAAGCAAAGTATTCATTAAGTACCTCCACTATTTCCTCTGGTTCCATACACACTTTTCCACTGTCACACTTGATTGGTCCTATTCTCTCACACCTTATCCTCTTGCTCTTCACATACTTGTAGAATGCCTTGGGGTTTTCCTTATTTCTGTCTGCCAAGGCCTTCTCATGGATCCTTCTGGCTCTCCTAATTTTATTCTTAAACTCCTTCCTGCTAGCCTTATAATCTTCTAGATCTCTAACATTACCTAGCTCTCTGAACCTTTTGTAAGCTTTTCTTTTCTTCTTGACTAGATTTGTTACAGCTTTTGTATGCCTCATAGTTCCCCTTACTCCAATTAAATGTTTCCCTAACTTGTCTGTTCCTATCTCTCTCCAATGCTATGGTAAAGGAGACAGAATTGTGATCACTATCTCCAAAATGCTCTCCTACTGAGAGATCTGACACCTGACGAGGCTCATTTCCCAATACCAGGTCGAGTACAGCCTCTCCTCTTGTAGCCTTCTCTACATATTGTGTCAAGAAACTTTCCTGAACACACTTAACAAACTCTAACCCATCTAAACCCCTCACTCCAGGGAGATTCCAATCAATACTTGGGAAATTAAAATTTCCCACCACAACAACCCGTTTATTATTACTCCTTTCCAGAATCTGTCTCCCTATCTGCTCCTCGATGTCCCTGTTACTACTGGGTGGTCTATAAAGAACACCCAGTAGAGTTATTGACCCTTTCTCCTTCTAACTTCCACCCACAAAGACTCCGTAGACAACCCCTCCATGACTTTCTCCTTTTCTGTAGCCGTGACACTATCTTTGATCAACAGTGCCACGCCCCCACCTCTTTTGCCTCCCTCCCTATCCTTTCTAAAACTTCTATAGCCTGGCACTTGAAGTTGCCATTCCTGTCCCTGAGCCGTCCAAGTCTCTGTAATGGCCACCACATCATATCTCCAAGTATTGATCCACGTTCTAAGCTCATCTGCTCTATTCACGACACTCCTCGCATTAAAATAGACACATCTCAAACCATCGGTCTGAGTGCGTCCCTTCTCTATCACCTGCCTATCTTCCCTTTCACACTGTCTCAAAGCTTTCTCTATTTGTGAGCCAACCTCCCTTTCCTCTGTCACTTCAGTTTGGTTCCCACCCCCCAGCATTTCTAGTTTAAAATCTCCCCAGTAGCCTTAGCAAACCTCCCCGCCAGGATATTGGTCCCCCTGGGATTCAAGTGCAGGTCACACCTGCCCCAAAAGAGGTCCCAATGATGCAGAAATCTGAATTTCTGCCCCCTGCTCCAATCCCTCAGCCTCGCATTTATCATCCACCTAATTCTATTCCTATTCTCACTGTTGTGTGGCACAGGCTGTAATCCTGAGATTACTACCTTTGCGGTTGTGGTGAACTAGATATACCTGTCTGACTGCTCCTGTGGCTCCTCCCACAGACCCCTGTATAAAGGCGACTGTGGGCTGCTGCTCTCCCTCATTTTCCCCAGGATGTAGTGCTGTTTATTCTTCCAGTCAATAAAAGCCGATATCTCACTTCCTAAGTCTCTGCGTGAGTTATTGATGGTGCATCAGCGGTCCTGCTTCTCAACTTCCTTCCTAACTCCCTATAGTCTGTTTTCAGGACCTCCTCACTTTCCTACCTATGTCGTTGGTACCAATATGTACCACGACCTCTGGCTGTTCTCCTTCCCACTTCAGGATATAGTGGACGCTATCAGAAATATCCCAGACCCTGGCACCTGGGAGACAAACTACCATCCATGTTTCTTTCCTGCGTCCACAGAATCACCTGTCTGATCCCCTAACTATGGAGTTCCCTATCACTGTTGCCATCCTCTTCCTTTCCCTGCCCTTCTGAACTACAGGGCCAGACTCTGCGCCAGAGGTGCGATCACTGTTCTTTACCCCAGGTAGGCCGTCTCCCCCAACAGTACTCAAGCAGGAGTACTTATGGTTAAGGGGGGCAGCTACTGGGGTACTCTCTAGTACCTGCTTCTTGCCCTTCCCTCTCCTGACTGTTACCCACTTCTCTGTCCCCCATGGCCCCAGTGTGACTACCGCCTATAGCTCCTCTCTATCACCTCCTCACTCTCCCTGACCAGATGCAGATCATTGAGCTGCAGCTCCAGTTCCCTAACGCTGTCTCTAAGGAGCTGCAGCTCGACGCACCTGGTGCAGACGTGGTCATCCGGGAGGCCAGGAGTCTCTAGGACCTCCCACATCTGACACTGAGCACAGAAAACCAGCCTCACACACATACTTTCTGTCTTTATTTTAAACAGATAACCTACCTGGCCTTGATTCTTTATCGCTGAAGCCCCATTGAGCCAAAGCCTTCCTACTCTGTCTCCCATTACTCTGACGCCCGCTCTGTAAATCTGTCTTCCTTTTAAACTCTTCCCGCCGTTCTCATTGGCCGACCTCCATACGCTTGTAGTCGTGCCCTGTTCAAACTGCTGAAGAACTGACAACGTGACTTTCATGAAGCAAACAGCAAAGCTTTGAATTTCTAATAATAACTTAAATTTTGTATCTTCTTTTACATCTGCTCGTCCCTGATGTTGCTTCGTATATGTAAATTTATTGTTCCTGGTCTCAGGGTAAGATAAAGTTGCAAAGTGTGTATCAGCTTCCCTAAGTCCCTTCCACAAACAATCACAGGAATAAAGAGAATAATCAAATATGATTTTCATAGCTTTGTGTTTGCCTAAACTTTTATCTTCATTCTCTTTGACATCATCTATTTTGTTGTTAAATGGAAACTGAAATTGTCTATTTTGGTAGATAGAAAAAGAAGCTTAAGTTTTAGGAAAGTTATTGTAAAATGTTGAAAAGCAGTGATCCTGGGAGATCTTGACAAGGTAGATGTGGATACGAAACTTCCTCTTGTGTGAAATTCTGGAAGTGGGATCATTGATCTATCTGAGTCTGAGATGACGTGAAGCATTTTTTAAGACTGAAATTCTCTGCAGCAAGGTGGCAGAAATTTACCATAGGGAAATCAGAATGCAGAATTGATCATCCTGATCTTATTAGGGATGGAGTGGCCTACTCCTGCACATAATTTGTAAATTTGCTACTATTTTGTCTCACCGATGAATAACTCAGAGTTTCTGCCATTACACAACCTAATAGCACTTTAAGCACATTACAGGTCAAGATATTTAATCTACCTGGTATTTCCCATTGAACATTGAACACGAAACAGTACACTCACCAATCTCTGTGTAAAAAGCTATCTCTGACATCTCCCCTTAACTTTCCTCTACTCTCTTTAAACGCGTGTCCTCTGCTATTGGCCATTGCTGCCTTGGGAGAAGGGTGCTGGCTGACCTCTCTATACATTCCTCTCACTTCAAACAAGTCACCTCTCATCCTCTTTCGCTCCAAAGAGAAAAGCCCTAGCACATTCAAACTTTCCACGTAGGACATTCCTTAATACAGACCATATCCTTGTAAATTTCCTCTGATTGAAGCCAGTGATGTTCTTCACGGGAGGTGTGGAGAGGCATGAAGAGGCATGAAGAAAGGGCCAACTGAAAGTCTTGAATGACTACTGTCCTGTGGCCCTGACCTCACACATCATGAAGACCCTAGAGAGGCTGGTCCTGGCTCACCTCCAACCCCTGGTCAGATCAGCCCTCGATCCCCTGCAGTTTGCCTACCAGGGGTACATTGGAGCTGACGATCCTGTCACCTACCTGCTGAACAGAGCCTACTCCCAGTTGGATAAGCAGGGCAGCACTGTGAGGGTTGTGATTTTTGATTTCTCAAGTGCTTTCAATTCCATACAGTCCTCATTGTTGGGGGAAAAGCTCCGTTCAATGCAGGTTGGCACTTCCATTGTATCCTGGGTAATGGACTACCTGACTGGCAGACCACAGTTTGTGCAGCTTCACAGCTGTGTGTCAGACATGGCTATAAGCAGCACAGGGGATTGTATCGGCTCCCTTCCTGTTTACCCTGTATACCAACTACTTCAGATACAACACTGAGTCACATCATCTGCAGAAATTCTCTGATGACTCAGCAATAGTAGGGTATATAAAGGAGGATGAATACAGAGCTGCTGGTGAAGGACTTTGTCAAGTGGTGCAAGCTGAATCATCTGCAGCTCAACATCAGTAAGACAAAGGAGATGGTGATGGACTTTAGGAAGACTAAGCCTACACAGCTCCCTGTTAATATTGATGGTGAGGACGTGGATGTGGTGAGGACCTACAAGAACCTAGGGGTGCACCTGGATGACAGACTTGAGTGGAGCACCAACACAGAGGCTGTGTACAAGGGCCAGAGTTGCCTCTACTTCCCAAGGAGACTGAGATCCTTTGGGGTATGTAGGCCTCTCTTTCACACATTCTCCCAGTCTGTCGTCAGTACAATCTTGAATGCGGTGGTGTGATGGGGCAATGGCATCAACACAGGTGATACCAACAGGCTCAATAAACTGATTAGAAAGGCTGGCTCTGTTATAGGAGTCAAACTAGACACACTGGAGGCTGTGGTAGAACAAAGGACCCTATGGAAAATCCTGGTAATTCTGGAAAATATTTCCACCCTCTGCAAGCCACCTTGGCTGAACAGAGGAGCACTTTTAGTAATAGACTGAGACAACTGCGCTGCTCCAAAGAGT
Organism: Hemitrygon akajei; assembly: GCF_048418815.1. Taxonomy (NCBI): domain Eukaryota; kingdom Metazoa; phylum Chordata; class Chondrichthyes; order Myliobatiformes; family Dasyatidae; genus Hemitrygon; species Hemitrygon akajei. Next base: position 89,673,543 of record NC_133128.1, read on the forward strand.
GGTATATAAGGTCATTCTTACCCTCTGCCATTAGGCTTTATAATGAGTCAACCTATACTCGGGGAAGTGATGACCCCCTCCTGTTAGACTATTTGTGGTAACTTATTTTTAATTCTTTTTACTTCTCTTCTAATATTTACATCTGTGCACTTGTAATGCTACTGTGACACTGTAATTTTCTTTGGGATCAATAAAGTATCTATATGAAGTTTCCACATTCTTCCTGTCATGAGGCAACCAGAATTGAACACAAGCATAGTCTGACCAAAGTTTTATAGAGCTGCAAAATTAGCTCGCAGCTCTTGAACTCAATTCCCTAACTAATGAAGGCCAGTGCATTATATGTCTCTTGAACCAATTTGTGTGGCAACCTTCAGGGATCTAAGGACTTGTACCCCAAGGTCCCTCTCTTTCTCCACATTGCTAAGAATTCTTCCATTTACCTTCTTGACCTTCAAGTTTGATCTTCCAAAGTGTATCATTTCACACTTTTTTTGGATCGAATTCCATCTGCCACTCCTCTGCCCAACTCTACATCTTGTCTCTTTCCTGTTGGAACCTAGGACAACCTTCTACACTATCCACACCTCCAAGCTTTGTGTTATCAGCAGACTTACTAACCCACCCCTCCACTTCCTCAACCAAGTTAGTTATAAAAAAAATCACAAAGAGCAGTCATCCCGGAGCAGATTCCTGTGGAACACCACCAGTTATCAACCTCCAAGCAAAATACACTCCATCTATTACCGCCCTCTACTTCCTGTAGCCAAACCAGTTCTAAAGCCATGTTGCCAAGTTGCCATGAATCCTATACCCCATGATTTTCTGGTTTGAGTTATCATGGGGAAAATTGTCAAACATCTTACTAAAATCCAGATACATCACATCCACCATTCTACCTTCATCAACTGGCTTTGTCATCTCCTTCAAAAATTCAGTTAAGCTCGAGAGGCATGATCTAACCCCCACAAAGCCATGATGACTTTCCCTCTCCAGATGCTCATAAATCCTGCCCTTCAGAATCCTTCTGATTTAAGAAGCTGCTGCTGGTTTTCAAGATGGCGGCGCAGTGAAAAGTCTGCTTTGCTGAGCTCAGCACCACAACACTGATAATTCCGCATATAAACCTATCCGTTTCAACTTTTTTTTAAGTGCTCAATTGTCGGATTTAATGACATGAACATTGATGAGTATTTTTTTTTTGAGCTGCTTCAACACCATGCCATGGAAAGGTACTAAAAAGACGGCCAAGATGGGCTGCACAGTGCGCTCGCCCAGGGTTGAGGAGCTCGCTATTGCTAGCTCTGCTAACACGTTGGACCCTGCTTTTTGTCAAGTAATTCAGGAGGTTACGGAGAACATATCCAAAATGATCAACAAGGAGCAGGGTCCACTCTCTCTAACACTCCAGAACCACACATTGGAGCATAAAAATCTTGATACAAGAACGACCGAGGCTGAGGGCCGAATCTCCGTGGTAGAGACTGTAACTGATCAGGCCCAAAGCCGCATCTGGGTGCAAGAAAAGCAAGTTCAAAGCCTGTCTGACTATATCGATGATCTTGAGAACAGAGGTAGGAGAAAGAACATATGGATCATCTGTCTACCTGAAGGTACAGAAGGCAGCCAACCAGCGAAGTTTTTTGAGGGCTGGCTGCTGAATTTCCTTAATTTGGAAACCTAAACTGGATGCATTAAAGTGGAAAGAGCTCACCGTACGCTGGCGGCAAAACCAAGCCCAGGCCAACGCCCGCAACCTGTCCTCATGCAGTTCCATAATTTCGGTGATAAGCAAAGAGTGATGGAGGCTTCGAGGTGCAGCGGGACAGATGCCCAGGTTTTAATATATGAGAGATCCAGGCTTATGTTTTTTCAAGATTTTTCGGCAGCCATTATTTGGAAGCGCAAGGAATACGACCAGTTAAAGAACCGTCTAAGAGAATCCGGAATCCAGTACTTTATGCTATACCCAACAGCACTGAAAATCACCTACAACGGGACCACCAAGATATTTGATTCTCCTGGCAAAGCTAAAACTTTTGTGGACATGTTGGGTTAAAGAATGTATACAGTATATTGTGTAGCCCTGGTTATGGACAATAACATGCTCGATGGTCACTTTATTTTACCTTTCCATTACTCAACGGCAAGATATCTTAGAGGACAGGTAATGTGTTTGTTTTGATTAAAGTTACAGTTGCATTATTTGTTTAAATTAGCGGTGCTGCTCCAGCCTGAAGGAGCTTAAACATGACGGTAACATATCGGTGGATTGATAAATTATGCTGTTTTCATTTTTGACTGTGTCAAATGCCATATTAGCAGTGGGGCAGAATATGGGGTGCTAGAAGGTTCAGATATCCCTTTTAGGTGTGGGGTAAGTCCTTTTGTTCAGCGCTGATGGCACTTTGTTTTTGTGTGTGTTTTTTTAAATTTACTTATTGCTGCTCAGCTGATCTTAAGTCGGGTTTCTTCTCCTCCGGAATCACATGATTGTTATAAAGGGTTATGACCAGTAATATATTAAAATTGTACACTTGGAACATTAAGGGGAATCATTCACTAATCAAGAGAAAGAAAATCCTACTAAACCTGAAAAAGGAAAGGGTGGACATAGCCTTATTGCAGGAGACACATTTAAATGATAAAATGACACATCTAAAACTGCAACAGAGTGGATTTAGTCAAGTCTATTTTTCATCTTTTAATACCAGGAGTAGGGGGTTGGCCAATTTAATTAGGAAGAACTCACCTTTTAAGTTATTACACTGCATTAAGGATAAGTATGGGAGATTTGTGATTGTTAAGGCTTCAATATATGGAAAGGAATATGGTATTCTCAATGTTTACTGCCCTGCAGCTCATCCTCTCAAATTCCTAACAGATACTTTTTCCAAACGTACAAGCTTTTCAATTCAAAACATTATTGTAGATGGGGATTTTAATTGTCTCATGGACCCATTGATGGACAGAGTGCCTAGTGGTCCCCCATTGCTCTCCTCACAGTCCAAACAAATCATGGGCTTTTGTGGAGAACTAGGACTTGTGGATATCTGGAGGTTGTTACATCCCTCAGACAAGGACTTCACATTTTTTTCTAATCCACACAAGTGTTACACCAGAATAGACTTTTTTCTAACCCCCAAAACGCTCCTAGATTTAGTTGTATCCTGCACAATTGGAAATATCACTATTTCTGACCATGCAGCAGTATATTTAAATATTAAGCCCAAAGATAATTCAGCACGATCTAGACATTGGAGGCTGAATCCTTTTATTCTGAAAGATAATTTTCTGAAAGAAAGATTACTTTTCTTCCGAATTCAAAACTTACCTGTCTATTAATTCCAAATCAGCTATTAGCCCATCGATGCTCTGGGAAACCGCTAAGGCCTATGCAAGGGGATTAATTATCTCCTACTCTGTTAGTAAGAAGCGACAAGCTGCGGAACAGCAGCACCTAGTGGAAGCAAGGCTTGCAGCAGCTAAAAAGGATTATATTAGTAAGCCTTCTGCAGCCAAGTTACAGAATATCACAGCCCTATGCTGTACACTAAACTCTTTACTTACACAAGCAGCCAAAAGAAAATTGACATTTTCTAAACAACAATTGTTCGAACATGGTGAAAAACCAGGTAGGTATTTGGCTTATTTAGCTAGAAAGAAAAATGCCTCTCAGGGTATTGCTTCAATTAAGGATGGGACAGGAGCCCTCACTAGTAATTCTAAAATGATGAATGTTGTGTTAAAGAATTTTTATTCTAAATTGTATCAATCTGAGCAATGTAATGATGGACAATCTAGGATGGAGTCCTTTTTCAGGAATTTAGATCTCCTAGGCATTCCTTCTGTACACAAGTCCCTCCTCAATGCTCCGTTATCTATACATGAGATACAGGAAGCTGTGAGACAGCTCCAAAGTGGGAAGGCCCCTGGTCCTGATGGACTCACTGGTGAATCCTATAAAGAATTCACAGGGTTATTATCAGAGCCTACGCTAAACATGTTCAATCATGCATTTAATTGTGGTCTCCTCCCACCATCATTGAGAGAAGCTAATATCTCCCTAGTTCTTAAGAAAGGAAAGAGCCCTGAAGATTGTGCCTCCTACAGGCCTATTTCATTGTTAAATGTTGACTTTAAAATCTGATCTAAAACCTTAGCATTGCAATTAGAAACTGGGTTACAGTTTATCATAAAAGAGGATCAAACGGGTCTTGTAAAAGGCCATAGATCATCTAACAATATCAGAAGATTACAACATGATTCAGGCATGTCAGCAACAGGCAGTGGACAGCTTGGTGGTTTCCTTAGATACAGAAAAGGCCTTTGATCGTGTCGAATGGCCGTACCTTTTTTTCACTTTAGAACAATTTGGTTTGGGCAATAATTTTATTAAGTGGGTCAAGGTTCTTTATAATGACTCTTTGGCTGCGATTTTCATTAATGGTATTAGGTCAGATAATTTTAGTATTCTGAGGGGTAGCCGATAGGGCTGCCGTTTATCATCACTACTTTTCACACTAGTGATCGAACCACTGGCTGAGGCTATTCAGCGAGACCCCAAAATATCTGCTTCAGACATAGGACTAAAGTCACATAAAATTACATAGTATGTGGATGATGTTCTAATTTTCTTATCAAACCCTGCTATATCAGTGCACCATCTTATACAATGCATTAATTCATTTAGCACCTTTTCAGGTTACAAAATCAACTTTACTAAATCAGAGGCTATGCTTCTGGGGAATCTGCAGCAGGTACCTGACACGCAGGGTGTTTTCCCCTTTAAATGGTCGCAGGCAGGTTTTGTTTACCTTGGCATATTTATCACACCTATATTTGATCAATTGTTCAAAGCTAACTCTGCGCAGTTATTTGACAAAATCAAACAGGATCTTGAGCGATGGAGCACTCTTCCCATTTCTTGGCTTGGCCAAATATCCTTGCTCAAAATGAACATTCTTCTTCATCTGCTCTACCCAATACAAATGATTCCAGTCATTTTTACCAAACAAATACTTAAAAAAAATAAATGGCTGGTTTGCTTCTTGCATCTGGAACAAAAAAAGACTGTGTATTAAAATGTCTAAGTTACAGCTTCCCAGTAGGCTAGGGGGTCTGGATTTTCCAGACATCAAAACATATCAATTGTTCCTTTTTATTTTATGTGGTTGACTGGGTTTGCAGGGACCCCTCCTCAATTTGGCCATACATTGAAGCTTCACAAGCAAAATGCCCTCTTATTAATTTGCTTTTCCTCAATAAGATGAAACTAGTTAAGGAATATTGTCACAATCCAATAACAATTAATACAGTCAGGGCTTGGAGAGTGGTGAGACAAATTGAGGGCAACGTAGCGAAAATATCACCCTCCACTCCAATAACCGGCAGTCCAGATTTTCAGCCTGGCATAATGGATTCAGGATTTAAACTTTGCATTTCTAAGGGTATTTTCCATCTAGGAGATTTTTTTGATGAAGGAACGATGATATCATTTAGTCAAATAGTACAGAAATTTAACATACCCAACAATGATCTTTTTCATTTCTTCCAGATAAGAGATTGTATACAAAAAAAAAACATCATTGTTAACTGATTTCTATAGTTCTGACATAGAAAAGAGGCTGTTTCGTTCTAAGGGTGAAATCTCCATTAGTACTTTTTACAGCATCCTGAGGGAATGTTCTTGCGGAGAGGCTGAGCAGCTGGGAAGGGTCTGGGAGGAAGAGCTGGGAGTAGAAATTACAGCTGAAACATGGGAAGACATCTGTGATAATGCAAAGAAGATTTCAGTTTGTAATAGAACTAAAGCATTGCAACTCAAAATTCTGCATAGAGCCCATCTGACTCCAGATCGTCTCTCGAAATTTAAGACGGGGGTTTCTCCAATGTGTTCTAAATGTAAAGTAAATACTGGAACTTTCACCCACTGTTTTTGGACTTGTCCCAAACTTCAGGCATACTGGAGTGATATTTTGGGTGAAATGGAAAAGATTCTGAAGATGGAGCTTGAACTGGACCCAGTGTCTTTTCTCTTAGGCTTACCCAGCAATCGTAATATTAACACACTTCAGAGAAAACTGATTAACATCCTGACTTTTTGTGCTAGGAAGAACATTTTACTTCGTTGGATATCCGATAAGGCCCCTGGAACTTTTGGTTGGCGTAAATTAATCATGGATTCATTTCTTTGGACTTTTTGACATGTATGGTACACTCAAAAACAAATAGTTTTCATAAGACGTGGCAACCTTTTCTGCAGTATGTAGATGTAAACCTGTCTGCTATACTAATAAGGGCTTTTGTATAGGATGTGGTGGTGATGTCTATATTTTGATGGAAGTGTTCTGATACCTGATATATGTGAGGGGAAGAAATGTAAATGTAACTGTATCTGGAACAGTTTTGTTATGCTGAGCAAAAGAAAATTAAACTAATTTTTTTTAAAAAGAAGGTGCTGCTGAAGTTGGGCAACAGCTCAAGAGGCAAAAAATACAACTAAAAACTTCATTAATGACACACTTTCTGGGGTAAATTGTGGTAAACTATCACTGCCAACAATGAAGAGGCAAGCGAGGGTGTAGCTGACTCGAGGGATGAGCAAAGTCGGAACATAATGTGTTTGAGATGGTGTCGGAGATGGAGTTGGAGTGAGTGATTCAGTGAGGAGTCAGGTCAGAGGAATTTTGATGCCCGTCTACCTAAACCGAGTGTCAGGTTGGATTGCTCTAAGCACTGAGCTGATTTGGAGGGGTCGAGAATGGCTTCAGGCTGGGCAGCAAGGTCTAGGTCCAGAGCTTATCGTTGCAGTGGGGCCCAGGTCCTACTGCGAGACATGCCCAGTATTTGGACAATGTAAATGTCGGCGCAGATAGACTGGAGAGGCAGGGTGTTGGGGCTGGAGATGAGGTTTGGGCTGATTTTGATCGCCCTCCCACAGCGTTTACTCCTCACCCCGCGACGCTGAGGCTATGAGGCTGCACCGGCTGCTATGTGCTTCGTGTCTACGAGCTTCGCGGTAATCTGCCCCACTATATGATGAGTGGAGACCACGGCTTTGTGCCTGCTCTGGGGGTTCAGGTCTATGGGTTCGAAATGTCGCTGCTGGCTTCTGTTGTTCGCACGATTTGTGTTTTTCTCTTTCTCTGCGCATTGGGTGTTGGTCTTTCTTTTTTTGATTGGGTTATTTTGGATTTCGTGTTTGGTGGCTGCCCGTAAGCAGACTAAGCTCAAGGTTGTATAATTTATACATACTTTGATAATACATGTACTTTGAATCCTCTCCAATAGTTTGCCGAACGCTGATTTATAATTCCCGGTATCATCTCCATTACCTTGTTTGCACAACAGAACGATATTTACCACCTTCCAGTTCCTCTGGCCGGGAAGGACACAGAGATCACAGTCAAAGCCCCAGTAATCTCTTCCTTCACTTTTTGTAGTTACCTACAGTACTGTATATCCCTTCCGGCCCAGGCATTTTTCTATCCTAACTTTTTATTCAGAAGCTCCAACACCTCTTTCTTAACCTCAACATGCTTTGGTACATTACCCTGTTCTATCTTGTGCTCACATTCAAGTCCCTTGCCCTCATTAACAGTGAAGCAAAGTACGGATTAAGGGCATCTTGCACCTCTTACACCTCCTTTATCCCTGATTGGCCCTACCCTCACTCTGGTCAGTCAACTGTTCTTCAAAGACAGGTACATGTTGAATGCCTTAGGGTTTTCCTTAATCTTCTTCACTAAGATCTTCTCATGCTCCCTTCTAGATCTGCTAATTTCATTATTAAACTCCTTCCTGGCTACTTTATAATTGTCAAGAGCTCCAAGTGATAGTACTTAACTCCATTCCTGTCGAGACTTGGACAGAGCAGAGCAATGCTTCGCTGCTGTTTTGTATTCTGCCTTCCCTGAGTTACTGGACTTTCAAATCAACCAGCTCTGAAGACTAGTGGTATTCGTTTAATGTTTCGATGTTCCTTTCAGCAGCAGTGTAGGCTTCATTTTCCATTTGAGAGTTTTAGTTAACGGCCCTGTTTGGCCTAGCGCTTATTGTTTTATTTTCCCTTTGACACTGTTCGTATTAAAAGCTGTGAACTATCAACCTGCTTCAGTGTCTCTCACTCTGCACTTGGGCCATATCCGAACCGTGGTGACAGCAAGTCTCAACCAGAAAGACGGACCCAGCAGAGAGAGAGTAGCTGAACTTGGCCGTGAGGTTCACTGGTCAGGTAGGAGATAAGCTACAGGCAACGGAGCTACAGGTAACTCGGTGAAGTTACAGAGGCAATGAGGCAGATAACCTTATGCTGACAGGTCTAGTCTCAATTGGAGGAACAGGTATCGTCCCCAGCCACAGCTGTTCAACAGCTCATCACAGACAATTGGACTCAGGTGTCTGTGATTTCCACACTCACGGCCGCCGTCCACAAACTTACTATGAACAGCCAGCATCAGCTAACAATCATTAACGTTCTCGCCAGCTCAATTCAGCAGCTTCAGATCGCTTCAGTCCCACTCCCAGCATTTCGCAGGTCCTCCTTCTCTGCTGGCCCGACAACCTCTGTTACTAATGCTCCCACTGCCACTCCCAGACCAGAGCCGACTCCCACAACCTTTCAGGAACCGAGTATTCCACCACCAGGCAGATATATTGGTGATCCCGATGGTTGATGGAATTTTATTACTCAATGCAAGCTGACATTCCAAGTCCAGCCTGGTCGATTTGATGCATGAAAATTGGCATACATGGTCAATCTTCTTGACGGACTTCCGCTCAGCCTGTTCAAAACTTTACAGGAGCAAGGATACCCCACAGCCCAGTCATTCCGACATTTCGTGGCAAAGTTAAGGAGGGTTTTGATCTTCCAGTACGGGGTCAGGAGGCTGCTCACCGACTCTTGGACCTGCACCAAGGCAGAGGAACAGTGAGAGCCTATGCAGTCAAATTCTGCACCCTTGCGGTAGAGACAGGATGGAATGAGAGAGATCCCTCATCACTGCCTTCCAGCGTGGACTGAATACAGGGGTCCAGCATGAGATTGCAGTCTGGGATGAGCAGGGTAGCCTGGATGATCTGATTAATCTGACTATTCGAGTTGACAACCGGGTGACTGAGTGGCACAGAGAAAGAATGTTTCAGACCTCCTACCAGATCACCATCTTTCCTCGCCCTCTCCCCCTCCCTCACCACCCAGTCCACGGAGCAGCCTATGCAAGTGGGGCACATGCACCTGTCTCAGGAGGAATGAGAGCGGCCCCGGAGAACAGGTTCCTGCTTTTACTGTGGTGATCCAGGACACTTCCGGGCGGCATCCAGTAAAAGAGAATACCCGTCAGCGGGGAGGGGAATCCTGATGGGTCGGTTCTCAGCTTCCCCCAATTCTGTAATGCTCGCAGCTTCCTTGTCGTGGAGGTCTCAGACCCATGAACTTAAGGCGTTTATTGACTGCGGTGCAGCTGGGAATCTGATGGACATCTCTCTCTCTCAAAGGGGGGCAGTTTCAACTCAGGAATTAAAAGAAAAGATCAACGTCAAGGCACTGGACGATCGACCTCTGAGAACCGGCCAGATCCACCTTCCACCCAACCCCAACAACTGATGCTCGAAGGCAACCATCATGAAGAAATATCTTTCTGTCTGGTTAATTCACCTGAACTGCCACACTTGATTCAACATGTGTTCAGGCTCCATGGCTTTCCTCAAGACATAATGTCTGATCGTGGACCACGGTTCACTTCCCACTTGTGGAGGGCTTTCTGCCCTCTCGTAGGAGCCACGGCCAGTCTCCCATGTGGCTTCCACCTCCAATCTAATGGCCAGACTGAGAGAGTGAACCAGGAGTCGGAGACAAACCCTGCACTTCCTTACCCCCTTCATGTTGTTCATTAGTATGTCAAGAGAGTGAAAAGAAAACCAGGATGCAAAATATAATGTTGTTGTTATTGTGAAAGTGCAATGCAGGTACACAAATAGAGGGCAAAGGCTATGTTGAAGTTAGTTTCAGAGATCCAGAGCTCACCTTTAGCATATGAGAGATCTATTCGAGAGGGACAAGAACTGCACTCGAGTCTGGTGGGATGTGCTTTCAGGTTTTTCTCATTTCTGCCCAACAGGAGGGTTGAGAAGAGAGAATGAGGCAGCCGGAAGAGTAGAGGGAGTCAAGTGAGTGGAGGCTGGTTGTGTGAGGTTAAATGCGTTGAGGCGAAGCTAGAGTGTGAGTGGTTACTTAGATTTATTGTGCTACTCACAGGCTTGAACGGCAACATTTCACTTAAGGATGCTGCATAACTTGCTATATGTTTCACTATTGATGACAAGTTCCTTCTTTAAATAAGTCATGGTTTAAAATGCATGCATGACAAGACAATGTTATTGCACTTCCTGAAACAGCAATCTCACTTTACATATAAACGCGAGGAAGTCTGCAGATGCTGGACATCCAAAGCAATGCACACAAAATGCTGGAGGAACTCAGCAGGTCAGGCAGCATCTATGGAAATGAATAAACAGATGGCATTTTGGACCAGAATTCTTCTTCAGCGCTGAAAAAGGAGGAAGACTGCACTTTACACCTATTGACAATTAGTAACATCTAGCAAATCTCTAAAACTTATGTATCAGCAGAAGTTATAAAAAAGACCAACCATGACCATCATTGGTATGTTGAAAGCTTTAAATAATAATTTGTTTTCAATTTATAGAAAGAACTAAGTAAAGCCAGAGTAATACAACATTTTTAAAATAGCAGCACAAAAGATACGACATTCCAGCCTACAAACCGAACATCTGTAACAACTTTCAATACCAAGTTCTTGAAAGAGCTATAGAAGTTCATGGTACAACCAATGCAGATAATGCAGTACTAAATTCTGGAATGTATTTGCTACCCTAAAATAACTGTATTTAGATGATGAATTACCATAATTCTGCTCCCTAAGAGTTGAAGTTCTTGGAATGTTTTGAGTTCAGTGGTGCCTAGTAACCAACAAAGATACCTTCTTTCTGACCCATTTTCACACAGCCCCTTCCGTAACCAAAGTGCAGATATGATTTATTTTTACAACCTCTCTTCTTGAATGACCCGTCTTGGGAATGTGTTACAGCTGGCAATGATTTTCATTTATCTGAATTGTAATATCGACAAAGCCAAATTTATTACTTACCAAGCTGTGTTGAAGAAGATCGCAGAAAGCTGTCTCCTTAACCCATTCCCTTCCCCATTGTGATTCTGCTCAAAAAATGGTTATAGTTAGAAACTATATCCAAATGGCAAGATTTTATCCAAATGGCAATGGAGTCAGTCTACGTACACAAGGCAGAATGATGTAAAAATATGTTTTTTCCCCCTCATTGACGGCAGAATCACTGTCTTTCTCAACAACCAGAGTTTTCAAGCTGCTATGAGAAGTTGCAGCTAATGATTGCAGCTGGAAACAAGATGTCAAGTATCACCAAAGGCTCTGAGAGAAAGATGCTGGGAACCGTGAGCAGAACAGCACGGTGAAGGAGGATCACGTAATTGACACCTGGTCAGTATCAACTGAGACTAGAGCTGACACAGTTTTACAGGCCTGTGAACTACCCGCTGGTAAACCTTCCCACAGTGAATCATTGGGAGAACAGGATAACTAAATGAGGATGCTTTGGGAACTGACTGTTTGTGGAAGGAAAGGTTTGATAAATTGCTCTTGCAGCTCTTAAACCAAAAGGTTGAGATAATGATGGAATGGTATCAGTGGGAATTTGAAGGAGCTAAGAGAAAAACATACTCATGTGGATATGGGAATGTATATGTCACAAATGAACCTTCAGGATTGTATAGGAGATAAGCAATTAAATGTGTTGAGCAGAGAACAGATGTGAAGAATGTTGAAGTGAAAACAAATTTGTAGAAGATTTGTGAAAGTACAACAAAACTGGACAGGCATTAGAACAAAGAAAGCTTCAAGAAGATTAGAAGAAAAATGTGTAAAAGGGGCTGTCTGAGATGTGAACCTGGCCTGTGTTGTTATTTATAATTATTTTTAATACTCATGGGTAGTATTTCAATCCAAGCCATGTGTCTTGTGATTTAGTACAAAAAGTGTCATGTTGGAAAAGTAAAGCAAATGTGAAATTATTATAAACATGAGAAAGTCTACAGATGCTGGAAATCCAGAGCAACACACACAAAATGCTGGAGGAACTCAGCAGGTCCAGCAGCATCTGTGGAAAAGGGTAAACAGTCAACATTTTGGGCCATCAGTACTGGAAAGGAAGGGGGAAGATACCAGAATAAAAAGGTTGGGGGAGGGGATAGGGGATAGGTGAAGCCAGGTGGGTAAAGGGCTGGAGAGGAAGTAATCAGATAGGAGAGAAGAGTGAACCATGGGAGAAAGGGAAGGTGGAGGGGACTTAGGGGGAGGTGAGAAGAGGGAAGAGTGAGGAATAGAGGAAAAGTTTCATTTCTTTGAAACTTCAGCTAAGTGGGGCAGCTGCTTAATTGAGTCGAAATGTACTGTCCCAATGTGTCCCAATTAACTAGAATCCAGAGCATATTATACCCAAAGACAGAAGCAGCGATGAAACTATTTGATTGAACCCATTAGAGTTGTCTATAGTGAGGTGAACTCTGAAATTAGTACTTCTGACTGTAAATAATGGAGAATTGTTGAGGGGCAGTAAAATAAGCCACTGATGCTTTATTCTGCTTTGTGGCCATTTTTCTGATGGTCAATGGGGCACAGAAGGAATGCTAATTGTGATATTGTTGTTTGAAATATTATTGCCTACAGTTACGTGACAAAAGTATTATCACCTATTTGTCACTCTTCTGCTGAACATTCCATAGATTCTGCTGTAGGCTGCCAGTGAACTGGTTTATTATTGATGAAGGTCGCACAGGTTCTATACTTGGTGTTAATCCTTTCTGCCGTGTTATTTTTCAGTCGATGAGAATGTTAATGTTCCTACAAAATAAACCAGTAGTTTCACAAAATGATCACAATTAATGCTTGGCAGCAACTAGGATCATAGGTGATTAAAATTCTGTCATAAAAATTGCAAGAATAAAATTCAAATCAAAATATTTTAAGCTTGCTTTAAAAACAGCAATCTCCATGTTTTCATAGATGTGGTCGCCACACTACAGATTCGGCTGCACAGCAGACTCGGCAACTGTGCATGCGTCAGTTAATTATTATTTCATTATGGCGTCATTTAACTCCCGTTTTGTTGTAGCGCTTGCCAAGACTTGAGCAAATCACAGCAACGTTATGCAGCCTACTTGTATTCAGCCTTGCCTGAGAAAGTGGACTATCGAGTCGACTGGAGACTAGCGGTATTCGCTTTATATTTAGATATTCCCTTTCAGCCATGGTGTTGGTGGTTTCCATTTGAGATTTCCGTTAACGATCCTGTTTGGCCTAACGTTTATTGTTTTCTTTTCCCTCTAAATCTGTTCGCATTAAAGTCTGTGAACTATCGACCTGCTTCAGTGTCTCTCACTCTGCACTTGGGCCATATCCGAGCGTAGTGATGCACCATCAATAACTCTCTGAGACATGAGGTGAGATATCGGCTTTTATTGACTGGAAGAAAGAACAAGCAGCAATTGACCACCATGCTACATCCTGGAGACTGAGGGCAGGGCTCAGGCCCCAATCGCCTTTATACCGGGGTCTGTGGGAGGAGCCACGGTCAGTGGGAGGAGCCACAGGAGCAGTCAGCAGGGGGGGCGTGTCCAGACAGGTATATGCAGTTCACCACACGTAGTAACAGCAAGTCTCGACCACACAAAGATGGACCAGACAGAGAGAGAGCAGCTGACCTTGGCCTGAGATTTATTGGTCAGGTAGGGGGTAATTGAATCTGTTCTGAGGGAAATTACTGCAGCAATGATGCAGATAATCTCGCGCTGACAAGCCCTGTCTCATGTAGAGCAACTGTCCCACAGCTCACCACAGACAATCGGAGTCAGGTGTCTGCAATTTCCGCTCTCACGGCCGCCGTTCATGAGCTCACAGTGGACAGCCAGGGGTCAGCTGACAGCCATTAGCCTTCTTGCCAATGCAATTCAGCAACCTTTGGCCACTTCAGTCCCACTCCCAGCACCTCACAGGTCTTCTTTTTGCTGCTGCCGACAAACTCTGCCACTATTACTCCCACTCCTGCACCCGTCCAGAATTGACTCCTGCTCTCAGACCATCACAGACTCCCGTGTCCGTACAAGAGCCGAATATTCCACCACTGGGCAGATACTCTGGTGGCTGCAGAAATTTTTTTTTTCCGCTCGCAACTTTTTTTTAGTAATTTTTTTATGAGTTTCTATAATGCAACAAAACAAAAAAAAACAAAAAGGTTTATACAGTGCAAAACAAACATATCAAATGTACAGTTCATAACAATTAAGAAAAAGCACACATAGTAGAATTGTATAAAGTTGGGCTGCAGAAATTTTATTACCTAATACAAGCTGACGTTCCAAGCCCAACCTGGTCGTTTTGGTGACAATGCATGAAAACTGGTGTACATGGTCAATTTTCTTGTCAGACCTCCACTCAGACCTCACACTGCCCTATGGGAGCAAGGATACCCGTTCTGACATTTCATTGCGGAGTTAAGGAGGATTTTGACCTTCCAGTACGAGTTCATGAGGCTGTTCAGGAGGACCTGCGCCAAGGCCGAGGGACAACGAGGGTCTATGCAGTCAAATTCCACATGCTTGCAGTAGAGACGGGTTGGAATGAGAAATCTCTTATCACTGCCTTCCAGCGTGGACCGAACACAGGGCTCCGGCATGAGATCTATGTTTGTGATGAGCAGGATAGTCTGGATGACCTGATTAATCTGGCTATGCAAGCTGACGACCAGGTGACTGCGTGGCACAGGGAAATAATGGTTCTAACTTCCTACGCACCATCTGATCACTGTCTTTCCTCCATCACCCTCCATGCAGCACCTAGCCGGCAGAGGAGCCTATGCAAGTGGGGCGCATGCGCCTGTCTCGGGAGGAACGTGAACGGTGCAGGAGAACAGGGTCCTGCCTCTATTATGGTAGTCCAGGACATTTCTGGGCAGCATGTCCCAAGTATCCAGTAAAAACAGGATACCCGTCATGTTCACAGCTTCCTTGTCGTGGGGGTCTTGGGCCCATGAACTTAAAGCATTTATCAACTCTAGTGCAGCCAGGGATCTCATGGTCCTCTCTCTAGCTCGAAGATGGGATGTTCCAAAAGAGAAAATATCAACATCAAGGCCCTGGATCGTCAATGTCTGGCCAAATCCACTTTTCCTCCAAACCCCTCAAATCTGTGCTCAAAAGCAAGCAAAGTGAACAACGCTCATCCAGTCCGGTTGATTCACCTGAACTGCCACTGGTGCTTGGTCTCCCCGGGGTTATCTTGGCATAACCCATGGATTGATTGGTCTCTAAAAGCACTCCAAGAGTGGGGACGGCCATGCCTGTCTACCTGTCCGGGTCCAGCTCAAGCTCCATCCCATGAATCCCTGCCTGTGTCAGCTGAGGATGTGGACCTGTCTGGGTCCAGCTCAAGCTCCATCCCATGAATCCCTGCCTGTGTCAGCTAAGGATGTGGACCTGTCTGGGTCCAGCTCAAGCTCCATCCCATGAATCCCTGCCTGTGTCAGCTGAGGATGTGGACATATCTGAGATCCAGCTGAACATGATGATCTTCTTGAGGTCTTCAGTAAAAGGAAGGCCACGTCCCAGCCCCACACCAGCCACATGGCTGTGCCATAGGCTTCCTATCTGGCACGAGTCCTCCCAGAACCAGTTCTTTTCCCTCTCTCGTCCCGAAACGGTGGCCATGGAGGAATACATCAAGGAGGCACTGAGCACGGGGTTTATCCGTCCGTCAACCTCGCTGGCAGGAGCAGACTTTTTTCCTGAGCAAGAAAGATGGCAAGCTCCTTCCCTGCTTCGATTATCAGCCCCTGAACAATGTCAGTATGAAGAATCGCACCTTCTGTCCCTGCTGGCATCTGCATTCAAACACCCCCCGGGAGCAACCATATTTTGCAGAATTGATTTGTACAATGCTTACAATTAGGTTTGTATCAAAGAAGGGGATGAGTAGAAGATGGCTTTCAACACCTCTAACAGCCAATATGAGTACCTTGTTATGCCCTTTGGTCTCGCCAAAGGATCCAATGTTTTCCAGGTCTTAGTTAATGATGTGCTCAGGGACAAGCTGAATCGGTTTGTTTTTGTGTTTTAGACGACATCCTTATCTACTCCCGCTCTCATCAGGAACGCATCCAGCATGTCCGGAGGGTTCTCAGACAGTTCCTCCCTTCTTCACCCGGTTTAATTTCATCCTCACCTATTGTCCTGGCAGCAAGAATACTAAGGCCCACGCTCTCTCCCGGCAGTTCGATGGATCTGAGGACTATGCCAATCCAGAGCCCATTCCTCCTCACTCAAGTATCACTGCTCTGGTGATCTGGAGAGTAGATGTGGAGGTGAGGGCCGCCCAGCAGTCTGACCCAGGCCCAGGTGGAGGACTTCCCAACCAGCTGTTTATTCCAGCTGTGGTGCATTCCAAAATATTGGAATGGAGTCACTCCTCCCATCTGGCTGGCTATCCAAAAATTCACCTGACCCGTGAGTTTACTAAGAGACAATTTTGGTGGCCATCTATGTCCCAGGATGTCCCACCTGCTCTCGGAACAAGACATCGCACCAATGCCTTGAGTGTCTGTTATGTCCACTGCCTGTGCCCCATCGCCCCTCGTCCCTCCTCTCAGCAGATTCCATCACTGGGCTACCCCTGGCCAATAGAAACACCACCATTTTAGTTATTGTGGATCAATTTTCCAAGGTTGCCCACTTCATTGCCCTCCCCAATCTCCCATCGGCTCGTGAGACTGACACACTCATGGATCGACATGTGTTCAGACTTCATGACTTCCCTTAAAACAGTGTCTGATGGTGGGCCACAGTTCACTCCCCGCTTTTGGAAGACTTTCTGTTCTCTTGTAGGAGCCACAGCCAGCCTCCCATCTGGCTTCCACCCCCAATCCAATGACCAGATTGAGAGAGTGAACCAGGAGTGGAGACAACCCTACGCTGCCTTGCCTCTTCCAGCCCTGTGTCTTGGAGCTCCCAAGTGGCTTGGGCAGAGATTGCCTATAATAATTTCCAGTCACCCTTCACAATTAAGTCCCCCCTTTGAATGCCAGAAAGGATTGCAGCCACCCCTTCTCCCTGACCAGAAGATTGACGCAGGAGTTCCTGCTGCTGAACCGCTGATCCAGCGCTACAAGCGCACTTGGAGACGAGCCAGGGCTTCTCTGCTGCGTGCCCAGAAATGACAAGCGCAGTAGGCTGATCGGCTCCACCAACCGTTAGGGCTAATCAAGCCAGGAGAGGTCTGGTTAGATCTTCCCCTGAGAGTCGAGAGCCACAAACTGGCACTGCGCTACGTGGGACCGTTTGTAGTGGAAAAGGCTGTCAACAAGGTGTTGTAAAGATCGCATTGACCAGCATCACTGTAGATCCACCCAGTATTCCATGTTTCCCAGCTCAAGCCATTACTACCTCTCCCCTGGCCCAAGTCACCCCACCTCCCCTCCTCACTGCCTGGTAGATGATTCCCTTGTCAATACAGTGCAACACCTCCTGGCATCCTGAGCACGTGGTAAGGTCCTGTATCTTGTGGATTGGAAAAGGTCCTGAAGAACATTTTTGGATCCCGGCAATTTTTGGACAAGTTGCTCATTCGGGACTTCCAGCAGAAACTGGTCAGTGGCACCACAGGAGCTGCGCCTGGGGAGGGGGCCCTGTCACAACCACGGACTCGGCTGCGCAGCAGATTCAGCAATTGCGCTCCTGAATATGCACGTTTCAGCTGATTATTATTTCATTATGGTGGTATTTAACTTCCTTCTTTTCGTCATAGCGCTTGTCGAGACTTGAGTAAAGCACAGCAGTGTTACAGTGCCTGCTTGCATTCAGCCTTGCCTGAGAAAGTGGACCATCCAGTCGACTGTATAGTCCACTGACACTGAAGATTAGCGATAGTTGTTTTATATCAAGATATTCCTTTCAGTCGTAGAGTTGGCATTGAGTTTTCCATTTGAGAGTTTAGTGAACAGCCCTGTTTGGCCTTGCGTTTATTATTTTCTTTCCCTTAAAATTCTGTTTGCAGTAAAGTCTGTGAACTATCGACCCACTGCAGTGTCCCTCTCTTCGCACTTGGGACAGATCAGAGCGAACTGACGGAGGTGAACAGAAATGGTGGGTCCTTCCTTCAACTAATAAAATAGTGACCTCACTTTCTTCACCCCCTTGGAGCCAATACATACTTAAAAAATATTCTGCAGCCAACTCAAATATTATTGTTGGTATTAAGTGTGACCAGGGTTCGCTGCGAAGTAAAAATAATAACAATGAACAGAAACTGAAAGATAGCTTTTCAGGAAATCTACTTATTCTTTTTCAAAATCTGAGCATTTCTGGCAAGGCTAGCATTTGTTGCCCACCCATAATTGCCCTCAGAAAGTTGACGGTGACTTGCTTTCTTCAATTGAGGAAGTGTTTCTTGTGAAGATGGTTTTAAAGTGCTGCTGGATAGGAGTTTCAGGATTGAGATGAGAATATGCATTATCACATCAGAATGGTGTACAATTTGAAAGCATATTTTAGCGCTTGCCCCTCCTGATGCTGGAGGTCATGTGTTGGGTAATGTTATTGCGACAACAACTTTGCATTCAGTGTTAGCAAGACCAAGGAACTGATGTGGACATCACATCATAGAAGGGTTGGCAGAACACACGTCAGTCCTCATTGAGGGGATCTGTGTTGGAAAGGGTGAGCAGCTTCAAGTTCCTGGGCTTCAACATTTCAGAGGATCTAGCCTACATTGTTGCAATCACAAAGAAGGCACAAAGTGGCTCTACTACATGAGGAGTTTGAGGAGATTTGGTATGTCACCAAAGGCTCTTGCGGTGAGCATTCTGACTGGCTGCATCACAGGCTAGTATGGAACCTCCAATGTATAGGGTTGCCAGAGGCTTCAGAAGGTTGTAGACTCATATACGTTCCACCATGAATATAACACACCCCGCCCTTGAAGACATGTTCAGGAGGCAGAGCCTCAAGAAGGTGACATCCATTATTAAAGATCCATACCATCCAGAATATAAACTGATTTATTATCATTGGGGAAGAGATATAGGAGCCTGAAGACCCACACTGAATGTTTTAAGAACAGTTTCTTTCCCTGCACGTCAGATTTCTGAATGGTCCAGGGCCCCATGAACATTTCCCCATTATTCACCTTCGGCACCATTAATTAATTTTTATGTTTCGCACTTTTCTGTTACCACAAAATGATAAATTTCATGACATGAGTCAGTGACAATAACCCTAATATAACCTATATAACCTAATATAACCTAATGTGAACATATAACCATATAACAATTACAGCACAGAAACAGGGCCCATCTCAGCCCTTCTAGTCCATGCTGACGCTTACACTCACCTAGTCCCACTGGCCCGCACTCAGCCCATAACCCTCCATTCCTTTCCTGTCCATATACCTATCCAATTTTACTTTAAATGACAATAAAGAAACCTGCCTCTACAACTTCTACTGGAAGCTCATTCCACACAGCTACCACTCTCTGAGTAAAGAAATTCCCCGTCGTGTTACCCTTAAACTTTTGCCCTCTAACTCTCAATTCATGTCCTCTTGTTTGAATCTCCCCTACTCTCGATGGAAAAAGCCACGTCAATTCGATCTATCCCCCTCATTATTTTAAATACCTCTATCAAGTCCCCCCTCAACCTTCTACGCTCCAAAGAATAAAGACCTAACTTGTTCAGCCTTTCCCTGTAACTTAGGTGCTGAAACCCAGGTAACATTCTAGTAAATCTTCTCTGTACTCTCTCTATTTTGTTGATACCTTTCCTATAATTCAGTGACCATACTGTACACAATACTCCAAATTCGGCCTTACCAATGCCTTGTACAATTTTAACATTACATCCCAACTCCTATACACAATACTCTGATTTATAAAGGCCAGCATACCAAAAGCTTTCTTCACCACCCTATCCACATGAGATTCCACCTTCAGGGAACTATGCACCATTATTCCTAGATCACTCTGTTCTACTGCATTCTTCAATGCCCTACCATTTACCATGTATGTCCTATTTGGATTATTCCTACCAAAATGTAGCACCTCACACTTATCAGCATTAAACTCCATCTGCCATCATTCAGCACACTCTTCTAACTGGCCTAAATCTCTGTGCAAGCTTTGAAAACCTACTTCATTATCCACAACGCCACCTACCTTAGTATCATCTGCATACTTACTAATCCAATTTACCACCCCATCATCCAGATCATTAATGTATATGACAAACAACATTGGACCCAATACAGATCCCTGAGGCACACCACTAGTCACCGGCCTCCAACCCGACAAACAGTTATCCACCACTACTCTCTGGCATCTCCCATCTAGCCACTGTTGAATCCATTTTACTACTTCAATATTAATACCTAACGATTGAACCTTCCTAACTAACCTTCCGTGCAGAACCTTGTCAAAGGCCTTACTGAAGTCCATATAGACAACATCCACTGCCTTACCCTCATCAACTTTCCTCGTAACCTCTTCAAAAAATTCAATAAGATTTGTCAAACATGACCTTCCACGCACAAATCCATGCTGACTATTCCTAATCAGACCCTGTCTATCCAGATAATTATATATACCATCTCTAAGAATACTTTCCATTAATTTACCCACTACTGACATCAAACTGACAGGCCTATAATTGCTAGGTTTACTCTTAGAACCCTTTTTAAACAATGGAACCACATGAACAATATGCCAATCTTCCAGCACCATCCCCGTTTCTAATGACATTTGAAATATTTCTATCAGAGCCCCTATTATTTCTACACCAACTTCCCTCAAGGTCCTAGGGAATATCCTGTCAGGATCTGGAGATTTATCCACTGTTATATTCCTTAAAAGTGCCAGTACTTCTCATAGTTTCCATAACTTCCCTACTTGTTTCCCTTACATTACACAATTCAATATCCTTCTCCTTAGTGAATATTTTGATTCCAGTTCTGTATAGCCTGTACTGTTGTAGACTGCCAGTGTTTGCAGGCAATGAAATGTTCAGAAACCACAAAGGTTAAAATCTACAATTACATAATGAAAACAAACCAGCATTTTCCATCACTCCAAATTAGCATTGCTGCATTAGGGCTTATACTAAACAACACAAGTGCGGCTGTAAATCAGACATATTCCATTCAATATCAGAACAAGCTTAAGGGGCTGTATGGCCCACAGCTCTGAGACGTACAGCTATGTGGTAAAAACGCAGAAACCATACAATGGGAACAGAATTTCCCTAAAATGTGTGAAATTTGGTAAAAGACAAATTCAACATACAGCATTTGTTCTATGCAAACAATGCTTTCCTCATTCAATATTATTAGACTGCAAACTCCAGAATTTTACAAGGTCAATTACCAATTTTTCCCATTTACACTGAAATCTTGTTACTCATAAACATTGGTCTCATTCTCATTTATATAAAGAATTAATTATCCCGGTGGCAAAAATACAATCAGAACTAATGGCTAGCCCGAATGCACAATAATGAAACATCTTTCACCCGAAGACCTACACAGTAAATTCTAAATATAAACACTACACAGGTAATTAATGTAGACATGCAAGGTAAGCATAAAATAATAAATTAATCTGAACATGTTTATTATGCTGCAGAGTACTGGGAGGATGAGACAAGTGTAGTAGTTTCTGTCACCTCTGGCTAGTAGATTAAGTACATGATTAATAGGCTTCTCTAGTGAGTTGGCAAAGCTAGCCTCAAGTACAATGTTAAAAGCTGCAAGCTCACAAGATCACAACTAATGATAACTCTCTATTTTCTAACCCACAAGTCATAACCCTTTGATGAAACTGCTTTATTGTATATTTCAAAAGATCATTTACTAAGCTTTTCAAAAATATCAGAATAATTTCATAGACTGACACGCCTAGCTTTAATGGCAGTCACCTCAAAATGGGTTTGGGAGCAATCATGAAAGTAGCCTACCGCCAGGTGCCTGTCATCTTTTGAAGGGTCTCATTTATTAAGGTCATAAGGATGCAAAATGTTAAAAATTATATTAGTTGTTACTTAAGGACCGAAGTGATCAAAGACTTCAATGATGGAGCCAAAGAAGACTAACCAACAGCCAAAAATAATTTTGAAAGGACAAGAAGAGCAGGTGTGAATGTTTGGAGGACGCTGTAGAAATCTGAGTTGCTGCCAGACAGGAAAATGTGCCAACTAGGTTTGCCAAGTTGTCTGTTGTCTACCTGGATAATGGCTTCCGAAGCCAGCACTGCTGAGCTTTGTATCAGTATTGTCACATGCTCCAAGATACAGTGAAAAGCTTGTCTTGCATACTGTTTATACAGATCAAATTATTACAGTACTCTGAAATAGAATAAGGTAAAAACCATAATAATGCAAAGAAAATATAAAAGCTGCCAAAAAAGTGCAGTAGAGGTAAATGATAACAAGATAGAATTTGAAGCCAAGCATCCATCTTGTCATATAAGATGTCCGTACAAGAGTCTGATAACAGTGAGGCAGAAATTGCCCTTAAGACTGGTGGTACATCTTTTCAGGCTTTTGTCTCATTTGCCTGATGAGAGAGGGGAGTAGAGAGAATGCCTGCAAGTGGGAGGGGTCTTTGATTATGCCGGCTGCTTCACTGAGGCAGTGAGAAATATAGATAGAGTCCACAGAGGGATTCCCATGATGTGCTGAGTTGTGTCGACCATTGTCTGCAGTTTCTTACAATCATGCCATACCAAGCCGCTATGCATCCAGACAGAATGCTTACTACGCTGCATCGATAAAAGTTGGTAAGGGTTGGCAGGTCATGTGGATAGGTCCTTACCCTCCTGTGGAAGTGAAGTTGTTGGTGAGCTTTCTGGTGATATCAACATGGTTGGACCAGGACAGAATATTGGTGTTCACACCTAGGAACTTGAAACTTGCAACCCTCCCAACCTCAACACCATTGATGTATATAGGAGCGTGTGCACTGCCCCCTTCTCTGAAGTGACTAACACTTCTGATTTTTCGACATTGATCGAATGGCTGTTGTCATGACACCATGTCGCTAGGTTTTTTTATCTTCTTCTACTCCAGCTCATCACAGTGATATCATCTTCAAACTTGCAGATGGAATTATACCAGAATCTAGCCATGTACTCATGAGTGTGGAGGGGGTAGAGTAGGGGCTGAGGACCACCAATGTTTAGAATAATCATGATGGAGGTGTTGCTGCCTATCCTTACTGATTGCAAGGATCCAGTTGCAGGGGGAGGCATTGAGAGTTTGATGATGAACTTACTTGGAATAACAGTCTTGAAGGCAGAACAATAGTCAATAAACATAGTCTGACATAGGTATCTTTACTGTTCACATGCTCCAGGGAAGAGTGTAAAGCCAGGGAGATGGTGTCCACTGTAGACCTGTTTTGGCAAAGGCAAATTGCAATGTGTTGAAGTTGTCTGGAAAGCTAGCATTGAGGTGTGCCTTGCCAGCTTCTTGAAGCACCTCATGATGGTAGATGTCAGAATCTCTGTGTGGTAGTCATTAAGGCATGATATCCTGCTTTTCTTGAGTACCAGGATGACAGTGGCCTTCTTAGAGCAGAATAGAATCACAGTCTGAAGCAAGGAGGAGTTAAAAATGTCTGCATATACTTCTATCAGCTGATCCACATAGAATCTAAGGACACGGCCAGGATACCATCTGGGTCCAATGCTTTCTGCAGGTTCACCCTCTGAAACACTGATCCCAGGCCCATGCCAGTGAATGTAGATTCAGGTGCACCCAGACACTGAGTGCTGATATATACCTTATCTGATCAAACCATGCATAGAATATACTTAGCTCATCGGGAAGAGATATGCTGTTGTCAATGATACTGCCCAACTTGGTTTTGTAAACCACTATAGTATATAAGTCCTGCCACAGCTGATGGCTGACTGGACCTCGATTTTGGACTGGCACAGTCTCTTAGAATCTCTGATACATTCATGAAGGTTATATCTTGATTTCTCTTAAGGGTCAGGGTCACCTGATTTGAATGCTGCCAACCTAGGCTTGAGAAGAAAGTGGATCTCCCAGTTCATCCATGATTTTCAGTTGGGAATCATTCAGTTTGTCCTCTTTAATACACAGTCATCAACATTCAGTGTCTCATTGGCAGTTTTGGTCACCCGCAGTTACCCTGCCAAATGTACACGTAATAATGGAACTCAAAGCACCAGGAACCTCCACATTGATTGTGCAGACATTGAACTAGTACACGCTCCCAGACAGGTGGCAAAAAAGTTAAAGGTGACTTATGTATCCTCATAATTATTCTCATTAAGTTGAGTTACTAGTTCTGTAAATATCATTGGTAGAAATCAGAAGTTATTATATTAATACTGGAAATTTTTTCAAACGTACATGCTAATGAATTATAATTAATGTGAACACATGGAGATATGTGCATCAGGGTTGCAATGTAAAACTGAATAATGTCATCACTGGCACTAAAATTGGAAATTGTTCACTCAGTGCATCCAGACCTAGATTCTATGGAAAGTTATGGTGTTTCCCATACAACTGCTAATATTTCCAAGTAAGAAAGTGATTTATACACAAACAGGCAATGCCTAAAGTTGCATTCAGCATTCATCATTGTTCTTCCAAATGTGGTCCATAATATTTCTAAATATTCTGGATGCTGTCAAGAGTCACTCAGAGTGTCATCATCAGCTACGTCACTGGGTGTGCTTGAGTTGTCTGTCAAAATTCTTCCAATGTCTCCTTGGCAAACTGTGTTCTGCCTGCAACCTCCCACGTCGATCCTCCAACAAGATCCTATTACGTCATGGTAGGCACTTCTGCTATTCTTGTCGAGGGATTTAGCCTCTGTAGGAACTTCACGAGATAAGCACAATCAGTGGTCGTCAGCCTGATGACCAAGACACCTGGAGAGCTTTGTTTATTTCATCAAATATTGCCCCAATTTTCATTCAACTATTTCACTCAAATAACAGTATCCCAGACAAAATAGTCCTTGTTTTAACAACAATGAGAGTCATGCTAGACTATATTCTTAAGTCCTGGGGTGAGGGTTGAAATTTCTCAATCTATTGATCAGGTATTATCGATTAAGTACAGTTAACAATCTCCCAATTGAAATCTGCTGCCGAATTTCAGTTCAAATTCTATGAACACAAGAGTTTCTGCAGGTGCTGGAAATTCCAGACTAATAAATAGAAAATGCTGGAGGAACTCAGCAGGTCAGGCAGCATCAGTGGAAAGGAATAGAGTCAATGTTTCAGTCCGAGACCCTTCACCACAACCATACAGGAAGGAGGAAGGAGTCAGAATAAGAAGATGGGGGTAGGGGAATGAGTACAAGCTAGAAGGTGATAGGTGAGGCCAGTTGAGGTGGAAGGTGGGTGGAGTAAAATGAGAAGCTGGGAGGTGATAGATGGAAAAGATCACCTCCCAGCTTCTCACCTCACTCCCTCCTTCCCTCTCCCCATCTTCTTCCCCTTTCCTTTCCAGTCCTGATGAAGGGTATCATCCTGAAATGTTGACTACTGTACTTATTCTTCATTGCTGTGCTGTAAATACTGCCTGACGTGCTGAGTTCCTCCAGCATTTTGTGTGTGTATTTCCAATTCTATAATATGTTAAACAAGTCTCCACAACTTGGGAGTTTCAGTACACCTTAAAACTAAGAACAGTCAATGTGGTATAATTGTTAATTCATGGCACTGTTCTTCATGGTTATTTATGAAAATACAATTGTCATTGCTTAAAAAATATTTCTCAGGCTTTTCTCAGTCCAACAGCAGTGTTCTCTATCCTCCCGCATGCTTCTGAGGCAAGAATTATATACAGCAGGAAACTTAAAGCACTGGAAAAATGCCATTGAAGCTGCCTGTGCAAGAATCTCTAGATTCACCGGGAAGTCAAGTGAACCAATGTCCCTCATATGGAGGCCAGACCCTGGTTACACTTAGCTGTGTTGTGCAGATAACATTATTCACATGAGGGACTGTTGAAGAAAAAATGGATGAATCCAAGTATCTCTTGGCTTTTCAAAAGTCTAGAACTTTTTTAAAAATGGGTATTTACGATTTATTTGTGTAAAAAGCAAAAAAAGTGCAAATCAAAAACACCCAAACACTAATTCCTCCTACTTACACAATGTCCATATTCCACATCCCTCCATCTTCCTTATATTCATGTGCCTATCTAAACGTCTCTTAAAAGCCTCGAATACACTTGCCTCTACCTCCAAACCAGGCAGCGCATTCCAGGCATCCACCACTCTCTGAGTAAAAAACTTACCCTCTCTCACCTTCAATGCATGCCTTTTGGTATTTCATTTCAACACTGGGAAGCAGATATCCCTGTTTACTCTATAATCTTATAAATCTCTATCAGCTCTCCCCTCAGCCTCTGCTGCTCCAGAGAAAACATCCCAAGTTTATCTCGCCTCTCATGATAGCACAATAAACCAGGAGGCAACTTGGTAAATCTTTCCAAAGCCTCAACATCTTTCCTACTGTGGGGCAACCAGAACTGTATAACTACCCCAAATATGGCCTAACCAGAGTTTTATAAGGTTACAACCTAACCTCTTGACTTTTGAGCCCAATGCCTCGACTAAGAAAAGCAAGCATTCTATAAGCCTTCTTAATCACTTTATCAACCTATGTAGCTACTTTCAAGGAACTATAAGCTTGGATTCCAAGATCTCTCTGTTCAGCAACACTGATAAGGATCTTGCCCTTAACAGTGTACTGTCTCCTTGCATTTGCCCTAAGGAAGTGCAACTCCTCACATTTATCTGGGTTAAACTCCATCTGCCATTTCTCTGCCCATGTCTGCAACTGATCTACATCGCACTATATTCTTTGCCAGTCCACAACTCCACCAATCTTGGTATCATCCACAAATTTACTAACCCACCCATTTACCTGTTCATCCAAGTCATTTATAAACATCAGAAACAGCAGAGGTCCCAGCACAGATCCCAGCAGAACACCAACTAATTACAGGCCCTTCAACCACCTGCCTTCTATGCATAAGCCAATTCTGAATCCAAACAGCCAGTTCGCCATGGTGCCATGCATCTTAATCTTCTGGATTAGCGTCCCATGAGGGACTTCATCAAACACCTTACTAAAATCCATGTAGACAACACCATTACCCTATCTTCATCAATCTTTCTCATCACCTTGTCAAAAAGCTCAGTCAAGTTGGTAAGACACGTCCAGCCCCACACTGGATGAAATCTCTCTGATTTCATCATGAGTTTCAAATATCTTACCTCTAAGAATTTTCTCCAACAATTTCCCTACAACTGGTATGAAGTTCACTGGTCTATAGTTCCCAGGATTTTCCCTTGTTCCCTTCTTAAATAAAGGTAAAACATTAGTCACTCGCCAGTTTTCCAGGACTTTGCCT
Organism: Hemitrygon akajei; assembly: GCF_048418815.1. Classification (NCBI taxonomy): domain Eukaryota; kingdom Metazoa; phylum Chordata; class Chondrichthyes; order Myliobatiformes; family Dasyatidae; genus Hemitrygon; species Hemitrygon akajei. The sequence goes on from NC_133128.1 coordinate 89,701,102, forward strand.
ATGTTTAGACAGGGCACAAAGATACCGGTCAAGGCCCCAGCAATTTCAGTTCTTGCTTCCTTCAATAACCTGGGTTAAATCCCATTGGGCCCCGGTGTCTTATCCACCATAATACTCATTAGGAGGCCCAACACATCCTTCTACTTGACTCTAAACGCCCTAACACATTATGCAGTCAGCACTGATCCTCCACGTCCTTCTTTTGGTAAATACTGAAGTAAAGTACTCAATAAGTACCTCACTCACATTCCCCACTTAGTCCTTGAGAGGTCCCACCCTCTCCTTAGTTGCCCTCTTGCTCTTGACGCATGTATAGAATGCCTTGGGATTCACCTTAATCCTTCTTGCCAAGGACTTTTCATGACTCCTCCTGGCTTTCCCAATTCCCTTCTTTAATTCTTTTCTGGCTTCTTTATAGTCCTCATGAGCTCCATTTGGTCCTAACTTATGAAGCTTTACATACTTTTCCTTTTTCTTCTTGATTAAATTCATTAAACAGCCAGGCAACATCAACATAGAAAATAAATCAAAAAATGCTTCACAAAGATGCAATCTAAAACTCCACATACAAAAATAACAAGAAAAAGAGATACTAGTTTCAGTGAAAATCTTGATGAAATTGAAGGACTTACGATGGATCAGGTGAAGAGAGGAGCCACTTGAAGAGACAGAGGAGCTTAAAGAACAAGCTTTGCATTTGCTTGTGACCAGCTGAGTTCCCACCTCCAACCACTCACTCATGGGGAAAGGCTGTATATTTTGCAAATATACCAATGAACATGGGTTTAACTGTGTACTATCACTGTGAAGGAGAACAAGCAAGAAATAGAGGATACAGCAACATTTAAGGGTTAGAAGCCCACAAGTTAATAATCCTCCAAAATAACTTACTATTTATTACACAATTCTTTGGAAAATTCCTAATTATACATGTAACACTTACCCAAAAGGCTGGTATATGTCTAGGGGAAAAGGAGATCCAGCCACTCACCAACCCCGCCTCCCGTACACGCAGGTGCTGTGAGAATCGCGTTTATGCCCCGCACCCGCCAACAGTATCAAACCCACAACAAATACCGGTATGAAATACACTTTAAAGAGTTTACTAAAATTAAAAGAGTATTAGGCAATACAATATATATATATATACAAGAAAAAAACAAAAGGCGCCAACTTATCAAAGTTCAGTCAGTTTAGTGCACTCGTTGGAGCTCAACCAGCGAACCATTCGACCCCTCGTTGCTTGCCCCCGACTTACACGTCTTCCACCTCGGACTACCCGGTGGTCTTCCGAGCGCACGTCCACCTTCCTCGGCATCTCCCTCCCGACTCCCTTCACCCCCAAGCCCGCGCAACCCCTCCCCCAAGTTCCCAGCCTCACAAAACACAATAACATTCCCCATTGATTAACAAATAAATACAATTACCATATCAGCCATTCTAAAGCGAAACAACGGCGAGAGAAACATTTAACAGCCAAAGAAACATTCCTACTCGTAACAAACCAAAGAAGCCCTTTTTAGTAACATACACAGGACATTGTACATACAACTGAGAACATGGAAAACCTTTAAAACTATCTGATAAGTACTTGCTGATTTTCTGAAGGTACTTTTCTAACTGTGATTACATAAAATACACGTTGCGAAGCAGGACCACGATGGGAGGAGGCATTGGATCATCTAAACTGCAGCATTGATGTTCATTAATCTTGCAAGAGACAGACTTCCTGCCAATGGCACATTTATATTGAACTCAAATCTAAGTGAGTGGCAAAAGAATAACTCAAGTCAAGGGTACCTTTTCAGTCGAACAAAATGTTACAACCTCTGCAGAGTTCATGCAGGGATTCCCATAACCAGGCAAAGAGAAATTTCCAATGAGGCCTCGGCACTTTTTAATGATGTTCTCATTTAATAAACATGGACAATGCTTAAAATATGGAGACTGAGAACAGCAAGGAAAGAGAAACTGGTTTAATCTTCAATTCCTCATCTGTATACGATTCCTCCTGGAAGAAGCCCAGTAACTATTTCATTACTAATCTTGAAATAGTTGAATGGATTATTAGAATTTGTTAAACATTTTAAATTAGCCTTATGATTTTAAATGTAGTTTTGGAAAATATGACAATAATTAATACTACCTTGTCTGTAACTGCCTTTTAAACGACGCTGGCATGACTGGACAATTATTCATCTTTCATTCTTTCTTGTAGTTCATTTGAAGAAGATGGAAACTCAGCAGACATGGCAGTAGTAAGATTACCAAATTGACAAAGCTATTTTTCAGTGGCATTTTGAATGCCTGCTTTTCTTCATCTGTCTTGGAACTGTATTTTTGGGCAACTCTGAATGATATCTTTGATTAATCTAGCCCAGATTTATGAAACAGTTCTGATATGTAGCTGTTTAAATAAATAATACTCTGCAGCATTCTATATGAACTACTTAACTTGACCTAGATAAAGTTTGGGGCATCAGTATTAACTCTATCTGACTTGATCAATACTCTTTGGTGAAGTAGATTTAAACTACAGATATGTTTATACATATAATTAAATGAAATGAAATTAGATGACAGATTAGACCATACATTACTCAGACAATGTAAATTGTAAATGCTCAAAAATCACATTTGTTAATATTGCACTTGTAATTCACTCCTAAAAATATAGAAGAATTTTTTTTATTCTAACTTTAAAACACATTAAATTTCAATTGTAATATAATAGAAAAAATGTATTTAGTTAATATTTATAATTTTAGATCTTTGTCTTTTAGAATCTGTTATTAGAGTTTCCCTGGGTTACAAATGATCTGATCTACAAAATTGTAACTTTATACAAGTTCTTTTATACACTTTTAAAACAATTTTTCAAGCTAGTGCTACTAATAATAAAATACTTGATGGTACTGTATTTATTAATGACTGGCTTAAGTATAGGTGGGGTTAAGATAATTATTCAATGAAATGAAAAAAATATAGCACGCAGATTGTTGCTAATTTGTTTTGTGGCTTTCAGCGTTTCTTCCTAGCTTCTCCTGAAGCTTGAACAACACATAAAATACTGGAGGAACTCAGCAAGTCAGGCAGTATCGATGGAAGGGAATAAACAGGCAATGTTTTGCGTTGAGACCCTTCATCAGGACTGGAAAGGAAGGGAGCAGAGGCCAGAATGAGAAGGTAGGGGGAGGGGAAGTACAAGTTAGCAGGCACTAGGTAAAACCGGGTAAGGGGCAAGGTGTGTGGATGGGAGAGGGCAGGACGAAGTAAGAAGGTGGGAGGGCATAGATGGAAAAGGTAAAGGGTTGAAGAAGAAGGAATCTAATAGGAGAGGACAGTGAACCATGTAAGAAAGTGAAGGAGGAGGGGAACCAAAGGGTATGACGGGCAAGCGAGAAAAGCAGGGCTGACCAGAATGAGGAATGGAAAAGCAGAGAAGGAGGGAGGGGGAACAAATTACTGACGGTAGAGAAATTGATGTTCATGCCATCAAGATGGAGTCCACCCAAAAAGAATATGAGGTGCTCCTCCTCCAACCTGAGTTTGTCTTCACCATGGAGAAGGCCATGGACAGACATGTGAAAATGGAAAAGGGAAGTAGAATTGAAATGGATTGCCACTGGGAGATATTAACTTCTGCCGTGGACAAGGGTGCTCGATAAAGCTAAACCCAGTCTGTGTCAGGAATCCCTGAGGTAGAGCAGGACATACCACACCAAGAGCATCAGATACAGTAGATGACCCCGATAGACTCTGTGAAGTGTAGCCTCGCCTAGGACTGTTTGAGGCCCTGAATGGTGACGAGTAAGGGAGTATAGCACCTGTCATGCATACAGGGATAAGTTCAAGAAGGGAGATCAATGGGAATGGATGACTGGACAGGAGTGATGGGGTACTTGATATCATCTGTATGCATAAGGGCAGCAACAGAAAACAGACGTCTGATTTACAGTAAAATTCAGCTCATGGATAATTCTCAGAAACAAAACCCTGACATAACCCAGAGACTGCCTGAAATCCTTATCTCTTTATTAATTATTTCCTCCTGCTTTTCAGAAGGTGTATTGGCCTTCATCAATCATGGAATTGAGTTTAAGAGCCGAGAGGTAATGTTGCAGCTATATAGGACCCTGGTCAGACCCCACTTGGAGTACTGTGCTCAGTTCTGATCATCTCACTACAGGAAGGATGTGGAAACTATAGAAAGGGTGCAGAGGAGATTTACAAGGATGTTGCCTGGATTGGGGAGCATGCCTTATGAGAATAGGTTGAGTGAACTTGTCCTTTTCCCTTTGGAGCGAAGGAGGATGAGAGGTGACCTGATAGAGGTGTATAAGATGATGAGAGGCGTTGATCATGTGGATAGTCAGAGGCTTTTTCCCAGGGCTGAAATGGTTGCCACAAGAGGACACAGGTTTAAGGTGCTGGGGAGTAGGTACAGAGGAGATGTCAGGGGTAAGTTTTTTACTCAGAGGGTGGTGTGTGGAATGGGCTGCCGGCAACGGTGGTGGAGGCGGATATGATAGGGTCTTTTAAGAGGCTTTTAGATGGGTACATGCAGCTTAGAAAAATAGAGGGTTCTAGATAAGTCTAGTAATTTCTAAGGTAGGGACGTGTTCGGCAGAACTTTGTGGGCCGAAGGGCCTGTATTGTGCTGTAGGTTTTCTATACCCTGGGTACTTAAGAGGCAAGGCTCGCTGGCTGCTTGGCCCAGAATAATTTGCATATTGTAGGAGGCTTGCACACATGGTTGACAGGATGAGCTGAAGATTAAGGCCCCTCATCTCACTTGCCACTACCTATACCCCTCACTCAGCCCCCTCCACTCAAAACCACTTCATCTACTTGAGCTGCTGCCTTTACACTTGCACAGTTCTGACACAGTATCTCAACACAAAATTCCTTTGTCTCCCCAGGTACTTCTTGGCCAGCAGTTTGGTTCTTGGTTCCAGTAAGAGCGTTATCCTTTGACTAGGACACCATGGACTCTCACCTCTTTGACCGTCTCCCTCAAAAGACCTCGTAAAAGGCATCAGTGAAGTCCGTTTATACCACATCAATCTCACTACACACACTAACATACTTACTTACTTATTTTGAAACATTTGGTCAGATTTGTCAGATTGGATCTCCCTTTGACCAAACCATGTTTAAACCTTGCCTCTCCTAGGACAGATTATACTGTCCCTCAAAAAAATCAGTTTATTATCGCAGACATATGTCATGAAAGTTGTTGTTTGGTACTGGTATTGGTTTACCAAGATACAGTGAAGAGCTAATTTTGCAGCATCAGTACAGTGCAAGACATAAAAATTACTAAAAATTATCATGATAAGTAATGAGGTAGTGTTAATGGATCCATGAACTGTTCAGAAATGTGATGGCTGAGGGGAAGCTGTTCCCAAAATGCTGAGAGTGGATCTTCAGGCTCTTGTACCTCTTCCTTGATGGCAGTAACAAGAAGGAGGCATATCCTGGATGGTGAGGGTCCTTAACGATGGACATTGTGTTCTTGAGGCACCATCTTTTGAAGATGTCCTCAACAGCAGTGAGTGTTGTAACCATGATGGAAATGATGGAGTCTACAGCCCTCTGCAGGCTCCTGCACTGATGTGATGTTCACCAACCTGTATTAGTCTGATTGATCCCTGTTGAATAAAGGTTGAAACCCTGTCATCTAGTCATTTGTCATCTCTCTTTGAGCTCAAGAATGAGTCAGGGATACTTATTTCTTGTTATTTTAATTTTCTGCCCTATTCCCACTTTAACTTCTCTAGTTCCTACACTAACAACTTTCAGGTACAGGATCTCATCCTTCAATTAGGCAGTGTAAAATCTTTGGGCTCAGTTTTAAGCAGTTCATAAGCAGTGCTGCTTTCCTCAGATAACAGCAGTATACTAATTGTAACTGGTTGGTTGTTACACCATACCTCAATTCACCAATTTTTTTGTGCTCCTTGTGCATTATCACTCACTTTGTCATTATATTCATCAACCACCTTCTTTCATTAAATACCTTGGCCCTCCTTCCTATTGCAAAGGTTCCCTTTTGCTACCAACCACTTTTATTGATCATTAAATCTTGATGAAAATTTGGTGATATTACTAATGTTTCCCTCTTCACAGGTGGTGCAGAGTCCAATTTCAGGTACACGTCTTTTATTTTTCAAACAACCTTCCAACCTTTCAATCTGAGTTCCCTCTAAAAGCCAAAGTTATAGCTGAGATGAGAAAACTACTCCCTTCATACTCCAGCTCACAAGATTGGTGGTTCCAGTCCACACCTTCCTGCCTCCATGTTCTCCAAATTATCCTTCCCAATTTCCACCACCTTCAACAATGTTCTGCCATCTGACCATCTGCTCTTCCCCTCTTCTTTCATCATTTCCTTTGTGTGGTAAACTATGTATACCTGTCTGGACATGCCCCTCTGCTGACTGCTCCTGTGGCTCCTCCCACAGACCCCTGTATAAAGTCGATCGGGGCATTGCTCCTCCCTCAGTCTTCAACATGGTCGTGCTCCCTTTCTCGCTGTTAATAAAAGCCTATCGTTCACTTCCAGTCTCCTAGAGTTTTTGATGGTGCATCACTTTGTTACTCTCTACATCTTCATAAACAACTCCTCTTCACGTAGCACTTCCACATGCAAACTCTGCAGCTGTTCTTTCATTTTGTTTCTTATCCCTATCCTGGCACCAAGCCAAGTGAAGCAGCTATTCACTTGCATTCTTTCCAATTGAGTGTACTGCTTTCTGTGTCCATAACAACATTTCATCTATATTAAGGAAACCAAATGCAGATTGGGTGACTGCATTGTGGGGAACCTTCACTCAGCCCACAAAGGAACATCTGAGTCACCAGATGCCTTTCACTTTAATTTCCATTCCCATTCTGTCCCATTGATGCCTTTTGCATTGTTTCAACAGTGTCATGGTCCGGATTGGGTTCCTTTTAAATTTACCTTGTTTGTGTTACGATCTGGACCATTGACTCCTTGTTTCCCTTTAATTCCCTGTTTTCCCATGTCCCTCGGCTTGGTGATTAAAGGCAATTTACTCTCAACCAAACTGGCAGTTTATCAGTCTCCGGCTTCAGCCGTTCAGGGCGAGAGCGTTATGCAGCGTTAATGAAGTCACTGAAGCCAGTGCGAGCCAAAGTCATCTAGCCAGAGCCAACTAAGTTTCTTGCCAGAGCAAGCCAGGTCTCTTCCCAAAGCAAGTGCCAGCAAGCCACCTTCCCTTGCCAGAGCGGGTCCGGCAGGATTAACCCGCCAGGGTGAGTCAGGAGCTCACACTGTTTGGAGCAAACTTTGCTCAGTTATAGTACCGTCTATCATTGTGTGGTCTCCATATCCATGTCCTGTGTTTAAAAGGGGTCTCGGCCCTATACCCTGGAAGGGTCCTGACCCTGTGTTAAGAAGTGTCCCGACTCTGTCCTGTGTCTAAGGAGGATTCCAGGCTCAGTGTTTTATATCCTGCGTCTGAGTCTGTCCCGTGAATAACCATATAACTATATAACAACTACAGCACAGAAACAGGCCATCTCGGCCCTTCTAGTCCGTGCTGAATGCATACTCTCAGCTAGTCCCACCTACCTGCACTCAGCCCATAACTCTCCATTCCTTTCCTGTCCATATACCTATCCAATTTTTTTTAAATGGCAAAATCGAACCTGCCTCTACCACTTCTACAGGAATAAGAAGAGTCCCGACTCCATCCTGTGTCTAAGGAGGATTCCCGACTCAGTGTTTTTTGTCCTGTGTCTGAGTCTGTCCCGTGAATAAGAAGAGTCCCGGCTCCATGCCCTGTGTCTAAGGAGGAGTCCCGCCTCAGTGTTCTATGTCCTGTGTTTGAGTATCAAGTCCTGGGTCCGAGGTCCCAGTATCAAGTCCTGGCTCTGAGGTTCCAGTATCAAGTCCTGGCTCTGAGGTTCCAGTATCAAGTCCAGGCTCCGAGGTTCCAGTATCAAGTCCTGGGTCCGGGGTTCCAGTATCAAGTCCTGGCTCTGAGGTTCCAGTATCAAGTCCAGGCTCCGAGGTTCCAGTATCAAGTCCTGGGTCCGGGGTTCCAGTATCAAGTCCTAGCTCTGAGGTTCCAGTATCAAGTCCTGGCTCTGAGGTTCCAGTATCAAGTCCTGGGTCCGAGGTCCCAGTATCAAGTCCTGGGTCTGAGGTTCCAGTATCAAGTCCTGGGTCCGAGGTTCCAGTATCAAGTCCTGGCTCTGAGGTTCCAGTATCAAGTCCTGGCTCTGAGGTTCCAGTATCAAGTCCTGGCTCTGGTGTTCAAGTATCAAGTCCAGGCTCCAAGGTCTATGTTCCGAGTCCTGGCTCCAATCCTCGAGCTCCGAATCCTGGCTCCGATCCCCGAGCTCCAAGTCCTAGCCCAGACCCCGAGTCCCGGCCTAGTCCAGGGCCTGAGTCCTTGTCCATTACGCCTATTCCCGTTTCCATTTTGCTCTCCTTGATTTCGCTCTGTTCTATCCTTGTGTCATGGCTCTCCTTGTAACTAGTAATAAACTCTATTTAGTTAACCCCACAAAACAGTGTTTGGGTCCTCCCCCAGCACCCTTGCCCCCACATTGTGACATACAGAAGCTTGAGGAGCTGCACCTCATCTTCCATTTCAGCGTGTTACACTTTTGAGGATTCAAGGTCAAATTCAATTTCTGGTCATTTACTTTCTCAGCTTGTTTCATAACCGACAAGATCTGCTGTCAGGTAAATCATCTGCATTATGAACTTATTTTTTCTCTCTGTCATTGATGCTATAAACCAGCTGAGAATTTCATTTGGTTTCAACTCTCTGCAACAGCTCAGACATGCATTTTCCAGCTTTTAATATCCCTTTGTTCTCACTTCTCTCGTTTTTTCTGTGCCCTCACCTACCAATAGGCTGCATAATCAGAATATAACCATGACATTCCTGGCCTCACCCCCTTTCTTTTATGCAAGCCTCCTCCCCACCCTCCTTACAACTTATCTTTTCTCATTTTTCTAAGACTGGTGAAGAGTTTTTGACCTGAGACATTATCATTAGTTTTTTCCACAGATACTACCCGAGCAGCAGAATGTTTCCATCATTTCCTGTTTTTATTCCAGGTTTCCAGTTTATACAGCTTTTCAATTTTTCTTCACTGCCATTATAATTAAAGGACCCAGACGTGCTGATGTTGACATTTTGAGAGAGTTAGCAGTGATGGGCTGAAAATGACCAGTTCAAAAGAACAATTACATCTAAAAGCCAAAATTAGAGGAAGAGTACTGTATTCCAGGTGATTTTCCAATCAAAAATGAGCTAATCCAGCATCTCAGCAATCTCTATGGATTATTACCTGAGCCACCTGCAAATTGGAACAGGGCTAATAAGGTATGAGAGCTAAATGGTTGGTAAAGAAGAAGTGGTTTTGAATTTATGGGTTAATGGCACCGGTACTGGGGAAGAAGGGAACTGTTCTGATAGGACGAGCTCCATCTGAACCATGCTGGGAGTGAGTTTACAACCTTCTGCAACTTTGTACTTTGCCACCTCCTTACCATTCAGAATGCTCTCCACAGTACATCTGTAGAGGTTTGCTAGAGTCTTTGGTCTCCTCAGACTCCTAATGAAATATAGCCCCTGCTGGGTCTTCAAATTGCATCAATATGTTGGGCCCAGGATAGATCTTCAGAGACATTGACATCCAGGAACTTGGCTCTCCCTTTTCACTGTCGACCCCCTCAGTGGTGGTTGGTGTGTGGTCAAACTTGCTGTAACCAATGAGCTGATAGAACAGTAAACCAGAATGTTGAACGCACTCAGCAGGCCACACATTGGCAAAAGTGATGCAGATACCAGACTGAAGACCCTCCAACAGATCTGAAAGAACGAGAAAGTAGATGTGTTTTGTTGCAGTGAGTGGGAGGGGTGAACACAACAGAGGGAATGTCCGTGGAAGAGGAACCACCAAGTAATTGTTCTCAAGATAATAATTACTTTAGGAATCACCAGTTAGAGGCCAAATTGAAACTGAGGAGGTGTAACCACATCTGTAGCGTTAAAAAGAGAACCTCATCTTCCAAATGTGCATATTACAACCTTGGGGATTCGATAATGAATTTAACAATTGACCACCTTTTTGCAGCCTCTCTCCATTGATGTGGCCATAGTTTCACTTCGTTTATTTTTATCTTTATTTGTCTCAGACCTCCAGTTGTTAATATAAAGTTACCTTGACAATTTAGTCTGCACTGCCTGCACAGATTCTCCTGGGTCTCTCCGACCATCTGCCTCCCTCGGCTCCATCCCTGTAAACTAAGGACACTGATTAACCCACACAAAATGCTGGAGGAAATCAGCAGGTCAGGCAGCATCTATGGAAACAAGAAACAATCGACGTTTTGGCCCGAGACCTTTCATCAGGACAGAAAGAACCCAGAATAAGAAGGTGAGAGGAGAGGAAGGAATACAGGCTGAAAGGTGAAAGGTGAAGCCAGGTGGGTGGGGAAAGGTGGATGCAGTAAGAAGCTGGGAGGTGATAGGTGAAGCCAGGTGGGTGGGGAAGGGTGGATGCAGTAAGAAGCTGGGAGGTGATAGGTGGAAAAGGTAAATGGTTGGAGAAGAAGGACTGGATGACCTAAGATCCTGTCCTGTACCTGACCATTTCCTGACCCATTGAATTCCTCCAGCAATTTATTTACTTGTTGCAGATTCCATCACCTGCAGTCGATTGTGTCTCTGGTCTGATGGAAATTGGCTGTTAATGCTCTCTGCAGATCACAGTGCAACCCCGAACTTCCAACTGCTGTCATTTTAATTCCATGTTGCTACTCTTATCAATTTGTCTTTGACTTCTTACACTTCCAATGAAGCTCAAAATAAATTCAAGGAATATTTCCTCAACTTCTCACTAAGTACATTACTGACTTCCAGATCCAACAGTGAGTACAACAAAAGCATACAGTCCAAAACTTTAATTTAGGAGTTACAGCATTCAGTTTTTCATCTTCTGGTAATTATAGGTGTTCATTCTGTTTGCTCCTGTTATAAACAGACACATTATGGGCAAAGGAAAAACAGGTATTTGCAGCACAAGGAAAGAAAATGAAGATTTAATCTATGAAGTAATTAAATCTGAACTAGTTTGTAATCCCTGCTATTATGGGTCATTTTAGTTCTAGAGAAACAAAAAGTGAGTGGATCTCAAACGTAGTGTCCTTTAAAAACCACAAATCCATACTGCTGCTGAACACGAATAAAACCTGAGCTTCCCACCTGAAGTCATTAAAAACAGAAACAAAAAAATTCAAATCTTTTCCCAGTTTTTATGAAAGCTCACTCTCCGCAGATACAGCATGAACTGACAAAATAAATTTAAATTCATGTTTCAAATTATATTAAAAAGAACTGTAAATGTGTGGAAAATTCTATTAATCATTACTGCCCCCTATTGGTTTTATATGAACCTTTTAAACTAAAAAATAATATTGTTGCAGGGTTTCATGAGCAATAGAAAACTTCAAAGGTGAGGTTTGAGTTGGAAAATCTTTTGTATGTGTCCACAGATTTAATTTTGTGAATGGCACACATTGCTACAAGTAACTTAAATGAAAAATGTCCAACTAATGTCCATCAAATATTATTCCAATAGTGAAACTTAGTAAATCCGAGCTCATAATGAGTTTAAAGGAACTCTTTATTCCTCTACATTCCCTTCAACCACACAAGATTGGGACATAGTCTATCCACTAACTTTTCTTTCCAGAGAAAGCACCACCGAACAGGAAGATTTAATACAAAGAGACTTCAATCCAATCCGCCCCAAACCGCTAAATCATGGGAGATGAGGGGAGATGAGGGTTGATGTGGAGAGGAAGCTGCAGTTCCTGGTCAAATCACACTTTGACCAGGCATCGTACCGTGGTCCACCGAAGACAAGAAAATCATCCTGGTGGAGCTCACGGTACCACGGGAGGAAGGATGCGAGGAGGTTCACTCAGGGAAGCCCTGATGTACCGGCCCTTAGTCTAGGAGTGCAGGGACAAAGGATGGCAGGCGTGGCTATTCCCCGTGGAGATCGGCTGTAGTGGGCTCCTCGCAAGGTCAGCCTGGAGGTTACTGTCTGCGCTGAGCCTCGATGAAAAGAGCAAGAACCAAGCAGCTCGCAGGATGGGGGAGGAAGCAGAAAGAGCCTCTTGCTGGACGTGGAGAAGATGAGGAGAGTTGAGGTGGAAGATATTCACAGACAAACAAGAAGTAGCATATAATTTCTTCTGTAATATTTTGTTCATGCTCATTTCAAAAGCCTTAGATACTCATACTTTGAGAAAGATACCATGTAAATACTGTATATGTTAGCTTTCCAGTGGAAAGAAAATACAGGTTGTTCTATCAGATGAGAATTTAAGTCTTGACTCTCACCTGTGTTAGAATTAAAGGTATGGAAGCCCTTAGAAACAGAAAAGATGACAAGGTAAATTTATTTTCTTCAATTCTATTACTATCAAACTAGATCATGCAGTCATGCTCCTACAATTGAAAATGCACAAAGATCATTTTACTTTGCCTTGTGGGCATGTATTTACTGTATTTTGTGAATCTCACAGTAAAAGAAACAGCCAAACAGCATGACAAGCCAATCATTTCCACTGTTTAAAAGGGTAATAAACAGGAGGTATGTTGGCTATTGTTGAAGGAGAAATATATCAGTTAGATTTACAACTTATACTTAAACTTGCTGGTCCTGTTTCTGATGGCTATGGGGTAATTAAAATGGAAAACTCTGTGAGGTGTAGGAATACTGCTAGATAGATAGATAGATAGATACTTTATTCATCCCCATGGGGAAATTCAACTTTTTTTTCCAATGTCCCATACACTTGTTGTAGCAAAACTAATTACATACAATACTTAACTCAGTAAAAAATATGATATGCATCTAAATCACTATCTCAAAAAGCATTAATAATAGCTTTTAAAAAGTTCTTAAGTCCTGGCGGTTGAATTGTAAAGCCTAATGGCATTGGGGAGTATTGACCTCTTCATCCTGTCTGAGGAGCATTGCATCGATAGTAACCTGTCGCTGAAACTGCTTCTCTGTCTCTGGATGGTGCTATGTAGAGGATGTTCAGAGTTTTCCATAATTGACCGTAGCCTACTCAGCGCACTGAATCTACCATGTTAAAAAAAACAGACAAAATGTGTCTTACCTGCCCATCACCTCCTTCTGGTGCTCCTCCCCCTACCCGTTCTTCCATGGTCTCTACCCTCTCCCTTCTCCAGCCCTTTATCTCTTTCACCAATCAACTTCCTAGCTCTTTACTTCTTCCTTTCCCTTATCCCAATTTCACCTATTACCTACCACCTTGTTCTTCTTCCTCCCCTCCCTCCTCCTTCTTACTCTGACTTCTTTTCCAGTCCTGATGGAGGGTCTCAGCCAAAAACATTGACTGTTTACTCTTTCCCATCGATGCTGCCCGGCCTGCTGAGTTCCTCCAGCATTTTGTGTGTGTTGCTTTGGATTTCCAGTATCTGTAGATTTTCTCGTGTTTGTGCTACAAAATATATTGTTTCTTTCACATTTTATGTTTAACTATTTTGCATCCAATAAATTCATAAGATTTAATTTTATTCTCTATTTCAAATTTTCGGTAGTGATTTATTAATTCTATGTGGATGAATTTATATTATCCAAACAGCCATAACTTGGGGGAGGTGGTGTGGAGAGAGGCATTGTCTATCGATTTACCTAGAGAGTTTCCTCCCTCATTGTTCAGGTGGTAATAGGCTACATCCAAAAAATCCCAAAATCCATTGATCTATTGATCGCATCTCAGTTCAATCAATTGTCTTTACTTAACTCAGCAAATGAGCCTCCACAACCTTCCAGGATAGTGAATTCTAAACATTCACCTTCCTTTGAATGAAGCTATTTCTCCTCCTCTGAGAGCAGAACAGTCTACCCTTGTCCTGAGACAGCGCCCCCCCCCCCCCCCGATTCGTCAGCAAATCTCTTTGAAGTTTAAACAAGCTTGTTGTGGGAGGGGAACCTCTCCACAGTTTCAAAGAGAAGAGAGGCAAAGCTGGATCCAGGAAGGGATTTAGTAAACAAGCCTTGAAAGCAGAGGAACCAGTTTGGATACAAAGACTGGGGAAATAAGAAACTTACATTTTACAGTGTTTAATGGTTTACACAATGCAAGGAGTTGAGGAAATTAAAAAAAAACATGATCCCTCACAGTACCTACCCTAACCCTAAATAGGGGAAAAACAATTTAACATACGTATACCGTAGGTCTGCTTTTTGTTAGAAGAAGATAGAAGAGCAAATTTATAGAGAAATTTATTAGAGGACCAAAAATAGCAAGGCAATGATAGTTCAGAATTTCAAATACTCCAACATTAATTGAGACAACCAGAATAAAAGATATCGGGGAGTAAAACTCTTGAAATACATTTAAGAGAAGTTTATTAATCACTAAAGAACAACCCAACAAGAGAGGAGGCAGTGCTAAACTTAGCTTTAGTGATTGAATCTGGGTGAGTAAAAAGGTGATTGTATTTGGACATTGACTACCTCAGATAGTATGGTTAAATGAAAGGACAAAGATAGACCAGAAAAAAAGCTCCAAATTGAATCAAGGCCATTTTTATTCATTTTTATACGATGAGTAAACTGGGAACAGATACAAATTAAATCAGTGTCACAGCACTGAAAGGCATAGCAATGGGAGAGTATGAGCTCATAACAAATGTACGCTGTTGAAAAAGAGCAATCCAGTTCTAGACCCCTGTGGAATTAGAAACATCCAAAGCAACTGAAAGATAAGTTTATGACAGTCCCAGAGCTCAACACGACAGCAAGGCACAGGTGGAATAGAGAACTAAAATTAGGAAGGAAATTAGGAAGCCAAGAGGGATTCATGAAAAAATATTGGTGAGTAAAATAATTAAAATGCCTAAAATGGAGACACAAGGGACTGCAGATGCTGTAATATGGAGCAAAAAAAAAGCAAGTTGCTGGAGGAACTCAGCAGCATCTGTGCAGTGAAGGGAACTGCCAAAGCCTCAGGTCGAGACTCTGCATCAGGACTGAGCATGGAGAGGGAAGGTAGCTGGTAAGGAGAGGGAGAGGGCTGAGGCACATATCCTGCAGATGGGGTAACTGAAAAAGAAGTGGAATGGCATCTTTACAAGAGGCAGGGTGGGAAGGAGGTGTAGTCAAGATAACCATGGGAGCCAAATGATTTATCGTAAATATTAATAGGCATCTTGTCATGGAGACAGGGAGATCCAAAAGGATATGGCCCTAGTGAAATGGAAGACAGCATAGATTAGTAGCAATAAAATTGCCAGATTCAGAGTGAGTGCAAGACATTAGACATAGGAGCAGAATTAGGCCATTCGACCCATCAGGCCTGCTCTGCCATTCCATCATGGTTGATTTATTACCCCCTCTCAATCTCATTCTCCTGCCTTCTCCCCATAACCTTTGCTGCCCTTACTAATCAAGAACCTATCAATCTCTGCTTTAAATATACCTAATGGCTTGGCCTCCACTGTTCCACAGATTCACCACCCCCTGGCTAAAGAAACTTCTCTTCATCTGAGGAATTATCTCATCCTTCTATTCTGAGGCTGTGCTCTCTGGCCCTAGACTCCCCCATTATAGGAGACATCCTCTCCACATCAGATTTCCATGAGATCCCTCTCATTCTTCTAGACTCTAGTGAGTACAGGCCCAAAGCCATCAAACACTCCTCATACAACACCTTTTATTCCCAGAATCATTCCTGTGAATCTCCTCTGGACCTTCTCCAATGCCAAAACATCCGTCTTAGATAAGGGGCCCAAAACTGCTCACAACTCTCCAAGTCAAGTGTGGTCTGACTAATGTTTTATAAAGCCTTAGCATTACATTCTTGTTTTTATATTCTGGTCCTCTTGAAATGAATGCTAACATTGAATTTGCCTTCCTCACCACAGACTCAACCTGCAAATTAATCTTTAAGGAATCCTGCACAAGGACTCCAGTCCCTTTGCACCTCTGACTTAGAAATTTTCTGCCTGTTTAGAAGATAGTCCACACCTAGAACTAGACACTAGACACTAGAACACTACAGCACAGTACAGGCCCTTCAGCCCTCCATGTTGTGCCGATCCATATATTCCTTTAAAAAAAGTACTAAACCCACACTACCCCATAACCCTCTATTTTTCTTTCATCCATGTGCCTGTCCAAGAGGCTCTTAAATACCCCTAATGTTTTAGCCTCCACCACCATCCCTGGAAAGTCATTCCAAGCACTCACAACCCTCTGTGTAAAAAACTTACCCCTGATGTCTCCCCTAAACTTCCCTCCCTTAACTTTGTGTTTGCTATTCATGCCCTGGGAAACAGATACTGGCTATTCACCCTACCTATGCCTCTCATAATCTTGTAGACCTCTATCAAGTCCCGTCTCATCCTTCTACACTCCAAAGAGAAAAGTCACAGCTCTGCTAACCTTGCCTCATAAGACTTGTTCTCCAATCCAGGCAACATCCTGGTAAATCTCCTCTGCACCCTCTCCATAGCTTCCACATCCTTCCTATAATGAGGTGACCAGAACTGAATACAATACTCTAAGTTTTGTCTCACCAGAGATTTGTAGAGTTGCAACATGACCTCTCTACTCTTGAACTCAATCCCCTTATTAATGAAGCCTAGCATCCCATAGGCCTTCTTAACTACCCTATCAACCTGTGCAGCGACCTTGAGGGATGTATGGATTTGAACCCCAAGGTCCTTCTGTTCATCCACACTCTTAAGTAACTGACCATTAATCTTGTACTCAGTCTTCTGGTTTGTCCTTCCAAAATGCATCCCCTCACATGTCCAGATTGAACTCCATCTGCCACTTTACTGCCCAACTCTGCAGCCTGTCTATACCCTCTTGTAACTTTCGACAACCTACAGCTCCATCCACAACTCCTCCAATCTTTGTGTCATCCGCAAACTTACTCACCCATCCTTCCGCCTCTTCATCCAGGTCATTTATAAAAATCACAAAGAGCTGGGGTCCCAGGACAGATCCTTGTGGCACTCCATTAGTCACCGACCTCCAGGCATAATACTTTCCTTCCACTACTACCCTCTGCTTTCTTCCTTTAAGCCAATTTTTTATCCAAACAGCCAAGGTTCCACTGATCCCATGCCTCATGACTTTCTGAATGAGTCTCTCGTGGGGGACCTTGTCAAATGCCTTGCTAAAATCTATGTAGACTACATCTACCGCCCTACCCTCATCAATTTCTTTTATTACCTCAAAAAACTCAATTAGGCTTGTGAGGCACAACCTTCCCTTCACAAAGCCATGTTAACTATCCTTGAGTACTGTACACTGTACTTCTCCAAATGCTCATAGATCCTATTCTTAAGAATCCTTTCCAATAGTTTGCAGACCACCAACGTAAGACTCACTGGTCTATGGTTCCCAGGATTCTCCCTATTACCTTTTTTAAACAAGGGAACTACATTTGCTATTCTCCAATCCTCCGGCACCTCCCTGCAGCCAAAGAGGATTCAAAGATCATAGCTACTGCTCCAGTGATCTCTTCTCTCGCTTCTCACAGCAACCTGGGGTGTATCATGTCCGTCCTGGGAACTTATCAATCTGGATGTTTTTAAGAAGTTCCAGCACTTCTTCCTCCTTTAATCGCCACATTGTCCAGCACACAGGCCTGTTCTATTTCAACCTCACCCTGATCAAGGTCCTTTTCACTTTTGAATACTGAAGCAAAGTATTCATTTAGGACCTCTCCAACCTCCTCCACTTCCAGGCACATGTTGCCCTCTTTATCCTTCACCTTCATTCTTGTCATCCTTCTGTTCTTCACACATGCATAGAACGCCTTGGGGGTTTTCCTTAATCCTACATGCCAAGGCCTTCTCGTGCCCCCTTCGAGCTCTCCTAAATCCTTTCTTAAGCATCTTCCTGGCTACCCTATATTTCTCATGAGCCCCTCCTGCTTCCTGCTTCTTATATCTAACATATGCTTCCTTCTTCCTCTTGACGAGTTGCCTCAGGTGTTTCGTCAGCCACGGCTCCCTTTTCCTACCATTTTTTCCTTGTCTCAGTAGGACAAACCTATCCTGAACCCAGCACAAGTGGTCCCTAAACTTTCTCCACATTACTTCTGTGCTTTCACCGTTGAACATCTGTTTCCAAATTACTCTCGCTAGTTCCTGCCTCATTCCTTCATAGTTAGCCCTTCCCCAGTTAAGCACTTTCCCATTTTGCCTGCTTTTATCCTTTTCCATAGCTATGCTGAAGCTAAGGGAGTTGTGATCACTCTCACCAAAATGCTCCCCCACCAAGAGGTCTGCCACCTGACCAGGTTCGGTTCATTACCCAGAACTAGATCCAGTATGGCCTCTCCTCTCGTCGGCCGGTCCACATACTGTGTCAGGAATCCTTCTTGAACATACTTGACAAATTCAGCCCCATCTATCCCCCTTACACTCAGGAGGTGCCAGTCGATATGAGGGAAGTTGAAATCACCCAAAACTACAACTCTGTATTTCCTGCACCATTCTAAAATCTGCCCTCTTATCTGCTCCTCGGTGTCCCGAGGGCTAATTGGGGTCCTATAGACTACTCCCAGCACAGTGATTGATCCCTTCCTATTTCTGACTTCCACCCAGACCAACTCAGTGGACACTCTCTCTGCAGCGTCCTCCCTTTCTATAGCCGTGATACTATCCCTGACCAGCAATGCCACTCCCTCCCTTTTCTACCTCCCATCCTATTCCTTTTAAAACACCTAAACCACGGTACCTGCATCAGCCAATCCTGCCCTTCCTCCAGCCAAGTTTCAGTAACGGCCACAACATCGTAGTTCCACGTACTGATCCATGCTCTAAGTTCATCCCCTTTATTCTTAATACTCCTAGCATTGAAATAGACACATTTCAACCCCTCTATCTGGCTACATTTATGCTTTGTCCCCTGCCTGTCCTTCCTCACCAACTCAGAACACATAGCATCATGCCCTTGTCCTTCTACCTTAATCCCTGCACTCACATTCTTTGATATTCTGATTCCAACCCCCCTGTCAAACTAGTTTAAACCCTCCCCAACAGCTCTAGCAAACCTGCCCACCAGGATATTTGTCCCTTTCCAGTTCAGGTGCAGCCCATCCTTTTTGTACAGGTCAGACCTTCCTCAGAAGAGATGATCCAGATCCAGAAATCTGAACCCCTGCCCCCTGCACCAACTCTTCAGCCACGCATTCATCTGCCATAACTTCCTGTTCCTACCCTCTCTGTCTCGTGGCACAGACAGCAATCCCGAGATTACCACCCTTGAGGTCCTGCTTTTTAACTTCTTTCCTAACTCCCTATATTCTTTCTTCAGGACCTCACCCTACTCTTATCTATGTCATTGGTCCCCACTCGGACCACGACATCTGGCTGCTCACCCTCTCTCCTGAGAATACCGAGAACTTGATTCGAGACATCACAGACCCTGGCACCAGGGAGGCAACAGACCATCTGGGATTCTCGATCTCTCCCACAGAACATCTTATCTGTCCCCCTTACTGTCGAATCCCCTATCACTACTGCTCTCCTCTTTTCCCTCCTTCCTTTCTGAGCTGAGGGTCCAGTCTCGGTGCCAGAGACGCAACCACTGCAACTTGTCGCTGGTAGGTCGTCCCCACCAACAGTATCCAAAACGGTAAACTTATTATTGATGGGAACGGCCACAGGGGTGCTCTGCTCTTCCTGTCTATTCACCTTTCCTCTCCTAACAGTCACCTAGCTACCTGTCTCCTGACTTTTAGGGGTGACCGTCTCCCTGAAACTCCGATCTATTACTCCCTCTGCCTCCTGAATGATCCGAAGTTCATCCAGCTCCAGCTCCAGTTCCTTAACTCGGTTTGTCAGGAGCTGCAACTGAATGCACCTTTTACAGGTGTAGTCATCAGGGACAATTGTGCTCGCCCTGACTTCCCACATCCTACAATCAGAGCACTGGACTGCCCTATCTACTGCCTCCATTACCAACTCCTAAGTTAATTAAATTAATTAAAGAAAGTTACCCGGCCTTACCTCTCTGAGGGCAAGCTCATACTCCGCCACTTCTCGCCAAAACCTCTTGAGCCAAAGCCTCAAAGCTCCACTCCTTCACTGGCCACTCTCCACTCACTCACTGGCCACTCTCCACTCCTTCACTGGCCACTCTCCACTCCTTCACTGGCCACTCTCCACTCACTCACTGGCCACTCTCCACTCACTCACTGGCCGCTCTCCACTCACTCACTGGCCGCTCTCCACCTATATTCCTTCTACCTAAGTTCATGACCATTCACTTCCCTACACTATATTCCATCTGTCACTTCTTTAACCATTCTCCTAATCTGTCCTTCTGCAGCCTCCCTGCTTCCTCAACACTAACTGCCCCTCCACCTATCTTCATATTCATCCCCAAACTTGGCCACAAAGCCATCAAATTCCGTCATCCAAATCATTGACATACACTCGGAGGCCATTTTATTCAGTATCTCCTGTACATAATAAAGTGGCCTCTGTGTGTATGTTTGAGGTCTCCTGCTGCTGCAGGCCATTCACTTTAAGGTTCAACATGTTGTGCATTCAGAGATGTCCTTCTGCACACCACTGCTCTAATATGTGGTTATTTGAGTTACTGTCACTGCGCCACCCCTCAACTTGAATCAGTCTGGTCTTTCTCCTCTGACTGTGGTGATATGACATGTAAGAACGTGATTGGAGGGAGCTCTGAGCATGCGCAGGGATGACAGAAAGATCGAGAAACATGGTGTTGTAAACACATTGTGGTTGTTGTTAAATAAAAGTCCTGTTTCTTCCAGAACATGGTTCTTTATTTGTATCCCACAGTGCGTGTGAATATGAAGAACACAACACTGACCTTTCTCATTAATTAAGTATTTTCGCCCACAGAACTGCTGCTCACTAAACGTGTTTTGTTTCTCACACCATTCTCTGTGAACTCTGAACCTCTTGACCATGTCTACATGCTTTTGAGTTCCTGCCACGATTGGCTGATTAGATATCTGCATTAATGAGCAGAAGTACCCATTAAAGTGACAACTGAGTGTATAATGTGAAAAGAAGTGGTCCCAACACTGACCCTGTGGAACAGCACTAGTCACCCACAGCCAACCAGAAGAAGCAGATCAGATGCAGAACCAGTGCAGCTGTCAATGTAATGAAGCAAGAGTAGGGAAATGGTACGGGTGGAGACTTGGAACAAGGGGTGCTTCATGTAGCAAACAAAATCACAGGCTTTGCTGGGGCACATGCAATTGCCCGTGGCTACATCCTTGATATGTAGGAAGCAAGAAGGATCAAAGCAGAAGTTGTTCAGGGTAAGAACAAGTTTTGCCAGTCAGATGAGAATGTAGTAGAGCAGAAAGCAGTAGAGAGTTACAAGATCTTTCTGATGGAAGTGTAAAAAACAATGGCCATCCGTATTCAAAATGAGATGACAGGAGTCTTGGAAAGCAGAAATTGTCAAAATTGCGGCGGGCATGTGGGGTAGGGGATAGACAAGTGGAGACTGGATAGACTCAAGGTATAAGTTCAGAGGAGCAAGGGCAAGCAGAAACTGTGTGAGGGCAGTCCTGTTCTGGATCTTGGATAAAAAATACTAGTGGGAAGGATGGAGATATCCGGACATGACGAGATCTGGGATAGCATGGGAGACAATAACCTGGCATCTGGTTCTTGTGGCTGTGGTCAGGGGGAGGGGGAGGGAGGTATTATACGCCCTCGTCAAACTGGAGATCGGTCCATTGACGAGAATAGCACCACCCAATTGTATCAGTCCAGTAGCGATTGGGATTTTATGAAGTGATTGGAGTGCTGTGTGTTCAGGAAGGGAAGGAGCAGAACAGGCGAGGAAACTGATGTTGTGGTGAAATTTTTAAATGAAAAGGTTAATAGAGGGCAAATAGCCAGAAGTAAGGGGAATGTTGAAGATGCACGAAGGGTCTTTGCAGTGGCAGGAACTTCTTGCCAAAAAAAATAGGCACAAGAGAAGCAGATGACAGAACAGCTCAAGTCATATTGGGCTCAGAACTTAGGGAGTTGCCAGCACGAAGGCAAGGGCTCAGCTGAAGACTGCAGCCCTGACAAAGTCTGAACTTGAGCAACAAAGCAGCCAAACAGAAAATGCGATATGGATTGCCTTCTAGGAACGCTACCAGCTCCCATAATGCAGGGATCGCTTGTTCTGTAATTATTAAAAGGTATGAACCTCTGTGTCAGGTTTTATGTGGATGTTTTGTTGAATACTGACAACACCAGCCCCCTGATCTACTCGCTTTGCACTTATGTCTGTGAGGCTAAGTACAGCTCCAACACCATATTTAAGTTTGCTGACAGCACCACTGAAGCAAAGGTGGTGACAAATCGGCATGTAGGAGGGAGACTGAAAATCTGGTTGAATTGTGCCACAAGGAGAAACTCTCACTGAATGTTAGCAAAACCAAAGAGCTGATTATTGACTACAGGAGAAAGAAACTCATCAGGGGATTAAAGGAGGAGAGGGTCAGTAACTCTAAACTCCGTGGCATTATCATTCAGAGCATCTGTCCTAGGACTAGCGCATATGTGCCAATATAAAGAAGGCACGCCAGTGCATCTTCTCTTTTGAAGTTTGTGCAGGTTCAGCATTCATCTAAAACTTTGACGGACTTCTATAAATGCACATTGCAGAGTATCCTGACTGGTTACATCGCAGTCTGGTATGGAAGTACCAATGCCCAAGAACAGAAAAGCCTACAAACAGTGGTGGATGCAGCCCACCCCATCACAAGAAAAGCCCTCCACATCAATGAACTCAACTGCAAGAAACAAGAAAACATCATCCATCATCAAGCACCCCACCATCCAGACTACAGGAGCCTTAGGTCCTACACTACCAGGTTCAAGAACAGTTATTACCCTTCAACCATCAGGCTCCTGAACCAACGTGGATAACCTCAATCAACTCAACTCTGAGCCGATTTCACAACCTAAGGACGCAGTTTCAAGAACTCTACAATTCATGCTCTCAGTGTTACGGTTTGTTATTGTTTTGGTTATTTCCACAGTTAGTCTTCTTTTGCATATTAGTTGCTTGTCAGTCTTTGTGTGTAGTTTTTCATTCGTTCTATCGTATTTCTTTGTTTTACACGGGTTTCTTGCAGGTCGGGAACGCTTGTTTAGAAGGAGAGCTTTGTAGGAGTTCAGGCTGGTTCTGACACTCCAAGCAGTGGCAGGAGTAGGCCACAGCAACGAGGTTTCTCGCAGGTCGGGAACGCTTGTTTAGAAGGAGAGCTTTGTAGGAGTTCAGGCTGGTTCTGACACTCCAAGCAGTGGCAGGAGTAGGCCACAGCAACGAGGTTTCTCGCAGGTCGGGAACGCTTGTTTAGAAGGAGAGCTTTGTAGGAGTTCAGGCTGGTTCTGACACTCCAAGCAGTGGCAGGAGTAGGCCACAGCAACGAGGTTTCTCGCAGGTCGGGACCGCTTGTTTAGAAGGACAAGCGAGGCAAACACTGTTGGGAGTGGGCCAGCGGTGAGAGTAGAAGTATCAGGTTTCATCTCGAAAGAGGGGCTGGCTCTGGGTAAGATTCTGTTAAGGTTCCCTTTTCGTTTCTCTCTTACTGTACCTAGTGTAGTCATTGTGTGTTCTTCATGCCGGATGTTGGAGTCCTGGGAGACCCAGAATCTCCCAGGGAACTACATCTGGGTGAAGTGCATCCGACTGCAGCTCGTGTTAGGGATCTGGAGCAACAGCTGGATGTAAGGGACAGTGAAGAGATAATCAGAGTTACAGGGAAATAATCACCCCTAAGTTGCAGGAGGCTAACAGCTGGGTGACCATCAGGAGAAATGGAAATGTAAATAGGAAGTTAGCACAGAGCACCCCTGTGGCTATTCCCCTGAATAATATGTATACAGTTTTGGATGGTGGTGTGGGGATACTGTTACTGGCATTGAGCATAGGTCTGCGATGCAGAAGGGAAAGAGGGAGAAGAGGGGAGCGGTAGTGATAGGGGAACAGACAGGAGGTTCAGTAGGCGTGAACAGGACACCCGAATGGTATGTTGCCTCCCTAGTGCCAGGGCCAGGGACATTTTGGAGAGGGAAGGAGAGGAGCCAGATGTCTTGGTACACATTGGCACCAATGACATAGGAAGGAAAAGCAAAGAAGTCCTGAAAAAAGAATTTAGAGAGCCAGGTAGAAAGCTGAGAAGCAGGACCTCCAGGGTAGTAATTTCTGGATTGCTACCTGTGCCACATGCCAGTGAGGGTATAAACAGGATGATTTGACAGATAAATGTGTGACTGAGAAGTTGGTGCAAGGGACAGGGCTTCAGGTTCTTGGATCATTGTCATCTCTTCTGGAGGAGGTATGACCTGTTTAAAAGGGACCAGTTGCACCTGAACCCAAGGGTAACCAATATTCTCGCAGACAGGTATGTTAGAGTCGGTAGGAAGGGTTTAAACTAATTAGGCAGGGGGGTGGGAATCGGAATGAAGAAACTCAGGATAGGACAGATGGTAAAAAAGCAAAGATAGCATGCAGTCAGACTGTCAGGAAGGGCAGGAGATGATAGGACAGAATTGTAGCCAGCAGGGTGATTATCAGTGCATTAGGGATGCAGAATCACAAAGGGTAGCAAATACAGTACTCAAAGTGTTACTTCTCAATGCATGAAATTCAAGAAATAAGGTGGACGATCTTGTTGCACGAATACTAATAGTCGGGTATGACGTTGTGGCCATCACTGAATCATGGTTGAAGGATGGTTGTAGTTGGGAGCTGAATGTCCAACGTACATGTTTTATTGGTGGGATAGAGAGGGTGGCATCGCTCTGCTGGTGAAGAGTGGCATCAAATCAGTAGAAAGATGTGACATAGGATCGGAAGATGTTGAATCCTTGTGGGTTGAGTTAAGAAACTGCAAGGGTAAAAGGACCCTGATGGCAGTTATATACAGGCCTCCCAACAGTAGCTGGGATGTGGCCCACAGGTTACAACGGGGAATAGAAAAGGCATGTTAATAGGGCAATATTATGATAGTCATAGAGGATTTCAACATGCACATCGATTGGGAAAATCAGTTTGGTAATGGATCTCAAGGGAGTGAGTTTGTTGAATGTGTACAAGATGGCTTTTTAGAGCGGTTCGTCATTGAGCCTACTAGGGGATCAGGTATACTTGATTGGGTGTTTATGTAATGAACCAGAGGTGATTAGGAAGCTTAAGGTAAAACAACCCTTAGGAGATGGTGATAATAATATGACTGACTTCAACTTGAAATTTGATACAGAGAAAGTCTGATGTAGCAGTATTTCAGTGGTATGAAAAGAGGAGTTGGCCAAAGTAAATTGGAAGGGAATGCTGGCAGGAATGACAACAGAGCAGCAACGGCTTGAGTGTATGGGGAAAATGAGGAAGGAGCACTATAGATGAACATAGAACATAGAATAGTACAGCACATTACAGGCTTTTTTGCCCACAATGTTGTGCTGACCCTCAAACCCTGCCTCCCATATAACCTCCCACCTTAAATTCCTCCATATACCTGTCTAGTAGTCTCTTAAACTTCACTAGTGTATCTGCCTCCACCACTGACTCAGGCAGTACATTCCACGCACCAACCACTCTCTGAGTAAAAAACCTTCCTCTAATATCCCCCTTGAACTTCCCTCCCCTTACCTTAAAGCCATGTCCTCTTGTATTGAGCAGTGGTGCCCTGGGGAAGAGGCGCTGGCTGTCCACTCTATCTATTCCTCTTAATATCTTGTATACCTCTATCATGTCTCCTCTCATCCTCCTTCTCTCCAAAGAGTAAAACCCTAGCTCCCTTAATCTCTGATCATAATCCATACTCTCTAAACCAGGCAGCATCCTGGTAGCTCTCCTCTGTATCCTTTCCAATGCTTCCACATCCTTCCTATAGTGAGGTGACCAGAACTGGACACAATACTCCAAGTGTGGCCTAACCAGAGTTTTATAGAGCTGCATCATTACCCCGTGACTCTTAAACTCTATCCCTCGACTTATGAAAGCTAACACCCCATAAGCTTTCTTAACTACCCTATCTACCTGTGAGACAACTTTCAGGGATCTGTGGACATGTGCCCCCAGATCCCTCTGCTCCTCCACACTCCCAAGTATCCTGCCATTTACTTTGTACTCTGCCTTGGAGTTTGTCCTTCCAAAGTGTACCACCTCACACTTCTCTGGATGAACTCCATCTGCCACTTCTCAGCCCACTTCTGCATCCTATCAATGTCTCTCTGCAATCCTCAACAAACCTCTACACTATCCACAACACCAGCAACCTTTGTGTCGTCTGCAAACTTTCCAACCCACCCTTCTATCCCCACATCCAGGCCGTTAATAAAAATCATGAAAAGTAGAGGTCCCAGAACTGATCCTTGTGGGACACCACTAGTCACAACCTTCCAATCTGAATGTACTCCCTCCACCACAACCCTCTGCTTTCTGCAGGCAAGCCAATTCTGAACCCACCTGGCCAAACTTGCCTGGATCCCATGCCTTCTGACTTTCTGAATAAGCCTACCATGTGGAACCTTGTCAAATGCCTTACTAAAATCCATGTAGATCACATCCACTGCACTGCCCTCATCTATATGCCAGGTCACCTCCCCAAAGAACTCTATCAGGATTGTTAGACACAATCTGCCCTTCACAAAGCCTTGCTGACTGTCCCTGATCAGACCATGATTCTCTAAATGCCCATAGATCCTATCTCTGAGAATCTTTTCCAACAGCTTTCCCACCACAGACATAAGGCTCACTGGTCTATAATTATCCGGACTAACCCTACTACTTTTTTTGAACAAGGGGACAACATTCGCCTCCCTCCAATCCTCCAGTACCATTCCCGTGGACAACGAGAACATAAAGATCCTAGCCAGATGGTCAGCAATCTCTTCCCTCACCTCGTGGAGCAGCCTGGGGAATATTCCATCAGGCCCCGGGGACTTATCTGTCCTAATGTATTTTAACAATTCCAGCACCTCCTCTCCCTTAATATCAACATGCTCTAGAACATCAACCTCACTCATATTGTCCTCAACATCATCAAGTTCTCTCTCATTGGTGAATACCGAAGAGAAGAATTCATTGAGGACCTCGCTCACTTCCACAGCCTCCAGGCACATCTTCCCACCTTTATCTCTAGTCAGTCCTACCTTCACTCCTGTCATCCTTTTGTTCTTCACATAATTGAAGAATTCCTTGGGGTTTTCCTTTACTCTATTCACCAAGGCCTTCTCATGCCCCCTTCTTGCTCTCCTCAGCCCCTTCTTAAGCTCCTTTCTTGCTACCCTATATTCCTCAGTAGACGCATCTGATCCTTGCTTCCTAAACCTCACGTAGGATGCCTTCTTCCACCTGACTAGATTTTCCACCTCACTCTTCACCGTACCATTCTTTATCTTCCTCACCGGGACAAATTTATCCCTAACATCCTGCAAGAGATCCTTAAACATTGACCACATGTCCATAGTACATTTCCCTGCAAAAACATCATCCCAATTCACACCCGCAAGTTCTAGCCTTATAGCCTCATAATTTGCCCTTCCCCAATTAAAAATGTTCCTGTCCTCTCTGATCCTATCCTTTTCCATGATAATGCTAAAGGCCAGGGAGCGGTGATCACTGTCCCCCAGATGCTCACCCACTGACAGATCTGTGACCTGACCCGATTTGATACCTAATACTAGATCTAGTATGGCATTCCCCCTAGTCGGCCTGTCAACATACTGTGACAGGAATCCGTCCTGGACACACTTAACAAACTCTGCCCCATCTAAACCCTTGGAACTAATCAGGTGCCAATCAATATTAGGGAAGTTAAAGTCACCCATGATAACAACCCTGTTATTTTTGCACCTTTCCAAAATCTGCCTCCCAATCTACTCCTTGGTATCTCTGCTGCTACCAGGGGGCCTAGAGAATACCCCCAATAGAGTAACTGCACCCTTCCTGTTCCTGCCTTCCACCCATACTGACTCAAAAGAGGATCCTGCTACATTACCCACTCTTTCTGTAACTGTAATAGTATCCCTGACCAGTAATGCCACCCCTCCTCCCCTTCCCCCTCCCATCCCTATTAAAGCACTGAAATCCAAGAATATTGAGAATCCATTCCTGCTAGATGTATTCAAAACACAAAGAAATACTCAAATAGCAAAATAGTACAACCATGGCGGACAAGGAAGTCAAAGCTAACATAAAAGAAAAAGAGAGGGCATAAAATAAATCAATAATTAGAAGGAAGATAGAGGATTGGGAAGCTTTTAAAAACCTACAGAGAGCAACTAGAAGAGTCATTCGGAAGGAAAAGATGAAATATGAAAGCAAGCTAGCAAACAATATCAAAGTGGTTGGAAAAAATCTTTTTCTTTTTTTTGTAATTTATTTTTTTATTGAAGTTCATCAAACAAACATTTCCATAAGATGTATTTCAGACATTGTACATATATATCATATAATCATATATATCACAAAATCTCCACGAAGTATTTATCAGAGGTATATACTTATAGAAAAGAGTGGAAAGAAAAAACAAGCAAAAGGAAAAAACTATGTACAAGTAGTGAGTGATTTTTTTTTACAACAGATTCATTGATTTGTGAGAATAAAATCAGGCCTATGAGGCATTATGTAGTTAAACCATTTTTCCCAGTATGAATCAAATTGTTCCAGCTTATGATTAACAGATGCTGTTATCTTCTCCATTTTGTAAATGTCCATTGTAATTTCCATCCATGTATTTAAAGTTGGGCTCTCCTGTGATAACCATTTCCTAGTAAGAGTCTTTTTACCAGCCACCAACAGTATATTCATTAAATATTTATCTCTTTTCAACCATTCTTGAGGTATATATCCAAAATATATGGTCTTACTCTCCAAGGGTATTTTACATTTAAAGATGTCTTGTAGGGCATTGTGTATCCCCTCCAATAGTTTTTGATAACAGGGCAGTCCCAAAAAATATGATAATGATTTGCATTTTGATTTCCACAATTTCTCCAGCAAACAGGGAGGTTACCATCATAATGGGATTTCCGAAAGGGTGTAATAAAATATCTTATCAAGGTTTTCCATCCAAACTCTCTCCATTTCTGTGAATTGGTACTCTTCCATTGATATCTCCATATTGTTGTCCATTCTTCCTCAGATATAATTATCCCTCCTTCCTTCTCCCATTTTGTTTTAATGTATGAAGTCGAATGTGTTTTAAGATTTGACAACACCTTATACATGCTTGAAATAATTCTATTACTATTATCTGAATTATATGCTTTTCTAAAGAGCTCTATAAAGCATGTATTTGACTTGGTTACATTTTTAAGCGTCTTATTAAAATATTGTCACATCTGTAAATACCGATAAAAATCTTGTTTTTCTAATAAGTGTTTCACTTTAAGCATTTCAAAACTGAACAGTGTTCCTTCTTTCATTATGTTTCAAAGAACTGTTATTCCTTTAGCTGTCCAGTCCTTAAATCTAGCATCCAATTTATTTGGTGTAAAATCAGAGTCATATGCACACCATTTAAGAATTGCAATATCTCCCTCTAGATTATATTCTTTTATAGTAGTTTTCCATATTTTAAGAGACAATTTCACCGATGGGTTATCAATAGTATTTATGTACCTATGCAGGTTGTTATCAGCCAAAATTGCTTGTATAGGGATGGGAAGTACCCACTCCTCAATGTTTTTCCATTGAGCATCATATGGTGGGTTGCACCAACATATCACAGCTCTCATCTGTGCTGCAAAATAATAAGCTCTAAGAGAAGGCAAGCCCCATCCCCCCATTTCCTTTGCTAATTACAAAGTTTTGAGACAAACTCTAGGCCTTTTACCCTGTCAAATATACCTTGATAACATCTTGTTCCATTCATTGAATTGATTTTGATTAATCTCTATTGGTAGGGTCTGAAAGAGATATAACAGTCTGGGCAGTATATTCATTTTAATAGACTCAATCCTTGAACTGAGACTGAAAAAAGGAATCAGGCTCCATCTTGCCACATCTTCCTTAATTTTTTTATATAAAGGCTGATAATTACATTCTGATAATTTTGCCAAATCTTTTGGCATAATGATGCCCAAATATTTGAAAGACTCTGTGTGCCATGCCCAGAGATATCTACTTTCAATTTCTCTTGGTGGGCTATAGTAATATGAAAGTAATTGGGTTTTATCTATGTTGATCTTGTATCCTGATAATTAACCATATTGTTCGAAGGATTGCATCAATTTAGGTAAAGAGTATGTTGGTTGCCCTAGATAGATCAAAATTTCATCCACATAACAAGCCAATTTATGCTCTGTCCCTTTAATAATAATTCCCCTGATATCTTCATTTTGTCTGATGTATTGAGCTAATGGTTCCAGATATAATGCGAAGAGTAGTGGTGAGCATGCACAACCCTGTCTCGTGCCCCTTTCTAGGGTAAGACTATTTGATAAATATCCATTGATTTTAATCCTAGCAGTAGGGTTGTCATATAGTGTCTGTATAGTTCTAATAATTGTGTCTTGGAAACCAAATCTATGTAAAACTCTGTAAAGAAAATTCCAATTAACCAAATCAAATGCTTTTTCGGTGTCCACGCTTATCACTATTGCTTCGATTTTATTTTTTGTATATGATCCATAATGTGAAGTGTCCTTCATATATTGTCTTGAGTCTGGCATTGTCGTATAAAACCTGTCTGATCATTACATATCAGTATGGGTAGAAGCTCCTCTAATCGTTTAGCCATGATGGAGGTAAATAATCTATAATCTACATTAAGAACGGATATTGGTCTAAATGACCCGCATTCCATTTTATCCTTGCCTTCTTTCGGTATAGCTGAGATTATCTCTTCCTTCCAATTGGGTGGCCTTTGTGCCTTTTTTAGAGCCCAGTTCAGTGTGGGGAGTAAAACAGGAATTTACTCATTTTTAAATTCTTTGTACCACTCTGCCATATACCCATCTGATCCTGGTGACTTGCTTAATTTAAGCCTACTAATTGCAGCTTTTAATTCAACTTCAGTTATGTCAGCAGTCATCCTTCTATTTTGTTCTTCGCTTAAAGTGGGTAACTCTAGAGAATTCAAGGTGGTGTCAATTTGGGTTATGCTTCCCCCTGGAACTTTGGAATATAGCGTTTTGTAAAACACTTCAAAAGCTTCTTGAATTTCACTTATCTTATTTTTTATCATTTTCATTCTTGGGTCCCTAATTCTATGAATTGTATTTTGTGCTATCTTTTTGTTCAGTTTCCACGCCAGTATTTTCATAGATTTCGATCCACTTTCATAATGTCTCTGTTTCAGAAACATTAAGTTTTTCCTGATTTCTTGTGTAGCCAAATTATTTATTTCATTCCTAATTCTTTTAATTTCCCCTAATCTATCCTGTGCCAAATTCAATTTGGGTTTTTTCTCTAGTTCCTTCAGCCTATTTTGTAACTCCTCTAATGTTTTATTCCTTTTTTTTCTTATATGAAGATATCGCTATAATTTTCCCTCTTAAGACCGCCTTCAGAGTATCCCATAAAATGGGAGGTGAAACCTCTCCATTATCATTAAATTCTAAGTAGAGACCAATTTCTTTTTTAATTTGTTCCTTAAAGTATGTATCATTGAGTAGACTTGAACTTAGTTTCCAAATAGTATTCTTTGGTTGTAGGTCAAAATCAACAGATAAATATATAGGTGCATGGTCACTTACATCTATTGTCCCAATTCCACAGGTATTTATTTTGTCTTTGTCTTTTCCAAATGTAATGAAATAGTCTATTCTTGTATATACAGAATGTGGAGCAGAATAATGAGTGTAATCCCTTCTGTCAGGGAAAAGGTCCCTCCATATATCAATTAAACCAACTTCCTCAAAAAGTGCATTAACTTTCTTATGTAAGGATTTTGTTTCATAGGTTTTTCTACTAGAAGAGTCTAAGTTTGGTTGTAATTGTAAATTTAAGTCTCCCCCACATATCAGGAGACTTCTGTTTCCGTTACCATAATATCAGTAATTTTCTGAAAGAAACCAATATCACTTCCTGGGGGTGCATATATATTCAATAGAGTAACTGAATTGCCATCCATATTCCCCCTTACCAGAATATATCTGCCTTCTTTATCTCCCATTTTGAATATTTTTTCAAAATTTAGCTTACTTGAGATAAGACTAGCAACTCCTCTCCTATGGGAGAAAAACTGATTAGTGAAGCCCATTCTCTTTAGTTTTTTATGCTCATTATCACTTAAGTGAGTTTCCTGTAAATATACTTGTTCTTTTTTCATTTTGGATAAAATTCTATTATGTTTGATTGGATTTAATAGCCATTTACATTAAAAGAAATGAATTTTACCTTGTCCTTAGCCATCTGTATTTATCTGTCAATGTATCATTGAAATTAGCAGAATAAAACTTAATCAATCTACTCCCTGAACAAATAAGGACCAAGAAACTCAAATAATAACAAAAATGGCAACGAACGTGTGATTCCAAGGCTGAGGTCTCTAGTAAATGACCCTCCATTGAGCTAGAGGAAATGTCTAGCTGTGGGGGATAACCCCTCCTATTTGTGAGTTGAGGGCCCCCATTGCAGTATTCATAAAAGTCAGTGAACAAATCCATTACACAGAAAAGATTTCCCTGTGTACTCCTCCTATATATACATACATACATATATATATATATATAAACACACACACACACACACAAATATATATATATAACATCTAAGTAATATAAAATCCACATTATAATAAGTATTTCTTGAGATAGGTATATCACCGTGTACTTTTGCTTCTGTTTAGCTTCTCAACATTTTTAAAGTTAGCCAAACCTTATGGCTCTTCTGAAGGGGGTGAGGACTGTCTTTGGGAAACTCTCGGTCTCTTCCTGATATGTTTCTTTCGGCCTCCTCCCATCTCCTGCCTTCTCGTTTCTCGCACTATTTCCCAAGCCGAGCAGGACAATTCATCAGCCCGGCTTTCTTTCATTTTGGTCATGCTGATGGGCAACCCTCTGGCCTTCATGTCTGTAGTTGCCTCTTCCACTGTCTGGTATAACTGCGTCCCGTTGCCAGAAAACACTCGAAGTTTAGCAGGGTACGGAGTTTGAAATCTAATCTTATTTTGCTTTAGTGCTCGCTTTACTTCGGAGTATTCTTTGCATTTCTGGAGAACTGTGGGGGGTAATCATGGTCGAAATATATTAATTTATCCTCTAAAAACACTCTCTTCTTACCCCAGGCCCTTCGTAGAATCTCCGCCTTGGTGCTGTACCACAGGAATTTTATTATTATTGAGCATGGCTTTCTATCCCCGGTAGGTTTCAGGACGAGCGCACGATGGGCTCTTTCGACTTCCAGCTCCATAGCTAGGGGAAGATCCAACGCGTCCCGCAGTAACTTTCCGACAAACTCCGCTCCTTCGGGAACATTGTAGATTCTGATATTTTTCTGCCGTGATCTTCCCTCCAGATCAAGCAGTTTACCTTCTTGGTGATGTCTGATTTTTATTGTCCTGCTCAGTATCTGCTCCACGTTTTGAACGCGATCTTCCACCTTCTCAATGCAAGTCTCTGCCACCGCTATTTTTTGATTAACGCTGGCGAGCTCTGACTTAATATCACGGAGCTGCTACTTTATATCTTTCTGGACCATTATTCCTTTCAAGATTTCAAAGAAATTTGCTGCTTCGACTGAATGAGGCACGGCGGCCGCCTCGCTCGCACGCGTTCGGGTCGGAGAGCCACTTGCTGCACTCCTCTTGGATTCAGGCTCCGCAGTGTCGCTTTTTTTATTTCCATTTCTTCTCCCCATCCTTGCTCCTCTTTTCAGTTCAAATATTTTTTGAAAAATATTATATTTGACGGGTTAATGGGGCTTAATACGCGTTTTTACGGAGCAGCTAGTGACTTAAGCTGCCATTCTCAACGATGACGTCACCGGCGAAAAAATATTTTTCAAGTATGTAAAAAATGAGAGTGAATATAGGACCACTAGAAAATGAAGCCAGAGAAATAATAACAGGGGACAAGGAGTTGGCAGATGTACTAAATGAGTATTTTGCATCAGGCTTCACTGTGGGAGACACGAGCAGCATGCCAGATGTTGAAGGTTGCGAGGGGAGAGAAGTGGGTGCAGTTACTATGACAAGGGAGAAGGTGCTCAAAAAGCAGAAAGACCTGAAGGTACATAAGTCACCCAGACCAGATGAACTGCACCCTAGGGTTCTGAAAGAGATAGAGGTAGTGCTTGTGGAGGCATTAGAAATAATCTTTCAAAAATCATTGGACTCTAGTATGGTGCCAGAGGACTGGGAAATTGCAAATGTCACTCCACTCTTCAAGAAAGGAGGAAGGCAGCAAAAAGGAAATTATAGACCATTTAGCCTGACCTCAGTGGTTGGGAAGATGTTAGAGTCAATTGTTAAGGATGAGGTTATGGAATACTTGGTGACGCAGGACAAGATAGGAAAAAGTCAGCATGGTTTCCTTAAGGGAAAATCTTGCCTGATCAACCTGTTGGAATTCTTTGAGGAGATTACAAGAAGGATACATAAAGGGGATGCAGTGGATGTTATACATTTGGACTTTCAGAAGGCCTTTGACAAAGTGCCACACATGAAGCTGCTTACCAAGTTAAGAGCCTGTGATGTTAAAGGAAAGTTACTAGTGTGGTTAGAGCATTGGCTGGTTGATAGGAGGCAGTGAGTGGGAATAAAAGGATCCTTTTTTGATTGGCTCCCAGTGACTAGTGGTGTCTTGGAGGAGTTGGGGGTGGGACCACTTCTTTTTATGCTGTATATCAATAATTTAGATGATGGAATAGATTGCTTTGTGGCCAAGTTTGCAAATGACATGAAGATTTGAGGAGGAGCAGGTACTGTTGAGGAAACAGATAGGCTGTAGAAGAACTTAGATTAGGAGAATGGGCAAGAAAGTGGTAAATGAAATACAATGTCACAAAATGCATAGTCATGCACTTTGGTAGAAGAAATAAATGTGCAGACTATTTTCTAAAAAATCCAACAATCTGAGATGCAAAGAGACTTGGGAATCCTTGTGTCGAACAATCTAAAAGTTAACTTGCAAGTGAGTCAGTGGTGAGGAAGGCAAATGGAATGTTAGCATTCATTTCAGGAGTTCAAGAATACAAGAGTAGGGATGTGATCTTGAGGCTTTATCAGGCACTGGTGAGGCTTCACCTTGAGTATTGTGAACAGTTTTAGGCTCCTTGTCTAAGAAAAGATGTGCTGGCATTGGAGAGGGTTCAGGGGGGTTCGCATGGATGATCCCAGGAATGAAAATACGAGTAACGTTTTATAGCTCTGGGTCTGTACTCACTGGAATTTAAAAGGATGAGGGTGAATCTCAGTGAAACCTTTCAAATGTTGAAAGGCCTAGACAGAGTAGATGTAGAAAGGATGTTTCCATGGTGGGGAGGCTAGGACAAGAGGGCACAGCCTCAGGATAGAGAGGCAACCATTTAGAACAGAAATGCAGAGAAATTTCTTTAGCCAGAAGAATTTAAGAACTGGTGGAATTTATTACCACAGGCATCTGTGGAGGCCAGGACGTTGGGTGTATTTAAGGCAGAGCTTCATAGGTTCTTAATTGGACACAACATCAAAGATTACAGGGAGAAGGCCAGGGAGTGGGGCTTAGGAGGGGGAAAAAGGATCAGCCATGATTGAATGGCAGAGCAGACTTGATGGGCCAAATGGCCTAATTCTGCTCCTATGTCTTATGGTCCAAGGTCTTTACTGTGAATGCCTGCAAGAAAATAATTCTTACAGTAGTATATGACTTGTATGTATTTTGATAATAAATTTTCTTTGAGCTTGAACACCAAGTAGATACTGACCCAGAATATCTAATACTTTGGATTCAAAGTTATGAAGGCATAGAAGCAACTATTGTAGAAAACAATGTTTGACCAGATGCAAATAAGTTTAAAGACCCCTGAGACACTCTACAAATGTGAAGGGAAAGAAGATTACAAAGGAAAGAGTATGTCCTTTTTGAGACTAAAACAGTAGCCTAAGGATAGAGATTTTCATATGTAGAATGTCTCATCATAGACCCCTTTTAAGTTAGTCTTACCAGAGAAGCTTTACACATGAGGAATCCTTTCCATTTTCCTGGATACAACCATGTATTTGTGCTTGGTTACTACTTGTGTAGATGCTACCTCTTAACTGCCCCCTAGTGTCCACATAGTACTGGCATCAGAGCTTGTGGCTTTGGGAGTCTATTTAAATGACAATTACATGATGATTCTTTAAATTTCTTCCAGCTCAGCTGCCAAGCTGTTGAAATGTCCATAGTTTGTTTTGTGTTGCAGCTTGCATGATCAAATTAAATTACTGCTTTAAACTGAATATCCTTCCCAGAAGGCAGTAACTCTCAACTCTAAATTGTTTTATACAGGGTAATGTATCAAAGTCACATCACAAGATACATTCAGTTCTTAAAAGGTACTTTTACACTACACACTTCCTCTTTGACAAATGAAATCCATACAAATCAACAATAAACAATTGATGATTATGTCTGAACCTCAAAATTCACTAAATTTCTTTATCTCTTTGAAGTATGTGGACTAGGACAACACCCCAAGCAAGATTTCAAACACGTCTTATCAAACATACCATTCTCCAATAATTCCATCTATGCCTTCATAAGTGTTAATATAGTACATCACATATTCTGGTTTGCCATCTTCTTGGTGCCGTTTGTATTTAATAAACTATTCACATACAACCCAACACAGAAAATTTTAATTATTTTAATGACAGTAAGTTGAGGAAAAGGGAACAATGGTGTGAAGGTTTGAGTTGCTACAAAAAGATCATTATTACGATTTGTCTTCATATGAACCAGCATCATCTGTGTATGCATCAAGAAGCAGAAGTTGAAAAAAATTGTTTATATCAAATTTTATATCATGAATATTTCGGTATTGCTTTGTGAATTCTGGAAGGGTGAATTTTCATTACCCAAACAGCCATAACACAAGGGATGCCTGTGCTGACAATTATTGTTATGATCCGGCAACAATGAATGTAGAATTGAGACAGGTTTTTTATAAACAAAGAAACATTTATTTAAACTCAGCTCAACAACAAATAAAAAGTAAACAAACGACTAACTTAACCAGAAGTTAACTGCTATATGGCAACTGGAACAGTTCTTAAAGCGATAAATGCGAACGCCGTTCTTAAAGTGGTAAATGCGAAAGTCCAAATGATTTATACAGTCAATTAGGAGAGACTTTCCTGAAGTAACAAATTCCTCGATGACGTGACATTACTGCTGATCCCAGCCAAAATATGCCTTGCCCGAAAGATTTACGATGAAGGAAATAAAAACGGCTTAAAGGAACTGACTTTTTCTTTGACGAATAACACTGTGTCCAACCGTTTTTGCTTTCACAATGCAGGGGCTATCTTGGATGCAGGTTACTACTTCTTGAGTGACGATCCAACAAGGTCGATCGCCGACAACACCAACTTTACTCGATCCTTCGGGTTCCCACACTTCAGCAAATCTTCACTCTCCAATACTTAGACTTTAAAATTAAATCGAAGAGACCTCAAACATAACTGGCAGTAATTTTAAAAACTACCAGCACAATTTACAATAGAAAGTAAAACTCCGCTTTAAAATGAAACTGCATCATGAAACCAAATACACAGTATAACGGAGTAACTGACGACTTCAACGACGTCTCAACACAAAAACCCCTGCGTCACAGCAGGCTTTCCCATTTATACCTGTTGGAACAGGTCATCACGTGACCTCAAGCTGGCAGGAAATTACATCACAGCACATCACAAAACCATTACATCATGCTCACCAGATAATTACATCATGGTCATAAGACAGTCAGAAGATACCCACGGGGTATGTAACATTATACATATTTGGTGCAGTGCTAGATACCATGAATTTATCTGCCGTAATCTCCAACTTGGCCATTTCTAAACACTCACTATCTTTCAGCACCAAATTTTACACAACAGTCAAAGTGAATGTTGCTCTGAATGACAGTAAACAGCAGAACCTTCTTCTTACACATCTCCTTTGTGGTTCTCTTTATCTGACTCTGTCTTCCTCTGCCTTTTGTCTGTCTCTGATACTTCCAGTCCTGACATTATTGTTTTTGGTTTGCCTTGTTGCACCTGCTGTGTTGTACTGAACAGATCCATGTCTGCTAATCATTCTCAGGATCTTCAGACTCGTAGACATTAGGACAAAAACAAGCTGCTTGAAGAACTCAGTGGGTTATGGAGCATCAGTGATAGATAGCTGACATGTGGGTAGAGATTCTACATTGGGACCCACAACATCAGAGAGCAGGAGGTAAAGACTCTGTTTATTTTTTATTCGGATCCCAGCATCTGCAGTCCTGTGCCTTCAGAACTTAGAAATTCCTTCTATATTGCATCCATTTTATTTTCTGTTTGACTCAAGATGGCGGTCAAGATCAGGTCAAGCTGCAATGCCAATTAACATGGTGACTCAGACTTAGTTGTTTTATTAGGTTCTTACAGATGTTCTGGGAACAGTGCGAGGGGTTAGGGGTCAGGCTAGGATTTCAGTACAGGTATGATAGAAAGTTAAAGGTCAGGGGCGGGCAATGAAGTGTCGAGAGCAATGGCTGGTGTTCAGAGTCCAGGTCAATGAGTTCTGCAGTCAAAGATCAACGATCTCAGAGGCCAGGTCAACAGGCACTGAGAAGATCAGCAATCCCCAGTGTGGTGTGTGCTGGATCAAACACTTGTAAGGTCAGGGCAGGTGACAACCGCCACCCCAAGGTCACTAGGGTCAGAGGACTATGCAAGTCAGGAATTCAAGGCCCAAAGGATAAACCCATGATCAGCGAGTCCTGGGGTTAAGGGTTACAGATCAGTGAAGACTCCAGGGCAAAGACCGGAGCTCAGTGAACCCAGAGGTAGAAGCCCCAAGGCCAAAGCACCTGAGCTGGGTTGTCTGCTGGTCAGAGGCCCAAAGTCTGTGAGTCTTATGGAGAAGGATAGGACTGGACCCAGGGTGGAGATTTTTGATTGAAGAAAGGCTAACTTTGAGGAGATGTGAAAGGATTCAGAAGGAGTGGATTGGGACAATTTGTTTTATGGGAAGGATGTAATAGAGAAATGGAGGTCATTTAAAGGTGAAATTTTGAGGGTACAGAATGTTTATGTTCCTGTTAGGTTGAAAGGAAAGGTTAAAAGTTTGAGAGAGCCATGGTTTTCAAGGGATATTGGAAATTTTGTTCAGAAAAAGAGAGAGAGATCTACAATAAATATAGACAGCATGGAGTAAATGAGGTGCTCAAGGAATATAAAGAATGTAAAAAGAATCTTAAGAAAGAAATTAGAAAAGCTAAAAGAAGATATGAGGTTGCTTTGGCAAGTAAGGTGAAAATAAATCCAAAGGGTTTCTACAGTTATATTAATAGCAGAAGGATAGTGAGGGATAAAATTGGTCCCTTAGAGAATCAGAGTGGACAGCTATGTGTGGAGCCAAAAGAGATGTGGGAAATTTGAACAATTTCTTTTCATCGGTATTCACTAAGGAGAGGATATTGAATTGTGTAAGGTAAGGGAAACAAGTAGGGTAGTTATGGAAACTATGATGATTAAAGAAGAGGAAGTACTAGAGCTTTTAAAGAATATAAAAGTGGATAAGTCTCCAGATCCTGACAGGCTATTCCCTAGGACCTTGAGGGAAGTTAGTGTAGAAATAGCAGGGGCTCTGACAGAAATATTTCAAATATCATTAGAAACGGGGATGGTGCTGGAGGATTGGTGTATTGCTCATGTGGTTCCATTGTTTAAAAAGAGTTCTAAGAGTAAACCTAGCAATTATCGGCCTGTAAGTTTGATGTTAGTGGTGGGTAAATTAATGGAAAGTATTCTTAGAGATGGTATATATAATTATCTGGATATACAGGGTCTGATTAGGAACAGTCAACATGGATTTGTGCGTGGAAGGTTAGGTTTGACAAATTTTATTGAATTTTTTGAAGAGATTACTAGGAAAGTTGACGAGGGTAAAGCAGTGGATGTTGTCTATATGGACATCAGTAAGGCCTTTGACAAGGTTCCACATGGAAGGTTAGTTAGGAAGGTTCAATTGTTAGGTATTAATATTTAAGTAGTAAAATGGATTCAACAGTGGCTGGATGGGAGATGCCAGAGAGTAGCGGTGGATAACTGTTTGTCGGGTTGGAGGCCGGTGACTAGTGGTGTGCCTCAGGGATCTGTACTGGGTCCAATGTTGT
Source organism: Hemitrygon akajei (assembly GCF_048418815.1). Classification (NCBI taxonomy): domain Eukaryota; kingdom Metazoa; phylum Chordata; class Chondrichthyes; order Myliobatiformes; family Dasyatidae; genus Hemitrygon; species Hemitrygon akajei. The sequence continues at coordinate 89,741,446 of NC_133128.1, forward strand.
TTGTCATATACATTAATGATCTGGATGATGGGGTGGTAAATTGGATTAGTAAGTATGCAGATGATACTAAGATAGGTGGCGTTGTGGATAATGAAGGAGGTATTCATTATGCAGAGAGATTTAGGCCAGTTAGAAGAGTGGGCTAAAAGATGGCAGATGGAGTTTAATGCTGATAAGTGTGAGGTACTACATTTTGGTAGGACTAATCAAAATAGGACATACGTGGTAAATGGTAGGGCATTGAGGAATGCAGTAGAACAGAGTGATCTAGGAATAATGGTGCATCGTTCCCTGAAGGTGGAATCTCATGTGAATAAGGTGGTGAAGAAAGCTTTTGGTACGCTGGCCTTTATAAATCAGAGCATTGAGTATAGGAGTTGGGATGTAATGTTAAAATTGTACAAGGCATTGGTGAGGCCAAATTTGGAGTATTGTGTACAGATCTACTCACCGAATTATAGGAAAGATGTCAACAAATTAGAGAGAGTACAGAGGAGATTTACTAGAATGTTACCTGGGTTTCAGCATCTAGGTTACAGAGAAAGGTTGAACAAGTTAGGTCTTTATTCTTTGGAGCGTAGAAGGTTGAGGGAGGACTTGATAGAGGTATTTAAAATTATGAGGGGGATAGATAGAGTTGACGTGATTTTTCCATTGAGAGTAGGGGAGATTCAAACAAGAGGACATGAATTGAGAGTTAAGGGGCAATTGTTTAGGGGTAACATGAGAGGGAACTTCTTTACTCAGAGAGTGGTAGCTGTGTGGAATGAGGTTCCAGTAGAAGTGGTGGAGGCAAGTTTGATTTTGTCATTTTAAAAAAATTGGATAGGTATATGGACAGGAAAGGAATGGAGGGTTATGGGCTGAGTGCAGGTCAGTAGGAGTAGGTGAGAGTAAGGGTTTGGCACGGAGTAGAAGGGCCGAGATGGTCTATTTCCATGCTGTAATTGTTATATGGTTATATATGGTGTCTGGAAGTCTGGGCCAAGGACTGGATGGCAGGAGGTGGCCTATCATGGTGTTCCAGAGGTGAGGGAGGAGTAAGAGGAGAGAGGGAGTGAGGGAGAGGGAAGGTAAAAGGGACAGGAAGAATGAGAGAGGGAGAGAGTAAGGGAGAGGGGGTGGGAGAGAGAGGAAGGGGGAGAGGTGGGGGAGAGGGAGGATGGGGAGGGGGTGGAGATGGGTAAGAGGTGGGAGAAGGGTGGAGGGGGAGATTGGGATGGAGAGGGATAGGAGAAAGAGAGAGGGGGAGGGGAAAGAGAGAGGGGAGGGAGAGGGGGAAAAGAGGGGGAGAGGGGAGGAGAGGATTTTCCAGTCTTTTAAAACCAATCCAGAATCTAGTGATTCTTGAAAAATCATTACTAATGCCTCCACAATCTCATCAGCCACCTCTTTAAGAACCCTGGGGTGTACACTATCTGATCCAGGTAACTTATCTACCTTCAGACCTTTCAGTTTCCCAAGAACTTTCTCTCTGTCTTCCACAGTGAAGACTGATGGAAAATACGCATTCAGTTCATCTGCCATTTCCTTGTTCCCCTCCAGCATCATTTTCCAGTGGTCTGATATCCACTCTTTATGTATCTGAAGAAACTTTTGGTACTCTCTTTAATATTACTGGCTAGCTTACTTTCGTATTCCATCTTTACTTTCTTAAGGACTTTTTAGTTGTCTTCTGTTGGTTTTTAAAAGCTTCCCAGTCTTCTAACTCCCCACTAATTTTTGCTCTATTATATGCCCTCTCTTTGGCTTTTATGTTGGCTTTGACTTCTCTTGTTCACCATGGTTGTGTCATCTTGCCTTTAGAGTACTATTCCTGTTTGGTATGCATATATCCTATGACTTCCGAATTGCTTCTAGAAATTCCAGCCATTGCTGCTCTGCCATCATCCCTTCTCCAATCAATTCTGGACAATTCCTCTCTCAAGCCTCTGTAATTCCGTTTACTCCACTATAATACTTATACATCTGATTTTAGCTTCTCCTTCACAAATTTCAGTGTGAATTTGATCATATTATGATCACTCTCCTCTCAGGGTTCTTATCCCTTAAACTCTCTAATCAATTCTGGTTCAATGCATAACACCCAATCCAAATTAGCTGATCCCCTTGTGGGCTCACCCACCAGCTGCTCTAAAAAACCACCTTATAGGCATTCTACAAATTCCCCCTCTTGGGATCCAGCACCAACCTGATTTTCCCAATCTACCTGCATATTGAAATCCCCCAGTGTTGCTATTGTAAAATTGCCCTTTCGGCATTCATTTTCAATCTTCCATGGTAATTTGTTGACCACATTCATCCTACTGTTTGGGGCTCTTTTTACCCTTGATATCTGACTAATTTTACAAAATTCTGTAGTTTCTTTAGATCCTGTTCAGTAGCACCCCACCCCACCCACCATACCCAACAGTGATGCAGCCTGTCAAAATGATTTTCATGGTACATCTGTAGAAGTATTCACATGTTTTAGGTGAGAAACCAAATCTCCTGAAACTCCTGATGAAACAGGAGTATGATGAAATAGCTCCTGATAATAAATAACTCCTGATGAAATAGCTGAATTGAAATGTTGGGAACAGTCCTTCAGCCTCCTGAATGATCTGGAGTTCCATCTCCAACTCCTAAATGCAGATTGTTAGACGCTGCAGCCGGATGCACTTCTCGTAGTTGTAGTTGTCAGGGACACTGGAGGTCTCCCTCTCTTCCCACATCCCACAAGAGGAGCAGGCCACTATCCTACCTGGCATCTCCACCGTCCTAACTGAGCAGACTGAATTGCAGAGCAGACTCGATGGGTCAAGTGGCCTAATTCTGCTCCTCTGTCTTATGGTCTTATATAAAGGAGGGGAATAAAAAACTCAACATACAGTTTTTTTTTGCCTTCTCTGATTGCAACCTATCTTCATTGAATCCTCGAAGAGCTAAAGCCTCAAAATCTCACTCTAACTCTGACCACTCCAATGATGGCCACTTCACTTGCCTATGCTTTCCTATAATTTGCTTTTGCAAATCAATCCCAAACATCGATTGGTCGCTGGTCAAAGCAGCCAAAAACTGCCATATTGCTGCCTTTTATACTCACTTAGCAGACCTGGGTGAATTACGTACTCCCAAGCTTCTGATCTTCCGATTGATTGCTCATCTTCCACCCCTTCCTTTATTCAGTCTTGATGAAGGGTCTCCGCCTGAAACATACACAGTTTATCCCCATTTATAGATGCTGCCTGACTTGCTGACTTCCTCCAGTACTTTGTGTTGCTTTCGTTACTCTAACTGCAGGCTGCCGGATATCATCCATCATGGCCATCTGCTCCCAAGCCAGTTGAAAGAAGCCTTCCAGTGAATGTACGGAATCAAAATATTGACATTGCAAGAATTCTTGGAGGCAACTACAAGAGTGATTAATTAATATCGGTGAGTCAGAACTTGACCTATTGATAATAATTAATTGTCTTTGTTGTTGCCTATCAATTAATTGATCAGAACTTGCTGCTTAATTATGTGGTAAGCGTATTCTTAACTTTTGCAGATTCCAAACCCTTACTGTTAAATTATTAATTGTAAAAGGCAAAGCCCTTTGTAGCAACAATTTCAGCACAATGTAATGGCATTACATTGTTGGCCAAGGGAACAGGGTGCAAACAAGGCCCTACCAAACAACTGAAAATGATACTGGTTACTGGCTGTGCCATAACCCTATTTTAAAACATAATAAACAAAGTGTTAAACATAATTAGTTCTCAATTAAAAACAAATAAAAACAAGCAAAGCTCATTACTTTGGAGAAATATCCTGAAAATTACCTTTTTGATCTATAAGAGGGATTGTTGCATTTTTGAAACAATAGAAAATGATTACGCCTTTTTTTTTGAATATAGGCTTTATTCCCAGCTAAGAAATAGCCAAAGACTGTACTGAACAGGATGCAAATATCTGAAAATGTCCAATCTCCTTTGGAAGACAAGGAGATTACTTCCATTCACTTTGTGATGAGCAGAGGTTCTATCCTCTGTTTCAAAACCTGTAGCATCGCAAGGTAATAAAACTGACAAAATGGATAGTGCATCAGAATTACCATTGCTCGAGGTGCTCAATAGTCGAGATATTAATAAAGCTGAGGTGGAAATGAAATAGGCTGATCGTTAGTTTGACTTAGATATCCAAAGTAGTGACACCACAACAAAATATATAGAATGAACTATTCTAGGCATCCTAACTCTACCTCCTATTCACTGGTGGTCTGACAAATCCATTTTCTTTCTCCATTACATTCTCCAAGACCCAACTATTCATTAAGTCCTACCCTGGTTTGATCTCCCAAAATGCCGTACCTCACTTTTATCTGATTGAAAGTTATTTGCCAATCCTCAGCCCACAAACCCAGCTGATAAAGATCCACCCTGTAATTTTTCATAATCTTTTACTCTAAGTACAACACCATCTAATTTAGTATCATCTGCAAACTTACTAACCAGCCTTGCACAATCACATTCAAAATTACAAACAATAAAGGATTCAGCACAGATCCCTGTAGCACATGACTAGACACAGGCCTCCAGTCAAGACCAGTCCTCTACAATCACCCTCTGCTTCATAGCAATAAACCAACTATGATTCCAAACAGCTATCTCCCCATTGGTCCTCTGCAATGTCACCTTCCAGACCAGCCTATCATGAGGTACCTTGTGAAAGGCCTTGCTGTAGTCCATATAGGCAGGCCCCCGCCCTACTCTCATCTAGCCTCTTGATTACCTCCTTGAAAAACTCCAAGAGATTTGTCAGACAGTCCCAAACCACACCCAATCTCTACGGATGTTGGTAGATCCTGTCAAACAGAATTGCCTCCAGCAATTTACCAACCACCAATGTTAGACTCACTGCCTTATAGCCTACAGGGTTGTATTTAAACGATAAGACATAGGAGCAGAATTAGGCCATTCAGCCCTTCAAGCCTGCTCTGCTGTTCCTTTATGGCAGATTTATTATCCATCTCAAATCCATTCTCCTGCCATCTCTCCATAACCTTTGCCATGCTGACTAAACAGGAGCCTATCAATCTCCACTTTAAACACACCCAGTGACTTGGCCTCCACAGTCATCTGAGGCAACGAATTCCATTGATTCACCATCCTCTGGCTAAAGAAATTCCTTCTTACCTCTGTTCTAAATGGACAGCCCTTTATTCTAAGCCTGTGCCCTCTGGCCCTAAACTCCCACTATGTTTCCACTATAGGAATCGTCCTCTCCACATCCACTCTATCTAGGCCCTTCGATATTTGATAGGATTCAATGAGATCCCTCCTCATTCTTCTAAACTCCAGTGACTACAGGCCAAGAGCTATCAAATGTTCTTTACACGTTAACCCTTTCGTTCCCAGAATTTCATTCTTTGAAGCTCCTCTGGGCCCTCTCCAATGCAACATATCTCTTCTTAGATAAGGAGTTCAAAACTGCTCACATACTGCAAGTTCAATGTGATCAGTGCCTTAGGAAGTCGCAGTATTACATTCTTGCCTTATATTTTAGCTTTCTTGAAAAAAATTGTATTATTGCATTTCCTTTGCTAACCACTGATTCAACCTGCAATTTACCCTTTAAGGAATCCTGCACAAAGATATCCAAGCAACACACACAAAATGCTGGTGGAATGCAGCAGGCCAGGCAGCATCTATAGGAAGAAGTACAGTCGACGTTTCAGGCCGAGACCCTTCATCAGGACAAACTGAAAGAAGAGATAGTAAGAGATTTGAAAGTAGGAGGGGGAGGGGGAAATGCGAAATGATAGGAGAAGACCAGAGGGGGTGGGGTGAAGCTAAGAGCTGGAAAGGTGATTGGCAAAAGGGATACAGAGCTGGAGAAGGGAGAGGATCATGGGACGGGAGGCCTCGGGAAAAAGAAGGGGGGAGGGGAGCACCAGAGGAAGATGGAGAGCAGGCAAGGAGAGGGACAGAGAGAGAAAAGAGAGAGAGAGACATAAAAAAGGAAAATATATGTTGGTGAAAATATGCAGTATTCTTACCAATATATAGTAGGCCGCACCAGGAGCTCTCACCAATATATAGAAGGCCGCACCGGGTCCACCATTCAGGGCCCCAGACAGTCCTTCCAGGTGAGGTGACACTTCACCTGTGAGTTGGCTGGTGTGGTATACTGTGTCCAGTGCTCCCAGTGCAGCCTTCTATATATTGGTGAGACCCAACGCAGACTGAAAAGCTTGAGCATACAGATACTAAGAAAGAGGATGTGCTGGAGCTTTTGGAAAGCATCAAGTTGGATAAGTCACTGGTACCAGACGAGATGTACCCCAGGCTACTGTGGGAAGTGAGGGAGGAGATTGCTGAGCCTCTGGTGATGATCTTTGCATCATCAATGGGAATGGGAGAGGGCCTGGAGTATTGGAGGGTTGCAGGTTTTGTTCCATTATTCAAGAAAGGGAGTAGAGACAGCCCAGGAAATTATAGACCAGTGATTCTTACCTCAGTGGTTGGTAAGTTGATGGAGAAGATCCTGAGAGGCAGGATTTATGAACATTTGGAGAGGCATAATATGATTAGGAATAGTCAGCATGGCTTTGTCAAAGGCAGGTAGTGCCTTACGAGCCTGATTGAATTTTTTTAGGATGTGACTAAACACATTGATGAACGTAGAGCAGTAGATGTTGTGTATATGGATTTCAGGAGGCACTTGATAAAGTACCACATGCAAGGCTTATTGAGAAAGTAAGGAGGCATGGGATCCAAGGGGACATTGCTTTGTGAATCCAGAACTGGTTTGCCCACAGAGGCAAAGAGTGGTTGTAGACAGGTCATATTATGCATGGAGGTCGGTGATCAGTGGTGTGCCTCAGGGATCTGTTCTGGGACCCCTACTCTTTGTGATTTTTATAAATGACCTGGATTAGGAAGTAGAGGGATGGGTTAGTAAATTTGCTGATGACACAAAGGTTGGAGGTGTTGTGAATAGTGTGGACAGCTGTCAGAGGTTACAGTGGGATGTCAATAGGATGCAAAACTGGGCTGAGAAGTGGCAGATGGAGTTCAACCCAGATAGATGTGAGGTGGTTCATTTTGGTAGGTCAAATATGATGGCAGAATATAGTATTAATGGTAAGACTCTTGGCAGTGTTGAGGATCAGAGGGATCTTAGGGTCTGAGTCCATAGGACACTCAAAGCTGCTATGCAGGTTGACTCTATGGTTAAGAAGGTAAACAGTGCATTGGCCTTTATCAACCATGGGATTGAGTTTAAGAGCTGAGAGGTAATGTTACAGCTGTATACGACCCTAGTCAGACTCCACTTGGAGTACTGTGCTCAGTTCTGGTCACCGCACTACAGGAAGGACGTGAAAACCATAGAAAGGGTGCAGAGGAGATTTACAAGGACATTGCCTGGATTGGGGAGCATGCCTTATGAAAATATGTTGAGCGAACTTCGCCTTTTCTGCTTGGAGCGATGAAGGATGAGGTGACCTGATTGAGGTGTATAAGATGATGAGAGGCATTGATCATGTGGATAGTCAAAGGTTTTTTTCCAGGGCTGAAATGGCTAGCAAAAGAGGGCACAGGTTTAAGGTGCTTGGAAGTAGATACAGAGAAGATGTCAGGGGTAGGTTTCTTATTCAGAGAGTAGTGAGTATGTAAAATGGGCTGCCAGTGACGGTGGTGGAGGTGGATACAATAGGGTCTTTTAAGAAACTCCTGTCTTATTTTATGCGATGCATTTAAGGCTTACATTAGAGGTCAAATTATTTCCTTTGACGCAAGTGTTAAGAAAAAAGCTAATAAGGAGAGAATTGAATTCGCCAATCAGTTGAAACAATTAAACCAAAAATATGCTTTGGCTCCAGATCCTATTTATATAAAAGACGTGTTGAAATTAAAACTAAATACAATCTGCTTTTAATTTATCCAATTGAAATGCAACTTTTAAAAGATAAAAGTCAGTTTTATGTTCATGGAGAAAGAATGGGTAAACTATTAGCTAACCAATTAAAGACCTTTATAGTTAAACATCAAATTAAAGAAATTTGTAAAGCTAATGGTGATAAAACATCTGATCATTTAGAAATAAATGATACTTACAGAGAATTTTATTCTAAACTTTATAGTTCTGATTCTCCTAAAGATAATACTCTAATGAATAATTTTTTAGATCGATTAAACATTCCTACACTTTCTGATGATATTCGAAAATTGTTGGATCAACCCATTTCTTATGAGGAAATCACCGAAGTTATTCACTCTTTGCACTCGGGGAAGGCTCCAGGTCCTGATGGATTTTCTGGAGAGTTTTATAAGGCTTTTTCCTCTTTGCTTATACCTCATTTATATTCAGTCCTTTCTGACTCTTTTAAATTAGTTAAGTTGCCACAATCTTTTTATGAAGCCCCTATTTTGCTTATTCTTAAAAAGAATAAGCACCCAATTGAATGCTCTTCTTATAGACCTATTTCCTTACTTAACGTTGATACTAACGTTTTACCTAAACTTTTGGCTCATAGGATTGAAAACATTTTGCCATCTATTATCTCTGATGATCAGACTGGATTTATCAAAAATCGATACTCCCACTTTAATATTCGTCGTTTACTAAATGTCATTTATTCTCCTTCTAAAGAGATTTTGGAATATGTGATATCCTTAGATGCTGAGAAAGCCTTTGATCAAGTTGAATGGAATTATCTATTTAAAACTTTAGAAAAATTTAACTTCGGGCCCGATTTTATTCAATGGATTAAATTACTTTATTTATCTCCCTCCGCTCAGGTTCTTAGTAACTCTCAGTATTCTAAACCATTTAAACTTCATCGTGGAACTAGACAAGGTTGTCCTTTGAGTCCTTTGCTTTTTGATTTGGTTTTAGAACCTTTAACGATTGCTTTTCAGAAGTCTAATGATATCACTGGTATTTTAAGGAGGGGTATTACCCACAAAGTTTCACTTTATGCTGATAACCTTTTGCTCTACATTTCTAATGTGGAGTCTTCTTTACCTTCTTTACTTTCTTTACTGTCTACCTTTAGTCAGTTTTCAGAATATAAACTTAACTTTCTTAAGAGTGAACTTTTTCCATTGAATAATTTGGTATTAGTTAATACTAACCTTCCTTTTAAAATTGTAAGAAATCATTTTACTTATTTGGGCATAACAATCACGAGGAATTATAAATTCCTTTTTAAAGAAAATTTTTTTGTACTTCTGAATTATGTTAAGAAGGTACTATCAAGTTGGTCACCCCTCTCTTTATCGTTGATTGGCCTAATCAATTCTATTAAAATGAATATTTTGCCTAAATTTTTATGTTTATTTCAGGCCATACCTGTTTATATTCCAAAATCCTTTTTTGATTCTTTGGATTCTATTATATCTTCTTATATATGGAATAATAAAATTTCTCATTAAATAAAGTTCATCTTCAAAAAGCTAAAAAGAATGGAGGTTTAGCATGACCCAATTTTAGGTTTTATTACTGGGCATTCAATATACAGAATCTTACATTTTGGTTATATTATATGAATCAAGAGGATTGTTGAGTCTGGGTTTCTTTAGAAGCTAAATTCTGTTAATAAATTTTCTATCATTTCTCTTCTCGGATCCTCAATTCCTTTATCTTTAAGTAATTTAACTGATAACTTTGTAGTTAAACACACTTTGAGGATTTGGGTACAATTTAGAAAATATTTTGGTTTATTGAATTTTTCACTTTCCAGTCCCATTTTTCTTACTATTTTTTTAAACCTTCTATGTCTGATGTAGTTTTTAAAGAGTGGAATAGATTGGGTATTAAACATTTTCATGATTTGTTTGTTGGAGATAGCCTCTCTTCATTTGAACAACTGTCAGTTAAGTATAGTCTACTGAGAACTCACTTTTTTCAATATTTACAAATTAGAGACTTTTTGCGTTCTCAAGTACATACATTTCCTAAAAGTCCAGATAAAAATTTACTTGATATAATTTTTAATTTGAAACCTTTCTGTAATGCATCTATATCTAATATTTATGGGATGTTGTTGGGAATGAGAAGTATTCCTTCAGATAAAATTAAAAATCTTTGGGAAAAAGATTTACAGATTTCAATTTCTGAGGACACTTGGAATGAAATTTTTAAATTGGTTAATACCTCATTGTTATGTGCCCATCATTCCCTTCTACAATTTAAAGTGGTTCATAGAGCCCATATGTCTAAAGATAAGCTATCTCATTTTTATTCGGATGTATCTCCCTATTGTGATAGGTGTAATAATGGAGAAGCTTCACGAATCCATGTGTTTTGGACTTGTCCAAGTCTTGAAAAATATTGTAAGGAAGTATTTCAAACTTGTTCGGAGCTTTTTAAAGTAAATTTTAAACCTAATCCTTTGACTGCCTTATTTGGTATTGTTGGAGGAAATGATGTTATTTTGGAGACACATGATTTGCATATTTGGCCTTTATTTCTCTTATAGCCAGGAGGGCATTGTTGCTTAAGTGGAAGGATGCCACTCCATCTACTCATACTCATTGGTTACATGATGTTATGTCTTGCTTAAATTTAGAGAAGATTCGCTGTTCAATTTCTGAAACTGGACAGGATTTTTTAACATTGTGGGGACCTTTTTTGAATTACTTTCAAAATCTTTGATTTGCTATTAAGCACAGATGTTGGCTAATAATATGATTTACTATATGTTAAGGATTTTTTCCTTTTCTTTTTTTTAACCAAACAGCTGTTTTTTTCTGGTAGTGGGTTTAGATTTTTTGTATAATAAAATTATTTCTTTTCAATTTTATGTTTAAATTTAATCTATATGGATATGGGGTAATTACACTTCATTTGTGATTTCAATATATTGTAATTGCTATATATTATATATCTTACCCTGTATTCTTTTATGTAAGAAATTTTTTTTAAATTGTTACGTATTCAGGCAACAATAATTATAGATGAGTTAGACGAAGGGTTTTTATAACAAATAACACGTTTATTAAACACTGATAACAAACCCCCTTCAAAAGTAAACAAACCCAAACAATGATCCGAGCTCAGCTGCTCAAACAGTCCTTAATAGCGTTGCAGTCCCAAACAGTCTTTAAAACAGTATTGAAAAGAACTCAGTTCCTTAAACGCGATATGCCGAAAGAAAACAGTATTTTAAAACGATATGCCGACAGTTCAAAACCTCACGGTACTTTTAAAAGGAGAGACTTTTTAAAGCGATGTAAATTCTCTTCCACGTCGATGTCCTTTCGATTCCCAGCGTCGAACTCCCACGTCGAATTTTATTAAATATAACAACTTAAAGTGACTGACCTTCCTTCCACAATATTCTCAATCTCCCGCTTTTTCCAGCGGAGACTATCATGAGAATAGTAAACGAAATCCTTCCGAATGAGGATCACACAAGGTCGAAGTCAATCCATCGTCGAAAATCGATTCTTCTCGATTTGTCTTCCAAACTTCACTCTCCATTAGCAAAGAAACCGTTGGCTCTGACCTTTTAAACTTTAGGCGTTATATAAAACTTCATTTTTAACTAAACTGCGTCATCACATTAAATCACACAGTGATATGAAGTCATCTTGGCAAATCCAGCCACGAACTGCCCCACCTGACAGGGTGGGTCTCCCTTTTATACCCTGTAGGAAAAACCTGTCACATGACCTCTACTGGCGGGAAAATGACATCACTCCACCATTACCTCATGTCCAGTATAACTTCAACCCCAGTCACATGACAAGGGTACCACTGTCACGTGTCACGGGTACGTAACACCTCCCTCCAAAAAAAAACATTTTTGGTCTGACAAGAACAAAAATTTTAACAATTACTTATAAGAAAAACAAATGTATAAATTATATAACATACACAATATACAATACAGTAGGAGTGTTACAATAAAAAAAAACCACTCCAAAAAAAAAACATTGTACATTCAACATCGAGATAGACAATCAGCAACCACATTATCTTTACCTTTAATATGAGTTATCACAATATTGTACTCTTGTAACATCAAACTCCAATTTAACAATCTTCTGTTTTTGTTTTTCATCTTACTCAGAAAAACTAACGGATTATGATCAGTGTAAACAACAAGTGGTTTTTGAGTTGTACCAACATATACCTCAAAATATTCCAAAGCTAAAACAAGAGATAACAATTCTTTCTCTATTGTTGAATAGTTTCTTTGATGCTTATTAAATTTCTTAGAAAAGTATGCTACCGGATGATCAACCTCATCACCCTCATTCCTTTGCATCAATACTGCTCCCGCAGCTTCATCACTAGCATCTACAGCTAATGAAAAAGGTTTTTCAAAGTCAGGTGCCTTAAGCACAGGTTGTTCACATATCATTGTTTTCAATTTTTCAAATGCTTCCTGACAAAACACCGTCCACACAAACTTCACATTCTTCTGCAGAAGGTTAGTTAATGGAAGGGCAACATTAGCAAAATTCTTACAAAATTTTCGATAATATCCTACCATTCCCAAAAACCTTCTGAGAGTTTTTTTCCCCGTTGTAGTGGGAATTTCTAAAATTGCCTGAACTTTTGCCTGAACAGGAGCTACCTTACCTTGACCTACAACATAACCAAGGTAAGTCACAGTAGCATGTCCAAATTCACTCTTGGCTAAATTAATAGTCAAGTTAGCTTTTGAAAGCTTTTCAAACAATTTCTCCACCGCAATAATGTGTGCTTCCCAAGTATCATTTCCTGTCACTAAATCATCAATATAAGCATCAGTATCATTCAATCCCTGAATCACAGAATTAATCATCCTCTGAAAAGTACCTGGGGCATTCTTCATCCCAAATGGAAGAACATTATACTCATATAACCCAGATGGAGTTACAAATGCAGAAATCTCTCTACCTCTGTCCGTTAATGGAACACACCAATACCCTTTCAATAAATCAACCTTTGTAAGGAACTTTGCTTTTCCAACTTTATCTACACAATCATCTACTCTAGGAATTGGATATGCATCTGTTTTCGTTACAGCATTCACCTTTCTATAGTCCGTACAAAACCTAATACTACCATCAGGTTTTGGCACCATAACACATGGCGAACTCCAATTCGAGTTAGAATGTCTAATAATATCATTCTCTAACATGTATTCAATTTCTTTCTCAGCAAGTTCACATTTTTCCATGTTCATCCTATATGGATGTTGTTTAATAGGTTTGGCATCTCCAACATCTACATCATGTGAAGCTATAGTAGTCCTTCTCAGAACATCTGGAAACAAATCCTTATACTTAAAAATCAATTCCTTCATCTGTTGTTTCTGCTCTAGCTGTAAATGTGCTAATTTCTCATCCATATTTTCCAAAATAGTCGAATTAGGTAACCTAACAGAAACAATGTTAGATTTAGAATGAAAGTCAGATGAATCATCTATCATGTTCCCAGTTAAATCCAACTCATTCTCACTAACCACAACAGTCACAGTATCAGATTGTTTCTCAAAATATGGTTTAATCATATTTATGTGGCAAAGTTGTGTTGACCTTCTACGATCTGGAGTTTTTATTACATAATCCACATCATTAACTCTAGACACAATTTCATAAGGTCCATGAAATCTAGCTTGTAAAGGATTTGTCTGCACTGGGAAAAGAACCAACACCTTATCTCCAGGCTTAAACATCCTCATCCTAGCTTCCTTATCATACCAAGTTTTCATTTTCTCCTGAGCCAACTTCAAATTTTCCTTGGCTAAGCTACAAGCTTTATGTAACCTGTCCTTAAATTTCAAAACATAGTCCAACAAATTAGTATGCACTTCCTTACTAATCCACTGTTCCTTCAATAAAGCTAAAGGTCCTCTAACTCTATGCCCAAACACAAGTTCAAATGGACTAAAACCTAAAGATTCCTGTACCGATTCCCTTACTGCAAATAAAAGTAAGCTTATACTCTCATCCCAGTCACTTTCATTCTCCACACAATATGTCCTAATCATATTCTTGAGAGTAGAATGAAACCTCTCCAAGGCACCTTGCGATTCTGGATGGTATGCAGACGAAGTAATTTGCTTAGCTCCCAATTTATAAACTATCTGTTGAAACAATCCAGACATAAAATTACTACCTTGATCAGTTTGTATTTCCTTAGGCAATCCAAAATAAGTAAAGAATTTTATAAGAGCCTTCGTCACAGTTTTAGCTTTTATATTCCTAAGTGGTACTGCCTCTGGAAACCTAGACGAAGTACACATGATAGTCAACAAATACTGATAACCAGTTTTTGTCTTTGGTAATGGACCAACACAATCTACAATAACTTTAGAAAATGGTTCACCAAATGCTGGAATAGGTTGTAATGGAGCTACTGGTGTAACCTGATTTGGTTTACCCACAATTTGACAAGTATGGCACGTCTTACAAAACATCGCCACATCTTTTCTTAAACCAGGCCAGTAAAAATGTTTTAAAATCTTGTCCACAGTTTTCCTTACCCCTTGATGTCCACCTAAAGGCACACTATGAGCTAAAGTCAAAATCTCATTCCGATAAACTTTAGGAACAACTACCTGATAAACAACATTCCATTCCTCACTTGCAGGAATTGTAGGCGACCTCCACTTCCTCATCAACACTCCTTTTTCCAAGTAATATCCTACTGACACCTTCTCAATTTCACTACCTAGTAAAGCTTGTTCCCTTAATTTTATAATCTCAGGATCTCTATTCTGCTCTGCTATCATCTCCTTCCGAGACAGAGATAAATCTTCATAGTCAGACTTACTCCCAGAATCTTGTTCAAACAACGAAGGTAAGAAAGTCTCTGACACATCCTCAAAACTCAAATCCTGAGTTGAACAGTCATGAGTAACAACCTCATTCTGCACATCAATTTTTTTAGCCATCGCTCTAGTCACAACACAGGAAGAATCTGTGTTAGAATTCACCTCAGGTACCTCTGACTCCATTGTCAAATGCACTTCAGGAAAAACTTGTCCACCTGCCAAGTCATTACCTAACAATAAAGAAATACCCTTCACAGGTAAGCTATGCTGTAATCCTACTTTAACAAATCCTGTAACTAACCCTGACTTTAAATTTACTTCATGTAAATGTACAGGCATAAAATCACTTCCAACACCTCTTATGTAATTTACCTCACCAGTATCACTCTCTTCATTAAACTTCAACACACTATCTAACATCAGTGATTGAGAAGCTCCAGTATCCCTAAGAATTTTTATTGGCACCAGAGTAGATCCTTCTTTCAAGGATACAAACCCTTCAGTTATAAAATGATCATATCCCTTTCTAACTTTGTCAGACTCTAACAAATCCTCATTTGTGTTTACCAAACCCTGTAACTTTACAGGTGCTTCAGTATGTTGCACACAAGCATCTGGAACTGCTTCCTTCTCTTTCTTTTTCAATTTGAAACAGTTAGCTATTACATGGCCAGGCTTCTTACAATAGTTACAAATAAGACCAAACTGTCTTTCCTTCACAGGTTTTCCTTCCTCCTTACCTCTCTCATTAACCTCTGATTTAATTTCTAATTTACCTGGAGTCTCCATATTATTTCTCCTCTTAAAAATTCTACCCTGAGGAAATTTATTCTTATGGATTAAAACATACTCATCAGCTAATCTAGCACAGTCCTGCAATTTATCAGTATCCCTCTCATTTAAGTAGGTCCTTACTTCAACAGGAATGCTTCTTTTAAATTCCTCCATCAAAATCAGCTCTTTCAATGTCTCATAGTCCTCATTTACATTTTTAGAAGAAACCCATCTCTCAAAACACATAGCTTTATCATAGGCAAATTCCACATAAGTCTTTTCCACAGACTTTTTCAAACTCCTGAATCTTTCCCTGTATGCTTCTGGGACCAATTCGTATGCTTTGAGAATATTTTCTTTCACAATATCATAATCTAATGCTTGCGCAGCAGTTAAAGCTGTGTAAACGTGTCGTGCCTTGCCTTTGATTACACTCTGTAACAACACTGACCATTTATCTTTCGGCCACTCTGACATCCGAGCAATAGTTTCAAAATGTTGAAAATATCTCTCCACTTCTGTTTCACTAAATGGAGGGACCAATTTAATTTCTTGGCTAGCAACAAACGGTTTTTTAGAATCAGCAGACTGTTCTACAGACCTTAATTTCTCCATTGCATATTCAAAATCTCTTTGCTTTTGCTCAGCTTCCAATTTACACCTTTCTAACATCATTTGTTCAATTTGCAACTGCATCTCCAGATTACTTATTGGAAACGATTCTAAAATCGATTCTTCAAAATGACCCGAAGCCACAAAATGTGATGCGATCTTTCTCTGTATTACAGCTTTTGATGTAAACGACAAAATCCCTTTAAGATGCAACCGATTAGCAATTTCAGAGACTTCAGTTTTTTTCGCCTTCGCTAACAAATCCGCGACTGGCGAATCCAGAAACTCATCAATATTCATCGTTGCCGAATACCACTCACAAGCCAATCAAACAAAAAAAAAATCGAGCAATCCCCGTTACCAAAACACCGATTCAAAATTCAAAAAGCTTATTAAACTCAAACAATTCAATTCCGGACGTAGCCCCCATATTTATGTTACGTATTCAGGCAACAATAATTATAGATGAGTTAGACGAAGGGTTTTTATAACAAATAACACGTTTATTAAACACTGATAACAAACCCCCTTCAAAAGTAAACAAACCCAAACAATGATCCGAGCTCAGCTGCTCAAACAGTCCTTAATAGCGTTGCAGTCCCAAACAGTCTTTAAAACAGTATTGAAAAGAACTCAGTTCCTTAAACGCGATATGCCGAAAGAAAACAGTATTTTAAAACGATATGCCGACAGTTCAAAACCTCACGGTACTTTTAAAAGGAGAGACTTTTTAAAGCGATGTAAATTCTCTTCCACGTCGATGTCCTTTCGATTCCCAGCGTCGAACTCCCACGTCGAATTTTATTAAATATAACAACTTAAAGTGACTGACCTTCCTTCCACAATATTCTCAATCTCCCGCTTTTTCCAGCGGAGACTATCATGAGAATAGTAAACGAAATCCTTCCGAATGAGGATCACACAAGGTCGAAGTCAATCCATCGTCGAAAATCGATTCTTCTCGATTTGTCTTCCAAACTTCACTCTCCATTAGCAAAGAAACCGTTGGCTCTGACCTTTTAAACTTTAGGCATTATATAAAACTTCATTTTTAACTAAACTGCGTCATCACATTAAATCACACAGTGATATGAAGTCATCTTGGCAAATCCAGCCACGAACTGCCCCACCTGACAGGGTGGGTCTCCCTTTTATACCCTGTAGGAAAAACCTGTCACATGACCTCTACTGGCGGGAAAATGACATCACTCCACCATTACCTCATGTCCAGTATAACTTCAACCCCAGTCACGTGACAAGGGTACCACTGTCACGTGTCACGGGTACGTAACAAAATATTGAAAAAGAAAGAAAGAGACTCCTGGACAAGTACATGGAGTCAGAAAAATTGAGGGCTACGGGTAACCCTAGGTAATTTCTAAAGTAAGGATGTGTTCGGCACAGCTTTGTGCATCAAAGGGCCTGTATTGTGCTGAGGGCCTTCTATGTTTCTATGTTCATTCCCCAGGAGGAGGTCCAGCATCACATCCTCTCTGATAGGTCCCTATAACTATTGATAAAGGAAGCTTTCTTGGACACATTGCACAAATGACATTCCATCCAAGCCTTTTACACTGTTGGCCCAGTCCATATTCATTTGTTATGTGCCGTGTCGTACGACTTAGGCGATCATGTCCTTCCATGAACATCACCTCCTTTGGTAGATACATATTTCCATCCATCACCCTCCAGTCTACATTAGAGAAGTTAAAACCTCCCACTAACACTATCCTATTATATTTATCTAGCATCCATGCCCCCAATTTACCCCCATTTGCCTGGGGTGAACCGCTGTCACCCTGCCAATAGTGCAATACTACGGTGTAATGCCCCCCCAGTACACGCTCGCAACACAAATACCAGACAATACACCAAAGGCGAGTAAATAATTGCAACTTTATAGTTATTTCTTCGTGATGGGTTAGTAGAAACAGATAACCTAAAGGCGCCAAATCAGTAAGTTTATCCGTTTGTGCACATAATATTTTAATACATTGGAGCTCACACCTCCAGTTCCATCCACAACGACATTCCGAGCCTTCGGCCAGCGTCTGAACTGCCGACGTCCAGTATCCGCTGCCCTGGAACCGCTGTCTGCTCCTCGCATATCTGTCCTCCTCGCTCGCCGCCCGAAATAGACCGCAAACTCCCGCGGTCTCCTCACAGATACAAGATAGCATAACAATTCCCCATTGGTTAGTTCCCCCCTTATCTGCAGTTATAACCCAAACATTCCAGATACAGAAACCCATTACAGCATTAAGTAACATTACAGAGAAGCCATTTCATTATAACAATACAGAGAAGCCATTTTGTTAGCCTGAACAGTTAACACCAAAGTTACTGGTACTGAAACTGCATTCACAACTCAGCAGGATTAGGCAGAATCAGTGGAGGGAAATGGACAGTTAGTTCATCTGAACTGAAAGATGAGGTGAGATAACCAGTATAAAATCAGTGAAAGGAAGGCAAGGAGCAAGGGCTAGCTAGTGATAGGTTCAGCTGGCTGAGGGGGGAGGGATGGGGGGTGATAAACAGATGGAGGAAGTGTGGGTGGAAATAGCGCAAGCAGCTTGGAGTTGAAAGGTGGAGGTAACAAGGGGCTGAAAGTGATGAAATATGACAAGGGGGAGGGGGAGGGAGAAATCCAAAATGATAGGAAAAGACCGCAGGGGGAGGAATGAAGCTAAGAGCCGGAAAGGTGATTGGCAAAAGGGATACTGAGCTGGAGAAGGGGAGTATCACAGGACGGAAGGCCTTGGAAGAAAGGAAGGGGGAGGGGAGCACCAGAGAAAGATGGAGTACAAGCAAGGAGTGATTGTGAGAGGGAAAGAGAGAGGGAAAAAAAGGCAAAAAATATATATATAGGGTGGGGTAAGAAGAGGAGGAGGGGCATTAACAGAAGTTAGAGAAATCAATGCTCATACCATCAGGTTGGAAGCTACCCAAATGGAATATAAGGTGTTGTTCCTCCAACCTAATTGTGGCTTCATCTTGACAGTAGAGGAGGCCATGGATTGACATATCAGAATGGGAATGGGACGTGGAATTAAAATCTGCTCTCAGAATGAGGCTTTTCATTCCAGGTCAAAGGAAATGTCTTCCTTTTTTAAAGGAAGGGGCTTCCCTTCCTCCACCATCAATTCTGCCCTCAAACGCATCTCTCCCATTTCACACACATCTGCTCTCACCCCATTCTCCCGCCACCCCACTCAGGATAGGGTTCCCCTTGTCCTTACCTACCACCCCACCAGCCTCTGTGTCCAGCATATAATTCTCCATAACTTCCGCCATCTCCAATGGGATCCCACTACCAAGCACATCTTTCCCTCCCCCCCCCCCCCCTTTCTGCTTTCCACAGGGATCGCTCCCTACGCGACTCCCTTGTCCATTCATCCCCCCCATCCCTTCCCACCGATCTCCCTCCTGGCACTTATCCTTGTAAGTGGAACAAGTGCTACACCTGCCCTTACACTTCCTCCCTCACCACCATTCAGGGCTCCAGACAGTCCTTCCAGGTGAGGTGATACTTCACCTGTGAGTCGGCTGGTGTGGTATACTGCGTCCGGTGCTCCCGGTATGGCCTTTTATATATTGGTGAGACCCGACGTAGACTGGGAGACCATTTCGCTGAACAGCTATGCTCTGTCTACCAGAGAAAGCAGGATCTCCCAGTGGCCACACATTTTAATTCCACGTCCCATTCCCATTCTGATATGTCTATCCATGACCTCCTCTACTATCAAGATGAAGCCACACTCGGGTTGGAGGAACAACACCTTATATTCCATCTGAATAGCCTCTAACCTGATGGCATGAACATCGACTTCTCTAACTTCCATTAATGTCCCTCCTTCCCTTCTTACCCCATCCCTGATATATTTATTTATTTTTATATTATAATTTTTTTATTTTTTCTCTCTCTCTGTCCTTTTCACAGTAACTCCTTGCCTGCTCTCCATCTTCCTCTGGTGCTCCCCTCCCCCTTTCTTTCTCCCTAGGCCTCCCATCCCATGATCCTTTACCTTCTCCAGCTCTGTATCCCTTTTGCCAATCACCTTTCCAGCTCTCAGCTTCATCCCACCCCCTCCCTCTCCCCGTCTTCCTTTCAAATCTCTTACTATCTCTTTTTCCGTTAGTCTTAACGAAGGGTCTCGGCCCGAAACGTCAACTGTACTTCTTCCTATAGATGCTGCCTGGTCTGCTGCGTTCCACCAGCTTTTCGTATGTGTTGTTTATTCTTTCATTTTTTTATATTCTATTAATTTTAGAAACCAACGATTTTCTTTATAATGTGGAAACTGAAAAGGCTCAGCTAATGGCAGCTAAAATAATTAAAACAGAAATAATGTATGAGAGAGGCACATGGACTGGCAAAGTGTAAGAAATTGACAGCAATAGTTCCAAATAGGTATAAGAGAAGCTTACTAAACTGACACATAAAAATTAAAATTATCTTAGTGAAATGAAGTGATCAGAATCAATTGAAAAAGATAATAATGATGCTGTCAATAAAAGCAAGAAAAATATGACATTGAAGGATTGCTTCACATTAGAATTTACAATGGATGAGAACATCATCCCATATATCCTGAGAAAATTAATACTTAATCAGGCATGGGAACACATTAACATTAACACAGGCAAAATAACAGTGATGAAGAAACTTAACGCATTAAAGTGAGATGTATCTACAGCGCCGATCTATTTCAAACGGACATAGTGAGAAAAAGCAGGTGCCTTTTATAGCTCTCACAACTCAGTAAGTAGGAAGATGAGGTTACAGTTACTCTGTGTCGAGAAATGACTGGAGTGTTTTTTATTCATTCATTGGATGTAGCATCACCGGCCTCAGCAGCATCTACTGTGCGTACGTATTTGCTCTTGAACTGCTCGCTGCCTATTTTAGGGGCCTATTGAGAATTGACCACATTGTCACAGAGTCGAAGAGCAGTTCAGCATAGTTACAGGCCCTTCGGTCCAACCAGTCCATGATGCCCATCCAGTTAGTCTCAATACATTCGGCTCATATTCATCTAAGTCCCACCCCTACGTGTACCTATCCAAGTGCTTCTTGAATGATACCATTTCCAACCACTTCCTCTGGCAGCTTGTTCCACAAACTCACCACCCTCCGCATGAAAACATTGCCCTTGAGATCTCTTAAATGTTTCCCTTCTCATCCTGAATTGATGCATCCCTGCCCTGGGGAAAAGACTGACCATCTACCTTACCAATACCTCAACTTCACTTTTAAGCTCATTTATTCAGGGGAGACTTGAACCCAAAACTTTGTGGGTAAAGTTAAGAGACTGCAAGGGTAAAAATACCCTGATGGGAGTTACGTGCAGGCCTCTGAATAGTTGCCAGGATGTGGGTACAAATTACAACAGGAAGTAGAAAAGG
The DNA here is from genome assembly GCF_048418815.1 of Hemitrygon akajei. Lineage (NCBI taxonomy): Eukaryota > Metazoa > Chordata > Chondrichthyes > Myliobatiformes > Dasyatidae > Hemitrygon > Hemitrygon akajei. The sequence continues at coordinate 89,762,981 of NC_133128.1, forward strand.
CATTTAAGAAAGACAATGTTACAGGGGTCATGGGGGGCTTCAGTATGCAGGTCAACTTGGAAAATCAGGTTGGCACTGGATCCCAAAAAAATGAATTTGTAGAATGCCTTTGAGATGTTTTTTTATAGCAGCTTCTGGTCAGGCCTGCTAACAAAAAGGCACTTCTGGATTTGGTGTTGTGCTAATTAGGGAGTTTAAGATCAGAGCACCACAGCTGGGGGCGTGGGAATTCAGAATTCAATTCCAGTGTCCTCTGTAAGAAAGTTTTTTCTTCCTCCCCGTGATTCACTTAGGTTTCCTCTGGGTACCCTGGTTTCCAGATGTACTGGTTAGTAGGTTGATTGGTCATTGTATATTGTTCCATGATTAGGCTAGGGTTAAATCAGTAGGTTGCTGGGCTGTGCAGCTCAGTGGGCCAGAAGGGCCTGTTCTGTGCTGTTTTTGTTCAGTCATTAAGTCGAGTCTGACTCTCCGTGACCTGATGGACTCCGGCACACCAAGCCACCTTGCTGGAAACCTCCTCTCTGGGATCCCTCAGGGTCATACACATTGCCTGAGTAATATTGTCTGTCCATTGTAGCCTCCGTCGTCCTCTCCTTTTACCTAACGTGAGAGACTTCTCCAAGGAATCCTGTCTTCTCACAGTGTGGCCAAAATATTTGAACTTTTGTCTCATAATCCAGCCTCCCAGTGAGCAATCTGGCCGTGCTTCTTCAAGTATTGACTTGTTGGATCTTCTTGGTGTCCAGTAAACTCTAACACTTTCCTCCAGCAACCAAATTCAAAGGCGTCGATTCTCTTGTATTCAACCTTACTAATAGTCCAGCTCTCACAGCCACACATTTTCCATTGCTGCCCTCCCCAGGAGTAAGTGCTGTTTAATTTCGTGGCTGCCGTTACCATCTACAGAAATCTTTGAACCAAGGAAGACAAGATCCGTCACGGCTTCCACTTCCTTTCCATTTATTACCATGGAGTTAATAGCAGACATCCCACCTCTCCCGGAAGTTCCGGGAGTCTCCCGCACGTTGATAGCGGCTCCCCGACGCCCGCAAATTATACACAGTATCCCAGAAATCAGTTTTTTTTTGAGAGGGAGAAGGAGAGGAAGAGTGAGAGGAGCATCCTAATTGTTCTCTCTTCATGCTAAGTACCCTATCAGTTTTCTCTGTGGGTGGGCTTTACTGCCGACCTCAAAAATAATGACGGTGTTCCTCGCTGCACTGTTGATTTTGCTATTGCCCATGGTGGGTTAAAATGTAAAAGACATGTTGATGTGAGTTTAACAGGTGTCATTCATTCACTAGCATAGCTAACGTTATTTAAACTAGCTAGCTAGCTGCTAAGGAGCTACTCTATTGATGTCCTACATGATGAGGCCAAACTCCCTGTAGACTTGCTTAAAGTTGTAATAGAATTAAAAAAAACGTCTCCATGATAATACAAGTACATATTTTAATGTCGCATTTTCTACATATACCCAACTTGGTTTACAGATTAGACAAAATCACTAAACAAAGTATTACAGACACCCTTGGAGGTCGACCAGGGTGGGGGTGGAGGATATGGGGTTGCGGGGGGGCAGGGGTGCTACCTCCCTGAAATGAGTTTTTGCGGGTGGGATGTCTGTAATAGGGCTAGTCAACATAATCTTGATTTTCTTAATGTTGAGCAACAAGCCAGCTTTTGCACTTCAGTTTTCACCTTGATTAGAAGCTTCCTCAGATCCTCCTTACTTTCAGCCATTAGGGTAGTATCATCTGCATATCTGAGGTTGTTAATATTTCCTCTGGCAATTTTGATTCCAACAGTTGAGTCCCCTAAAACAGCGTTCCTCATGATGTGTTCAGCATATAGATTAAGTAAGTAGGGTGACAGTGTGCAGCCTTGTCGTGCTCCTTTCCCAATCTTGAACCAGTTTGTTGTTCCGTGTTCAGTTCTAACTGTTGCTTCCTGATCTTCATACATGTTTCTCCTAAGGCAGATCAGATGTCCAGGTATCCCCTTTTCTTTAATGTTTTGCCATAGTTTATTATGGTTGACGCTGCCTAAGGCTTTAGAGTAGTCAATAAAACATAGATAAACACTTTTCTGGAATTCCCTCAATTTCTCCATTATCCAATGTAGATTAGTAATTTGGTCTCTGGTGCCTCTGCCTCTTCTAAAACCAGCTTGTACATCTGGCACTTCTCATTCCGTATATTGTAGGAGTCTTCTTTGCATGATCATTAGCATTACCTTGCTAGCATGTTCTGCACTGTTCCTCTAAATTAAAAAATAAAGAAAGGCACCCTTAGGAGGCAGAAATATTAATATGACAGAATCCTCCCTGAAGTTTTAGAGGGAGAAGCTAAGATTCGATGTATCAGTGTTACAGGTGAGTAAAGGTAACTACAGAGGCACGAGGGGGAAGCTGGACAAAGTTGATTGGAAAGGGTTAACAGTAGAGCAGCAATGGTGAGAGTTAGTGGGAATAATTGGGAAGCTGCAAGATCATTTCATCCAAAAGAAGAAGAAACATTTTAAAGAGAGGATGAAGCAACCATGGTTGGCAAGGAGTCAAAGACAACATGAAAACAAAAGTGAGGGCATACAATATTGCAAAAATTAGTGGGAGGCTGGAGGTTTGGGAATCACAGAGCTCTGAAAGAGGTAGCTAAAAGATTGCTGATTTTCAAAAATCATTCCAGTCAGAAATGTTCCAGAGGATTGGAAAATTGCAAATGTCACTGCACTTCCGCGGTAAGATGGTGCTGGTGAAGCATAGCGTGCTTTGCTGGTAGCAAACAAAGCAGACAAAACTGTAAGTTACTTTATGAATCACACTTTTTCTCAGATACAATCACTGCAATCAATGGCCTGTAACTTCTATTTCTGAGGTGAGCGTTTGAACTGCCTGTACGACCTGGCAGTTTTGTGGTGTGAACTTAAGTCTCAAAGGTGCAGGATGGATGTGACGTGGTATGTACAGGCCTAATCGAGGGCAGTGTAGCCCAGGTTTGAGAGCGAGGGATGGCCTGAGGGCTGCTGATTTAAGCACCGGGCCAGCTTCAAAAGGTCAGGCTGTTGGAGCCAGAGGCGAGGGAATGAATCAGTTCAGCATGCTGCTCCACGAAGTTTCCTCATTTCTGTGCTGAACTGAGGCTGTGGCCTGCAACTAATGGGCTCCTGAATCAGCTACAGTAATGACTGGCTTCGTGGCTGTGCACTCACTTTTGTGAACTTCAGTTCTGAATGTTGTTTGCTTACTTTTACTGTTTGCACAATTTGTTCTTTTCTCTGCACATCGGGTGTTTGACGGTCTCTTTTTAATGGGTTCTGTTGGGTTTCATTGTTTGGTGGCTGCTTGTAAGGACAAGAATTTCAAGGTCGTGCGTAGTATACATACTTTGATCATGTTAAAAAGGGAGGGATGTAAATCTCAGGAAATTAAAGGCTGGTTAGCCTCATTCCGTCCCGCTTGGTGGCGCAATAATATCAGCGCCAGACTCCGGAGCGAAGGTTCCCGAGTTCGAATCCAAGTCGGGTTGAGCGTCGAGCTAGCAACTCGGCCTCGTAAAAACAAGAATAGCTTGCTACGGAAACACCATTATGACGATGCCCCGGTCACTCCACATCCGAGTTAAGGGCTATTCTTTTCTCTTCTAGCCTCATTCCAGTGGTTAGTGAGATTTTAAAATCCATTTTTAATTATGAGAACTTGAGGTACTTGGAGGCACATGATAAAATAGGCGGAAGTCAGCATGGTTTCTTTAAGAGGTTTCTTTGCCTGACAAATCTAGGAAATAACAGACAGAACAGACAAAGAATCACTGTAAGTTGTGTACTTAGATTTCCAGAAGGCCTTTGGAAAGGTGCTGCACAGAAGGCAGGAAAGGTACTAACAGGAACAGATTTGCTGATTCCCGGAAGTCAACATGAGCCAGTGTTGGATCTGCTACTTTCTACATTCTACTTCCATGACCGGGATGATGGAATTCACTGCTCTGTGGCCAAGTCTGTGAATTATACACAGATAGGTGACAGGGCAGGCAGTGTTGAGAAAACAGGGAGTCTGCAAACAGACTGGGCAGGTCAAGAAAATGGAACAAAGTGGCAGATGAAACACATTATAAGGAAGGGTATTGTGCACTTTGGTAGAAGGTAAAGGTAGAGACTATCTTCTAAATGTGAAGAAAAGTCAGAATTGGAAGTGAAAAGGAATTTGGGAACCCTAGTGCAGGATTCCCCAAAGGTTAGCTTGCAGGTTGAATTGGCAGTAAAGAAGGCAAATTCATTGTTAGCATTTATTTTGAGAGGACTAGAATATAAAAGTAAGATGTAATCCTGAGGTTTTATAAGGTTTTGGTCAGACCTCATCTTGAGTACTAAGAGCAGTTTTGGGCCTCATATCTAAAGAAGGATATGCTGACATTGGGGAGGGTTCAGAGGAACTTTACAACAATGATTTTGAAGATTAAAGGGTTAATGGATTAGAAATGTTTGATGGCTCTGGAGCTGAACTCACTGGAGTTTAAAAGGATGAGGGGGAACCTTATTGAATCCTACCAAATATTGAAAGGCCTGTATCAACTGGCTGTTTCCAGTAATGAGAGAGTCTAGGTCCAGAAGGCACGGCCTCAAGATAAAAGAACATTCATTTAAGACAGAAATGAGGATGAATTTCTTTTGCCACGGGCTAGTGAAATTGTGGAATTCTTTGCCACAGACAGCTGCGGAGGGCAAGTCACTGGGATGTTTAAAGTGGAGGTTGAGAGGTTCTCGGTTAGTAAGGGTGTCAAATGTTACCGGGAGAAGGCAAGGGAATGGGGTTGAGGGGGAAAAATAAATCAGACATGATCGAATGACTAAGCAGACTCGATGGGTGGAATGGCCTAATTCTGCTCCTATGTCTTATGGTCAATCCCCATTACTAGGCCTTGTGGTAAATAGCAGCCTGGTAAATCTTCACTTTCTCCAATAAAATCATATCCTGCCTATAGTGTGGTGATCTGAACTACACACAATACTCCATGCATTGTCTGTTCAGTCTTTCGTAAAACTACAACAATACATTCTAACTCTTATATTCTATGCCTTAACCTATGAAGATAACCATAAATATGGCTTCTTAACTACCCTATTAATATGCGGCCACTTTCACATTGCTGTCGATCTAGAGCCAATTCTGAGCCAAATCCCTAAAACAAGTTTTAGTTTTTTTTTCCCTAGTGCAGGGGTTCCCAATCTTTTTTTTATGCCATGGAGCAGTATCAGTTCTGTGGTCGCCAGGTTGGGATACCCTGCTGTAGTGGATGTTAATGAGCCAAGTGGATTAGTGGATATTAATTGCAGTCACCATTATTTACTTTTAATCCAAATTTCTTAAAGTAACTATCAGAATTATAATGTCTTAACTGTACTGTTCAACTTGTATTGATTTCATTGAATTATTATTTTGCTCTGACATTACATTACTAGTCCAATAACGTAGCCACTACAATACAATATTGCAATGCTGGGGTTCCGGTAACATCATCATCGAGAATGGCAGCTTAAGTCAATAGCTCCTACGGAAAAACACATATTTTAACCCATCAAATGTAGGATTTTTCGAAAATATTTGAACTGATAAGAGGGTCAAGAATGGGGAAAAAGAATGGAAATAAAAAAAAGCGACACTGCGAAGCCTGTGGACGAGACAGGTGCAGCGAGGGGCTCTCCTACCCGACCGCGTGCTAGCGAGGTGGGCGCCGGGACTCGTTCAGGCGAGGCGGCAAATATGATCAAAATTTTGAAAGAGACAGGAGTTGCAAAAAGATATAAAACAGCAGCTACATGATATTAAGTCAGAGCTCACCAACGTCAATCAAAAAATAGCGGTGGCAGATGCTCAAATTGAGAAGGTGGAAGATCGCATGCAAAACGTGGAACAGATGCTAAGTAAGATGATAAAAATATTAAATCAACAAGAAGGTAAACTGCTTGACCTGGCGGGATGATCACGGCGGAAAAATATCAGAATATGCAACGTTCCAAAGGAGCGGAGGGTTTGTCTATGACGGAGTTTGTAGGAAATTTGCTGCAGGATGCGCTGGAGGTTCCCTCGACTATGGAGCTGGAAATTGAGAGGGCGCATCACGCAATCGTTTCTGCGGCCTACCCAAGGCAGAGAAGATAAGCCACGCTCAATAGTAATTAAATTCCTTCGATACAGTACCAAGGCGGAGATTCTATGAAGGGCCTGGGGTAAGAAGAGAGTGTTTTTAGACGATATATTTCGATCAAGATTATCCCCCCCGCAGTCCTGCAGAAACATAAAGAATACTCTGAAGTAAAGCGAATACTAAAGCAAGAAAGAATTAGATTTCAAACTCTGTACCCTGCTAAACTTCGAGTGTTTTATCAAGATGGGATCCAACTGTATCAGACAGTGGAAGAGGTGACTACAGACATGAAGGCCAGATGGTTGCCCGTCAGCGTGATCAAACCGAGGGAAAGCCTGGCACAGGAATTATCCCACTCTGCTTGGGAAATAGTACGAGAATCGAGAAGGCAGGAGACGGGAGGAGGCCAAGAGAAGTATATCAGGAAGAGACTGGGAGTTTTCCAAAGACAGTCCTCACCCCCTCCAGAAGAGCCATAAGGTTTGGCTAACTTTAAAAATGTTGAGAAACTAAACGGAAGCAAAAGTAGACGGTGATATACCTATCTCGAGAAATACTTATTATAATGTGGATTTAATATTACTTAGTTGTTATTCTTTATTCACTCACTTACTCCTTTTTCCCCACCAAAATGAGAATATATATATATGTATATATAGGAGTACACAGGGAAATCTTTTCTGTGTAATGGATTTGTTCACTGACTTTTATGAATACTGCAATGGGGACCCTCAACTCACAAGTAGGAGGGGTTATCCCCCACAGCTAGACATTTCCTCTAGCTCAACCCAGGGTCATCTACTAGAGACCTCAGCCTTGGAATCACACGTTCGTTGCCTTGTTTGTTATTATTTGCGTTTCTTGGTTCTTATTTGTTCAGGGAGTAGATCAATCAAGTTTTATTCTGGTAATTTCAATGATACATTGACAGATAAATACAGATGGCTAAGGACAAAGTAAAATTCATTTCTTTTAATGTCAATGGGCTATTAAATCCAATCAAACATAATAGAATTTTATCCAAAATTAAAAAAGAACAAGCCCATGTAGTATATTTACAGGAAACTCACTTAGGTGATAATGAGCATAGAAAACTAAAGAGAATGGGCTTCACTAATTTGTTTTTCTCCTCACATAAATCAGGACATAGGAGATGAGTTGCTATTCTTATCTCAAATAAGCTAAATTTTGAAAAAGTATTCGAAATGAGAGATAAGGAGGGCAGATATATTCTGGTAAGGGGGAATATAGATGGAAATTCAGTTACTCTATTGAATATATATGCACCCCCGGGAAGTGATATTAGTTTCTTTCAGAAAATTACTGATATTATGGTAGCAGAAACAGAAGGTCTCCTGATATGTCGGGGAGACTTAAATTTACAATTACTTCCAAAGTTAGACTCTTCCAATAGAAAAACCTATGAAACAAAATCCTTACATAAGAAAGTTAATACACTTTTTGAGGATGTTGGTTTAATTGATCTATGGAGGGACCTTTTCCCTGACATTTTTCTGCTCCCCATTCTGTACATACAAGAATAGACTATTTCATAACATTTGGAAAAGACAAAGACAAAATAAACACCTGTGGAATTGGGACAATAGATGTAAGTGACCATGCATCTATATATTTATCTGTTGATTTTGACCTACAACCAAAGAATACTACTTGGAAACTAAATTCAAGTCTACTCAATGATCCGTACTTTAAGGAACAAATTAAAAAAGAAATTGGTCTCTATTTAGAATTCAATGATAATGGAGAGGTTTCACCTCCCATTTTATGGTATACTCTGAAGGCGGTCTTAAGAGGGAAAGTTATAGCGATATCTTCATATAAGAAAAAAATAAGGAATAAAACATTAGATGATTTACAAAATAGGCTGAAGGAACTAGAGAAAAAACACAAATTGAATTTGGCACAGGATACATCAGAGGAAATTTAAAAATTAGGAATGAAATTAATAGTTTGGCTATGCAAGAAATCAAGAAAAATTTAATGTTCCTGAAACAGAGACATTATGAAAGTGGATGAAAATACTGGCGTGGAAACTGAAAAAAAAGATAGCAGAAAATACAATTCATAGAATTAGGGACCCAAGAATGAAAATAATAAAAAATAAGCTAAATGAAATTCAAGAAGCTTTTGAAGTGTTTTACAAAACTCTATATTTCAAAGTTCCAGGGGAAAGCATAACCCAAATTGACACCACCTTGAATTCTCTAGAGTTACCCACTTTAAGCGCAGAACAAAATAGAATGATGACTGCTGACATAACTGAAGTTGAATTAAAAGCTGCAATTAGTAGGCTTAAATTAAGCAAGTCACCAGGATCAGATGGGTATACGGCAGTGTGGTACAAAGAATTTAAAAATGAGTAAATTCCTGTTTTACTCCTCACACTGAACTGGGCTCTAAAAAAGACACAAAGGCCACCCAGTTGGAAGGAAGCGATAATCTCAGCTATACCGAAAGAAGGCAAGGATAAAATGGAATGCGGGTCATTTAGACCAATATCCGTTTTTAATGTAGATTATAGGTTATTTACCTCCATCATGGCCAAACGATTAGAGGAGTTTCTACCTATACTGATATGTAACGATCAGACAGGTTTTATACAACAACGCCAGACACAAGACAATATACGAAAGACATTTCACATTATGGATCATATACAAAAAAATAAAATCGAAGCAATAGTGATAAGCGTGGATGCTGAAAAGGCATTTGGTTCAGTTAATTGGAATTTTCTTTACAGAGGTTTACATAGATTTGGTTTCCAAGACACAATTATTAAAACTATATAGACTCTATATGACAACCCTACTGCTAGGATTAAAATCAATGGATATTTATCAAATAGTCTCACCCTAGAAAGGGACATGAGACAGGGTTGTGCATGGTCACCGCTACTCTTCGCATTATATCTGGAACCATTAGCTCAATACATCAGACAAAATGAAGATATCAGGGGAATTACTATTAAAGGGACAGAGCATAAATTGGCTTGTTACTCGGATGACATTTTGATCTATCTAGGGCAACCAACATACTCTTTACCTAAATTGATGCAATCCTTCGAACAATATGGTTAATTATCAGGATACAAGATCAATATAGATAAAACCCAATTACTTTCATATAACTATAGCCCACCAAGAGAAATTGAAAGTCGATATCCCTGGGCATGGCAAACAGAGTCTTTCAAATATTTGGGCATCATTATGCCAAAAGATTTGGCAAAATTATCAGAATGTAATTATCAGCCTTTATATTAAAAAATTAAGGATAATATGGCAAGATGGAACCTGATTCCTATTTTCAGTCTCAGTTCAAGGATTGAGTCTATTAAAATGAATATACTGCCCAGACTGTTATGTCTCTTTCAGACCCTACCAATAGAGATTAATCACAATCAATTCAATGAATGGAACAAGATGTTATCAAGGTATATTTGACAGGGTAAAAGGCCTAGAGTTTGCCTCAAAACTTTGCAATTAGCAAAGGAAAAGTGGGGATGGGGCCTACCTTCTCTTAGAGATTATTATTTTGCAGCACAGTTGAGAGCTGTGATATGTTGGTGCAACCCATCATATGATGCTCAATGGAAAAACATTGAGGAGCGGGTACTTCCCTCCCCCATACAAGCAATTTTGGCTGATAACAACCTGAAAAGGTACATAAATATTATTGATAACCCATGGGTGAAATTGACTCTTAAAATATGGAAAACTACTGTAAAAGAATATAACCTAGAGGGAGATATTGCAATTCTTAAATGGTGTGCATATGACTCGGATTTTACACTGAATAAACTGGATGCTAGATTTAAGGACTGGACAGCTAAAGGAATAACAGTTCTTTGCAACATAATGAAAGAAGGAACCCTGTTCAGTTTTGAAATGCTTAAAGAGAAACACATTAGAAAAACAAGATTTTTATCAGTATTTACAGTTGCAACAATATGTTAATAGGACGCTTAAAAATGTAACCAAGGCAAGTACATGCTTGATAGAGCTATTTAGAAAAGCATATAATTCAGATAACAGTAGTAGAATCATTTCAAGCATGTATAAGGGTTTGTCAAATCTTAAAACACATTTGACTTCATACATTAAAACAAAATGGGAGAAGGAAGGAGGGATAATTATATCTGAGGAAGAATGGACAACAATATGGAGTTATCAATGGAAGTGTACCAGTTCACAGAAACGGAGGGAGTTCGGATGGAAAAACTTGATAAGATATTTTATTACACCCTCTCGGAAATCCCATTATGATAGTAACCCCCCTGTTTGCTGGAGAAATTGTGGAAATCAAAATGCAAATCAGTATCATATTGTTTGGGACTGCCCTGTTATCAAAGACTATTGGAGGGGGATACACAATGCCCTACAAGACATCTTTAAATGTGAAATACCCTTGGAGAGTAACACCATATACTTTGGGTATATACCTCAAGAATGGTTGCAAAGAGATAAATATTTAATGAATATACTTTTGATGGCTGGTAAAAAGACTCTTACTAGGAAATGGTTATCACAGGAGAGCCCAACTTTAAATGCATGGATGGAAATTACAATGGACATTTACAAAATGGAGAAGATAACAGCAGCTGTTAATCATAAGCTGGAACAATTTGATTCAAACTGGGAAAAATGGTTTAACTATATAATGCCTCATAGGCATGATTTTATTCTCACAAATCAATGAATCTGTTGTAAAAAAAAAATCACTCCCTACTTGTACATAGTTCTTTCCTTTTGCTTGTTTTTTCTTTCCACTCTTTTCTATAAGTGTATACCTCAGATAAATACTATGTGGAGATTTGCGACATATTTGATTATATGATATATATATATACATCAAACAAACATGTCCATAAGATGTATTTCGGACATGATATATATGTACAATGTCTGAAATGCATCTTATGGACATGTTTGTTTGATGATGAACTTCAATAAAAAAAATAAATTACAAAAAAAACAATATTGCAATGCTGTTTCTATTTCCATACTCCATCGTTGAAATTTTTTGAACAATTTTCAACAAATTAGCTAAACCAGAAAGGACTTGCTACACATGGTATCATGTAAATTTAGTGAAACATTTCCATTCAGTCACCAACATGGCTCCAAACTTCCAGCCACCTGCCAGTTCAATTCTCCATCCTGTCCAACATTGACTCACTCCTGCTGGCCTTCAATACTGTTCCAATTAAGTTCATGGAAAAGTTCCTTATCTTCAACCTAAATATTACAGTGGCCCAAACTCCACAGAGTTTAGCAATTTCAAATATTTGCAGCAATTTCTATTTTCATTTCAGATTTCAGATAGAAGTTTTCACCCAACCAGTCTGTGACAGCTTTTACCCTCCATGAAAGTAAATATCCCTAAGTAAATTCACCCAGCCTGGTTGCCCATCTCTTCATTTCATCCTCTACCTATCTATTCTGAAGTACTCCAAAGGATTAGTAGAAATAGATTTGATTGCATTCATTAGACATTCCTTCCGTGCTTTCTGACACAGAAACTCACTGAAGACCTCTCACCCCTATAAATATTCCCCTAATTTTTCTTTACAAACCCCCTCAGAATCTGAATACTCTCATACCAAGAAGCTATTTTTCAAATTCAAAAATACCTCTTTTCAATGTTGGGGGTAATGTTTTTTGCCTCTTTCAGATCTTCAAATCCTATTCTCTGCCCTGACTGATTCAAAGTAACCCTGAGACACCAGGAATCCTTTCTCCATTAGTTAACGCACTAGCAATTCCACCATTTAACCTTATAATTAAATCCTTCCCCTGAAACTATTAACCTACTACTGGCTTTTTAAACTCTAATTATTGGAAAAATCAATATGTTCCAGCTCACTTGTAATTCTTTGTCCGCTGCCCTTCTTGAACTATACTTCTGTGTTCCTGCCTATCACCCTCCTAGCTGCCTCCTCCTCCTCCTAATCCTCCTCTCACCCAGCTGTTGCTCCATCTGCCTCCACCTGCCTTCGTCTCCCCAATGCAGCCCCCTCAACTGCTTCCAAATGCCAGTCATACTCATGCCTCCTCAGTCCAGCTTACTACTGAAATCTCATCACTGCCCCTTCTTCTTTCTGCTGGCCATCTCCATTCTCGACTCAGAGTGCTGATGCAGGGTTTAGACTGGAATGTTGACAATACCTCCCCCACCCACTCCTCACTATAAAGGCTGCTGATCCAATGTGTTACTCCAGCAGACTGCTTTTTGCTCCAGTATTTGCAGACTCTTGTCTCTCCTCGCACTAAGAGCACTATTTGTCAATAACTTCAAGAGGGGAGAAAACTGGGTCTCAATGTTTCAAATCGCAATCTACATTAGTCAGTTAGACTCCAGGAAAAAGAACAGAGGGATGAACAGGAGCAGCAGGATGTCAAGAGGGGCCGGATGGACCCAAATGCAGGACGCAGGCACTGAAGTACTAGGGGGAGGACAGGATGGGGATGCCATGGCACTTAAGGGTAGCTGGGGTTCAGGCCGATAGAGTTCCGGCAGGCGGAGCGGAGCGGGCTCCCGGAGTTTGGGCAGGCGGAGCGGACTCCTGGAGTTCCGGCAGGCGGAGCGGAGCGGGCTCCCGGAGTTCCAGCAGGCGGAGCAGAGCGGCTCCCGGAGTTCCGGCAGGCGGAGCGGAGCGGCTCCCGAAGTTCAGGTTCAGGTAGACAGACAGGTCCCCGGGGTTCAGGCAGGCAGACAGACAGACAGACAGGTCTAGGTGGCGATAGGCTAGCGGAGAGCCCTCCCTGGGTGGGCCGCATGTATCCCGGGTAGGGTCGCCTCCCAGGCGGAAACACTAGAGGCCTGGGCACGACGCGGACCCCCAGGCAGATGCAGGCACTATCCCAGAGTTCGGGCGGAAGAGAAGGAGGGGGCAGAACCCCTGCCGGGCCACAGCCCATCGGCCGGAGCCGCCCGACTGAGGCAAGGGATAGGAACGGGCAGAACCCCCGCCTGGCCACGGCCCATCGGCCGGAGCCGCCCGACGGAGGCAAGGGATAGGAACGGGCAGAACCCCCGCCTGGCCACGGCCCATCGGCCGGAGCCGCCCGACTGAGGCAAGGGATAGGAACGGGCATAGGTCCAGGTTGACCAACACAATAGGCATGACAACGGGAAATTCGGAAACGGCCAGCAGACAGCGTGACCACACGAAAACAAAACCGAGCGGAGAAGCGGGACCAGCGCATAGGAAGAAAGGTGGGAGAGCAGACCAACCTGGCAATACTGGTACGGGCAGAGAAGCATGGTGAAGAATAGGTCTGAGCCCGGGCGGGATAACAGAATGCAGAGACGAGTTTGGAGCCGGTGGAGGAACAGGAAACAGAACAAAACGACCAACCGTCTGGTCCCAGTCCCAAGGCCCCTTATAAACACCTGCAGCTCAATGAGTTACAGGTGTGTCTCCTTGAACCAGGAGGGTCCTAACTAGATCACGGGTGACGGAAGGGACAACCGCCGGACCGGATCAAAACCCAGAACGCGGTTCCGGATCGGACCCTGACACAGGAGGATTGACTTCAGACACAAATGGTCCCAGGGATGAGGGTCATAGCAGACAATGTGGAAAGAAACACCCCTTAGATTACCTAATAGTTCACACTTTTCCCGGAACATCCCACTCCCGAAATGACATGCACATGTCACTTTTCCTGCACATCTATCAGTGTGGTACAAAGTGTACATTACCACAGTCACTAACTGTCATTTGACATGTGCCTATGATCAGAGGTCAATGTGGCATGGCCTCTCTTCCCTTCAAACTGAGTAGATCTCATGGGTAGAAGCTACCAAAAGACAGTAGAAAACACAAAGTACACTGCAGATGCTGTGGTCAAATCAAGATGTACAAAAAAGCTGGATGAACTCAGCAGGTCGGGCAGCATCCGTTCTGACAAAGGGTCTCGACCCGAAACGTTGACTGCTTCTTTCAACGGATGCTACCCGACCTGCTGAGTTCATCCAGCTTTTTTGTACATCTTGACCAAAAGACAGTAGTCCTATCTGCAGACAAGTGCTCAGTAACATCACACTGACCACTGAGAACCCTAAGGATTCATCTTCTGGTCAAGATGGCACCAGTTTACATGCTCCCTCAGTCGACATCTTCCAGATAGCTCACAAAAATGTTTTTTTTTACTTCTTTTATGTCTGTTTTTCATCTTAAATGTGTTTCTGGGACTGTTTGAGCCTGTGATTTACAGTTTGGAGATCGATTGAGTGATCCAGCACTTTGCTTTCTCTGAGAAAATTCCAAGAAGCGAGGCCACTCTGCCTCATGTGGTGTCCCTCTTTATTGACGACTGTTGGTGATATTGTAGAATGTGGTTCTGTGTTTATGGATTGGACTGTCACATTTACAGACTGTGGACCTTTTCAGACTTATGGTTTTTATATTCTGAGTTTTTATCACCTGTTCCTCTTTCGTTTTGTTGTGGGAGGGGACGGTGTTTAGAAGTTGATGTTCTGTTGTGTTCTGTTAGATTTTTTGTGAGGGGGAGGGGGGTCAATATTCCTATTCTGTTTTGTATGGGGGGAGGGGTTTTGGGGGTTAATGATCGGGAGCCGTTCCTTTTTGAATATGGGGGTGGGGTGGGTTTGATGTTTCTCTCTAAATGACTTCCATATTCTTTCGTTGTTTCATGGCTATCTGGAGAAGACGATTTCAGAGTTGCATAAGGATACATGCTTTGATAATAAATTAACCTTTGAACCTTTGGATTATAGCTTTACTGTAACAGCCAAAGGCAAGTACAAAAAGTAGCATTTATTTCAATTGATATATCCTTCAATGATTCATTTTTGTATGTTTCCTACGATGATATAAAGGACACCAATGCCTGTGGTTATGGGCAACCTTCAGTTTTCTAGCTAGCAATAATTTTAAGGAAGCTTTGCAATTTTAATGCAAAGTAATTGTTAAACTAGCTTTGGAGGCACTCTGTTTTGATAGATAATCTGAACGTGCAATTTCAATAGCCATGTAATTGCCAATAAAATGGATTATGAGAAGTCTTTACAGGAGCTACAGGGATTATGCCAGTTCTAATCATAATAGGAAAGTGTGAAGCTATTACACTGACCATTTGTTGAAAATGAATGGTACAAATAAAGTGTTAAATATTTTCCTTTGAAACATGATAATCATGCGGCGTCCTGTCACACTCTCCTCAATAATAAGCTAATGCTTTGAGAAGCTGGTCAAGGATTACATCTGCAACATGATACCACCCAAAGTGGACCACCTACAATTCGCCTACCGACACAACCGATCGACAGACGATGCATAGCCACGGCTCTACATACCATCCTTACACATCTGGAGAAGAGGGATGCTTATGTGAGAATGTTGTTCTTGGGACTACAGTTCAGCATTCAACACCATAGTTCCATCCAGGCTCAATAAGAAGCTCAGAGACCTCGGCCTTGATCCGGCCTTGTGCAGCTGAATCCTGGACTTCCTGTCAGATCACCAGCAGGCTGTAAGAGTGGGCTCCCTCACCTCCAGTCCTCTGACTCTCAGTACAGGAGGCCCTCAGGACTGCGTACAGAGTCCTCTCCTTTACTCCCTGTATACCCATGTCTATATCGCCAGCCACAGCTCCAATCTGCTAATTAACTTTGCCAAAGACACTACATTGATTGGCCTTATCTCAAACAGTAGCGAGGTGGCCTACAGGGAAGAATTCATCTCTCTGACACAATGGTGTCAAGAAAACAACCTCTCCCTTAAGGTCGCAAAACAAAGGAGCTGGTTGTGGATTACAGGAGGAATGGAGATGGGCTAACCCCTATAGACATCAATGGATCTGCGGTTGAGAGAGTGAACAGCTTCAAATTCCTTGGCAGCCACATCACGTGGTTTATACACACCAGTTGTGTGGTGAAAAAGGCACAACAGCGCCTCTTTCACCTCAGACTGTTGAGGAAATTTGGTATGGGCCTCCAAATTCTAAGAATTTCCAACAAGACAATTTAGACTGCCTGCATCACTACCTGGTATGGGAACTGTAGCTCCCTTAATCTCAGGATTCTGCAGAGAGTGGTGTGGACAGCCCAGCACATCTGTAGTTGTGAACTTCCCATGATTCAGGACATTCACAAGGACAGGTGTGTAAAAAAGGACCGAAAGATTATTGTGGACTCAAGCCATCCCAACCACAATCTATTCCAGCTGCTACCATCCGGGAAACGGTACCGCAGCATAAAATCCAGGACCAACAGGCTCTGGGACAGCTTCTTCCACCAGGCCATCAGACTGATTAACTCACGTTGATTTGAGTGTATCTCTATATCACATTGACTGTTCTATTTATTATAAATGATTATAAATTACTATGATTGCACATAGCACATTTAGATGGAGACGTTATGTAAAGATTTTTACTCCTCATGTATGTGAAGGATATAAGAAATAAAGTCAATTAATTCAATCTTTGCCTGATAATGAGGTAACAATGCCAGTACCCAGCAAATAAATGTACAGGCAGTCCCCAGGTTACACAAGGGTTTTCTTCCTGAGAACTGTCCTTAACTCAATTTCCCTTTAAGTCAGAAATGTCCGTTTTCTATACATACCCATATTGTATTGCTCTAAGTACACTTGTCATCATCAAGCAAATGTGATAGATGCTATATCCAGTCACTAATGAATACCATTAAACAAAATCTGCATAAAGATAGATTTTCCCAAGTCAGGTCATACATCACTTGGGGAGCCTCTGTACTTATTAACTACATCTGCTGACAAACTTACTAGTCCCGATGTATCACTGACTCTGGTGTTTTTCAGTATAAACAAATGACAAAGACTGTTGGTGGCAGCGCTGGTTGGGAAGTCATTAAAACACACCATTAAATAGAAACTGAAATACCACAAACTGTCCAATAACCTCTGTAACAAAATGAATGTGATTTATAGATAGCCAATGAAAGAAAATAATACTGCCATAAATCTATATTGTATTGGCTTCTATAACCATAAATGCTGTGTCCATATTGATCAATGAGGCTGAAGTCAAGGTCCATGCAATGAATTGTAACTTCTCACTTTATTTTTGTTGTTCATCAACACTTCAGGTTCATGGTGAAGATCCAATCCTCCTAACAATATTGTAAGATTGTTACCCAAAAGCTAGAAAATACATGGTTCAACTCATCAATAAAGACTATGAATAAAACTGCCATTCCTCAAATGTAATGCCACCGGCTTCTTCTATATTAAGGGTTATGGAAAATCACTTAAAAGACTGTAAGACCAGAAGACATAGGAGCAGAATTAGGCCATTCAGCCCATCGAATCTGCTCCGCCATTCCATCATGGCTGATCACAGATCCCTCTCAACCACATACACCTACCTTCTCGTCATATCCTTTGATGCCATGACTGATCAGAAAACAATCAAATTCCACTTTCAATATATACACCAACTTGTCCACCGCAGTCTGCGGCAGAGCATTTCACAGATTCACTACTCTCTAGCTAAAAAATTTCCTCCTTACCTCTGTTCTAAAAGGTAACCCCTCAATTCTGAGGCTGTGCCCTGTAGTTCTGGATACCTCCACCTCCCAAAAGAAACAACCTCTCCACATCCACCCTATCCTGTCCTTTCAACGTTCAGTAGGTTTCCATCAGATTTCCCCCGCATTCTTCTAAATTCCAGTGAGTACATGCTTAAAGTTGCCAAACACTCATGTGTTAAACCTTTCATTCCCAGAATCATCCTCGTGAAAGCTTATGGGGTGTTAGCTTTCATAAGTCAAGGGATAGAGCTTAGGAGTCGCGAGGTAATGATGCAGCTCTATAAAACTCTGGTTAGGTCACACTTGGAGTACTGTGTCCAGTTCTGGTCGCCTCACTATAGGAAGGATGTGGAAGCATTGGAAAGGGTACAGAGGAGATTTACCAGGATGCTGCCTGGTTTAGAGAGTATGGATTATGATCAGAGATTAAGGGAGCTAGGGCTTTACTCTCTGGAGAGAAGGAGGATGAGAGGAGACATGATAGAGGTATACAAGATATTAAGAGGATTAGATAAAGTGGACAGCCAGCACCTCTTTCCCAGGGCACCACTGCTCAATACAAGAGGACATGGCTTTAAGGTAAGGGGTGGAAAGTTCAAAGGGGATATTAGAGGAAGGTTTTTTACTCAGGGAGTGGTTGGTGCGTGGAATGCACTGCCTGAGTCAGTGGTGGAGGCAGATACACTAGTGAAATTTAAGTGACTACTAGACAGGTATATGGAGGTATTTAAGGTGGGGGGTTATATGTTTAAGGTTTAAGGGTCGGCACAACATTGTGGGCTGAAGAGATTGTACTGTGCTGTATTGTTCTACGTTCTATGTAACCTCCTCTGGTCTCTCTCCAATGACAACACATGCTTTCTGAGATATGGGGCCCACAGCTATTAATGGTACTCCAAGTGCAGCCTGAGTGTCTTATAAGGTCTCAGCATTATCTCCTTCCTTTTATATTCTATTCCTCTGGAAATAAATACCAACATTTCATTTGCCGCCTTTACCGCAGATTCAACCTATGAATTAACCTTCTGGGAGTCTTGCACGAGGACTGCACCTCTGCACCTCTGATGTTTGAACCTTCTCCCCATTTAAATGATAGTCCACACTATTGTTCCTTTTACCAAAATGAATTATACATTTCCCAACACCGTATTCCATTTGCCACTTTTTTGCCCATTCTTCCAATTTGTGTAAGTCCTGCTGCAATTGCATTGCTTCCTCAGCACCACCTACCCCTCCACCTATCTTCGTATCATCCGCAAATGTTGCTACAAAGCCATCAATTCCATTATACAAATCACTGACAAACAATGTGAAAAGTAGCAGTCCCAGTACTGACTCCTGAGGAACACCACTAGTCACCAGCAGCCAACCACAAAAGGCCACTTTTATTCCCAGTCTCTGCCCCCTGTCAGTCAGCCATTCTGCTATCCATGCCAGTATCTTTCCTGTAACGCCATAGGATTTTATCTTGTTAAGCAGCCTCATGTGTGGCACCTTATCAAACACCTTCTGAAAATCCAAGTAAATGACAACCACTTCCTCTCCTTTGTCCACCCTACTTGTTACTTCCTGGAAAAACTCTAAACATATTTGTCAGGCAAGATATCCCTTTACAGAAATCATGCTGACTTTGACTTATTTTATCATTAGTCTCCAAATACCCTGAAACCTCATCTGTAATAATGGACTCCAACACTTTCCCAGCCACTGAGGTTAGGCTAACTGGCCTATAATTTCCTTTCTTTTGCCTTCCTCCCTTCTTAAAGAGTGGAGTGACATTTGCAATCTTTCAGTCCTCCAGGACCATGTCAGAATCAAGTGGTTCTTGAAAGATCATGACCAATGAATCCTTTATCTCTTCAGAACCTCTCTCAGGACTCTGGGATGTAGTCCATCTGGTCCAGGTGACTTATCCACCTTAAGACTTTTGAGTTTGCCTAACACTTTTTCCTTTGTAATAGCAATGACACTCACTCTTGCTCCCTGACACTCACAGACCTCTGGCACACTGTTAGCGTCTTCCACAGTGAAGACTGATGCAAAGTACCCATTAAGTTCATCTGCCATTTCTTTGTCCCCCATTACTACTTCACCAGCATAATTTTCCAGTGGTCTAATATCAACTCTCACCTCCCTTTTACTCTTTATATAACTGGAAAAAAACACTTTTACACCAGTTGTCTCAATAAATTCTATTTCTGTTTTTGGGATCTATATATCTATTAATAAACAACTGATTAAGAACAAAATTTTAGAGGGGAGGCATTTTACAATATCTGCCTCCATTTCCCAAGAGCATCATAATCACTCCACTGGACAGGAAAGATTTGGATCAGGGGTTCGTAATCTTTTTATGCCGTGGACCCCTTTGGCAGTCCAGTGAAGCCAATAGACCCCTCTCAGAATAATGTTTTTTTTTAAATGGAATACACAGGATTACAAAATAAGTTCATTATATTGAAATACAGTTTTCAAAATATTTTAAAAAGAACAAATAATTGAAGGAATAAATTTCAATTAGAGGTTAGTGAAAAGAAAGTTGTAGATTGTTTTTCACATCCAAGTTCTCGGACCCCCTGGAATCTATCCATGACCGTGGACCCCAGATTAGGGACCCGGTTTAGAGGAATATGGGTCAAATGCAATCAAATAGAGCATGCTTAGTTGGGCATCTTGATCAGCATGGCAGATTGGGCTGAAGGGCTAGTTTCCATACTTTATTACTCTACAATTGCATGTAAAAGAGAAAAAGTTAACAGAAAATAATTGGCAGGAGGCAGGGGAAAGAGACTGCTACAGACCCAAAGCACTGAATGCACACCTTCTATATCATAATTATCAGGTAAGAGATTGTAAGTCATGACTGACTGCTGAAAGGGGCCTTTTCAGGTTTACAAATAGATCCCAGGTTAGAAGGATATACAACAAATGCAGGTAAATTAGAGTAACTTAAATAGGCATCTTGGTCAGCATGGTCAAGCTGAGCCAAAATGCCCATTTCCAAACTGTATAACTCGAAGGCACTGACAATTCAAATCGATTCTTGACACTTAAGACCATAAGATATGGGAGCAGAAGTAGGCCATTTGACCCAATGAGTCTGCTCTGCCATTCAATCATGGGCTGATCCAATTCTTCCAGTCATCCCCACTCCCCTGCCTTCTCCCCATACCCTTTGATGCCCTGGCTAATCAAGAACCGGCCTATCTCTGCCTTAAATACACCCAATGACTTGGCCTCCACAGCCGCTCATGGCAACAAATTCCACAAATTTACCACCATCTGACTAAAGTAATTTCACCTCCTCTCTATTTTAAATGGACGTCCTTCAATCCTGAAGTCATGCCCTCTTGTCCTAGACTCCCCTACCCTGGGAAACAACTTTGCCATATCGAATCTGTTCAGGCCTTTTAACATTCGGAATGTTTCTATGAGATTCCCCCTCATCCTCCTGAACTCCAGGGAAATCAGCCCAAGAGTTGCCAGACATTCCTCATACAGTAACCCTTTCATTCCTGGAATCATTCTCATGAACCTTCTCTCAACCCTTTCCAATGTCAGTATATCCTTTCTAAAATAAGGAGCCCAAAACTGCACACAATACTCCAAGTGTGGTATCACAAATGCCTTATAGAGCCTCAACATCACATCCCTGCCCTTATATTCTATACCTCTGGAAATGAATGCCAACATTTGCATTCACCTTCTTCAACACCCACTCAACCTTTAGGGTATCATGCACAAGGACTCCCAAGTCCCTTTGCATCTCTCCATTTTGAATTATGTTCCCATCTAAATAATAGTCTGCACATTTATTTCTTCCACCAAAGTGCACGAGCATACACTTTCCAACATTGTATTTCATTTGCCACTTCTTTGCCCATTCCCCTAAACTATCTAAGTCCTTCTGCAGGCTCTCTGTTTCCTCAACTCTACCAGCTCCTCCACCTATCTTTGTATCATCGGTAAATTTAGCCACAAATCCATTAATCCCATAGTCCAAATCATTGACATACATTGTAAAAAGCGTTGATCCCAACACTGACCCCTGTGGAACTCCACTGGTAACCAGCAGCCAGCCAGAATAGGATTCCTTTATTCCCACCCTCTGTTTTCTGCTGATCAGCCAGTGCTCCACCCATGCTAGTAACTTCCCTGTAATTTCATGGGCTCTTATCTTACTAAGCAGCCTCATGTGCAGAACCTTGTCAAAGGCCTTCTGAAAATCCAAGTACACCACATCTACTGTATCTCCTTTGTCTACCTCTCTTGAGGTCCTGTACTGGCCTGGTTTTCGCAATCCACTTTCATGTTAAAATCCCCAACGATTATCATGACGTTGACCTTCTGACACACCTTTTCTATCTCCTGCTGTAATTTGTAATCCACATCCCAGCTGCTGTTTGGAGGCCTGTATACAACTGTCATTAGGGTCCTTTTACCCTTGCCATTTCTTAAATCAACCCACAGAGACTCTACACCTTCCGATCCTATGTCATCTCTTTCTAATGATTTAATATTATTTCTTATACACAGGACAACACCACCCCCTCTGCCTACTAACCTATCTGTCTGATACACTGGACATTCAGCTCCCAATGGCAGCCATCCTTCAGCCAAGTTTCCGAGAAGGCCACAACGTCAAACTCACCAATCTGTAGTTGAATTTCAAGATCATCCATTTTACTTCTTCTGCTGTTTGCATTCAAATACAACACTTTTAGTCCTGTATTTGTTGCTTTCTGTTTTAACTGCACTACACCTCTGGTGCCCTATAAGTCATGCCACTGACTGTGATTATGCCTCATTCCCTGCCTGTGCTTTCTATCATCTCTGTTGCACACTATCTTTGATTTATGTCAGTTTGAACCTTCCCTAACAGCTCTATTAAATATGCCCTCTAGGATATTGGACCCCTTTGGGTTCAGGTGTAACCTGTTCTTTTTGTACAGGTCGTACCTCCCCCGGAAGAGGCCCCAGTGATCCAGGAACCCGAAGCCCTGCCCCCTACACCAGTCTCTCAGCCATGCATTAATATGCCTGATCATGCTATTCTTGTGCTTGTTATCCTAAGATTACTACCTTGAATGCCACAATACAAGATTTTTCATTCGTAATAGAACGTAACAATAACAAAAATGAAATGTATTAATGTCACCTCAATTGCCCTTAAACACGCAGTTTTATTTTGTGCTTGCATTCCAGTTCTGGTTTACAGGAATGTTTCTGCATGGCGGTGTTTGCTACCTCCAGCTTCTGCCAGCCTGCTATTGGATTGGGATGTTTTGCCTGCACGACCACAGATGTCCACCATTGGCACCCAATGTAAACTCCTTCCCTGCAGCTGCAGCACCCTACCGTGAGTGGCTGCAGATTAGGGTGGCTGGCTGAGAGGAAAACTAATAGAGGGACAAAGTTGACAATGAATAGTGACCTCGTGCCAAATAATGGCAATGAGACTTACTATGAAAGGCAGATAATGAATTGGGAGTTTACTGCTATCCTGATAACTTTTGATCCCTACCAAATCCAATCATCAAAATTTCCATATTCCCATGCAAAATGAAGGGAGACTATTTGACTCATACTGGCTCTCAGAACAGTCCCATCAGTCTCGTTATTTCCCTGTAATCTATTCTCATTCATATGCTCATTCATTCTTGGTTCTCCTGCCTCTCACATACAATAGCCAACTAATCTTCTAGCACACCTTTAGGATGTGGGAGGAAACCAGAGAACCCAGTGTCAGGTGTTACGTACCCGTGACACGTGACAGTGGTACCCTTGTCACGTGACTGGGGTTGAAGTTATACTGGACTTGAGGTAATGGTCTTGTGATGGTGGAGTGATGTCATTTTCCTGCCAGTAGAGGTCATGTGACCGTTTTTTTTTACAGGTTATAAAAGGAAGACCCACCCTGTCAGGTGGGGCAGTTCGTGGCTAGATTTGCCAAGCTGACTTCATGTCACTGCGTGATTTAATGTGATGACGCAGTTTAGTTGAAAAATGAAGTTTTATATATTGCCTAAAGTTTAAAAAGTCATTGCTAGCGGTTTCTTTGCTGGTGGAGAGTGAAGATAAGAATTTGGAAGATAAAGATCGAGGAGAGTCGATTTTCGACGGTGGAAAGTTCGACCTTGTGTGATCCTCATTCGGAAGGATTTCGTTGACTGTTCTTGTGTTAATCTCTGCTGGGATAGCGGGAGATTGAGAATAGTGTGGAAGAAAGGTCAGTGCCTTTAAGCCGTTATATTTCATAAAATTCTTCGTGGGAAAGTTCGACGCCAGGGATCAAAGGACAACGATGTGGAAGAGAATTTAAATTGCCTTAAAAAGTCTCTCCTTTTAAAATGGACTGTGAGCTTTTGAACTTTCGGCATACCGCTTTAAAGAACTGTTTTTTTTCAATACCGCTTTAAGAACTGTTTGAACTGCAACGCTATTAAGAACTGTGAATCTGCCACACAGCAGCTGAATTCCGGTTAAGCTAGTGTTTGTTTACTTTTGGGGGGTTTGTTTTCAGTGTTTAATAAACGTGCTATTTGTTATAAAAACCCTTGCCTAACTCATATATATTTATTGTTGCCTGAATACGTAACATAAATATGGGGGCTCATCCGGGATTGGATCGTTTGAGTTTAAATGCTTGTTGAATTTTGAGGCGGTGTTTTGGTAACGGGGAATACTCGATTCTTTTGTTTGATTGGCTTGTGAGTGGTATTCGGCAACGATGAATATTGATGAGTTTCTGGATTCGCCCGACACGGATTTTTTAGCGAAGGCGAAAAAAACTGAAGTATCTGAGATTGCTAATAGATTGAAACTTAAAGGTATTTTGAAGACTACATCAAAGGCTGTAATGCAGAGAAAAATCGCATCACACTTTGTGGCTTTGGGTGATTTCGATGAATCGATTTTAGAATCGTTTCCATTAAGTAATCTGGATATACAGTTGCAAATTGAACAAATGAAGTTGGATCAAAGTAAAGCAGAATTGGAGCGTTATAAATTGGAAGCTGAACAGAAGCAGAGAGATTTTGAATATGCAATGGCGAAATTAAGGTCTGGGAATCAGTCTTCTGATTCTAAAAAACCGTTTGTTGCTAGCCAAGAAATTAAATTGGTCCCTCCATTTAGTGAAACAGAAGTGGAAAGATATTTTCAACATTTTGAAACTATTGCTCGGATGTCAGAGTGGCCGAAAGATAAATGGTCAGTGTTGTTAGAGTGTAATTAAAGGCAAAGCACAACAAGTTTACACAGCTTTAACTGCTGCGCAAGCATTAGATTATGATATTGTGAAAACGAATATTCTCAAAGCATATGAATTAGTCCCAGAAGCTTATAGGGAAAGATTCAGGAGTTTGAAAAAGTCTGTGGAAAAGACTTATGTGGAATTTGCCTATGATAAAGCTGTGTGTTTTGAGAGATGGGTTTCTTCTAAAAATGTAAATGAGGACTATGATACATTGAAAGAGCTGATTTTGATGGAGGAATTTAAAAGAAGCATTCCTGTTGAAGTAAGGACCTACTTAAATGAGGGATACTGATAAATTGCAGGACTGTGCTAGATTAGCTGATGAGTATGTTTTAATCCATAAGAATAAATTTCCTCAGGGTAGAATTTTTAAGAGGAAAAATAATATGGAGACTCAAGGTAAATCAGAAATTAAATCAGAGGTTAATGAGAAAGGTAAGGAGGAAGGAAAACCTGTGAAGGAAAGACAGTTTGGTCTTATTTGTAACTATTGTAAGAAGCCTGGCCATGTAATAGCTAACTGTTTCAAATTGAAAAAGAAAGAGAAGGAAGCAGTTCCAGATGCTTGTGTGCAACATACTGAAGCACCTGTAAAGTTACAGGGTTTGGTAAACACAAATGAGGATTTGTTAGAGTCTGACCAAGTTAGAAAGGGATATGATCATTTTATAACTGAAGGGTTTGTATCCTTGAAAGAAGGATCTACTCTGGTGCCAATAAAAATCCTTAGGGATACTGGAGCTTCTCAATCACTGATGTTAGATAGTGTGTTGAAGTTTAATGAAGAGAGTGATACTGGTGAGGTAAATTACATAAGAGGTGTTGGAAGTGATTTTATGCCTGTACATTTACATAAAGTAAATTTAAAATCAGGGTTAGTTACAGGATTTGTTAAAGTAGGATTACAGCATAGCTTACCTGTGAAGGGTATTTCTTTATTGTTAGGTAATGACTTGGCAGGTGGACAAGTTTTTCCTGAAGTGCATTTGACAATGGAGTCAGAGGAACCAGAGATGAATTCTAACACAGATTCTTCCTGTGTTGTGACTAGAGCTATGGCTAAAAAAATTGATGTGCAGAATGAGGTTGTTACTCATGACTGTTTAACTCAGGATTCAAGTTTTGAGGATGTGTCAGAAACTTTCTTACCTTCGTTGTTTGAACAAGATTCTGGGAGTAAGTCTGACTATGAAGATTTATCTCTGTCTCGGAAGGAGATGATAGCAGAGCAGAATAGAGATCCTGAGATTATAAAATTAAGGGAACAAGCTTTACTAGATAGTGAAATTGAGAAGGTGTCAGTAGGATATTACTTGGAAAAAGGAGTGTTGATGAGGAAGTGGAGGTCGCCTACAATTCCTGCAAGTGAGGAATGGACTGTTGTTTATCAGGTAGTTGTTCCTAAAGTTTATTGGAATGAGATTTTGACTTTAGCTCATAGTGTGCCTTTAGGTGGACATCAAGGGGTAAGGAAAACTGTGGACAAGATTTTAAAACATTTTTACTGGCCTGGTCTAAGAAAAGATGTGGCGATGTTTTGTAAGACGTGCCATACTTGTCAAATTGTGGGTAAACCAAATCAGGTTACACCAGTAGCTCCATTACAACCTATTCCAGCATTTGGTGAACCGTTTTCTAAAGTTATTGTAGATTGTGTTGGTCCATTACCAAAGACAAAAACTGGTTATCAGTATTTGTTGACTATCATGTGTACTTCGTCTAGGTTTCCAGAGGCAGTACCTCTTAGGAATATAAAAACTAAAACTGTGACGAAGGCTCTTATAAAATTCTTTACTTATTTTGGATTGCCTAAGGAAATACAAACTGATCAAGGCAGTAATTTTATGTTTGGATTGTTTCAACAGATAGTTTATAAATTGGGAGCTAAGCAAATCACTTCGTCTGCATACCATCCAGAATCGCAAGGTGCCTTGGAGAGGTTTCATTCTACCCTCAAGAATATGATTAGGACATATTGTGTGGAAAATGAAAGTGACTGGGATGAGAGTATAAACTTACTTTTATTTGCAGTAAGGGAATTGGTACAGGAATCTTTAGGTTTTAGTCCATTTGAACTTGTGTTTGGGCATAGAGTTAGAGGACCTTTAGCTTTATTGAAGGAACAGTGGATTAGTAAGGAAGTACATACTAATTTGTTGGACTATGTTTTGAAATTTAAGGACAGGTTACATAAAGCTTGTAGTTTAGCCAAGGAAAATTTAAAGTTGGCTCAGGAGAAAATGAAAACTAGGTATGATAAAGAAGCTAGGATGAGGATGTTTAAGCCTGGAGATAAGGTGTTGGTTCTTTTCCCAGTGCAGACAAATCCTTTACAAGCTTGATTTCATGGTCCTTATGAAATTGTGTCTAGAATCAATGATGTGGATTATGTAATAAAAACTCCAGATCGTAGAAGGTCAACACAACTTTGCCATATAAATATGATTAAACCATATTTTGAGAAACAATCTGATGCTGTGACTGTTGTGGTTAGTGAGAATGAGTTTGATTTAACTGGGAACATGATAGATGATTCATCTGACTTTCATTCTAAATCTAACATTGTTTCTGTTAGGTTACCTAATTCGACCATTCTGGAAAATATGGATGAGAAATTAGCACATTTACAGCTAGAGCAGAAACAACAGATGAAGGAATTGATTTTTAAGTATAAGGATTTGTTTCCAGATGTTCCGAGAAGGACTACTATAGCTTCACATGATGTAGATGTTGGAGATGCCAAACCTATTAAACAACATCCATATAGGATGAACATGGAAAAATGTGAACTTGCTGAGAAAGAAATTGAATACATGTTAGAGAATGATATTATTAGACATTCTAACTCGAATTGGAGTTCGCCATGTGTTATGGTGCCAAAACCTGATGGTAGTATTACGTTTTGTACAGACTATAGGAAGGTGAATGCTGTAACGAAAACAGATGCATATCCAATTCTTAGAGTAGATGATTGTGTGGATAAAGTTGGAAAAGCAAAGTTCCTTACAAAGATTGATTTATTGAAAGGGTATTGGTGTGTTCCATTAACGGACAGAGGTAGAGAGATTTCTGCATTTGTAACTCCATCTGGGTTATATAAGTATAATGTTCTTCCATTTGGGATGAAGAATGCCCCAGGTACTTTCCAGAGGATGATTAACTCTGTGATTCAGGGATTGAAAGATACTGATGCTTATATTGATGATTTAGTGACAGGAAATGATACTTGGGAAGCACACATAATTGCGGTGGAGAAATTGTTTGAAAAGCTTTCAAAAGTTAACTTGACTATTAATTTAGCCAAGAGTGAATTTGGACATGCCACTGTGACTTACCTTGGTTATGTTGTAGGTCAAGGTAAGGTAGCTCCTGTTCAGGCAAAAGTTCAGGCAATTTTAGAGATTCCCACTCCGACGGGGAAAAAAACTCTCAGCAGATTTTTGGGAATGGTAGGATATTATCGAAAATTTTGTAAGAATTTTGCTAATGTTGCCCTTCCATTAACTAACCTTTTGCAGAAGAATGTGAGGTTTGTGTGGACAGTGCTTTGTCAGGAAGCATTTGAAAAATTGAAAACAATGATATGTCAACAACCTGTGCTTAAGGCACCTGACTTTGGAAAACCTTTTTCATTAGCTGTAGATGCTAGTGATGAAGCTGCGGGAGCAGTATTGATGCAAAGGAATGAGGGTGATGAGGTTGATCATCCAGTAGCTTACTTTTCTAAGAAATTTAATAAGCATCAAAGAAACTATTCAACAATAGAGAAAGAATTGTTATCTCTTGTTTTAGCTTTGGAATATTTTGAGGTATATGTTGGTACAACTCAAAAACCACTTATTGTTTACACTGATCATAATCTGTTAGTTTTTCTGAGTAAGGTGGAAAACAAAAACAGAAGATTGTTAAATTGGAGTTTGATGTTACAAGAGTACAATATTGTGATAACTCATATTAAAGGTAAAGATAATGTGGTTGCTGATTGTCTATCTCGATGTTGAATGTACAATGTAATTTTTTTTTTGGAGTGTTTTTTTTATTGTAACACTCCTACTGTATTGTATATTGTGTATGTTATATAATTTATACATTTGTTTTCTTATAAGTAATTGTTAAAATTTTTGTTCTTGTCAGACCAAAAATGTATTTTTTGGAGGGAGGTGTTACGTACCCGTGACACGTGACAGTGGTACCCTTGTCACGTGACTGGGGTTGAAGTTATACTGGACTTGAGGTAATGGTCTTGTGATGGTGGAGTGATGTCATTTTCCCGCCAGTAGAGGTCATGTGACAGGTTTTTTTTACAGGTTATAAAAGGAAGACCCACCCTGTCAGGTGGGGCAGTTCATGGCTAGATTTGCCAAGCTGACTTCATGTCACTGCGTGATTTAATGTGATGACGCAGTTTAGTTGAAAAATGAAGTTTTATATATTGCCTAAAGTTTAAAAGGTCATTGCTAGCGGTTTCTTTGCTGGTGGAGAGTGAAGATAAGAATTTGGAAGATAAAGATCAAGGAGAGTCGATTTTCGACGGTGGAAAGTTCGACCTCGTGTGATCCTCATTCGGAAGGATTTCGTTGACTGTTCTTGTGTTAATCTCTGCTGGGATAGCGGGAGATTGAGAATAGTGTGGAAGAAAGGTCAGTGCCTTTAAGCCGTTATATTTCATAAAATTCTTCGTGGGAAAGTTCGACGCCGGGGATCGAAGGACAACAACGTGGAAGAGAATTTAAATCGCCTTAAAAAGTCTCTCCTTTTAAAATGGACTGTGAGCTTTTGAACTTTCGGCATACCGCTTTAAAGAACTGTTTTTTTTCAATACCGCTTTAAGAACTGTTTGAACTGCAACGCTATTAAGAACTGTGAATCTGCCGCACAGCAGCTGAATTCCGGTTAAGCTAGTGTTTGTTTACTTTTGGGGGGTTTGTTTTCAGTGTTTAATAAACGTGTTATTTGTTATAAAAACCCTTGCCTAACTCATATATATTTATTGTTGCCTGAATACGTAACACAGGACAGATTCTGGCTGCTGGAATTATGCAGTAGTGGCTCTGTGCTGTGTTGTGCTACCCAATAAAACGTGCTCTCTGAGGAATGTTATGCTAATCGTTAGCTCTCTGGTTTACAGAGCAGCAATTTATTCCGAGTGGAAGCAAATCTGTTCCTGGGTGACATCTGTTCTTCAGATGAGCAGAGACACCATTCTGGTCTCTTGTGGTAACGATCTGCTTCCTGATGACAGGTGCAGTTCAACAGCAAGAGGCTGAGACTCCACAGAAGGTCAAAAATATTTGAAGTTTCAGACAGCATCCCAATGGAAGCAGAAACAAGATACCTCAGTCACTGCATTTCTGAAAAGGCTTTGCTGGATGGCTAATAAGGCCACATCACCTCCTGAGTCGAAAAATATTCCTCCCTAGGATAGAGCTCTCCAAGCTTGTTGTCATTCCACACAGTGGCTGGCCTGCCACTTCACTATGCACCAACTTTCCTATATAGGCACTGTTATTATGTTCTTCAACATGGTCCTCTGATTAATACCAATTCGCAGACTCACCCTCTTGCAAGCTGGCAAACTTGTCTGCCCCCCTCTCCTGTTTGACTGCTGCCTAGCTCATGAAATGTACCCACTAACCAAATATTTTTGCCATCACTACAGCAATATGTGAGCTTTTGTTTGGATTTTTACAAGACCTTCGAGTCCTTTACTGTCAGGTCTGAAGCATTTTACATGCGATTAAGTAGTTTTGTCATCACAGTAGCAATGCAGGAAATAATGCAACATCAACAAGCTTCGCCAAGCAACAAACCAAACTTAGGCATCAGCATAATCCTATTGCACAACAATGATCATCAATTCCTACTGCCGCCTGTAAGGAGGTTATACATTCTCCCCGTGACTACACGGGTTTCCTCCAGGTGCTCCGGTTTCCTCCCACTCTACAAAGATGTACGGTTAGGACTAGAGAGTTGTGGGCATGTTATGTTAGCACTGGCAGTGTGGCGACACTTCTAGGCTGCCCAGCACAACCCTCAATGATTTGCTTTGATGCAAACAATGTATTTCAGTCTATGTTGCAATGCTTCTATGTATGTATGACAAATAAAGCTAATCTTCTTCCTCATATTCTACATGATTCAAGTTGGAATTGACCATGGCGCTAGGGATAACTTATTTATTCTTTATTATTACAATGGCATAATTTGCCTTCACCTGAGAACCTCAGCTTCAAGGTATAAGCTAAAAGGTAGCGCCTCTGACCTGTGGCCCTTGAGAAAACATGTAACATATTCGACTCAGTTATAGACCAGATGTCTTTACTTTAAGGCTGCCATCTTATTAAGAGGGGTGATAAACTGCCCCTTAAAGGCCTTAGGTCTCATATAGTCTGACGGTCATGTTATGCTGACTTTGTAAGCCTATTCAGTTCCTCGCCTACATTGCTGAAAAGGAACTCAAACAACTCTCTGCCAATAAGGAAGGATGTCAGAACAGGAACACAGAAAAGCTATACCAAAGTGTGCTTTTTGGTTCAAACAAAAGGAATCATGACTGTAAAGAGAGTTCCAGGAAAAATGGCAAACCAGGCTCAAACTGGATACGTAAAAAGGACAGGCAGTTATCATAATTGAGGGGAGAATTTCACATGTATGAGAAGCAAAAAGGGATGCTTTACTGTGCCAATAAAATTGTTAAAGTGGGAAGTATATGCAGCTATTCACAAATGTAAAAACCCATCTTGATAATGAAAATAGAGTCATAGCCCTACACAATGTCAGTTAATTCATTAACCCCCTCAAAGACAATTCATCAAAGTTGTTGAAATATTGCAAAACTTCTTCATCAATTTGTAAAAGCTGTACGTTTGGACACAATATATTGTTGTGTTGAAGTATTTATCACAACACTCAGTTTAGTGATTTCTATTGAGGGGATGTTTGTCTGGTTACAATATATGAATGCTCTCAGGCTCAGCCTCTACGTTACCACACCTCACTTTTGAACAGACACATAAGATCACAACAGGAATGGAAATCATGCGGAAATGACAAATCCTTCTTAAGTGGACTTCGGGCAATCTCAGTCATGCGAATGCAGGAAATCTAATATCATTGACAGTGCGACTATTCAGCTCAACTGTGACCACCCAGATCAACTTGACATTTCCAATGTAACCCAACAGGACACAGAGCAGTGTTCTGCAAAGGCAGCGGGAGCATCGTCCAGTTAGAGACGCAGAGGATCACTTTGGGCATCCACCAGAGAAACAGGCAACTTGGCACAAGTCCAAACCAGCATTTATGTTCTGTGTGCATCGTCATATTTTATTCAAATGTATCAGTGCAGCCCTCTATTCCCTTCTCTCTCAAATGCTTTTCCAGTTTCCTTTTTAAATGCTTATTTTATTTTATTGCCTTCAAGCACTTTGGTAGCAATGCAGACATTATCACCACTCTTCGGATAAAGGAGTTTCTTGAGAATATCCTATCGATTTGTGGTGGCTATCTTACATCCATAGCATCCACTCTAAAATTTAATAGTTTTAAATACCTCAAATAACACCACTTCTTAACCTTAACAGTAAAAATAGTAAGTCTGTTCAACCTTTTCAGAGATCTATCATTTCACATTTCAGGTAAAATTCTTGTAAACCATACTTACACTTTCATCTTTTCCATTCAAAACTATATGTTGCAATCTACATGGTCCAAACGAGGTTCAATAATAGCTTAGCATACTTTCCAACCTTATTCTTCCAGATATATACTTTAGAACGTTTTACTCAGCAGGTCAGAAAAAAATCTAAGGAGCAAGAAGGAGTTAACATTTTAGGTTGGTAACCTTTCAAAAGCAGGATGAAATGTCAAAAATCAAATGCGTTTGAAAACAAGAACAGGGAGTATCACTGATACAGTAAAGGCCAAGAGGGATTGAACGTTGCATCGTGGTGGTGACAACCAAGGAAAGGTGATGAAGGTCTATTATTTTCAGACAATGCATATAGAGGAGATTTCTATGATAGGAAATGAAATAGGTGTGAACAAACAAGGCTGGAACTGTCAGAAACAAACCAGAGAAGTAAACACTGCACAGGTAAGACACACAAGCCACATTAACTTATGAAAGTAAGGATAAAATCTACAGACGGATTACACATAAATAAACAACAAAAGTGCATAAATTAAAATTTGTAAGGTACAGAACACTGGTTAACCAGTGACACTTTCAATGTAATGTGGCAGGGAGTTCAGAGGCCTAATGGCCCGGGGTAAGAAAATGTTCCCCTCCCTGACCTTTCTCATTTTTATGCATCAGAGTCTCCTGCCTGATGGTAGAAAGTCAAAGAGGATGCTGGATGAATGGGTGGGATCCTTAATAATACTAAGAGCCTTATGTACACAGGGCAGGTGACAGAAGTGTCTGTAGGCAAATACAAGGGGTGATTGATAAGTTTGTGACCTAAGGTAGAAGGAGTTGAGTTATGCAGCTCTCGTTACATGCACATGCAGGTCAACTCTTTGAGTGATTATGCAGAAAGTTTGAAGTTAATAACTCATCTCCTTCTACTTTAGGCCACAAACTTATCAATCACCCTGATGAGTTATTAACTGATGAGTTGATGAGTTAACTGCGGACACTTTCTGGAGGTCCAAGATCCGTATGCTCCACAACCACTGGACTAAGTGTGTAAATGTAGGAGGGGACTATGTTGAAAAATAAATGTGCTAGGTTTTCTAAAATTGACTCCTTCCACCTTAGGCCATGAACTTAACAATCACCCCTTGTACTTTGGATCTGGTGACCATAATTCTATCAATTTCAAGATAATTATGGAGAAGGATAGGGCAGGTCCTCAGGTTGAGGTTCCAAATTGGAGAAAGATCAATTTTGGTGGCATCAGAAACAATGATCCCTCTAATTTGTAATGACCAGTGTGCGCAAAAATCTTGGCTGTGCAAATTTTACCCGGTGACTTGATAAGAGGCATTGATAAGATGATGAGAGGCATTGATCGTGTGGATAGCTAGAGGCTTTTTCCCAGGGAGGAAAGAGTTAACACTAAGGGGCATAGTTTTTAAGGTGTTTGGAAGTAGGTACGTCAGCATTGTTTTTCACACAGAGGGTGGTGGATGCATTGAGTGCACTGTCTGTGAAGGTGGTAGAGACAGATACAATAGGGTCTTTTTAGAGACTCATGGAGCTTAGAAAAATAGAGGGCTATGCGGTAGGGAAGTTCTAGGCAGTTTCTAGAGTAGGTTACACGGTTGGCACAACATTGTGGGCCGAAGGGCCTGTAACATGCTGTAGATTTTCTATTTTTCTATGTTAACATGTCTGCACTGAATAATTTCTTCAATAAAAACAATATAAATAAGCCAGTTCTAAAATCTGCAGACAAATCATCACATACTCCACGTTGTCTACACAGCCCACATCAGAAACTGAAAAAAGAAATGTGATTTTGTACTATCGTGAAGTACACTTAACATGCCAATGAAGTAGAGGGTGACAGCCTTTTGTGCGCAGTTTAAATTCCTTTGTACGGTAGTAGCAAAGGATGTGTGCACGCACACAGCTTAGAGGGAATATTGATCAGACAGGATCTGACAGACCAACATGAATTGGGATAGACTGAGATGTATGGTAAGTGGCAGCCTTCAGTGCGAGGGAACCTGAGACCTTCTGGAGACCTAGTCCTGCCCTCAAGGACAGACAAGCCAGTTACAGCCAATGGGACTGTGCAAGTGCCAGCACTGTTGAGTCGGGACTGCCCAGGAGCTAGAGACAGGGAATCTCTTGTTCAGGAGAAGACCAAGGAGATGCCCGAGCAGCCTGGAAGAATTGCAGAACTAGCCACCAGTTCCTGAGGAAGGAAAAGACACCTTTACGCTGATCCTTGAAGTCTATTCTCAGGGGAGCAAGGACCATCTATAACACCTCGCTGCCGTCGCCTGAGGATACAGATGTGGATTTGGCCACTGTTTCTGCAAATGAGCTCTGTGAGTGTAGGGAGAGGGCTCTGTGGTCTCAAGACAGACCCAACTTCAGCTCGGAGGCAGCTCCGCTGATGGCGCTAACCCTTTTGTCTGGACTACTGAAGCGGAGGCCACTTTTGAAGAGCTTAAACAGCAGTTCGCAACAGTTCCCAACTCGGGTTTTTCCAAACCTGGACCTTCCCTTCATTGTGGAGGTTGATGCCTCAAACTTTGGAGTCGGTGCCACGTGGTCTCAACGATCACCTTTGGACAATAGAATGCTCCCAGTAGAGAAGAACTATGACATCAGGATCAGAAGCTCCTTGCAGTTAAGTTAACTTTGGCGGAACGACATCTCAGGCTAGGGAGGGCCAAGAACCCTTTTATCATTTGGACTGACCACAAGAACCTGGCTTATATTCAGGAGGCCAAGAGGCTAAATTCCAGGCAGGGTAGGTGGTCTTTCTTCTTTATTCTGTCAGTTTCACAAACAGGAATGAGAAGAGCAGCCTACCACCATTTTGTCAAAAGCCAGGGTGGTAGCACCAATTTGTTGGGGAATTGACGCTCCTGTTCACAAGGCCCAAGCGCAAGGGGAGATTCCTAAGAAGAGTTCTCCAGGTCTGCTGTTCGTCCCACGTTCCATCTGGCCCTCGGTACTCCAGTGGGACATTCCTCGAGAATGACCGCACACCCAGGGATTGGCAGGACGCTGGAGTTTATCAGGAGGAGGTATTGGTGGCCCGGAATGATGAAAGAAGTTCAGCAGTACGTGCAGGCATGCGAGGTGTGCGCCTGGAACAAGAAGCCCCATACCCGACCCCCAGGGCTCGCCCACCCCTTACCAGTTCCGGAAAGACCATGGGTGTACATCTCCATAGACTCTGTCAGGGGTCTTCTGCAAAACAAGGGGAAGACTGTCATCATGGTAATTGCCAACCGGTTTTCAAAAGCCCGCAAGTTCATTGCCTTGGAGACGCTTTCATCTATGGTGGAGAGAGCTGAGATTGTCCTGGACCAGGTTTTCAGGATGCATGGATTTCCAGTGGACATTCTCTCAGATCATGGTCCACAATTTATGTCACATTTCTGGTAAGCTGATGAGGGCATTGGCAAGCCTTTCCCCTGGGTTTCACCCGCAGTTCAACAGCCAGACTAAACAGACCAACCAAGATTTAGAACGTAGCCTAAGATGCCTGGCTTCAGAAAGACCTGATGAGTGGTGCGACCATTTGATCGCCCACAACACCCTACACACAGGATGTCACCGTTTGCGTGCCAGTTTGGTTGTCCTCAGCCTCTCTATCTGGAACAGAAAACAGAGGTTGGGGTCCCTGCGGCCGAATATTTCATCCAACACTTCAAGCAGAAATGGATTAGGGCAAAATAGATTTTGCTAGCCGCAACCTGGAAGGTGGAGACCAAGGTGAACCAAAGGAGAAGACGTGGACTTGCATTACAGCCTGGGCAACAGGTCTGCCTGTTCACTCATGATTTGCCTCTCCGGGTGAAATCTAGAAGGTTGGTGCCCAAGTTCATTGGGCCCTTCAAAGTGCTGAGGGAAGTAAACTCAGTGGCTTACACTTTGCAGCTCCCCAAGACGCTAAAGATCAATCCCACCTTCCACATCTCTAAATTAAAACCTGTCTGCACCAGCACTTTAACCCAACTACCATCAGCCACGCTGCTACCTAGGTTTATTGATGGGGAACAGGTCATCGTGGTGAGAAGACTTTTGGATTCACGTACTGTTCAGGCTGCTCGGCATTACTTCATGGACTAGGAAGGAGAGGTGCCAGGTGCCAGAATAAAAGTGTCATCATAAGAGGCACTGATGTGGTCTTTCAGCTATTTTGACACTGTACCTCTTCCAAGGTTTCTGAACGTATAATTGTCAGTATACCAACTGCAATCTTTATTGAGATATTTCTGTGTGGGATGTTAATGCTGTTTTATGACTAATATCTCTGTCCCTGCACCTCCAACATCAAATGAAAAGAGCTTCTTAAGCTGTAAGAGCAAAATTGTAATTTGAGAAATATCATAACATTTAATTAGCCCCTTTGGTCATCTGCTTGACTCCCTTTCCAAACAACTGATTTCCTGTGTGTGTATATATCTGTTCGGACCCCTCGATAATCTACCACGAATCTCTCTCTGCATTCAGACAGCTGTCTATCATCCAAATGTCTGTTCAATTTATTTTAAGAATTCCTCTCTCTTTAATTGTGGGAGAATTCAGAGAAATGGCACATTCTACTAAGGAAGACACTGTAGTAGTCATCCAGATACAGGAGCTTTCTTTACAGGAGCACTGCTCCTCAATAAGTCAAGAATTAGCATGTGATTGTGGGATCGGGTACGGAACTTAAACCAACAGCCATCTGTGGCAAAAATATCACTAAGTCATACACATAAAACACACAAAGGCATACCTCTTTGCTTTACAAATTGTATAACCAATCATTTGAACAATGCACACTCCTGAAGCCAAAAGAGACTTGGAGGCAGACGCCAAGGTAAGTTTAAATGTATTTTAAAAATATTAACATTTCTTTATGGACTAACGCAATTAATCATCATCATCATAATACAATGCAGATTTTAATTTTTAGACTCGTGCTAACTGTTCAATGTCAAATCAATCATTGTGGGCAAAATAAATTATTTTACTGAATTGATACAAAACTTGCCCTTTTTTAATTTGCACTCAGGCTTTGTTTTATCAAACTGATAATTGGTTATTTCTTCTTGCAGCTAATTGTCAATTGCTGCTTGGTAGCACAAGGTTAGCACAACACTTTACAGCACCAGCAACCCAAGTTCAATTCCAACCACTATCTGTAAGGAGTTTGTACCTTCTTCCTGTGACTGTGTGGAACTCCTCTGGGCACAATTATAGAGCAAGGTATCCATGTTCCACTGGAGACACTAATGCATTAGTGTCTCCAGTGGAACATGGATACCTTGCTCTCTAAGTGTGCCTGCCTGTATGAATATTACACAGTTTGTACCCCAAGCTACTTTACGTGTTTTAGTGTTTACAGGAGTTTTGCACTCTGCAGAGATCGATGCTGCAATCTCTGCCTCAACCATGTCTCCATCGGCTTTACGGCCTGAGTCATTTGCAGCATGGGTAGCAATTGGGCAGCATCATAGTGGATCATGTGGCCAAGATAATAAACCTCCACCCTCATTTTCTTCCGCCCCCATAGCAGGCATGCTGCGGCTGCAGTTGTTCGAAGGCATCGATTCACTTCTCAGTGGTTTGCTCAGGAACGATGTGCAGGGATGCAGTGCTGCCGGAGCTTTTGGAAAGTTGGCAAGTCGCTTGCTGAAGTGGGCCGTTAGGCCGGTAGAACGAATCAAGCATTCGCACAATAAAGCAGAAAGAAGCTGAAATTCGTGCAAGTGTTAGTGCCATCCCTCCAATGGCAAAAATGGTCTCTCTGGTTCGTGATAAAGTGCTTGCAAAGACTGAGGAAGCATTAAGAGTGTGGCTAGAGGACATGTCACAGAAGCATATCCCTGTTGATGGCAAAATTATGCGTGAAAAAGCACTTAGCCTTCATGAGCACTACTGTGAGGGGGTTGAGGAGAGCGAGAGGAAGGAGCTTAAGGCTAGTAAGGGATGGCTGGCTAGCTACGTAAAGCGCTACAGCCTCAAGAACTTAAAGATCACGGGAGAATCGGCATGGTAGATGTACCAAATATCCTATTATGGAGCCGATCAAAGTACATGCTTGAAGTCTCTCAGCAAAAGAATTGTTGATCACAAACTATCAAAAGCTCACATTGCTGCTCTAAGTGTTGAAAATATAGCTAGTGAAGATGCTCTGGGAAAATTATGTGACACCATGAATGCTTCGCATCTAAAGGCAACTTGTTCAATTTTTGTTCTGCGTATTATTTAGCTCAGAATGACAGACCATACTCTGATCACTTTGGCTTATTGGAACTTCAGAAAAAACTGGTATAGACATTGGAATTGGACTGCATCCCTGCACTAGTGCTACAGAGATAATTAATCACAGAGCCATTAATATGAAAAAGAATATTTGCCAGCATATCAAGCAGATAAATGGCAAGTCTTTTGTTCTCATTGAAGAATCAACAAGCCTGAGCTTTAAGACTGCTCTAATAGTGTATTTGAAATGTGAAAGTGATAAGGAAGGGGACCCACATTTTATGTTTTTAGCAGCACCGTATGTTCACAGCAACATCCTTGAAAGGTTCTCAAACTTCTAAACCTCAAAGTATGTATAAATCCCTGCTAAATGAAATGTGTGTCCTCGATAAAGATAACTGGCCTGCTGAAATACTGCCTGATTATGGAGAAGCTGCAATATCATCTCTCTGTAAGAGGTTTAAACTTTCTTCTTCCTCTGTAATAAATGCCTTCAGAGATTATGTGGAGGATCGTGGACACCACATCCCCCAAGATTTATGTCCATTACTAAGCTGTTCACAAGTTATTCCTATTAGTACTGCTGAGTGTGAGAGAGGATTCAGTCACATGAACTTGATAATAACAATAACACGCTCAAGAGTTCTCATAACTCATGTATCAGCACTTATGTTTGTTAAACTACATGGACCTCCTCTAGTTCAGTGGAATCCTGAGTCACGTATCACATCATGGCTGTG
Source organism: Hemitrygon akajei (assembly GCF_048418815.1). Taxonomy (NCBI): domain Eukaryota; kingdom Metazoa; phylum Chordata; class Chondrichthyes; order Myliobatiformes; family Dasyatidae; genus Hemitrygon; species Hemitrygon akajei. Next base: position 89,802,569 of record NC_133128.1, read on the forward strand.
GTACCACAGATCAGCAGATGACACCAGGACAGGAGTTGCTTCAGACCCCCGAACACATATTACACCTGACCCTTTGTGGAAGTTATTGTGAAACTTCTTATTGGTGGCATTTGATAAGTAGGTAATTACTTTTAAATTGGTAAAATAAATGATTACTGTCTTTTTCTTTACTTGCTTGATAATTATATTATATGATAATTAGTGAGTGCAACCATGCAATACTTTGTCATATTATTAAATTAACTATTATATGTTTTATTGTACCATCTACACACTGAAATGTAGTGATAGGCTATAACCTTGTCAATGTCTTAACTACTACTATATATCTGTGAAGCTCTGGAATTCATATATTTCTTTCATTTTGGTTTAGTGCTTGACATTATAAGAAGCCCTATTCATATATATATATGTTACACCCAATTTGTGTACCTGCTCATTACAAGGAAGTTGCCCAGTACATGAAATGAGCAGGTACACAAATTGGGTGTGACACATATAGAGAGAGGATATAGGAAATGGCAAGCATTTTGTCAGCTCCGGCACCTAAAAAGTTAGCACTGCACCCTTGGATGCAAGTTCTGCATTCTGCTGCTATTGGGGGAAATGTAAACGGAATTTTAACCAAGGAACAAAGGTGCAAACATCCCAATGTTTTAAGGGCAAGTGTCACCAATGTAGTGATTCCTTTTTGCAGTTTCTCTAATTGGCACTTTTGCTAAACCTGGCATCTACTTAGCTCTGCAGAAAAAGTGTAACCTGGTGGTGGCATCCGTCGGTCTCGAGAGACCATGGATCTGCGCCTGGGTTGTATGGGAGACTGGCAGTTGCCCAAGCTGCAAGCCTTCCCCTCTCCACGCCACCGATGTTGTCCAAGGAAAGGGCACTAGGACCCATGCAGCTTGGCATCCGGTGATGTCACAGAGCAATGTGTTGTTAAGTGCCTTGCTCAAGGACACAAACACGCTGCCTCAGCTGAGGCTCGAACCAGTGACCTTCAGGTTACTAGTCTGATGCCTTGCCCACTAGGCCACGCGCCAACACATTAGGTGTAACCTAATTTCCAGATATTAGTTCCCAAACACTTCTAGCAAAGCAATTATTTCCTGTGAAAACCAGTAGATGGTGAATTATTCACGTATTAAATTCTGCATTGTGTTTTCGTCTCTGTAACAAATCATATCCTGTAGCACTTCATCATTATATTCAGTGACAATTTGCAAACTGAATCTAATAAAACTATACCCAAATGGAATTACTGAAATGAGCTTGAGATGAGATAGAAGAAAACTGTTTGGAAAACTACCTACACAGTAACTCATCTAGATGAATAGACTACATGGAACCACCTAATCAAATTGGTCCAAAAATAACTAAGCATTTTTTCCACAATAATTAGACTTCTAAATCTGAGGTTTCTACTCAGTACTATGATAAATAATAATAGTCCAGAATCACTTGTTTCCTGCAATCCCACTGGCAACTTTCCTTTTTTGTGTCTGACACTTTTCTTCTTTAGAAAAACACATTTCCTCCTTCAAACTCTCACATCTTCAACTGCTGACTTCTTTGAATCAGTTGAACTTAGCTCCAAATTCATAACTGAATTACAAAAAAATGTTTTTTCTCACAGAAAAGCAAACAGGAATATGTATGATGTCAGTGGTTAAGGTTTTTCATAATTATGCTTTTGCTTTACTTAAGAAATAGATGCTTTTGCATGCTACAGGCAAACATGTCTAACCTAGCAAGAACTTTAACAATCATGAATTACTCTCACTATGAAGAAAATGGTAGCAGACAGAAGCGGAAGCAGAGCCACAAGGGAGTAGAATATGGTAACCTTGTTCAACTGGTGTGTGGTGAACTACATATACCTGTCTGGACACGCCCCTCTGCTGACTGCTCCCGTGGCTCCTCCCACAGACCCCTGTATAAAGGCAATTGGAGGCACTGTTCCTCCCTCAGTCTCCAGGACGTTGTGTGGTGGTCTCTTGCTACTAATCGTGGTCTCTTACAGCTAATAAAAGCCTATCGTTCGCCTCCCGTCTCCGAGAGTTATTGATGGTGCATCATGGTGGTTACTGTTATCTGCAGTAAGTGTGGTGTGTACTTTAAGAGCTATTGATCTGCAGCAGTTACATATCTACTCTGTTTCTTCAGGCCGCTTCTTGTCTAAACTGTGATAAATTCATTCTGATGTTTCCTGCTACTTCTGATAGCCCACATTTCATCTCATTAATGACATAATACCTCCAACAAGCCTTCTATGCTTTTCAACTTTCTCAAAAAATCCTTTACTTTTTCCTCACTGTTAACTTTGTGAAATGAGTTTTAGAAATTTGCTGTTGAATGACTGAACAACTGGGCAGTTTTAAGTTTTTATTATTTATGCTATACAACATTTACTGAATACTTGAAGTTCTCATTATTATTGCAGGTGTGCTATTAATGAGCAATTTTGTGTGTTTCTACTAAATGAATTATGTTGCTTAAACTGTCAAATCAAAATATTCATACAGACCATTCTAGTTGAAAGCATTAAGAACTAATAAAAGGAAATTCTTTTTTGTGAGAATTTTTCATAACTTAGACTGACATCTCAATTGAGAATCAAAAGAATGACATAGAGTTGAAGGTACCATCTCATCTGATGACAGCCTGAGGTAAATATTAAAGATTCCTTGGAATTACTACAAAATGAGTTACTGTATGAAAATTTCTAGTGAATATCAAACTCTAAACCAGTAGCATTAGATCAAAATATCTGCAAACAGATATCAGTATTGTTTATCAGAAGTTGCTGTACACAAATTGGTTGCTTTATGTTCTCACATTACAAGAATGATTCATTGTCTTCAAATAATGAGATCATAAATTATGTTATGTAAATGATAGGTTTCATTTCTTTCTGCATAAAATCACACTTGTCAGTAATTTGAAGACAGTTATTATGGCCCCATTTGCTACAAGCTGCTTGTACTGGAAAAACAAGTGATTGTACAAAGCCACATCAATATTAAATTACAGAATAAAACTGGGAGGTTTGTATGACTAATTTCACTGTTGATGAAGTAGATATTATTGTAAATGATGAACAGATCAGACACCTCCATTCTACATATTTCAAATGGCGGTCTACAGATGTATTGCTGATTCTATCATTTTTCACTTTCACAACCCATTTGCTGCTTTAAATGTAAACTGTCTATGTATATTACTGAACAACAAGCACTGAATTGTTGCTCTGGATCTCCAACATCTACAGAATCTCTTGTGGTTATCTATTTTACTTTTGTTAATATGCATCATTTATTTATTATTACTATAGCTGGTTTGCTCCTATTTGGTCCAGCCTCTTGCAGAAAATAGTGGTATTTTGTGTGAATTAACTAACTCCATTAAGAACCAGGCAGTTCCAGCACTTGCCTTTTCTTTCCCTCATTCGCTACTGTCCTCATTCGTCACCCCCCTTTAGCTCCTTCTCCCACTAGATCAGCAGTTATTAACAGACATCCACAACCTTCGCGAAGAGCATTTGTACCACCTGGATTCTTTTGGACTTCATTGCAGAAATTTTCTGCCTGTCTGCATTTGAATACATGTTATTTCTTTTTCTCACTTTTCTAGTTCTTAAGAAAGGTCATCAATCCAAAGCATTTACTTCTCCCTCCTCAGAATGCTGCCTGATCTGTTGAGTAGTCCTAGCATTGTGTTTCTTTGTTCAGAATTCCAACATCTGCGTTATTTTTTGCTTTAAATGTATGAGGGATGATTGATAAGTTTGTGGCCTAAGGTAGAAGAAGTCAATTTCAGAAAACCTAGCACACTTATTTTTCAACATAGTCCCCTCCTACATTTACACACTTAGTCCAGCGGTCGTAATAACTCATCTCCTTCTGCCTTAGGCCACAAACTTATCAATCTCCCATCTGTGGACACTTTCCGGAAGTCCAAGATCCGTATGCTCCATGACCGCTGGACTAAGTGTGTATATGTAGGAGGGGACTATGTTGAAAAATAAATGTGCTAGGTTTTCTAAAATTGACTCCTTCTACCTTAGGCCACAAACTTATCAATCACCCCTTGTATATTTGCTGTGCTTAAAATTAATTTCTTTAAGATCCCAAACAGAAATTTTGTTGTTTACTCCACTTTAATAAACTGGGAGTGTTTATATTGGTTCTTTACTCTCAGATGAATAAACTTCACAGTTTTTCTTGAATTGGCATGATCATCAGCCACTAACCATTTAATCATAGATATCCCACATCCCCATCACAGATATTTCCTTATGTTCATCCAACTCCTCATTTTCTTATTACATATACAATATGCTGGAAAAAAAACTAGCAGTTCTTTTTTTTTAACAAGTCTCATTTGATGACCTGAAATATGGCCCAGAAATCTCTAGCAGAGCAAACCACTGACAATCACAGTCTGCCTGTTTGTTACCTGGTTCCTAAGAAAGAGTATGCTTGCAGGAGCTCTCTCCAGCTTCACTGGTATAAATGGTATCACAAACAGCCACATCCACAGAAATCCCATTTTATGACCAGATACTCATATAATCCAAACATATCCTTTAAAAAAACTATGAATATCTCTAAGTCTATTACAAACTACTGTATTAAAAATCAATTCTTTAAAATCACAGTATTAAAGAAACCTCAATTATAGGAAATGTTAAATACACTATACTTAATACTTAGCTCCCTCCCTTTGGCAATGAAGGGACTCACTCTCCCTCTTCCAGATACAGGCTTAATATGTGGACTTCCCAGTGAAAGTGCTGGCAAACGGTAACAACAAGCCCTCGGGAAATGTGGGTACCTGCATTCATAGTGGCTTGCAGGGAATTTCTAAGCTTTGTGTCAATCAAGTAGAACAACTGGTACTTCAGGAAACTCTATATAATTAACTGCCTTTTCTTCCATCAATGTTCCTCGGTCTGAATTTTTCAGAATTTTCTCTGTAAATTTTTTATCATTCATTATATATCGATTTTGACTACTTGCACTGTAGTACCCTAATTTCTTTTGAAATCTTACTACGGTCAGGGAGCATTCCTAAACCTGATCTAGAAGATTAAGATGCATGGGATCCATGATGACTTAATACATATCTGGAGAGGAGGGATGCTTATGTGAGAATGCTGTTCTTGGACTACAGATCAGCATTCAAGTCTGGGCTCGACAAGAAGCTCAGAGGCTTCAACCTTCACCCTGCCTTGTGCAGCTGATCCTGGACTTCCTGTCAGATCGCCGGCAGGTGGTACACGTGGGCTCCCTCACCTCTGCCCCTCTGACCCCCAACACAGGTGCCCCTCAGGACTGTGAACTAAGCCCCCTTCCTTTACTTGCTGTATACCCATGACTGTGTCGCCACCCACAGCTCCAATCTGCTAATTAAATTTGCTGACAACACTACATTGATTGGCCTAATCTCAAATAATAATGAGGCAGCCTACGGAGAGGAAGTCATCACCCTGACATGGTGTTGTCAAGAAAACAACCTCTCCCTCAATGTTGCAAAAACAATGTAGCTGATTGTGGATTACAGGAGGAACGGAGACAGGCTAATCCCTATTGACACCAATGGATCTGGAGTTGAGAGGGTGAACAGCTTTAAGTTCCTCAGTATACACATCACTGAGGAGCTCACGTGGTCTGTACATACTGGCTGTGTCTGTACACACTAGCTGTGTGGTAAAAAAGGCGCAACTACAGATCTTTCACCTCAGATGGTTGAGGAAGTTTGGCATGGGCCCCCAAATTCTAAGGACTTACTATAGGGGCACAATTGAGAGCATCCTGACTGGCTGCATCACTGCCTGGTATGGGAACTGTACTTCCCTCAATCTCAGGACTCTGCAGAGAGTGGTGCGGACAGCCCAGCGCATCTGTAAATGTGAACTGCCCACTACTCAGGACATTTACAGAGACAGGTGTTTTAAAAGGCCCAAAAGATCACTGGGGACCCAAGTCACCCCAACCACAAACTGTTCCAGCAGCAACCATCTGGGAAACGGTACCACAGCATCAAAGCCGGAACCAACAGGCTCCAGGACAGCTTCTTCCACCAGCCCATCAGACTGATTAATTCATGCTGACACAACTGTATTTCTATGTTATAATGACTATCCTGTTGTACATAATACTTATTATAAATTGCACATTGCACATTTAGACGAAGATGTAACGTAAAGGTTTTTATGTATATGAAGGATGTAAGTAATAAAGTCAATTCAATTCAATTAATTAGTATTTAGAATCAGCTTGCCCCTAGAAGACAGAACGGGCCTTTGGCCACAATAGCACCTTCCCACCTCTGTCCTCTGACTTCTCAGGGCAAGCTGATGCTGAATCAGATAGAGACACCCAAATGGAGTTGGATTACAACCAATTACTGAGCGGGAGTATGTAAAGACAGCTACTTTTTCAATCAGATCTGCAATCAAGATTAAAAAGGCAGAACCACGGCAGTTTCTCAGAGTTGGATTGCATCCAATCACTCAGCGGGAGAATAAAAATAACACGTGCAGTGGGCAGCCATTCTTTTGTTGAGTGAGCCAGTGTTCAGAGTGGCTTTGGCGAGATCAGGTAAAATATTTATTGTTTCACTTTTTGTTCTTAATTGTTCATTCCTCATCTGTTAGGGCATAGTAGTGCAGTGAGAATGGCCCCAGGGGCAATGTTTTGTTCTGTGTGTGAGATGTGGGAATGTTGGGGGACCTCCAGTGTCTCGGATAAACACATCTGTACGAGGTGCACCGAGCTGTAGCTCCTGAGAGAATGTATTAAGGAACTGGAGCTGCAGCTCAATGATTTTCAGCTAATTCGGGAGAATGAGGAGATGATAGATAGGAGTTACAGCGAGGTAGGAGACAGATAACTGGGTGACTGTCAGGAGAAGGAAGGGAAATGTGCAGCCAGTGCAGAGTACACCTGTGGCCCTTCCCCTCAACGATAACTACACCACTTTAGATAGTGTTGAGCGGGACTACCCACCAGGGTGGAATGACAGTGACTTTGGTCTCTAACACTGAGTCTGGTGTTATGGATCAGAGGAGCAGAGAACTGAAGAGGACTGCAGTACCATTAAGAGATTCCATAGTCAGAAGAACAGAGTCGATATTCTGTGGGCGCGATAGAGACACCCAGATGGTATGTTGCCTCCCAGATCCCTGGTCGGTTCATGGCATTTTCAAGGGGGAGAGCGAACAGCAGTTTTGGTGCGTATTGGTACCAATGTCACAGGTAGACAAGGTGAGGAGGTCTTGAAGAAAGATTTTAGTGAGCTAGGTAGAAAGCTGAAAAACAAGATCTCAAGGGTTGTAATCTCTGAATTGCTGCCCATGCCACCAGCCAGTGAGGGTAAGATTAGGATGATTTAGCTGGTGAATGCATGGCTGAGTAACTGGTGCAGGAGGCAGGGATTTATGGATCAATGGAATTTCTTTTGGGGAATGTATGAAAGAGACAGGTATAAAAGAGACAGGTTACACCTGAACCCAAGGGGGAACCAATATCCTTGTGGGAAACTGTGCTGGAGTTGTTTGGGAGTATTTAAACTAATTTGGCAGGGGGATAGGAACCAGAGTGATAGTGCTGAGGATGGGAGGGGCTGTGTGTAGTGAGACTGCTAGAAAGGAGAAGCTGATGACAGGGCAAGATTGCAGTCAACAGGATGAGCTGCGATGTAAAAGGTGGATAAAATCAAAAAGGGTGAATAGAGGACTGAAGGAATTATATTTGAATGCGCGCAGAATACAGAATAAGGTAGATGAACTTGTAGCACAGTTACAGATTGGCAGGTATGATGTTATGGGCATCACTGAATCGTGGCTGAAAGAAGATAATAGCTAGGAGCTTAACGTCCAAGGATACACGTTGTATCAATAGGACAGGCAGGTAGGCAGAGGGGGAGGTGTGGCTCTTTTGGTTTAAAAAGAAGAAATCAAATCATTAGAAAGAGATGGCATAGGAACAATAGATGTAGAGTCCTTGTGGGTAGAGTTAAGAAAATGCAAGGGTAAAAAGATCCTGATGGGAGTTGTATACAGACCCCCAAAAAGTAGAAGGATGTGGTCTACAAATACAATGGGAGATAGAAAATGTATGCCAAAAGGGAAATGTTACAATAATCAGGGGATTTTAATATTCATGTGTAGATTAGGAAAAACAGGTTATTGCTGATCCCAAGGGGAAGAATTTCTAGAATGCCTATAAGATGTTTTTTTTAAAGAGCAGCTCATAGTTGAGCCCAATAGAGGTTCAGATATTTTGGATGTGGTATTGTACAATGAACCTGAATTGATTAGAGAGTTTAAGGTAAAAGGGCACTCAAGATAAGTAAACATAATATGAACAGATTCACCCTGAAAGTTGAGAAGGAGAAGCTAAAGTCAGATGTATCATATTATAGTGGAGTAAAGGGAATTACTGAGGCATGAAAGGGGAGCTGGCCAAAATTGATTGGAAAAGAACACTGGCAGGGATGATGACAGAGCAGCAAAGCCTAGTATTTCTGGGAGCAATTCAGAAGGCACAGGATATATACATCCCAAAGAGGAAGAAGTATTCTAAAGGCAAGATGACACAACCATGAGTAATAAGAGAAGTCAAAGCCAACATAAAGCAAAAGAGAGGGCATATAATAGAGCAAAAATTAGTGGGAAGTTAGAGGATTAGCAAGCTTTTAAACCAACAGAAGGCAACTAAAAAGTCATTAAGAAAATTGAAATACAAAAATAAGCTCACCAATAATATTAAAGAGGATACCATAAGAAAGGATGTAATGTTGAGACTTTATAAGCAGAGGTGAGGCCTCCCGGAGTATTGTGAGCAGGTTTGGGCCCCTTATCTTAGAAAGTATGTGCTGAAACTGGAGAGGGTTCAAAGGAGGATTGCAAAAAAGATTCTAGGATTGAATGGCTTGTCATATGAAGAGGTTTTGATGGCTCTGGACCTGTATTCACCAGACTTCAGGAGAATGAGGGGTGATCTCATTGAAACCTATTGAATGTTGAAAGATTTTGATAGAGTGGAGGTGGAGAGAATGTTTCCTATCAAGGGAGAGTATAAGACTAGAGGACACAGCATCAGAATAGAGGGGCATCCATTTAGAACAGAGATATGGAGAAATTTCTTCCGCCAGAATGGTAAATTTGTAGAACTCATTGCCACAGACAGCTTTTCAGGCCAAGTCTTTAAGTATATTTAAGGCAGAAATTAATAGATTCTTGATTGGTCAGGGCATGAAGGAATATGGGGAGAAGACAAGAGATTGGGTCTGAGAGGAAAAGTGGATAAGCCATGATGAAGAGCTGGGCAGACTTGATGGGCCAAATGGCCTAATTCTGCTCCTATATCTTATGGTCTTATAGGTTTCTTCAGATACATGAAGTGTAAAAGAGAGACAAGAGTGGATATTGAACTACTGGAAAAATATGCTGCAGAGTTAGCAATGGGGGACAAGGAAATGGTGGATGAACTGAATAAGTATTTTACATCAGTCTTCACTGTGGAAGACACTAGCATTATGGTGGAAGTTCGAGTGCATCAGGGATCAGAAGTGCGTGAAGTTGCCATTACTAGGGAAAAGGTTCTTGGGAAACTGAAAGGTCTGAAGGTAGATAAGTCACCTGGAGTAGATGGTATACACCCCATAGTTCAGAAGGAGGAGGCTGAAGAGATTGTGGAGGCATTAGGAATGATCTTTCAAGAATCACTAGATTCTGGAATGGCTCTAAAAGACTGGAAAATGACAAATGTCACTCCACTCTTCAAGAAGGGATAGAGGCAGAAGAGTGGAAACAATAGGCCAGTTAATCTGACCTCTGTGGTTGGGGAAGTGTTGGAGTTGATAGTTAAAGATGTGATTTCAGGGTATTTGAAGGCCATAATAAAATAGACCATAGTCAGCATGGCTTCCTCAAGGGAAAATCTTGCCAGGAAAATCTGTTGAAATTCTTTGAAGAAATAACAAGCAGGATAGACAAAGGAGAATAGGTGGATGTTGTGTATCTGGATTTTCAGAAGGCTTTGACAAGCAAGAGACTGCTTAACAATGGTATTACAGGAAAGATTCGAGCATGGATAAATGAATGTCTGACCAGCAGGAGGCAAAGAGTGGGAACAAGAGAGCCTTTTCTGGTTGGCTGCCAGTGATAATTGGTACTCCACAGGAGTCTGTGCTGGGACCACTTCGTTTTACATTATAAGTCAATGACTTGGATGTCGGAATTGATGATTTAATGTGAAGTTTGCAGATGTTATGAAGATAGGTGGAGGAGGAGGAAGTACAGAAGCTACAGAAGGACTTAGATTGAGAGAATTGGCTAAGAAGTGGCAGATGGAATATAGTGCCGGGAAGTGTATAGTCATGCACTTTGGTATAAGAAATAAAAAGGTAGGTCTAATTTCAAAATGGAGAGAAAATTCAAAACTTTGAGGTGCAAAGGGACTTGGATATCCTCATGCAGGATTCTATAAAGGTTAATTTGCAGGTTGTGGCAGTGGTGAGGAAGGCAAATAAGATATTAGCATTTCAAGAGGACCAGAATTAAAAGCAAGGATGTAATGTTGAGGCTTTACAAAGCACTGGTGAGGCCTCACTTGGAGTATTGTGAGCAGTTTTGGGCCTTTTATCTAAATAATGATGTGCTGACACTGGAGAGGGTTCAAAGGAGGTTCACGAAAATGATACCAAGATTGAATGGCATGTAATATGAGGAGCATTTGATGACTCTGACCCTATATTCACTGGAATTCAGAAGAATTAGGGGTGACCTAATTGAAACCTATCAAATGTTGAAAGGCCTCGATAGAAAGGATGCGGCGAAGATGACTCCTATGCTGGGAGAGTCTAGGGCCAGAGGGTACAGTCTCAGAATACAGAGGCGTCCTTATAGAATAGAGATGGAGGAATTTCTTTTGCCAGAGAGTGGTGAGTCTATGGAATTTGTTGTCACAGGCGGCTGTGAAGGCCAAGTCTTTACATATATATATATAAGGCAGAGGTTGACAGATTCTTGATTGGTCGGGGCGTGAAGTGACTTGGGATGAAGAAAGGAGATCAGGGTTGAGAGGGAAAATGGATCACCCATGATGCAGACTCGATAGGCCAAGTGGTCTCATTCTGCTCCTTTATCTTATGGTCTTATGGATTAATGATGGTGCTTCTGCTATTTCATGATATACATAAAAATGATTGGGATAAATAGGTGAAGGCTGGGTTAGTAAGTTTGCAGACAACACAAAGATTGGTGGAGTTGTGGGCAGTGCAGATACTGATCACAGATACAGCAGAATATTACTGTAACAGGTATAGGCAAAAAAATGGCAGATGGAGTTTAATTTGAACAAGTGTAGTGTTGCACTGCCAGAGGTCAAATGTAAGGGGAAATTATACAGTAATGACAGACTCTTAGCAACAGCAACAGGACTCTTAACAAGAGGAATCTTGAACTCCAAGTGCATAGCTCACTCGAAAATGGTCATGCAAATAGATAGAATGGTAAAGAAGGCATATGGCATGCTTGCCATCATTGGGCAGGACAAGTATAATACTTAGGAAGTCACATTCCAGCCATGTAAAATTCTGATTAGGCTGCACTTGGAATATCATGTGCACCTCTGGTCGTCCGAATGGAGGAAGGATGTGGAAGCATTGGAAAGGCAGCAGAGGTTTAGGAGGATGCTGCCCGGACTGGAGGGATGAGCTATAAGAACAGGCTGGACAAAGTTGGGTTGTTTTCAAAGTTGGAGCATCAGAGGCTGATACGAGATTATGAGAGCCATGGGCTAGGTGACAGGCAGAATCTGCTTCCCGGACTGAAAATGTCAAATACTAGATGACATGCATTTAAGGTAAGAGGGTGAAAAGCTTAAGACATATGTAAGTCAAGATTTTTTTTAAAAAACAAAGAAGTGGTAGGTCCTGGAAATTGGCTGTCAGGGTATTGGTGGGAGAGATATAATAGTCGGCAATCTATCTATCTATAAGATAGACACAGGAATATACAGAACATGAAGGGATATGGGCCATGTAAGGCAGAAGAGACTTGATTTAATGGCATCATTGGCTGACGAGCCTGTCATTATGCTCTCCTTTCAATGTAAAGTCTTATCAGACATAAGACATGGGAGAAGAATTAGGCTGCTGGTCCCATTGAGTCTGCTCCATGATTCCATCATGGCTGATATATTAACCCTCTCAACCCAATTCTCCTGTCTTCGCCCCCTAACCTTCGATGCACTGACTAACCAAGAACCTATCAAGCTCCTTTAAGTATACTCAATGAGTTGGCTTCCACAGCTGCCTGTGACAATGAATTCCACAGATTCACCACCCTCAAGCTAAAGAAATTTCTTCTCATCTCTTCTCTAAATGGACATCCCTCTATTCAGAGGCTGTACCCTCTGGTCCTAGACTTACCCATTATAGAGAACGTTCTCTCCACATTATCTAAGCCTTTCACTATTCAATAAGTTTTCAGTGAGATTGCACTCACCGCCCCCCCCCCCACCATGCTTCTAAACTCTATCCATCAAACACTACACATACATTAACCTTTTCATTCCCAGAATAATTCTTGTGAACCTCCTCTGGACATCCTCTAATGCCAGCATATCTTTTTTTAGATAATGGGCCCAAAATGATTCACAATATTCCAAGTGATAATGCTAACTGACCTGATAATGAAAATGATCATTGGTCAAATGCAGTTTAAGGTCCTAGAACTGGGAATATAATGGACCTACCTAGAAATGGAATGAAATAGGAATTACTTAGCTGAAATAGTATTTTATTATTGCTGCCAAAGAGCATTTGTTTCAGACTACTGACAGAAATCCTTTATCCCTTTCCCATTTTAAAAGAAACCTTCATTGTTAGGTCTAAAGATTATCACATTATATAGTACTCTGATATACTTCACATCGGTAATTCACATTAAAGGAATTGAATTTTATATATTTAGCAAAAGCCATCAGAGATGAAATTCTAACTTTCTGTGTCCTAAGGGTAACCATTGCACTAAATGTCTTTGTATAATACTGCATCCATGAGGTCCAATCTGACAAAAAGCAGTTGGAGTAACACACACAAAATGCTGGTGGAACTTAGCAGATCAGGCAACCTCTATTGAGTGAAATGAAGAGTCCACATTTTGGACCAAGCCCCTTCATTTAGACTCAAGGGTCTCAGCCTGAAAAGTCAACTATTCATTTCCCTCCACAGATGCTGCCTGGCCTGCCGAGATCCTCTGGCATTTTGTTTGTGTTACTCAAGATTTGCAACAACTTGCTCACCATATTGCACTGCCCCGCCTTGCATACTTACTTGTGTATTGATTGAACGCAGACAGCTAGGACACAACATCCATGGCCAATCCTGTGGAGATATGTTCAAAGTTTTAAGATTATTTATGTATTTAATCTTGTAATGTGACAAAATGGAACCTGTATTGTCTGGCTATATGCTGAATGTGTATGTGACGGGGGCATGTAATGTTCTGATCGTTGTTTATTGTATAACTAAGGAGAGGTCGATACATTGCGTGTCCATGAATACTGCAGCTACTGAGTGGAGGAGCTGACTCCCAGAACAGATAACAGCCAAAGAATAGACAGAAAACTTGCATTAGAAATCAAACTTTGTGAAAAACAGAAGCACTTGCCATCCTTTAAGGCGTAGAGGTGCTTCTTGCAAGTAATAAAAATGCTTTGAGCAGATCCACCCCGTGTTTGAAGACCTACCAAAAGTTACAAGACAACCCTGACCAACAGAGGGCCTCACTCAAGATTTCCTGCATCTGCAGAATACCTTGTTTCTACAAACCAGGTGGAGACAAACAGTTGAAATAACAACTGTCAACTCCTTCTATCATTCCTGTTTCCTTCCTACCTTATTTCCACATTAAATATTTAATTTGAACTAAGAGGGATGAAAGTAGGTGTATCTGTACATCATTCAAAATATCACCTTTGATGATTGCCTCCTGTCTGAAATTTATTTATTCACTTATTATAAGATTCCGATATTGTTCTATATATGTATGATATCACATGTAACAACCGTTGAAATTTGAGGTATAAAATAATGCCATCAATTAGTTTGAGTTTAAGAAGGTTTGATGTTTATTATTTACTACAAAAAAAAGAGGGCTATGGGTAACCCTAGGTAATTTCTAAAGTAAGCACATGTTCGACACAGCTTTGTGGGCTGAAGGGCCTGTATTGTGCTGCAGGTTTTCTATGCTTTTTTTTCTATGTTTTAAATATGCAAAACTTGCTGGATCTGCAATTTGTGTTACAGAATCATTTTTCAAAGATTCCAATAGTATGCCCGAAGATGACTCAAGATGACCCATAGATATGGTCATTGCAGAACTAGCTGTGCATTGTGTATTCTTAGGAACACTTTTAAGCCAAATGTGCATTATTGCTCTTGGCCTTAAACAACTAACCTCTCATGGTGTGTCAGAGCAAAAAGCAGGGGAATAAATAATCTCTCACTATCTTTCCTTTCAGTTAGTCCTGACGAAGGGTCTCGGCCCGAAACGTCGACAGCACTTCTCCCTATAGATGCTGCCTGGCCTGCTGTGTTCCACCAGCATTTTGTGTGTGCTGTTGTTTGAATTTCCAGCATCTGCAGATTTCCTCGTGTTTGGAATGAATAATTGTTGTGCTAGCAAAGACTGGTGCAGCTACAGATCTCTACGACAAATTGTTGATTATCAGTTTGCTGCACAATAATGAAATAAACATTTTTCAATTTATGATTGTAGCTGTGCCAAGCAATAAAACAACAGAAAGACAAAAGGTCAGTCAGTGAAGCCCTGGTTTTGACCAGTCTGTATTTTGACAAAAATGCATGAATTGAAAACATTGATTTTGCTAAACTTTCTGCAGTGAGCCTCACTAAATAATTATAATGATCTTATAGCTGCGTAGTCAAGTCAAATTTATTGTCATTTAACTGTATACATGTATATAACTATATAGTGTATATCGTAATGAGACAAGGTTTCTCTGAACCAGGGTGAAAAGTACAGTAATACACATAGCACGATAACTTATGAAGGTAAGGATTAAATCTACAGATGAAATCATGCATAAATAACAAACTAAAGTGCATAAATTAAAAATTGCAAGGTATGGAACAGATTAACCAGAGACACTTTGAATGCTTTTTGGCGGGGAGTTCAGAAGCCTAATGGCCTAAGGGAAGAAACTCCTCCTGCCCTGACCGTTCTTGTTCTTATGCATTAGAATCTCCTACCTAATGGTAGAAAGTCAAAGAGAAAATTGGAAAAGAGATTATGCAGATCTTGTGCTCAACACACCAATACATAATTTGCAGCCAGTCGGACTTTTTCCCTTCCCATTCTCTTTTCAATTATATATCACTGTATAATAATTCCAGCTGCTAGAACCTACACATCAAAACAGTAGTATTTCAAGGAAAACTACTGAAGCTGAGCTTGTTGCTCCAATATTGCCATAATTATTTCACTTTGGCTTTACTCCACTCACAATTTCCCACCTCCACACAACTTCAATGAGACATTGCTATAAGTAAATTAAAACTGGTACCAGCAGATCAGAATGAAAACAAAGATTGGGTAGTCTGGCTCCATTATGATCAGTCTCCACTATTTACCCACAGTCAAAGTGTTAGTTCAAACTGAATCAGATCCTTTTCAAGCTATCAGTTATTTACTATTTCAAGGATAAAATCACTTGCAAAGAAATAATGAAAAAGCTGTGTATAATAATTCTAAAAAGTTAGCAGCAGGTATTGAAGTAATCTTTTCAAATATTTCTTTGAAAAATATTTCTATTATTTCTTAAGACTGCATTTACCATTTCATTGTCTCAATAAACTGTTTAGAAATTGAGTTTATTTATTATCATTGCTTTTTATTGATAGAATGTAAATATATAGAAGTAGAGTTATGGAACATAGAATAGTACAGCACATTACAGGCCCTTGGGCTCATAATGTTGTACCAATCCTTTAACCTACTCCAAGATCAATCTAACCCTTCCCTCCCACATAGCTGTCCTTTTTTCTTTCACTCATGTGCCAATCTAAGACTCTTAAATGTCTGTAATGGAGCTGCCTCTTCCACCACCCCTGGCAGGATATTACAACTGTGTGAAAAAAGCCTACTCCTGACATCCCCCTCATCCTCTTTTTCAATCCCCTTAAAATTATGTCCCCTGGATTTGGCCATTTCTGCAATGGGAAAAAGTCTTTGGCTATCCACTCAAGGTATGCCTCTTGACATCTTGTACACTTCTATCAAGTCACGCCTCTTCCTCTTGCACTCCAAAAAAGAAACACCCTCGCTTGCTCAGCCTATCCTCATAAGACATGCTCTCCAAACCAGGCAGCTTCTGCACCCTCTCTGAAGCTCCTATAACTTTCCTCTAATGAAGCAACCAGATCACACTCCAGATGTGGCCAAACCAGGGTTTTACAGAACTGCAACATTACCTTGCAGATCTTGAACTCAGTCCCCCAGCTAATGAAGGCCAACACATTATATTCCTTCTTAGCTACCCTATCAACTTCAAAGGCAGCTTTGAGGAATCTATGGTCATGGACCACAGGATCCCTCTGTTCATCCACACAGTTAAGAATCTTATTAGTAACTCTGTATTTTCCCTTCAAGTTCGACCTTTCAAAGTGAACCACATCATACTTCCCTGGATCGAACTCTATCTTAATCCAGCTCTGTAGTCTGACGGTGTCCCATCGTAATCTACAACGATATTTTACATCATCCACAACACCACCAGCCTTCGTAAAATCTGCTAATACACTAACCCGCTCTTCCACTTCCTCATCCAAGTCATTCATGAAAACCCACAAAGAACAGGGGTCCCACAACAGAACCCTAGTAATGGAACTCCAGGCAGAATATGCTCCATCCACTACCACCCTTCTATGAGCAAGCGTATTCTGAATCCAACAACCAGCTTTCCCTGGACCCCATGCTTCTTGACTTTCTGAGTGAGCTGACCATGGGGAAACTTGTCAAATGCCATACGAAAATCCATATACACCACATCCACTGCTGTGCTTTCATCAACTAAATTTGTCACTTCTTCAAATAATTCATTCAGGCTCATAAGATACTTCCTGCCCCTCACAAAGACATGTTGACGATTCCTAATTAGACAATGCTTATCCAAAAGCTGGTAATTCCTGTCTAAAAGAATTCTCTCCAGTGGTTTGCCGAGCACTGGCGAAGACTCACTGGGTCTATAATTCCCAGGGTTATCACTATTACCTTTCTAGAACAAAAGAATAACATTGCTGATATATACAGCAGACAATGAGGAATTTGAATGAGATCAAGCACCATGCATATTAATTGTTGTTTCATACTATGCATAGACTTAGGGATAATACAAGAAGGGTTTGGCATGCAGTTAAATTTAAAATATGTTACTGGGTAGGCAAATCTTATTAGATGAATCATAAATTAAGACTCGTATCAAATTTTGTCCTATGGGGAATATGGCTTATTCACCATTGAAAGCCGCTTCCATTGTGGTGGCACCACATACAAAATGCTGGTGGAACGCAGCAGGCCAGGCAGCATCTATAGGGAGAAGCACTGTCGACATTTCGGGCCGAGATCCTTCATCAGGACTAACTGAAAGGAAAGATAGTAAGAGATTTGAAAGTAGTGGGGGGAGGGGGAAATGTGAAATGGTAGGAGAAGACCGGAGGGGGTGGGGTGAAACTGAGAGCTGGAAAGGTGATTGGCAAAAGGGAGACAGAGCTGGAGAAGGGAAAGGATCATGGGATGGGAGGCCTAGGGAGAAAGAAAGCGGGAGGGGAGCACCAGAGGGAGATGGAGAACAGGCAGGGTGATGGGCAGAAAGAGAGAAAAAAAGGAGGGGGAAAAAAACTAAATATATCAGGGATGGGGTAAGAATGGGAGGAGGGGCATTAATGGAAGTTAGAGAAGTCAATGTTCAAGCCATCGGGTTGGAGGCTACCCAGCCGGTATATAAGGTGTTGTTCCTCCAACCTGAGTGTGGCTTCATCTCGACAGTAGAGGAGGCCATGGATGGACATATCAGAATGGGAATGAGATGTGGAATTAAAATGTGTGGCCACTAGGAGATCCTGCTTTCTCTGGCGGACAGAGCGTAGGTGTTCAGCGAAATGGTCTCCCAATCTGCGTCGGGTCTCACCAGTATATAAAAGGCCACACCGGGAGCACCGGACGCAGTATACCACACCAGCCGACTCACAGGTGAAGTGTCGCCTCACCTGGAAGGACTGTCTGGGGCCCTGAATGGTGGTGAGGGAGGAAGTGTAAGGGCAGGTGTAGCACTTGTTCCGTTTACAAGGATAAGTGCCAGGAGGGAGATCAGTGGGAAGGGAAGGGGGAGACGAGTGGACAAGGGAGTCATGTAGGGAGCGATCCCTGCAGAAAGCAGAAAGGGGGGGGAGGGAAAGATGTGCTTGGTAGTGGGATCCTGTTGGAGGTGGCGGAAGTTACGGAGAATTATACGTTGGATCTGGAGACTGGTGGGGTGATAGGTGAGGACAAGGGGAACCCTATCCCGAGCGAGGTGGTGGGCAGATGGGGTGAGGGCAGATGTGCAAGAAATAGGAGAGATGTGCTTGAGAGCAGAGTTGATGGTGGAAGAAGGAAAGCCCCTTTGTCTAAAAAAGGAAGACATCTTCTTCATCCTGGAAAGAAAAGTCTCATCCTGGAAGCAGATGCGGCAGAGACTGAGGAATTGTGAGAAGGGGATAGCATTTTTGCAAGAGACAGGGTGGGAAGAGGAATAGTCCAGGTAGCTGTGAGAGTCTGTAGGCTTATAGTAGATATCAGTAGATCAGCCGTCTCTAGACATGGAGACAGAAAGATCAAGAAAGGGGATGGAGGTGTCAGAAATGGTCCAGGTAAATTTTAGGGCAGGGTGAAAGTTGATGGCATGACCGGCTGGGTAGCCTCCAACCTGATGGCATGAGCGTTGACTTCTCTAACTTCCGTTAATGCCCTTCCTCCCCTTCTTACCCCATCCCTGAGATATTTAGTTTTTCTCCCCCTCCTTTTTTTCCCTCTCTTTCTGCCCATCACTCTGCCTGTTCTCCATCTCCCTCTGGTGCTCCCCTCCCCCTTTCTTTCTCCCTAGGTCTCCCGTCCCATGATCCTTTCCCTTCTCTAGCTCTGTATCCCTTTTGCCAATCACCTTTCTGGCTCTCAGCTTCACCCCACCCCCTCTGGTCTTCTCCTATCATTTTGCATTTTCCCCTCCCCCTCCTACTTTCAAATCTCTTACTATCTTTCCTTTCAGTTAGTCCTGATGAAGGGTCTCGGCCTGAAACATTGACAGTGCTTCTCCCTATAGATGCTGCCTGGCCTGCTGCGTTTCACCAGCATTTTGTGTGTGTTGCTTGAATTTCCAGCATCTACAGATTTCCTTGTGTTTCCGTTGTGCTGGTCTGCGATTGTGCTTGTTTAAAGTCTGAGGTCCTCCTCTCCCATTGGTTGGCTTGTGTGCTGGCACCTAATGTCCAGTTTCAAACATCTTGGTAGTATAAAGAGCAACACATGCAAAAGGTTCACTCTCTCTCTTTTCCTTTGTCCTCAGAACTGTTGGGAAGGTATGCTCCATGCACACTATTTAACTAAGTATCTGTTGAATATTTAGTTTTGTGGCTTGTATAACTTGAGGGAACTTAAATATTCTTTACTGTGTGTAACTAAATGATTATTATACTTATTCACAGTGTTTTCTGTCTCACTCACCAAACCTGCTTCCACATTACAACTTTGTATTGGTAGTAATGAGTAATTGTGGAATGTTAAACCCCCAATGTAATCCTAGCCTAATTATGTACCAATTTACAATGACTACTTAACCTACCAACCAGTACGTCTTTAAACTGTGGAAGGAAACCAGAGTGCCTGGAGGGAACCTATGCTGTCACAGGGAGAACGTACAAACTCCTTACAGGCAGTGGCTGTCACTGCAGCAGGTAGGGCAGATGTTCATAAGACCAGGTAGATAGAAGTTTCTGCATTCTTTCAGTGTTTTCCCAGTTAGCCCTTAAACGTTGAAATCAAGTGGTCATGGAACATAGGTTCCTGTGGTCAATATAGACGTTGGAGTTTTGAAGGCAGATTTAAAGATGTCCTTGAAGCTTTCATTCTGTCCTTCCACAAATTTTGCCTTGACAGAACTCATAAGAGTACATGTTTTTGGATTTCTGGTGTCTGGCATGATGTTGACTGGGCCTACCAATAGAAGCTGATTGAGCCAGATCAGTATCTTCACGCATGAAATGTTGGCTCAGGAAAATATGTTGATATTAGTCCCATCATCTTGCTGATTGACGTGCAGAACTGTACGTTATTGTACATTTATAAACTGTACAGTTTTATTACAACTGTAATGGTGCTACCACTCCAGTGCCCACTATAATGAGTCTATGTCTCAAATATATATGAGATCAGGGATGCTGCTATCTATGAGTTTGGTGTTAGCCTTGACATCTTTCAATGCTCCTTCTCTCAGATGGCCATAATCTGTATTGATGTATTAGAAGAGATGGTAAATTTTGTCTTTGAGATTTTTCTTTGCTGATAGATTGCTCTTAAAATATGAAAAGTGATCCAGTTTCTAGACCTTGCCCTTTTAGTTTCAGGAAGTAGTTTTGAGCTGCAGGGACCAATTGTTTGAGAACTTTGTGGATATTTAATATAATGCCCATGTTTAGTCCAGGCTTCAGCAAACAAGTCAACAGCAATTGGAGCTCAGCCTCTAAGTATGCATTAGTGTCATCACTATATTTCAGAAGAATGAGGGGTGACCGAATTGATACTTATCATATGGTGAAAGGCTTTGATAGAGTGGTTGTGGAGAGGATGTTTCCAATGGTGGGAAAATCTAAGACCAGAGGACATCACCTCAGAATAGAGGGGCATTCTTTTAGAACAGAGATGAGGAGAAATTTCTTTAGCCAGAGAGTAGAATTCTTTGCCACAGGCAGCTGTGGAGGACACATCTTTACATATATATTTAAGGCAAAGGTTGATAGATTCTTGACTGGTCAGGGCATGAAGGGATATTTGGGGGAGGGGTAGACAGGAGACCGGAGCTTTGAGAAGTAGCCATGTTGAAAGGGTGGAGAAGACTCGATGGACTGAATGGCCTAATTCTGCTCCTATATCTTACAGTCTTATACAGCAGCGTGACGAGAGCCTGGAGTGGGGGCAATGCAGCTTAACTTTCTTCTTTGACATTAGTTCTACTCTTGTAGACAACATAAAAATAAGGTAATGGACTTACATAAAAGTAAATAATGCAGTAATGGACAGGGCCTGCTCAACCAGTCTGTACAACAGGAATATGTCTGTGAACCATCACTGGCTAAAATGTTGGCTTGCACATCCCTGTGTAGCAAAGATACATTGAACATTAACTTCTGATTAGTACAAAACTGGAGATGGACTCTCCACAATTTCTGTCAAGAGCCAAAAGTTTTTGTGAGGTTGCAGGAAGCTATTGTTAATTGATGCTGTTTGCTGCATTTTGCATGGAGTTGTTATATGTTCAAGATAGTGTCCATTGTACCTTCCATGGACAGATTTCAAACTGTGACTCAGAGTTGTGCCTCGACTAATGAGATTAGGCAATTGAGTGGGACACTTGAAACAACTTTCCATGTAGAAGATGGCAGATAGATGCCCTGTAATGACTAAAATCAGATAACAACTTTCTTGAAGGTGGTCAGAAGTACTTTTACTGAAGTTCCAGGAGTGTTATCTTCCCAGACATTAAGATAATGCTGAGAATTTGTTTCAGAAGATCCACACTGTTTTGCAACCTTGCCAAGGCAACAGTATTTAGTTTCCACATAGCAAATAACAAGCACAACCGAGTCTAATTTCATGCCCACCATGTTTAATCTGATAAAGTTAACATTTCAAATTATTCATATACAAGACACAGATGCATTATCACTGACTTATATGGTGTGAGATAACTTGGCTAGTCAGGGAAATATTTAACTCTTGTTCTTTTAGGGAAAGTGGATGATAGTACAATAGAACTAAAAATAAAGTTAGTCTAACATATTTGTATTCATTGGAAGTATTTCATTGATTATTAGATAATTTTAAAATAAGTATGTTACCAGTACAGTTTATTAATGTAAGTATTATAACTTTAAAATGATTTTCCACTAAAAGAAGATCATTTTCACAAAGCTGAGGAGCAAGCCATGGTAGCATAGCAGTTAGCGCAATACTATTACAGCTCGATGTTCTGGAGTACAGAGTTCAATTCTGATGCCATTCTGTAATAGGTGTCTGTACATCATCCCCATGGAATGAGTGGGTTTTCTCCGGGTCCTCCAGTTTCCCCCTATATTCCTCCAAAGACACGCTAGGTAGGTTAACTGGTAGGTAAATTGTCCCATGATTAGGTTAGAGTTAATCAGGCTTAACCATAAGATATAGGAGCAGAAGTAGGCCATTTGACCCATCGAGTCTGCTCTGCCATTCAATCATGGGCTGATCCAATTCTTCCAGTCATCCCCACTCCCCTGCCTTCTCCCCATACCCTTTGATGCCCTGGCTAATCAAGAACCTGCCTATCTTTGCCTTAAATACACCCAATCAATTGGCCTCCAGTCACTTGTGGCAATAAATTCCACAGATTCCCCACCCTCTGACTAAAGTAATTTCTCCACATCTCTATTTCAAATGGACGTCCTTCAATCCTGAAGTTGTGCCCTCTTGTCCTAGACTCCTTTACCATGGGAAATAACTTTGCCATATCTAATATGTTCAGGCCTTTTAACATTTGGAATGTTTCTAGGAGATTCCCCCTCTTTCTCCTGAACTCCAGGGAAATAAGCCCAAGAGCTGCCAGACATTCCTCATACAGTAACCCTTTCATTTCTGGAATCATTCTCATGAATCTTCTCTGAACCCTCTCCAATGTCAGTATAGCCTTTCTAAAATAAGGAGCCCAAAACTGTACACAATACTCCAAATGTGGTCTCACGAGTGCCTTATAGAGCCTCAACATCACATCCCTGCTCTTATATTCTATACCTCTATAAATGAATGCCAACATTGTATTTGCCTTCTGCACCCCCGACTCAACCTGGAGGGTTAACCTTAAGGGTATCCTCCACAAGGACTCACAAGTCCCTTTGCATCTCTGCATTTTGAATTCTCTCCCCATCTAAATAATAGTCTGCCCATTTATTTCTTCCACCAAAGTGCATGACCATACACTTTCCAACATTGTATTTCATTTGCCACTTCTTTACCCATTCCCCTAAACTATCTAAGGCTCCTGTTTCCTCAACGTTACCCACTCCTCCACTTATCTTTGTATCATCAGCAAATTTAGCCACAAATCCATTAATCCCATAGTCCAAATCATTGACATACATCGTAAAAAGCAGCGGTCCCAACACCGACTCCTGTGGAACTCCACTGGTAACCATCAGCCAGCCAGATTAGGATCCCTTTATTCCCTTTATTGTCGGGGTTTGCTGGGGTGATGTGGCTCGGAAAGCCAGAAGGGCTTAATCTGCATCGTATTGTTAAATAAATGTTTATTATGATTTCTTTACCTCAGTATATTTCTTTTTAACAGATCTATACCAATACTATTTTCATTTAAATGAAATCTTTATTTCTCAGATTTCTTATGCTATTTTAACTTGTGATTTACTATTAATTATTTATATCTACCGGAAAAGAAGAGACAGAGGGTAAATGCCAAGAATCAAGGCTGTGTTGAATAGTTAAACACAAGGAAATCTGCAGATGCTGGAAATACAAACAACACACACAAAATGCTGGTGGAACACAGCAGGCCAGGCAGCATCTATAGGAGAAGGACTGTCGACGTTTCGGGCCGAGACTCTTCGTCAGGACTAACTGAAAAGAAAGATACGAAGAGATTTGAAAGTAGGAGGGGGAGGGGGAAATGCGAAATGATAGGAGAAGACCGGAGGGGTTGGGGTGAAGCTGAGAGCTGGAAAGGTGATAGGCTAAAGGGATACAGAGCTGGGCTGGAGAAGGGAAAGGATCATGGGACGGGAGGCCTCGGGAGAAAGAAAGGGGGAGGGGAGCAGGCAGAGTGATGGGCAGAAAGAGAAAAAAAAACAAATAAATATTGTCAGGGATGGGGTAAGAAGGGGAGCAGGGGCATTAACGGAAGTTAGAGAAGTCAATGTTCATGCCATCAGGTTGGAGGCTACCCAACCGGTATATAAAGTGTTGTTCCTCCAACCTGAGTGTGGATTCATCTTGACAGCAGAGGAGGCCATGGATAGACATATCAGAATGGGAATGGGACGTGGAATTAAAATGTGTGGCCACTGGGAGATACTGCTTTTTCTGGTGGACCAAGCGTAAGTGTTCAGCAAAACGGTCTCCCAGTCTGCGTCGGGTCTCACCAATATATAAAAGGCCACACTGGGAGCACCGGACACCGGCCGACTCACAGGTGAAGTGTCGCCTCACCTGGAAGGACTGGCTGGGGCCCTGAATGGTGGTCAGGGAGGAAGTGTAAGGGCAGGTGTAGCCCTTGTTCCGCTTACGAGGATAAGTGCCAGGAGGGAGATCGGTGGGAAGGGATGGGGGGGACGAATGGACAAGGGATTCGCATAGGGAGCGATCCCTGTGGAAAGCAGAAAGAGAGGGGGAGGGAAAGATGTGCTTGGTAGTGGGATCCCGTAGGAGGTGGCGGAAGTTACGGAGAATTATACATTGGATCTGGAGGCTGATGGGGTGTTAGGTGAAGACAAGGGGAACCCTATCCCGAGTGGGGTGGCAGGTGGATGGGATGAGGGCAGATGTGTGGGAAATGGGAGAGATGCATTTGAGAGCAGAGTTGATGGTGGAAGAAGGAAAGCCCCTTTGTTTAAAAAAGGAAGACATCTCCTTCGTCCTGGAATGAAAAGCCTCATCCTGAGAGCAGGTGCGGCGGAGACGGAGGAATTGCGAGAAGGGGATAGCATTTTTACAAGAGACAGGGTGGGAAGAGGAATAGTCCAGTTAGCTGTGAGAGTCTGTAGGCTTATAGTAGATATCAGTAGATAAGCGGTCTCCAGAGATGAAGACAGAAAGATCAAGAAAGGGGAGGGAGGTGTCAGAAATGGACCAGGTAAATTTGAGGGCAGGGTGAAAGTTGGAGGCAAAGTTAATGAAGTTAACGAGCTCAGCATGCGTGCAGGAGGCAGCGTCAATGCAGTCGTCGATGTAACGAAGGAAAAGAGGGGGATGGAAACCTGCATAGGCTTGGAACATGGACTGTTCCACAAAACCAACAAAAAGGCAGGCATAACTGGGACGCATAGGGGTGCCCATGGCTACACCTTTGGTTTGAAGGAAGTGGGAGGAGCCAAAGGAAAAATTATTGAGAGTAAGAACTAATTCCGCTAGACGGAGGAGAGTGGTGGTAGAGGGGAATTGGTTAGGTCTGGAATCCAAAAAGAAGCGAAGAGCTTTGAGACCATCTGAGTGGGGGATGGAAGTATATAGGGACTGGACGTCCATGGTGAAAATAAGGTGGTGGGGGCCAGGTAACTTAAAATCATTGAAAAAATTCAAAGCATGAGAAGTGTCACGAACATAGGTGGGAAGGGATTGAACCGGGGGGATAAAACAGTGTCAAGGTATGCAGAAATGAGTTCGGTGGGGCAGGAGCAAGCTGAGACAATGGGTCTACCTGGACAGGCAGGTTTGTGGATCTTGGGTAGGAGGTAGAAACGGGAAGTGCGGGGTGTGGGAACTATGAGGTTGGTGGCAGTGGATGGGAGATCCCCAGAGCTGATAAGGTTGGTGATGGTATAGGAGACAGTGGCCTGGTGCTCCTTAGTGGGGTCATGATCAAGTGGTAAATAAGAGGAGGTATCAGAGAGCTATTGCCGTGCCTCGGCCAGGTAGAGGTCAGTACGCCAAACAACACCAGCTCCCCCCTTATCCGTGGGTTTTATAGTGAGGTTGGGATTGGTGCGGAGGGAGCGGAGAGCAGAGCGTTCGGAAGGAGTGAGGTTGGAATTGGAACAGGGTGTGGTGAAGTTGAGATGGTTGATGTCCCATCAGCAATTCGCAATAATCCAGAGCAGTTGAATAGTTGTTCAGGCTCTCTTATTTTCATCACAAGACTTACTCAGTAGAGACAAAAATAATTAAAGACCATAAATTGATGGAACTCATGTCACTGCTAAGGCCATAGGTGCATTCCAATGGGATATCACTTATAGAATATTGACTGCAGAGTGCCATGGTCTTGTGTGCTCATGTATTACTTACCATTTGTGTTTGCCATTCTTGGTATTTTAATCCCACCTTAATTTTACAGGAATATTGTGAAGAGGCGTTTCTGAGGCAAAATATGACAGATTATTTAACATGCAGTTATTATACCAGACCATTTCAGTCCCCTGGGGTCTATGGACTCTTTGGTTAATGGTCAGTGTCTGTTGCATAAAAAAGTTTGGGAATCCCTGGATTAGATTCTTCCTGATGAAATCGGGAATGTAGTGACTTCAACCCTGTTGTCTTGGCACCGCTTCTGCTGTCTGCACTTGCTTCCAAATATACATGTTTCTAAATCATAAGAAGAGAAACGTTCATGCTGAAAGTATCTTTCAAGGTTTCTTATCCTTGATTACCAGGTCATGACAAAGAACACTTCTCGATTCTTTTGTTTTCTATTACCTGGATCGCTCTCCTTGCTCAATGCTTTGTTAGATTGGACTGCAAGTGCCCACAGTTTGTTCCCATTGAGGTCCTATGCTCTTTTCAGTGTTCCTTCAGCTTCAAGGTCTTCACTTCCAAGTTTGACTAGTCAATCAATTATAGTTCAGTAGCACTTGTCTAAAATCACAAATTGTAATTGAACTTCTTCAAAACGAGGTATATCGCTTGTCGAATAACACTGTATCTTCAATACCTCAACAGACTGAATAGCATTATACCACTACTCAGTTAATGGGGTCCTGTTGAACATTTTATCATGCATGTTTCTTCTAACAGGGTGAAGTCAAGACAGTGCTAAACAGTGACTCCTTTGCATGCATCTTCAGAAACAGCTCTATTTCGATCTTTGATATCTCTGTTTCCTTTTCAAGGTTCTTTTGAAGACCCTGACCTGGAGTTACAAGCTGACTTCAATTCTTTGCGGGCATGGGACCCACTTTCAGAGCCTCACGACCGGCCGCTTTTTGATATCCCAAGGACGCAGCCTGGAAGACGAGCTTGCCTTCAGAGTTCCAGAATTTTGTGGCTTTGGGGACGTGCTGTTTCTAGGCTGGTGCCCCTGACTGAAACATTATGGGAGAACACAGAACACCGGGAGCAGTGGATTAGCTGCTGGGGGTTGTGTGTCCGGAGAGCTGCACCTTTTTGGTGCCAATTCTTTGGGCACAGAGCTCAGAAAAAGCAGAGCAACAGACTTTTAGCATCATAAATCAATGAGTTGTTTGTTGTCTCCCCTCTTGCTGTGAAACAGGGACACTCTTTTTCCCTTATTAGGGAAAGAGAGAGCCTGTGGTGTGTCGAATACTGGGTGAACGAGTACTCTTTGGGGTACTGCAAGTCTGTGTCTTTATTGATGCTTTGCTGCACACTTGAGTGCTCGGTGGAGGTGCCAATGCTTTTTTGCTGGTGGGGTGGGGGGGGATCATTGCCTTGCTGTTGCTTGTGCATGGGAGGGGGAGCTTTGGGATTCTGACATTTTAACTGTCATTCTTTCTTTGAGGCATTCCTCTGTTTTCGTGTATGTTTGCAAAGAAGAAGAATTTCAGGATGTATATTGTGTACATTTCTCTGACATTAAATGTACCAATTGAAACCTGTTGAACAGTCTGCAGCTGCTTCTATGCTCATTTTGAATTTTGGTTATTCACCCTCACTGTGCTCTGAAAACTGATGCACTTTGACTTTTAGACACTGCACAAAGATAAATGCATTTGAAGCATTGCTGACAGCTTTCGGCATTTTGCTGATAGTTGAGTAAACTGATTGGACTACAAAGATTTTGCTTCCTGAGTACTTTTGGATGTATCTTGTGGATTTTGATTGTGGAAATCACCATGAAATTTCCCTATCATACACTATATATTTTTTTAAATGCCTGTATTTGTTATTTCAATTCATAATTTAAGTCAATTAAAACATTGCCCACAATGTAAGCTGAGAACTATTCTATCATGTCCATGCATGCCTGGGCATGCTTAAGCAGGGTAGATGCTACATGGCAGGACAGGTTGTACAAAGGCTATCACACACACACCGTTCTATGTACTGCATTTACATGTATATTGGCCTACAATCACATTGATGTGCATGCTCTACACGCATAGCATATTGTGTGTTCTCATTATAATAAAGTAATTGTATTTTCAGGAATAATTGGGATCGCTAAATGTATTGCCAATGTTGCAACAGCCTCAATAGTTAGTTATATTTATAGTGAGTATGCGCTTAAATCTCAAAGGCAGAGCATGACTCCTCTTATTAAGAAAGTTGATGAGCTCTACTTTTGGTGTAAATTTGGCAACAAAGACAAAGCCTGGGCTTCTCACATTTGTTGTGCAACCACTATCAATCTTAGAGCTCAGCTCAGAGGTACTCGGAAGTCAATGCCGTTGGCTGTCCCGATTAAATGAAGAAGGATCATGTAAGAGACTGTTAATTCTGTCTGGCCTGTGTATCTGGTTTCTCAGCTAAAAACAAGAAATCTATGGAATACCTCAATCTCCCTTCAGCCATGAGACCTGTGCTGCACGATGACGGTCTTCCAGTACTGAAGCCACCAGAGACTCGGAAGCACGAGCCAGGAATGGAAAACAATACTGATACTGCCATAGATATTGAACCCTTTATGTCGAGTGAGCCTCATCTGATACTCAATCTGAGTTAAATGACCTGGTCAGGGACCTAGATTTGTCCAAGGCAAAAGTTGGATTATTGGGTTCAAGACTGAAAGGATGGGATCTGCTGTCACCAGGCACTAAATTTTCCATGAAGGATTTCTATATTTGAAACAAATGTTTCCTCGAATAACTGATGGAAGATTAAGGAAGGCATTTTTGTTGGTCCACAAATCAAACAGATCATCAATGACAGGCAATTCATAGAACTTCTAGTGAAACTGGAGAAATCACATGGAAGGTATTCAAGGATGCTGTTAAAAATTGACTTGGCATCTACAGAGCACCAAATTACATGCTGCTGGTCCACAACATGCTTCAAGCATACAAAACCATGAACTGCAACATGTCACTAAAGATTTATTTCCTGCCTCCACATTTAGATTTCTTCTCTGCAAATCTTAGCACTGTTGGTGATGAACATGGTGAAAGGTTTCACTAGGACATCACGGTCATGGAGAAACGGCATCAAGGCAACTGGCTGATTATTGTTGGAAGCCTCAGACACCGAGTACAAATAAAAATCATCAACAAAACATCTCTAGCTTAATCGAACTAATACAAAGCATCATCACCATATATAAATGCATTATATTCAATAAAAGTTAATTTCTTGTTTCTTCAAATTCCTACATGATAGCAGTAGTCCGTTCAGCTTCAAGCAATCTATTATAAGCATTAAAAATTTTGAGGAAGCAACACTTTAAAAAAAATTACTGTCTAGTGTAATTAGATGGATTTAACATGCACATATTTTGGAAGTTCTGTTCAAAATTTACATTTTTTGAGCAGAATTTTCAAAATATGCATGTTAAATCCAATAAATTACCATCCAATCAGTTTACTCAACCATCAACAAAATAATGAAAGCTGTCATCAACAGTGCAATCAAATAGCATTTATTCATCAATACCCAGCACAACAGGGGGTTAAGAGTTCACCAGGATTAGCCCACTCCATAACCCTATGATTCAAACATGATCAAAAGTCTACTTCCAAAGAAATGCATATCCATCGTAAATCTCAGCAATACAACCTAGAGGAATAAACATCAGCAGGTCATAACACACATCCTTTCCATAAGAATCTTTTATATTCACCTGAGAGGGCATCATCATGGCATTAGTTTGATATCACATTTGATAGTGCCACACTTGATAATGAATTATTGCCCACAATACTCATCTGAAAATTTAGCCAAAATTATACCATCAAATTTTCAAATTAGATGGCCATGACTCAGATGAGAGTCCTACCAATCATTTAAAGTGGGCTCTTAATTATTCAAAGCAAATAATTTATCATCAGTAACCCTGAATATTTAAGAGGTTGCTTTTCAAATGTGACTTCAGACACCTGTTGAAACTTCATTTGATCCCACCAAAGTATTCTGCACAATACAATCTGAGTAGGCAGTTACTCAGAGGAAAATTAAGAATACATCAATGGAATTGCACTACTAATCAGGTACAATATCACAGCTGCACCCAGAGGAGACATGAAGGAGGGGGTCAGACACCAAAGGTAAAGAGGGAACATTGCTTGGATGCTGAGAATGTGAGTGAGGTACTTAAAGAGTGCTTTGCTTCAGTATTTACCTAGGAGGATATGAAGGAGATCAGTGCTAAGTATATAAATACATTGGGGCATTCAGAGTTCATAGAGGAGGAAGTGCTGGGCATCCTAATGAGTATCAATGGTGGATAAGTCCCAGGGCCTGATGGGATTTACCTCAGATTATTGAAGGAGGCAAGGGACAAGATTGCTGGGCCCTTGACCACTATCTTTGTGTCCTCTCTAGGCACAGGCGAGGTCCTGGAAAACTAGCGAGTGGCTAACATTATACCTATATTTAAGAAGGGAACAAAGGAAAATTCTGGGAACTATAGACCGGTGAGTTTCATGCCAGTTGTAGGAAAATTACTGGAGAAAACACTGAGGGATAGGATATATGAGTATTTGGAAACCCATGGCCTAATTAAGGAGAGCCAGTGTGGCTTTGTGTGTGGCAAGTTGTGTCTTACCAATGTGATTGACTTTTTTGACAAGGTGACAAAAGAAATTATTGAGGGTAGGGCAGTGGATGTTGTCTGCATGGATTTTAGTAAGGCATTTGACCAAGTCCCTCATGGGAGGCTAATTCAGGAGATCATGGGGTCCGTGGTGATTTGGCTGATTGGATTCAGAACTGGCCTGAGCACAGAAGACAGGTGGTAATGGTTGAAGGGACTTATTGGATCTGGAGGTCTGTAATTAGTTAAGTTCCACAAGGATCTGTCCTGGGACCTCGATTGTTTGTGATTTATATAAATTACCTGGATGGCTGGATTAGTAAATTTGTGGATGATTGTAAGATTGGTGCAATTGTGAATGGTGCAGAAGACTGGCAAAGAATACAGCACAATATAGATCAGTTGCAGATATGGGCTGAGAAATGGCAGATGGAGTCTATCCCAGATAAATGTGAGGTGTTGCACCTCAGCAGGGCAACTGCAAGGAGACAGTACACTGTTAAGGGCAAGATCCTTATCAGTGTTGCTGAGCAGAGCAATCTTGGGATCAAATTCATTGCTCCTTGAAAGTGGCTACACAGGTTGATAAGGTACTTAAGGCAACTTATGGAATGCTTGCTTTTATTAGTCAAGGAACAGAGTTCAAAAGTCAGGATGTTATGTTGCAACTTTATAAAACTCTGGTTAGGCCATGTCTGGAGTATTGCATACAGTTCTGGTCACCCCACTATAGGAAGAATGTTGAGACTTTGGAGAGGGTGCAGAAGAGGTTTCCCAGAATGCCGCCTGGTTTAGAGAGCATGTGCTATCATGAGATTCTGGATAAAATGGAGCAGTGGAGGCTGAGGGGAGATCTCATAGAGGTTTGCAAGACTGAGAGACATAGATAAAGTATACAAAGAGTACCTGTTTCCCAGGGTTAATATGTCTAATATGAGAAGGCATGCATTGAAGGTGAGAGGGGGTATCTTCAAGGGGGATGTGATGGGTAAGTTTTTTTACTCAGAGAGTGGTGGATGCCTGGAATGCGCTGCCTGGTTTGGTGGTACAGGCAAATATAATAGAGGCTTTTAAGAGACATTTGGATAGGCATGTGGGTGTGAGGAAGATGGAGATGATGGAGGTAGGAGAGATTAGTGTGTGGGTGTTTTTGATTTCCTTTTTAGTTGGTTTGGTACATCATTGTAGGCTGAATGGCCTGTTCCTGTGCTGTATTCTTTTATGATTATATCTATGATTGTTTACTTTGGTAGGGATTAAATCTGGCTCCTTCACTGGCATTTGACTTGTTTACCTTCAACTACAGCTCCAAATATTCATTTAAAAACCCCTTTATACCACAAAAGTAGTCAATTTTTCCATCTAGTAATTCTCTGTCTAGAAGAAGTGATGTCCAT
Organism: Hemitrygon akajei; assembly: GCF_048418815.1. NCBI lineage: Eukaryota > Metazoa > Chordata > Chondrichthyes > Myliobatiformes > Dasyatidae > Hemitrygon > Hemitrygon akajei. The sequence continues at coordinate 89,834,934 of NC_133128.1, forward strand.
AGTTTTCTTATCTTGATGTCAATTAACAATAATTATTCATTATCAATTAGATCTTCTAAGGACTGAATGCATCACGTCCTTGATTTTGAAACTGCAGAATGTGTACGGTCAAGGTCTGCCTTGTTTTTATCTTTGAAAACCTGCCAACAGTTGCTTTTGGCAGTTTCATTTTAAAATTCTGTTGGTCTACAAGGCATTAGGTTATCGCTAGGTTAACCTCTGACTGAGCAAGTATAGATAAAACCGCATGGAGCAGCCACTATTTCATACTAAAAGCAGCAATTTAATGACATCAAACTGCCAAACAAGAAAAACAAAATAGTAAACTATTTTCATTTGACGTGCAGGCCAGATTCTCCAGATTGCTCCCATATCTACTAATTTGGTGGCTGCTGGAGCATTGTTCTGTACTTCTCAGTGCATCCAAGACAAACGATATAAACATTCCTGGCCGTGGATTATGCTGTCTGCCTGTCCCGTTATCTCTGAAGTTGCATGCAGATGCAGGTTCTGCTTCAAACACACCTTTGCAGAGAATTGTAATTGCTTGCACACATTCATGTTCCAGTTACCAATGCAGACTATGACAGGATAGAGACAGACCTTTGTGATCTTGATTTAAAAATAAGGACACAAAAGTACACAGCAGAAATGTCTAACCAACTTATTAATAACTACATGGAATAATTCACCATTCTGACAGTGTTTTTGATCTTTTTTAAAAATTGGAACACATATACTGAGTATCAAGTAGGTATGCAATTAACATCATTGCATAAATATTGTTTTCGTTAGCAGATTTAGTTGTAGAAACATAGAAAACCTACAGCACAATACAGGTGCTTCGGCCCACAATGCTGTGCTGAACATGTACCTACTTTAGCAATTACAGAGAGCTACCCATAGCCCTCTATTTTTCTAAGCTCCATGTACCTATCCAAGAGACTTTTAAAAGACCCTATTGTATCCACCTCCACCACCGTCGTCGGCAGCCCATCCCACACCCTCACCACACCCTGACATCTCTGTACCTACTCCCAAGCACCTTAAACCTGTGCCCTCTTGTGCTATCCACTTCAGCCCTGGGAAAAAGCCTCTATCCACTCGATCCATGCCTCTCATCATCTTATGCACCTCAATCAGGTCAGCTCTCATCCTCTGTTGCTCCAAGGGGAAAAGGACAAGTTCACTCAACCTATTCTCATAAGGCACGCTCCCCAATCCAGGCAACATCCTTGTAAATCTCCTCTGCATCCTTTCCATAGTTTCCACATCCTTCCTGTAGTGAGGTGACCAGAACTGAGCACAGTACTCCAAATGAGGTCTGACCAGGGCCCTATATAGCTGTAACATTACCTGTCAGCTCTTGAACTCAGTCCCACAGTTAATGAAGGCCAATACGCCGTATGCCTTTTTACCAGACAGTCAGCCTGCATGCAGCTTTGAGTGCCCTATGGACTTGGACCCCAAGATCACTCTGATCCTCCACTCTGCCAAGAGTCTTACCATTAATACTACTGTATATTTGGCCATCATATTAGACCTACCAAAATGAACCACCTCACACATCTGGGTTGAACTCCTTTTACCACTTCTCAACCCAGTTTTGCATCTTATCAATGTCCCACTGTAACCTCTGACAGCCCTCCACACTATCCACAACACCCCCAACCTTTGTGTCATCAGCAAATTTACTAACCCATCCCTCCACTTCCTCATCCAGATCACTTATAAAAATCACAAAGAAAAGGGGTCCCAGAACAGATCCCTGAGGCACACCACTGGTCACCAACCTCCATGCAGAATATGACCCGAATACAACCACCCTTTGCTTTCTATGGGTAAGCCAGTTCTGGATCCACAAAGCAAGGTCTCCTTGAATCCCATGACTCATTACTTTCTGAATGAGCCTTGTATGGGGAACTTTTATCAAATGCCTTGCTGAAATCCATATACACTACATCTACTGTTCTACCTTCATCAATGTGCTTAGTCACATCCTCAAAAAAATTCAATCAGGCTCATAAGGCACGACCTGCATTTGACAAAACCATGCTGACTATTCCTAATCATATTATGTCTCTCCAAATGTTCATAAATCCTGCCTCTCAAGACCATCTCTATCAACTTACCAACCAATGAAGTAAGCCTCATTGGTCTATAATTTCCTGAGCTATCTCTACTCCCTTTCTTGAATAAGGGAACAACATCTGCAACCCTCCAATCCTCTGGAACCTCTACCATCTCCATTGATGATGCAAAGATCATCGTCAGAGGCTCAGCAATCTCCTCCCTTGCCTCCCACAATAGCCTGCGATATATCTCATCCAGTCCCGGTGACTTATCCAACTTGATGCTTTCCAAAAGCTCCAGCACATCCTCTTTCTTAATATCTGTATGCTCAAGCTTTTCAATCCACTGTAAGTCATCCCTACAATCGTCAAAACCCATTTCCACAGTGAATACTAAAGCCAAGTATTCATTAAGTACCTCCACTACCTCCTCGGTTCCATACACACTTTTCCACTGTCACACTTGATTGGTCCTATTCTCTCAGAACTCATCCTCTTGCTCTTCACATACTTGTAGAATGCCTTGGGGTTCTCCTTAATCCTGCTCGCCAAGGCCTTCTCATGGCCCTTTCTGGCTCGCCGACTTTCATTCTTAAGCTCCTTCCTACTAGCCTTATAATCTTCTAGATTATCATTACCTAGTTTTTTGAACATTTCGTAAGCTTTTCTTTTCTTCTTGACTAGATTTTCAACGGCTTTTGTACACCATGGTTCCTGTACCCTACCACCCTTTCCCTTTGGTGGAAGATTACAAATGGTGGAGGATTACAAATACCTGGGGATATGAATTGACAATAAACTGGACTGGTCAAAGAACACTGAGGCTGTCTACAAGAAGGGTCAGAGCCGTCTCTATTTCCTGAGGAGACTGAGGTCCTTTAACATCTGCCGGAAGATGCTGAGGATGTTCTACGAGTCTGTGGTGGCCAGTGCTATCATGTTTGCTGTTGTGTGCTGGGGCAGCAGGCTGAGGGCAGCAGACACCAACAGAATCAACAAACTCATTTGTAAGGCCAGTGATGTTGTGGGGATGGAACTGGACTCTCTGACGGTGTCTGAAAAGAGGATGCTGTCCAAGTTGCATGCCATCTTGGACAATGTCTCCCATCCACTCCATAATGTACTGGTTAGGCACAGGAGTACATTCAGTCAGAGACTCGTTCCACCGAGATGCAACACTGAGCGTCATAGGAAGTCATTTCTGCCTGTGGCCATCAAACTTTACAACTCCTCCCTCGGAGTGTCAGACACCCTGAGCCAATAGGCTGGTCCTGGACTTATTTCCACTTGGCATGATTGACATTATTATTTAATTATTTATGGTTTTGTATTGCTATACTTCTACACTATTCTAGGTTGGTGTAACTGTAACGAAACCCAATTTCCCTCGGGATCAATAAAGTATGTCAGTCTGTCTGTTTCTCATTGGAAAGTACCTATGCAGAACACCATGAAATATCCCCTGAACATTTGCCACATTTCCCTGAGAACATCTGCTCCCAGGTTATGCTTCCAAGTTCCTACCTGATAGCTTCATATTTCCCCTTACTCCAATTAAACGTTTTCCTAACTTGCCTGCTCCTATCCCTCTCCAATGCTATGGTAAAGAAGATAGAATTGTGATCATGATCTCCAAAATGCTCTCCCACTGAGAAACCTGACACCTGACCAGGTTCATTTCCCAATACCAGATCAAGTACAGCCTCTCCTCTTGTAGGTTAATCTACATATTGTGTCAGGAATCCTTCCTGAACACACCTAACAAACTCCACCCCATCTAAACCCCTTGATCTAGGGAGATGCCAATCAATATTGAGGAAATTAAAATCTAACATCATGACAACCCTGTTATTTATTGCACAGTTCCAGAATCTATCTCCCTATCTGCTCCTTGATGTCCCTGTTATTATTGGGTGGTCTATAAAAAACACCCAGTAGAGGCATTGACCCCTTCCTGTTTCTAACTTCCACCCAGAGACTCAGTAGACAATCTCTCCATGACTTCTTCCTTTTCTGCAGCCGTGACGCTATCTCTGCTCAGCAGTGCCACACCCCCACCTCTTTTGCCTCCCTCCCTGTCCTTTCTGAAACATCTAAAGCCTGGCACTCGAAGTAGCCATTCCTGCCCCTAAGCCATCAAGTCTCTGTAATGGCCACAACATCATAGCTCCGAGTACTGATCAAGCTCTAAGCTTATCCGTTTTGTTCACAATACTCCTTGCATTAAAAGACACATTCTCAAACCATCAGTCTGAGCTCATCCCTTCTCTATCACCTGCCTATCCTCCCTCTCACACTGCCTAGAAGCTTTCTCTATTTGTGAGTCAACCGCCCTTTCCTCCGTCTCTTCAGTGCGGTTCCCACTCCCCAGTAATTCTAGTTTAAAATCTCCCCAATAGCCTTAGCAAACCTCCCCACCAGGATATTGGTCCCCCTTGGATTCAAGTGCAACCCATCCTTTTTGTACAGGTCACGCCTGCCCCAAAAGAGGTCCCAATGATCCAGAAATCTGAATCCCCATCTCCTGCTTCGATCTCTCAGCCCCGCATTTATCCTCCACCTCACTTTATTCCTATACTCACTGTTGCGTGGCACAGGCAGTAATCCCAAGATTACTACCCTTCTGGTCCTGCTTCTCAGCTTCTTTCCTAACTTCCTGTAGTCTGTTTTCAGGACCTCCTCCCTTTTCCTACTTATGTCATTGGTACTAATATGCACCACAACCATTGGCTGTTCTTCCCACTTCAGGATATAGTGGATGCTATCAGAAACATCCCAGACCCTGCCACCTGGGAGACAAACTACCATCCGTGTTTCTTTCCTGCGTCCACAGAATCACCTCTCTGACCTCCTAACTACGGAGTTCCCTATCACTGTTGACATCCTCTTCCTTTCCCTACCCTTCTGAGCCACAGGGCCAGACTCTGCGCCAGAGGCGCAGCCACTGTTGCTTCCCTCAGGTAGGACATCTCCCCCCCCCCCAAAAGTACTAAAACGGGAGTACTTATTGTTAGGGGGGACAGCCACAGGTCACCGCTCCAAGGAGAAAAGGCCGAGTTCATTCAACCTATTTTCATAAGGCATGCTCCCCAATCCAGGCGACATCCTTGTAAATCTCCTCTGCACCCTTTCTATAGTTTCCACGTCCTTCCTGTAGTGAGGCGAACAGAACTGAGCACAGTACTCCAAGTGGGGTCTGACCAGGATCCTATATAGCTGTAACATTACCTCTCTGCTCTTGAACTCAGTGCCACGGTTGATGAAGGCTAATGCGCCGTATGCCTTCTTAACCACAAAGTCAACCTGTGCAGCAGCTTTGAGTGTCCTATGGACTCGGACCCCAAGATCCCTCTGATCCTCCACTCTGCCAAGAGTCTTACCATTAATACTACTGTATATTTGGCCATCATATTAGACCTACCAAAATGAACCACTTCACATTTATCTGGGTTGAACTCCTTTTATCACTTCTCAACCCAGTTTTGCATCCTATCAATGTCCCACTGTAACCTCTGACAGCCCTCCACACTATCCACAACACCCCCAACCTTTGTGTCATCAGCAAATTTACTAACCCATCCCTCCACTTCCTCATCCAGATCACTTATAAAAATCACAAAGAAAAGGGGTCCCAGAACAGATCCCTGAGGCACACCACTGGTCACCAACCTCCGTGCAGAATATGATCCATCTACAACTACCCTTTGCCTTCTATGGGCAAGCCAATTCTGGATCCACAAAGCAAGGTCTTCTCGGATCCCATGATTTATTACTTTCTGAATAAGCCTTGGAAGGGGGACCATCTTTAGGACCTTACTCTTGTCCTTCCCTCTCCTGTCTGATACCCACTTATCTGAGGCCCTGGTGTGAACTCTTGCCTTTCGCTCCAATCTATCACCTCCTCACTTTCCCAGATGAAGGTCATCGAGTTGCATCTCCAGTTCCCTAATGAGCTGCAGCTTGACACACCTGGTGCAGATGTGGCCGTCTGGGAGGCTGCGAGTCTCCAGGACATCCCACATCTGACACCAAGTACAGAACACCAGCCTCACAGACATACTTCCTATTCTTCACAAGTAACTTACCTCACCTTGACCCATTATCACTCAAGCCCTATTGGGCCAATGCACTCCTACTCTGTCTCCCTCTACTCCAGCGTCCACTTTACAAAGCATCCTTCTTTTTAAATCCTTCCTGTCAGTCTAACTCACTGACGTCCACACACCTGCTGAGTCATGCCTCGATCAAACCACTGAAAAAAAGTGCTCTCCTTTTAAATTCTTCCCACCAGAATAACTCACCGACATCCACGCACCTACTCAATTGTGCCTCGGTGTTTGAGCTCATCACTATAATGGTATTTTCTTCAGTTTTCAATTCCATATATTAAATTGTCTTTGTGCTGAATGATTACTATGTTTGAATCCAAATAAACCTGCAGATACTGGAAATCCCAAAAAAAAAACACTGGAAATACTCAGCAGGTCAAACTGCAACTGCAGGAAGAAAATGGCATTTATTGGTTGCTTCTGACGAAGGGTATACAACCTGAGAACGAGTGATCATCAGCTCACAAAATCAATGCAATTTTTCAACTACGTTGGTCAAAAAAATGACAGACACTGTGTGCATTCACAGAAACCGTAGGTATGATTAAATCTGGTCCGTCAGAAACCTTGCTATTTAAAAGACCAATCATAATTCAACAGTTTTCAGAGTGGGACGGTTATATAAACACCCTCAAGTTGACAGCTTTCTCTGAAATTACAAAAGGTTGCTGTCACTCTGTTCGGGATGGATTACAAACTTCCCAGTGGTCAAAAGACAGAGAAACAGATATGTAGGCAAATATCAGAGACATACAATAAACGGCGTTATTGCACTAGTCCATTTGAATTTCCCAAATATTAATAAAGATTATCTTAGTGCTGAAGGCTCAGAAGGGGCAGAAATTTTGAGCCTTGTCGGGAGAACATGTTAAATGGAGCAAGTAGATAGTTCAACAAGGAAGCATTATTTAGCATTTGGTCCTCTCAATTAAATCTGTGATAGAGATTTTAAAAAGCCAACATCCAAACACCAATCTCTGCAGTACCCGACTGTCAACCGGAGCACTATTTACTACCATTCTTTATTTGTTTTAAATCTAATAAAGAATTTTCAGTCTACATTAGTATGGTATCTAGCCTCCAATTCCATCCGATTCAACCCCTTCTCCATACTAAATGCCTTCAAAAATCCAAATGTACCATCTTATCTACTAGCCTCAAAATGATTTGATACTAAGCGAAAAAATTACCCCAGTGGAACAAACACCACTTATCATCAGTTGGCAGAGATAACTGGAGTGCTGAAATCTACAATGGCACACTTGATATACATGCAAGATAAACTGTGAGAAGAATGGGTATTATGTGAGGGAAAACAAGGAACAACCCAAAAACAAAAGCATAAAGGTAAGGATGCAGATATTGAAGAGGACCTCAATCAATGGTTTTCTACTGTAACTGGAAGACATGGTGGAGTAATGTTAAAAAAAACTTCAGGGGTTTTCCGGTGATGTCATCGTCGAGAATGGCAGCTTAAGTCACTAGCTCCTCTGGAAAAACGCGTATTAAGCCCCAATTACCCGTCAAATATAATACTTTTCGAAAAATATTTGAACTGAAAAGAGGGGCAAGAATGGGGAGAAGAAATGGAAATTTAAAAAGCGACACTGCGGAGCCTGCATCCCAGAGGAGTGCAGCGAACGGCTCTCCGACCCGACCGCGTGCGAGTGAGGCGGCTGCTGGGCCTCGTTCAGACGAAGCGGCGAATGTCTTCGAAATCCTTAAAGAAATAATGGAGATCCAGAAAGATATAAAGCAGCAGCTCCGTGATATTAAGGCAGAGCTCGCCAGCGTTAATCAAAAAATAGCGGTGGCAGAGACTCGCATTGAGAAGGTGGAAGATCGCATTCAAAACATGGAACGGATACTGAGCAAGACAATAAAAATCATACATCACCAAGAAGGTAAACTGCTTGATCTGGAGGGAAGATCACGGCGGAAAAATATCAGAATCTACAACGTTCCTGAAGGAGAGGAGGGCCTGTCTATGACGGAGTTTGTCGGAAAGTTACTGCGGGATGTGCTGGATCTTCCCCCAGCTATGGAGCTGGAAGTCGAAAGAGCGCACCACACGCTAGTCCCAAAACCTACCCAGGATAGAAAGACACACTCAATTATAATTAAATTCCTTCCATACAGCACCAAGACAGAGGTTCTACGAAGGGCCTGGGGTAAGAAGAGAGTGTTTTTAGAGGATAAATTAATATATTTCGACCAAGATTACCCCCCCCCCCCCACGGTCCTCCAGAAATGCAAATACTCTGAAGTAAAGCGAGTACTAAAGCAAAATAAGATAAGATTTCAAACTCCGTACCCTGCTAAACTTTGAGTGTTTTATGACAACAGGATGCAGTTGTACCAGACAGCGGAAGAGGCGACTACAGACATGAAGGCCAGAGGGTTGCCCGTTAGCATGATCAAAACGAAAGAAAGCCGGGCTGAGGAATTGTCTCGCTCGGCTTGGGAAATAGTGCGAGAAACAAGAAGGCAGGAGACAGGAGGAAGCCGAGAGAAACATATCAGGAAGAGACCTGGAGTTTCCCAAAGGCAATCCTCAACCCCTTCAGAAGAGCCATAAGGTTTGGCTAACTTTAAAAATGCTGAAAAGCTAAACAGAAGCAAAAGTACACGGTGATACACCTATCTCGAGAAATACTTATTATAATGTGGATTTTATATTACTTAGTTGTTATTCTTTATTCGCTCACTTACTCCTTTTACCCCACCAAAATGAGAAAATATATATATATATGTGTGTGTGTGTGCGTGTGTGTATGTATATATAGGAGGAGTACACAGGGAAATCTTTTCTGTGTAATGGATGTGTTCACTGACTTTTATGAATACTGCAATGGGGGCCCTCAACTCACAAATAGGAGGGGTATCCCCCACAGCTAGACATTTCCTCTAGTTCAACGGAGGGTCTTCTACTAGAGACCCCAGCCTTGGAATCACACATTTGTTGCCATTTTTGTTATTATTTGAGTTTCTTGGTTCTTACTTGTTCAGGGAGTAGATCAATTAAGTTTTATTCTAATTTCAATGATACATTGACAGATAAATACAGATGGCTAAGGACAAGGTAAAATTCATTTCTTTTAATGTAAATGGACTATTAAATCCAATCAAACGTAAGAAAATTTTATCCAAAATGAAAAAAGAACAAGCCCATGTAGTATATTTACAGGAAACTCATTTAAGTGATAATGAGCATAAAAAACTAAAGAGAATGGGTTTCACTAATCTGTTTTTTTCCTCATATAAATATGGACATAGGAGAGGAGTTGCTATTCTTATCTCAAGTAAGCTAAATTTTGAAAAAATATTCAAAATGGGAGATAAAGAAGGCAATTCAGTTACTCTATTGAATATATACGCACCCCCGGGAAGTGATATTGGTTTCTTTCAGAAAATTACTGATATTATGGTAACAGAAACAGAAGGTCTCCTGATATGTGGGGGAGACTTAAATTTACAATTACAACCAAACTTAGACTCTTCTAGTAGAAAAACCTATGAAACAAAATCTTTACATAAGAAAGTTAATACACTTTTTGAGGATGTTGGTTTAATTGATATATGGAGGGACCTTTTCCCCGACAGAAGGGATTACACTCATTATTCTGCTCCATATTCTGTATATACAAGAATAGACTATTTCATAACATTTGGAAAAGACAAAGACAAAATAAACACCTGTGGAATTGGGACAATAGATGTAAGTGACCATGCACCTATATATTTATCTGTTGATTTTGACCTACAACCAAAGAATACTATTTGGAAACTAAATTCAAGTCTACTCAATGATCCATACTTTAAGGAACAAATTTAAAAAGAAATTGGTCTCTACTTAGAACTTAATGATAATGGAGAGGTTTCACCTCCCATTTTATGGTATACTCTGAAGGCGGTCTTAAGAGGGAAAATTATAGTGATATCTTCATATCAGAAAAAATAAGGAATAAAACATTAGAGGAATTACAAAATAGTCTGAAGGAACTAAGGAAAAAACACAAATTGAATTTGGCACAGGATACATTAGGGGAAATTAAAAGAATTAGGAATGAAATAAATAATTTGGCTACACAAGAAATCAGGAGAAACTTAAATGTTTCTGAAACAGAGACATTATGAAAGTGGATCAAAATCTATGAAAATACTGGCGTGGAAACTGAAAAACAAGATAGCAGAAAATACAATTCATAGAATTAGGGACCCAAGAACAAAAATGATAAGAAATAAGATGTGAAATTCAAGAAGCTTTTGAAGTGTTTTACAAAACGCTATATTCCAAAGTTCCGGGGGGGGGAAGCATAACCCAAATTGACACCACCTTGAATTCTCTAGAGTTACCCACTTTAAGCGAAGAACAAAATAGAAGGATGACTGCTGACATAACTGAAGTTGAATTAAAAGCTGAAATTAGTAGGCTTAAATTAAGCAAGTCACCAGGATCAGATGGGTATACGGCAGTGTAGTACAAAGAATTTAAAAATGAGCTAATTCCTGTTTTACTCCCCACACTGAACTGGGCTCTAAAAAAGGCACAAATGCCACCCAGTTCGAAGGAAGCGATATCTCAGCTATGCCGAAAGAAGGCAAGGATAAAATGGAATGTGAGTCATTTGGACCAGTATCGTTCTTAATGTAGATTATAGGTTATTTACCTCCATCACGGCCAAATGATTAGAGGAGTTTCTACCCATTCTGATATGTAATGATCAGACAGGTTTTATACGACAACGCCAGACTCAAGACAATATACGAAGGACACTTCACATTATGGATCATATACAAAAAAAATCGAAGCAATAGTGATAAGTGTGGACACTGAAAAAGCATTTGATTTGGTTATTTGGAATTTTCTTTACAGAGTTTTACATAGATTTGGTTTCCAAGACACAATTACTAAAACTATACAGACACTATATGACAACCCTACTGCTAGGATTAAAATCAATGGATATTTATCAAATAGTCTTACCCTAGAAAGGGGCACAAGACAGGGTTGTGCATGGTCACCACTACTCTTTGCGCTATATCTGGAACCATTAGCTCAAAACATCAGACAAAATGAAGATATCAGGGGAATTACTATTAAAGGGACAGAGCACAAATTGGCTTGTTATGCGGATGACATTTTTATCTATCTAGGGCAACCAACATACTCTCTACCTAAATTGATGCAATCTTTTGAACCATATGGTTAATTATCAGGATACAAGATCAACATAGATAAAACCCAATTACTTTCATATTACTATAGCCCACCAAGAGAAATTGAAAGTCGATACCCCTGGGCATGGCACACAGAGTCTTTCAAATAATTGGGCATCATTACGCCAAAAGATTTGGCAAAATTATCAGAATGTAATTATAGCCTTTATATAAAAACTTAAGGAAGATATGGCAAGATGGAACTTGATTCCTTTTTTCAGTCTCAGTTCAAGGATTGAGTCTATTAAAATGAATATACTGCCCAGACTGTTATATCTCTTTCAGACCCTACCAATAGAGATTAATCAAAATCAATTCAATGAATGGAACAAGATGCTATCAAGGTATATTTGGCAGGTAAAAGGCCTAGAGTTCGTCTCAAAACTTTGCAATTACCAAAGGAAAAGGGGGGGAATGGGGCCTACCTTCTCTTAGAGATTATTATTTTGCAGCACAGTTGAGAGCTGTAATATGTTGGTGCAACCCACCATATGACGCTCAATGGAAAAACATTGAGGAGCGGGTACTTCCTATCCACATACAAGCAATTTTGGCTGATAACAACCTGAAAAGGTACATAAATACTATTGATAACCCATGGGTGAAATTGACTCTTAAAATATGGAAAACCACTATAAAAGAATATAATCTAGAGGGAGATATTGCAATTCTTAAATGGTGTGCATATGACTCTGATTTTACACCAAATAAATTGGATGCTAGATTTAAGGACTGGACAGCTAAAGGAATAACAGTTCTTTGCAACATAATGAAAGAAGGAACACTGTTCAGTTTTGAAGTGCTTAAAGAGAAACACTTATTAGAAAAACAAGATTTTTATCGGTATTTACAGATGTGACAATATGTTAATGACGCTTAAAAATGTAACCAAGGCAAATACATGCTTGATAAAGCCCTTTAGAAAAGCATATAATTCAGATAATGGTAGTAGAATCATTTCAAGTATGTATAAGGGGTTGTCAAATCTTAAAACACATTTGACTTCATACATTAAAACAAAATGGGAGAAGGAAGGAGGGATAATTATATCTGAGAAAGAATGGACAACAATATGGAGATATCAATGGAAGTGTACCAATTCACAGAAATGGAGGGAGTTTGGATGGAAAAACTTGATAAGATATTTTATTACACCCTCTCAGAAATCTCATTATGATAGTAACCTCCCTGTTTGCTGGAGAAATTGTGGAAATCAAAATGCAAATCATTATATTTTTTGGGACTGCCCTGTTATCAAAAACTATTGGAGGGGGATACACAATGCCCTACAAGACATTTTTAAATGTGAAATACCCTTGGAGAGTAAGACCGTATATTTTCGATATATACCTCAAGAATGGTTGAAAAGAGATAAATATTTCATGAATATACTGTTGGTGGCTGGTAAAAAGACTCTTACTAGGAAATGGTTATCATAGGAGAGCCCAACTTTAAATACATGGATGGAAATTACAATGGACATTTACAAAATGGAGAAGATAACAGCATCTGTTATTCATAAGCTGGAACAATTTGATTCATGCTGGGAAAAATGGTTTAACTACATAACGCCTCATAGGCCTGATTTTATTCTCACAAATCAATGAATCTGTTGTTAAAAAAAAAATCACTCCCTACTTGTACATAATTCTTTCCTTTTGCTTGTTTTTTCTTTCCACTCTTTTCTATAAGTGTGTACCTCAGGTAAATACTTTGTGGAGATTTGTGATATATATGATTATATGATATATATGTACAATGTCTGAAATACATCTTATGGAAATGTTTGATGAACTTCAATTAAAAAAAAAATCATAAAAAAAGTTTCAGAGGAGCTAGCTAAGAAGTTGGTCATGAAGATTTTAAAGCAAAGGTGGTTAATTGCCTCGATGGAAGTGTTGGCACCGCATTAAATTCAAGAAAACACACAGCAAGAAAGAGAGTGCTGATGCTGTAAGGGCACAAACATGGAAATCTAAATGCTCCCCGACTTGCTTCAAAAATTTTGTGAAGATGATAATTACAGCGCCAATGAAACACATCTCTTTTTTTTTAAATCATGCCACACCAAATGGTTCCCTTGGCTACAAACTTGCAACATTATCAGGTTCAAAGAAAGCAATGGATTGCATAATATGAGGGGTGATTGATAAGTTTGTGGCCTAAGGTAGAAGGAGTCAATTTTAGAAAACCTAGCACATTTATTTTTCAGCATAGTCCCCTCCTTCATTTACACACTTAGTCCAGAGGTCGTGGAGCATACAGATCTTGGACCTCCAGAAAGTGTCAACAGCAGGGGTGACTGATAAGTTCATGGCCTACAGTGAAGGAAATGAGTTATCCAGCTCTCGGTACATGCACATGCAGGTCATCTCTTTGAGTGATTATGCAGAAAGTTTGAAGTTAATAACTCATCGGGTTGTTTGATAAGTTTGTGGCCTAAGGTAGAAGGAGATGAGTTATTAACATCAAACTTTCTGCATAATCACTATTCTTACTGATCTATTTTTGATATCATGAGCACTAGCTTCATCAACTGAGCTTTTATGTTGCATCTTAATCATTTTTAGAAATCCAAAAAACACTACATTCACTGGTTCTATTTAGGCATCGAGTCACATGCTCAAAATACAAGAGCTATAATGAACTTATTGAATGTTCTGTTGACTTTCAAAAGTCAAAAAAACTGCAGATGGAATAAAAACAGAAAATATTGGAAATGCTCTGGTGGTCTGGAAGCATTTTTGAAAAGAAAAACGGAGTTAACGTCTCTTGTTGAAGATCCTGAGAAAGTAAGAAAACAAATTACGTTTTAAATTGGAGAGAAAATATCAATGGTATGGATGGACCAAATATCTCTTAAAGATCAAGACTGTCCAGGTAATCCCAATATTTAGAGTTATTCAGCTTAGTTGATTAAGTTAATTAAGAATATTACAGACAGGAAAAGAAACGTAAAAAGACAGGTTAAAAATCTTGTGGGTTGAGTGAAGAAACTGCAAGGGTAAAAGGACCCTGATGGCAGTATATACAGGCCTCCAAACAGCAGCTGGGATATAGACCATAGATTACAACGGGAAATCAAAAAGGCTTGCCAAAAGGGCAATGTTATGATAGTCAAGGGAGAGTTTAACATGCAGATTGAGTGGGGTAATGAATCCCAAGAAAGTACTAGATTGGGTGTTATGTAATGAACTGGAGGTGATTAGGGAGCTTAAGGTAAAGGAACCCTTAGGAGACAGTGATTACAATATGATTGAGTTCAACTTGATAGTGAGAAAGTCTGATATAGCAGTATCTCAGCAGAGTAAAGGAAATTACGGTGGTATGAGAGGAGCTGGCCAAAGTAAATTGGAAGGAGATGCTGACAGGGATGACAGCAGAGCAACATTTTCTTGAGTTTCTAGGGGAAAAAATGAGAAAGGTGCAGGATAGATGTATTCCAAAAACAAAGAAATACTCAAATGGCAGAATAGTATACCTGTGGCTGACCAGAGAAGTCAAAGCTAATGTAAAAGCAAAAGAGAGGGCATACAACAAAGTGAAAATTAGCAGGAATGTAGAGAATTAGGAAGCTTTTAAAAACCTACAGACAGCAACTCAAAGAATCATTAGGAGGGAAAAGATTAAATATAAAAGCAAACAATATCAAGGTGGATAGAAAAAGCCTTTTCAAGTATTTAAAAAGGGAGATGAGTGGATATAGGATCACTAGAAAATGAGGCTGGAGAAATAATAACAGGGACAAGGAGACAGCAGGTGAACCAAATGAATATTTTGCATCAAACTTCACTGTGGAAGACACTAGCAGTGTACCACGTGTCAAAGGGTGTAAGGGAAGATAAGTGATTGCAGTTACAAGGGAGAAGGTGCTGAAAAAGCTGAAAGACCTAATGGTGTGCAAGTCACCCAGACCAGATAAACTGCACCCTAGAATTCTGAAAGAGGTAGCGGTAGAGATTGTGGAGGCATTAGTAATGATTTTTCAAGAATAATTGGACTCTGGCATGGTTCCACAGGACTGGAAAATTGCATATGTCACTCCACTCTTTAAGAAGGGAGGGAGGGAGGGAGGCAGCAGAAAGGAAATTACAGACCAGTTAGCCTGACCTCAGTGGTTGGGAAGATGTTGGAGTCAATTGTTAAGGAGAAGATTATGGAATACTTGGTGACACAGGACAAAATCAGCATGGTTTCATTAAGGGAAAATCTTGCCTGACAAACCTGATGGAATTCTTTGAGGAGATTACAAGTAAGATAGATAAAAGAGCGTTCTTGTTACCTCTCATATTCCAGAGATTTACTTGTAGATTATTTGGCTGCTTTAAACTGCTCATGATTTAATAGCAGGAGGAATCTAAGGTGAGTTATGGGCACCTGTGAGAAACAACGGGCAGTAAATAGGTCTGCAGAGAAAGAATGAAGGGAAACGGGATTGTTTGCTAAGCTGGCATCAACTTTCAAAGTACCTTTCTTTTACTCTTAATAGGCCTATTGAGGAAAAAAAATGTAAACCAGGACAATTCCCATAGACTTATGCATAAGATTCAAACTTTGGCAAAGAAACCAGTCAACAGGACCAAGCACTGATCATTGAAAACAGGTCCACAACAAGCATAATTCCGGTTGTCTCACAACAACAAATAAACGAAAGAAACATTACTTCGACAGCGAAATCAAACCGCGGGAATCAGACTGAGACAAATATAGCCACCGCCATGAAACAGGTTCACACGATGAAAAGCGGTAACCACTAAGGCGAGAAGAAAAGTACCAGCACTCACTGCAGCTCAACAACTAGTTTACACGGCAAGAGTTCCTTCCCTCCAAACACGACCCCAACTCCGCCCAAATGCCACTGAGACCACGACCCCCGTCCCTCCTCCCCATCCTCGCACCCACAACCAAGGTGAGTCGGGCAGACGGCAGCGGAGCAGGAGCAGCTCTCTGGGCCTAGGGGTCGGGGTCGGGGTCGGGGTCGGGGTCGGGGTCGGGGTCGGGGTCGGGGTCGGGGTCGGCCCTCCCCTCCCCTCCCCTCCCCCCCCCGCGCTCCCGCTCCCCTCCCCCCCCCCCGCGCTCCCGCTCCCCTCCCCCCCCCCCCGCGCTCCCGCTCCCGCTCCCCTCCCCCCCCCGCGCTCCCGCTCCCTCTCCCTGCGCATGCGCACCAGCCACGCCGCGGAGAGGCGGCAAGGACAAGCCGTCCGTCTGATCGCCGAGCGTGTGGGGAAGCTCGATGGTAAGTTATCGTCAACCGAGCAAATTCGCGACCGAAAATCAACTGTTGTTAGACCGACGAAATTGATTAAAGCACGTCCTGTTACATAGAGGCCAGTCCCGGCGGGACGAGGTGGGAATACTTAATATTTAAAACGTGAGCAATCAACTTCCCGATTCGTTATCCTTTCTTATTCTTTGCTTGAGGTCTGTTTAATCCCTTCACAGATACTGCCTGTCCTGCTGAGTTTTTGTGGCATTTTCTATCTGATGTCACATTTCCAACGTTGAATTGATGGTTCTGTCATCTGTTGTGCTTCTCACCCCCAGTAGGATAATTCTTTATATGTTTCTGTTTAACTGTGTTTACGGTCAGCTTTCTGTGCCACCCAACCATCAACCTATGACACCAAGCCACAGAACTCCACTAAAGCAGCTCTCAGAGCCCTTTTCCCGGACACACTGAGTTGTGACTCCAGTGGGAATCTCCAACACTTTTCCTACATCAAGGAGCAAAACAAGTATAGTCACCTTTACACCAGGGGCAATTTACAGCAGCCAATTATCCTTTGAACAAGAATATCTTTAGGATGTGGGAGGGAACAGAAGCACTTGGAGAAAACCCACATGGCCATAGAGAACTCTATCTACAGAGAGTACTAACGGTCAGGATTTGTGATGCAATGGCTCTACTAGCTGCATCACTGTTTTGCTTATCTTGGAAATTAATACAGTCTATAAGAATGACAACTACAATCAATCTGGTTAATGCTGTCGCCTTCGAGAACAGCAGTACCCGCTGGGTACCTTTCCGTAATTCTCAGAAGGCAACATCAGTAACACTGACAGGCAAAATCTGTTCATCAACAGTTACTTGTAGAAATCCAGTGAACAATAAGTTGCCACAAAAGGAGTAAGATTTTTATGCAGAGAGTGGTGAGTGCGTGGAATGGGCTGCCGGCAATGGTGGTGGAGGTGGATACAACAGGGTCTTTTAAGAGACTCCTGGATAGGTAAATGGAGCTCAGAAAAATAGAGTGCTATGGGTAACCCGAGATAATTTCTAAGGTAAGGACATGTTCGGCACAGCTGAAGGGTCTGTATTGTGCTGTAGGTTTTCTATGTTTCTATATAAAAAACACAGTAGTTCCATGAATTCTTTAGAATGAATTAGCTGAATTCTTCTATATTTCTTTCTGTTTTTCAGGGTAGCAATAATTCTTTTTTAGAAAGCACAAGAATTAAAGAGTGAATTTATTGTAACATTTGGCAGTTCTGTGAAAGTAGAAAGTGCAATGAAATTCTGTCAGGGCATCCAGGAAACAGTGCAGTTAAGTCTGATAACTTAAGTCAGAGGAGTGCTTGCTTTCTTCTGACTCAGAAGGAGACCAGTTATTTTATCAGATCCATGCTAGCTCCCAGCAGAGTAATTCTTTCAGTCCCACTTCCCCTTTTCTTGTATCTCTACAACTTAATCTTTCTCAAATCCCTATCAATTGCCTTTAGAATTTTTTGCCACTTTTACTCAAGTGATTTACAGTAGCTAATTAGACTACCTTTGCGATCAGGGAGAAACTTGAAACTCTAGGAACATTTGCTGTTTCATGAAGAACATGCAGATTCCAAATTGGGGATGACACCTGGGTCACTCGAACTGGGACAAATGTGATTGGCATTTTAAGTAGGGACATAAAGAGCTACTCTTTTGTCCTCTGGTAGATTTGAATCAAAATTCATTTGAAAATGAGAGAGAGAGAGAGATGAGCTGCACATCAGAAATAGATTACATTATAAAAATTCGAAGATTTCAAATGTTTAACTTGTTTCTTCCAATAGATGCTGCCCGCACAATGAAAATTAAAGTTTCCCAGCATCCTCTCTGAGAATTTAGAATTGGCTGTTGATAGCTGATAACACAAGTCTCAGGAATGTATTAGAACTATGAGAATATATACTCAAAACTATTTTCATATCAGAAATTCTAACTCATATTATCTGGTATTTGGAGAATAGACTGACATCTGCATCATTTATTATTATATTGAAATTTGTCCTCTACTGTGCCTATTGTCTTGTTTATTAATTATTAATTAATTAATTATTGTACTGCCCTGCACTGTTTTTGTGCACTTTATGTAGTCCTGTGTAGGTCTGTAGCCTACCATAGTTTTTGTGTTGTTTCACATCATCTAGTGTAGCCTTGAGTTGTCTCACATAGTCTAGTGTAGTTTTGTGTTGTTTTGTGTAGCACCATGGTCCTGGAGGAATGTTGTTTCGTTTTTACTGTATACTGTACCAGCAGTTTATGGTCAAAGTGACAATAAAAAGCGACTTGACTTGAGAAGTTAAATCTCAAAACTTAGTCAAAATTATCCAGAGTGCAAGTATAGAATGCCTGCAGGTGCCACACCATTGGTTCTTCAAGTACATGAAAATTAAGCTATGCAATAAGCATTTACCAGAAAAGTCAGAAACAGAAAAAGGAGTGTTTTAAAGGCAAGGTGTGCACATTTTCCAACATGAAATTCATCACCATACAAATCTCCCGTTTTGTTTAACACTATTAATATACAAAAACTATAGAGGAAATCAAACCTTACTTAACAGTTCAGTATTTTGCTTATTAATGATGTATTTTGTTCAACCAGCTTAATTCCCATATGTTATTAATATTTGCTATGTCTTTTGCTTTTTAAGGTATGGCTGTCCAAAGCACAGAACTTTCTCTTTCAGAAATAGTTAAAGAAGTAGCACAACAACAGCAACAACAAACAGTTGAAGCAGACAAAAATAAGATCATTCTTGGTCACTTGCAGGTATTAGTTTATATTGCATTACGAGATCAAGGATATATGTTAATTAAAAGAAAGATGTCAAAAGTATACGCTTTGAATGCTGTTCATAAATTTCATTTCTTACATTGAATCATAATCAGAAAACATACTGGGAGGGAAGGGAAAGGTGTGTCTGGTTATAGAATCTCATTGAAAGTGGTGGAAATTCTAAAGGTGAGGATAAGGAAAAGGCTAATCTTGCTCTGGCAGGAAGAAGACAATGTGAGAGCACAGTCCAAGAAATAGAGGAGAGAGCTGAGAAATTTGCAACTCCCAAATATTTGGGTACATGCAAGTTCCCATGGATGTTCCTTTGATTCAGACATTTTTAGAGAAAATAAGGGGAGTTGAAGGAGAAGTTATTGAATAGGAGATTGGTGGGTAAAATCAAAGCTCATGGCATTGGGGGGAAGACATTGACATGGATAGAAAACTGGTTGGCAGATAGAAAGCAAAGGGTAGCGGTGAATGGGTGTTTCTCGGAATGGTGGGTGGTGACTAGTGGGGTGCCACAGGGCTCGGTATTGGGACCACAGCTGTTTACGATTTACGTCAACGATTTAGATGAAGGCATTGAGAATAACATCAGCAAGTTTGCTGATGATACTAAGCTGGGTGGCAGTGTGACATGTGATGAGGATCTTAAGAGAATTCAGGGTGACTTGGATAGGCTGGGTGAGTGGGCAGATACTTGGCAGATGACGTTTAATGTGAATAAGTGTGAGGTTATCCACTTTGGGAGTAAGAACAGGAAGACAGATTATTATCTGAACGGTGTAAAGTTAGGTAAGGGAGAAATACAAAGAGATCTAGGAGTCCTTGTTCATCAGTCACTGAAGGTGAATGAGCAAGTGCAGCAGGCAGTGAAGAAGGCTAATGGAATGTTGGCCTTTATTACAAAGGGAATTGAGTACAAGAGCAAGGAAATCCTCTTGCATTTGTACAGGGCCCTGGTGAGACCACACCTGGAGTATTGTGTACAGTTTTGGTCTCCAGGGTTAAGGAAGGACATCCTGGTTGTAGAGGAAGTGCAGCGTAGATTCACAAGGTTAATTCCTGGGATGTCCGGAGGTTAGAGAGACTGGGCTTGTACACGCTGGAATTAAGGAGATTGAGAGGGGATCTGATTGCAACGTATAAGATTATTAAGGGATTGGACAAGATAGAGGCAGGAAATATGTTCCAGGTGCTGGGAGAGTCCAGTTCAGAGGGCATGGTTTGAGAATAAGGGGTAGGTCATTTAGGACAGAGTTAAGGAAAAACTTCTTCTCCCAGAGAGTTGTGGGGGTCTGGAATGCACTGCCTCGGAAGGCAGTGGAGGCCAATTCTCTGGATGCTTTCAAGAAGGAGCTAGATAGGTATCTTATGGATAGGGGAATCAAGGGATATGGGGACAAGGCAGGAACCGGGTATTGATAGTAGATGATCAGCCATGATCTCAAAATGGCGGTGCAGGCTCGAAGGGCTGAATGGTCTACTTCTGCACCTATTGTCTGTAAATGAATGAAAGAACAAATATAACCAATCAAATTATTATGGTGATAGAGGAGAAATGGTTGGATCTCCATCAAAGGGAGAAATGAAAAGCCCTCAGACCATCCTCGTGGAATGAAACAGGAATTCAAAGATAAAGGACTAAACAATGGGAGAAAGAATTAAGTCAGAATGTGGTAAAAACAGGCTAACAAGATCTACCCATACTGGCTGGCTACTAGATTCTGGGGAGGTGATAGAAATGGGATGTGTTTAGTTGTGGAATAAGGGAAGATTTCTAGAGGAGGTAAAGTCAGTGATGTGATTGAGTTCCAGAGGAATTGTGAGAATTATCTGAGAGATGACGTTGAGTCTGTGCCAATTTGCCAAGCCACAATGGGTTTGATAACAATATTGGAGTTGGATGACCTTTCGTGAACAGTGTGCTGCAAGTTCAGGAGCAGGATTGAGGCAGTCAATTTTATACTGGCAGTTAGCAATAAATAGATCTAACGAGGGTAAGAAGCCAGGAAGGAGAGAAAGAGGCCTCTTGTCTTGAGATGAGAAGGGGTCCACAATCTTGGGGGGAGGATTCCTGGCAAGAAGAAAAGAGTGAGTAGGGAAGTAAAGGCAGCAAAAGTCATGCTCGTTGTCGCATTGACCTTGAGTCCTGCTTGAAGATCTGCCTCTAAGACTGACCTGCCTTGAAGCAGCTTAACACAGAACCTGAAAAAAATTAAGGAAAAACATTGGGTGAGAAGCCAGAAGGGTAAGATTTCTTCTCCCAATTCACATTTATGTGCCATGACAGTTGTTTTCCCCAGTCCATCTTAATCTCTTTTTGTGTTTTTCTGACCCAGGCTATCTTCAGCCTTGAGCAACCATAATAAAACTAGTGAACTGTTACTAATAAAGAATACAACTTGGCACAGGAGATTTGAAAAAGCACACCCTGAAGTTCTATCGATCATTGACTTCCACTGGCATTTTTAAAAACAAGTGGAACAGCAATGATGTTTTGACATAAATATGAAACTTTAATTTATTTGGTGCCTTTTGACAGAGACCATTTCATATATACTTCAGAGAGAAATCAGAGAACAATAAGAGATAACTTGTCTCCTAAGACGTGCAGCTTTGATATAGAAATGTACAGCACAAGAACAAACCTTTTCTGTTCTTCATCCGGGTTGATTGATGCCTACCTACAATAATCCTATTTGCCCAACTTAGACCCATATCGTTCTCTGCCTTTCCAATCCAAGAGTCTGTCCAAAGGCCTTTTAAAAGCTATAATTGTATCAGTTTCCACTGGCAGCTCCCAGATGCATTCACCGTGCCCTCGGGAAACATACACTTCAGATATCCTTTAAACTTCTCCTTCTCACGGTAAACCTCTGTGCTCTAGTTGTAAATGCTCCTGCCCCGGGGGCGGGGGGAGCCTTTTGAATATCTATCCTCCATGTAAATTTCTGTGACATCACCCCTCAGCAGTGAGTGCAATGCTTTACAACACAAGCAATCACTGATTTGGTTCAATTTCCACAACTTTCTGTAAGGGGTTTGTATGTTCTCCCTGTGACCATATGGATTTCTCCAGATTTTCTTCAACATTCCAAAGAGCTTTGGGTTAAAGTTAGTAAGTTCTGGGCAAGTTATGTTGATGCCAGAGGCATGGCAATACTTGCAGGCTGCCCCCAGCACATTCTCAGACTGTGTTAGTTATTGTATTATAAGACCATAAGACATAGGAACAGAATTAGGCCATTTAGCCCATCAAATCTCCTCCGCCGTTTCATCATGACTGATCCATTTTCCCTCTCAGCCCAATCTCCTGCCTTCTCCGCGTATCCCTTCATGCCTTCTCCAATCAAGAATCTATCAACCTCTGCCTTAAATATACATAAACACTTGGCCTCCACAGCCGCTTATGGCAAATAATTCCATAGATACACCACTCTGGCTAAAGAAATTCTTCTTCATTTATGTTCTAAAAAGATGCCTCTCTATTCGGAAGCTATGTTCTCTGGTCTTAGGCTCTCCCACTATAGCAAACATCCGCCTCAAGTCCACACTATCAAAGCGTATCATTGATAGGTTTCAATGAGGTCACCCCTCATTCTTCTGAATTCCAGCGAATACAGGCCCAGAGCCATGAAATGCTCTTCATTTAACAAGCCATTCAAACCTGGAATCATTTTCGTGAACCTCCTTTGAACCCTCTCCAATTTCATCACATCCTTTCTAAGATAAGGGACTCAAAACTGCTCACAGTACTCCAAGTGAAGCCTCAGTTTAAACTGGAATTGCTGGGGGGTGGGAACCAAACTGAAGTGATGGAGGAAAGGGAGGTTGGCTCACAAATAGAGAAAGCTTGGAGACAGTGCAAAAGGGAAGATAGGCAGGTGATAGAGAAGGGACGCGCTCAGACCGATGGTTTGAGATGTGTCTATTTTAATGCGAGGAGTATTATGAATAAAGTGGATGAGCTTAGAGCATAGATCAGCACTTGGAGCTATGATGTTGTGTCCATTACAGAGACTTGGATGGCGCAGGGGCAGGAATGGCTACTTCAAGTGCCAGGCTTTAGGTGTTTCAGAAACGATAGGGAGGGAGGCAAAAGAGGTGGGGGCATGGCACTGTTGATCAGAGATAGTGTCACAGCTTCAGAAAAGGAGGAAATCATGGAGGGGTTGCCTACAGAGTCTCTGTGGGTGGAAGTTAGGAATAGGAAGGGGTCAATAACTCTGCTGGGTGTTTTTTATACACCACCCAATAGTAACAGGGACATCGAGGAGCAGATGGGAGACAGATTCTGGAAAGAAGTAATAATAACAGGGTTGTTGTGGAAGATTTTAATTTCCCAAATATTGATTGGCATCTCCCTAGACTGAGAGGTTTAGATGGGGTAGAGTTTGTTAGGTGTGTTCACGAAGGTTTCTTGATACAATATGTAGATAAGCCTACAAGAGGAGAGGCTGTACTTAATCTGGTATTGGGAAACGAACCTGGTCAGGTGTCGGGTCTCAGTGGGAGAGCATTTTGGAGATAATGATCACAATTCTATCTCCTTTACCATAGCATTGGAGAGGGATAGGAACAGACAAGTTGGGGAAACATTTAATTGGAGTAAGGGGAAATATGAGGCTATCAGGCAGGAATTTTGGAAGGATAAATTGGAAACACATGTTCTCGGGGAAGCATACGGAAGAAATGTGGCAAATGTTCAGGGGATATTTACGTGGGGTTCTGAGTAGGTACATTCCAATGAGACATGGAAAGGATGGTAGGGTACAAGATCCATGGTGTACAAAGGCTGTTGTAAATCTAGTCAAGAAGAAAAGAAGAGATTACAAAAGCTTCAAAGAACTAGGTAATGATAGCAATCTAGAAGATTATAAAGCTAACAGGAAGGAGCTTAAGAATGAAATTAGGAGAGCCAGAAGGGGCCATGAGAAGGCATTGGCAGACAGGATTAAGGAAAACCCCAAGGCATTCTACCAGGTATGTGAAGAGCAAGAGGATAAGAGTTGAGAGAATAGGACCAATCAAGTGTGACAGTGGAAAAGTGTGTATGGAACTGGAGGAAATAGCGGAGGTAGTTAGTGAATACTTTGCTTTGGTGTTCAATATGGAAAAGGATCTTGGCAATTGTAGGAATGACATGCAGCAGACTAAAAAGCTTGACAATGTAGATATTAAGGAAGAGGGTGTGCTGGAGCTTTTGGAAAGCATCAAGTTGGATAAGTCACTAGGACCGGATGGGATGTACCCTAGGCTACTGTGGGAAGCAAGGCAGGAGATTGCTGAGGCAATGATTTTTGCATCATCAATGAGGACGGGAGAGGTTCCAGAGGATTGGAGAGTTGCGGATGTTGTTCCCTTATTCAAGAAAGAGAGTAGGGATAGCTCAGGAAATTATAAGCCAGTGAATCTTACTTCAGTGGTTGGTAAGTTGATGGAGAAGATCCTGAGAGACAGGATTTATGAACATTTGGAGAGGCATAATATGATTAGGAATAGTCAGCATGGCTATCCAAGCAAGGCAGGTCATGCCTTACGAGCCTGATTGAATTTTTTGAGGATGTGACTAAACACATTGATGAAGGTAGAGCTGTAGATGAAGTGTATATGGATTTTAGTAAGGCATTTGATAAGGTGCCCCATGCAAGGCTTATTGAGAAAGGAGGCATGGAATCCAAGGGGACATAGCTTTGTGGATCCAGAACTGGTTTGCCCACAGAAGGCAAAGAGTGGTTGTAGACAGGTCATATTATGCATGGAGGCCGGTGACCAGTGGTGTGCCTTAGGGATCTGTTCTGGGACCCCTGCTCTTTGTGATTTTTATAAATGACCTGGATGAAGAAGTGGAGGGATGGGTTAGTAAATTTGCTCATGACACAAAGGTTGGAGGTGTTGTGGATAGTGTGGAGGGCTGTCAGAGGTTACAACAGAACATTGATAGGATGCAAAACTGGGCTGAGTAGTGGCAGATGCAGTTCAACCCAGAAGTGTGAGGTGGTTCATTTTGGTAGGTCAAAAATGATGACAGAATATAGCATTAATGGTAAAACTCTTGACAGTGTGGAGGATCAGAAGGGTCTTGGGGTCCGAGTCCATAGGACACTCAAAGCTGCATGCAGGTTGACTGTGTGGTTAAGAGGCATACGGTTCATTGGCCTTCATCAATTGTGGGTTTGAGTTTAAGAGTCAAGAGGTAATGTTGCAGCTATATAGGACCCTGGTCAGACCCACTTGGAGTACTGTGCTCAATTCTGGTCACCTCACTACAGGAAGGATGTGGAAACTATAGAAAGGGTGCAGAGAAGATTTACAAGGATGTTGCCTGGATTGGGGAGCATGCCTTATTGGAATAGGTTGAGTGAACTCGGCCTTTTCTCCTTGGAGCAACGGAGGATGAGAGGTGACCTGATAGAGGTGTTCAAGATAATGAGAGGCATTGATCATGTGGATACTCAGAGGCTTTTTTCCAGGGCTGAAATGGCTAGCACGAGATGGCATAGTTTTAAGGTGTTTGGAAGTAGGTACAGAGGAGATGTCAGGGGTAAGTTTTTTACGCAGAGAGTGGTGAGTGTGTGAAATGGGCTGCCAGCGGTGGTGGAGGCGGAAATGATAGAGTCTTTTAAGAGACTCCTGGATGGTTACATGGAGCTTAGAAAAATAGAGGGCTATGGATAAAGTCTAAGTAGTTCTAAGGTAGGGACATGTACAGCACAGCTTTGTGGGCCAAAGGGCCTGTATTGTGCTGTAGGGTTTCTATGTTTCACCAGTACTTGATTAAGTCTCAACATTACATCCTTGCTTTTATATTCTAATCCTCTTGAAATGAATGCTAAATTCATATTTGCCTTCCTCACCACAGATTCAACCTGCAAATTAACTTCCAGGAAATCCTGCACAAGGACTCCCAAGTCCCTTTGCACCTCAGGTTTTTTTATTTCCTCTCCATTTAGAAAATTGTTAACCCTTTCATTTCTTCCACCAAAGTGCATGGCTGTACACTTATAGACACTGCATTGCATCTGTCACTTATTTGCACATTCTTCTAATCTGTTTAAGGCATCCTGTAGCCTTTCTACTTCCTCAAAAATACCTGCCCCTCCAACTTCCTTCGTATCATCTGCAAATTTACAACAAAGCCATCAATTCCATCATCTAAATCATTAACGAATAACATTAAAAAAATCAGTTCCAACACAGATCCCAGTGGAATACCAACAGTCACTGGCAGCCAACCAGAAAAGGACCCCTTTATTCCTTCTCTTTGCCTCTTGCCAGTCAGCCACTGCTTTATCCACGCTAGAGTCTTCCCTGTAATACCATGGGCTTGTTAAGCAGCCTCATGTATGGCATCTTGTCAAAGGCTTTCTGAAAATCCAAACACACAACATCAACCAATTCTCCTTTGTCTATCTTGCTTGTTATTTCTTCAAAGAATTCCAAAGATTTGTCAGGCAAGATTTTCCCTTGAGGAAACCATGCTGACCACAGCCTATTTTATCATGAGCCTCCAATAGAGTGGAGTGACATTTGCAAATTTTCCAGTCTTTCAAAACCATTCCAGAATCTAGTGATTCTTGAAAGATCATTACCAATATCTCCACAATCTGAGAATGCTGGGGTTTACACCATCTGGTCCAGGTGATTTGTCTACCTTCAGGCCTTTCAGTTTCCCAAGAACCTTCTCCAAAGAAATGGTAACTTCACACACTTCATGGCTCCTGACACCTGGAGCTTCCACAATACTGCTGGTGTCTTCCACAGTGAAGACTGATGCAAGGTATTTATACAGTTCATCCGCCATTTCCTTGTCCCCCATTACTACCTCTCCAGTATTGTTTTCCAGCAGTCCGATATCCACTCTCACCACTCTCTTACACTTTGTATTTCAAGAAACTTTTGGTATACTTTTTAATATTGTTGGCTGGATACTTTCATATCCCATCTTTAGAATCAGAATCACATTTATTATCAGCAGCATGTACGTGAAATTTGTTAACTTAGCAGCAGCAGTTCAATGCAATACATAATATAGAAGAGAAAAAATAAATATAAATAATAATAAATCAATTACAGTATATGTATATTGAATAGATTTTTAGAAATGTGCAAAAAACAAAATATTTTTTAAAAAGTGAGGTAGTGTCCAAGGGTTCAATGTCCATTTAGGAATTGGATGGCAGAGGGAAAGAAGCTGTTCTTGAAGAGTGTGTGCCTTCAGGCTTCTGTACCTCCTACCTGATGGTAACAGTGAGAAAAGGCATGCCCTAAGTGCTGGAGGTCTTTAATAATGAACGCTGCCTTTCTGAGACACTGCTCCCTGAAGATATCCTGGGTACTTTGTAGGCTAGTGCCCAAAACAGAGCTGACTAGATTTACAACCCTCTGCGGCTTCTTTCAGTCTTGTGCAGTAGCCCCCCCCCCCCCCCCCATACTAGACAGTGATGCAGCCTATCAGAATGCTGTCCATGGTACATCTATAGATGTTTTTGAGTGTATTTGTTGACATACCAAAATCTCTTTAAACTCTTAATGAAATATAGCCACTGTCTTGCCTTCTTTATAACTACATCGATATGTTGGGACCAGGTTAGATCCTCAGAGATCTTGACACCCAGGAACTTGAAACTGCTCACTCTCTCCACTTTTGATCCCTCTGTGAGGATTGGTACGTGTTCCTTCGTCTTACCCTTCCTGAAGTCCACAATCAGCTCTTTTGTCTTACTGACGTTGAGTGCCAGGTTGTTGCTGCAGTAGCACTTCATTAGTTGGCATATCTCACTCCTATACGCCCTCTCGTCACTACCTGAGATTCTACAAATTGTCAGCAAATTTATAGATGGTATTTGAGCTGTGCCTAGCCACACAGTCATGTGTATATAGAGAGTAGAGCAGTGGGCTAAGCACACACCCCTGAGGTGCGCCAGTGTTGATGGTCAATGAAGAGGATATGTTACCACCAATCTTCACAGATTGTGGTCTTCCGGTTAGGAAGTCGAGGGTCCAATTGCAGAGGGAGGTACAGAGGCCCAGGTTCTTCAACTTCTCAATCAGGATTGTGGGAATTATGGTATTAAATGCTGAGCTATAGTCAATGAAAGCATCCTGACATAGGTGTTTGTATTGTCTAAGTTGTCTAAAGCTGTGTGGAGAGCCATTGAGATTAACCTTCAACTAAGTTTTGCTCTATTATATGCTCTCTCTTTGACTTTTATGGTGGCTTTGACTTCTCTTGTTAGCTATGGTTGTGTCATCTTTCCTTTAGAATACTTTTGCTCTTTGGGATATTTATATCCTGTGTTTCTGAATTGCTTCCAGAAATTCCAGCCTTTGCTGTTCTGTAGTCATCCCTGCCGGTGTTCTTTTCCAATCAGATCTGGCCAACTCCTCTTTCATACCTCTGTAATTCCCTTTACTCCACAGTATAATACTCCACTGCATATTATCTGGATAAAGCTTTTTTTCTTCACTCTTACATTAAAAAATGTGTTTTTGTATTTTTCATCAAATTTGCTGCTAATTTCCACCTTTCTCACTTTGTTTTCTGGTCCATAGCTATCTTGTTCCTAATTTCCTTTTGCTTTCTATTCATTTTTCAGAATATGTCAATACCTATTAAGAACCCAGACTCCCAGAATTATTTTAATTACGCTTTCCATCCCACTTTCTGTAGAACCCCTTCTTTTATGTCAGTTTCTTCATGTCTATCACAGTTGTTCTGACAACTGCACAGTCTGTGCCATTACTTCCAATATGTTGCTCTCTTGAACTACAGGAGGGTCATTCACCACACTGGCATTACCAAGGAAGTGTTGCTGGAGGCAAGGAAGAAGAGCCAGCGTTTTGGTTAGGTCAAGATAGTGCGAAATTCGGCTGCTACTTCCTAGCAAACTCCTGGCCAATGTACAATCTTGGACAACAATCTGTGTGAGCTGAGAGCCAGAATCTCCCACCAATGGGAAACAAAGCACTGTAACGTCTTGTGCTGGTTGTTGGAGGAGATACCAGACCAAGCCATTGAATCCATTGTCTCTGTGTTCAGAGTGGACAGGTCTAAAGACCTCTCTGGGAAAAGTAAAGGTGGGGGAGTATGTTTCATGGTGAACAATGGTTGATGTGACTTGGCTACCATGCACACCCTCAAATCCTTTTGTTCCCCGGATCTGTCGACCTTTCAGGCTGCCTAGAGAATACACATATTTATTATTATAGCTATGTACATCTTACAACAGGTTGATACCAACCTGACTCTCAATGAACTATGCGAATCCATCAATATCCATGAAACCACACACCCAGAGGCTGCTTTCATCATTGCCCAAGACTTTACCAAACATCAATGACTAGAGTTTATCCAAAGTTCTGCCAACACATTCAGGTGAGCACACGGGGAAGAAGCATACTCGACCACTGCTACTCTCCCTTCCGCAACACCTATAAAGCACTTCTCCGCCCTCCATTTGGAGAGTTTGAACTTTCCTCCATCTTGCTCCTGCCCACCTACAGGCAGAAACTGAAACAGGAAGCGGCCATATTGAAAACCATCCACTGCTGGTCCAACCAAACAGACCCAATGTTACAAGACTGCTTTGACAGCGTCACCTGGGTGGTATTTCAAGCTGAGAACATCTACGAATACACAGAAGTGGTCACAAGCTTCATTTGGAAGTGCATTGAAGACATTGTACCCCAAAAATCGGTCTGGGTCTACCCAAACCACAAGCCTTGGTAAAGGGTTCAGTGTGTGTTGTTCTCAGCACAGGGGATAAAGCCTTCGCCTCCAGAGACCAACAGGAGCTCAAGAGATGCCACTATGATTTACAGAGAGCCATCAAGGTGGCAAAATGGCAACACAGACAAAATCCAGTCACAATTCTGTGACAATGACACACACAGCTTATGGCAAGGACTGCACACCATCGCGGACTTCAAGAGGAAACATAGTGGTACAGCCAACATTGCTGCGTCACTCCCGGACGAGCTAAATGTTTTTTATGCTTGATTCAAAGTCAACAGGACTAAACCCCTGATGAGGGCGGCCAACAAGACCTGCACCTTGGTCATCTCCATTGCTGAGGTACATAGAGCATTGCTACGTGTCAATAGCCATAAGGCAGCGGGGTCAGATGGCATCCCAGGGCGGGTCCTCAATATGTGCGGAACAGCTGGCTGGTATGTTTGTGGACATTCTTAACCTCTCCCTCTCCCAGTGTGTAATGCCCTCCTGTTTCAAATTGTCAGTCATTGTCCCTGTACCTAAGAAAACCGAGGTAGCATGCCTGAACAATTGGCACCCTGTCACACTCACATCGATTATAAGTAAATGCTTTGAGAGACGGGTTAAGGACTACATCTGTAGCATGCTACCACCCACAGTAGACCTCCTATAATTCACCCTCTGATGAAACTGATATACTGATGAGGCCATAGCCACAGCACTACACACCATCCAAAAGTGGAGAAGAGGAATGCATACGTTAGAATGCTGTTCCTGGACAACAGTTCAGCATTCAACACCATAATTCCCTCCGGACTCGACAGGAAGCTCAGAGACCTCAGCCAGCACCCTGCCTTGTGTAGCTGGATCCTAGACTTCCTGTCGGGTCACCAACAGGCAGAAAGAATGGGCTCCATGACCCTCAGCACAGGTGGTCCCCAGGGTTGTGTGCTGAGTCCCCTCCTCTACCCCCATTACAACCAAAATTGTGCTATCACACACAGCTCCAATCTGCTGAGCAGCTTTGCAGAGGACACAACGTTGATCAGCCTTATTTCTAGCGGTGACAAGACAGCCTACGGAGGAGAGGTTAACACCCTAACACAGTAGTGCCAAGATAACAAACATTCCCTCATTTTCCAAAAAGCAAAAGAGCTGATTGTGGATTACAGGAGGAATGGAGACAGACTCATCCTGATCAACATCAGTGGGATTGCAGTTTCAAGTTCCTAGGTATGCATGTCAACAAAGATCTCACCTGGACTGTACACACCGGCTGTGTGGCAAAAGAAAAGAGTACAACTGTATCTCTTCCACCTCAGGTGACTGAAGAAATTCGGCATGGGCCCCCAAATCCTCAAGATCTTCTACAGGGGCACCATTGAGAGCATCCTGACTGATTGTAATCACCACCTGGTACGGGAACTGCACCATCCTTGATCACTGCAGAGAGTGGTATAGAGAGCCCAGCGCATCTGTGGATATGTATTTCCTCTATTGAGGATATTTTACAGCAGTAGATGTGTAAAGAAGGCCTGAAAGATCATCAGGGACACCAGTCACCCCAACCATAAACTGTTTCTGCTGCTTCTGTCTGGCAAATGGTACCACAGCATTAAAGCCAGGACCAACAGGCTACAGGACAGCTTTTTTTCTAAAGCCGTTAGACTTATAAATTCACATGTCTGTACATTGCAACGGAGTCATTTCACAAAGATTTTTACTCCTTCACGTTGAGGAACGAATGTAAGATTTAAATAGATTCAAATTCAAATTCCCTTGTCCAATGATTTTCCTTCATTATATCTATGTCATTTTCTGTAATTCTACCTTCACTCGTCAGTTTAAGATGGCGTTAGTGAAGCACAGCACTGACTTGCTAGTTGCAAACAAAACTATTAACTACTTTATTAATCACACTTCTTCTCAGAAATGATCACTGCAGTCAATAACCTGTAACTTCCCTTTCAGAGTTGAACTTTTGACCCACTTGTACAACCTGGTATATTTTGTGGTGTGAACTGAAGTTTCAAAGGTGCAGGATTGTGTGGCGTGGTGGGTACAGGCTGAATCAAGGTGCCAGGGCCCAAGCCCAAGATCACGGAATGAGCCAATATTTGGCTGTTGCTAGAACGGACTTGGAGATGGTTTGAAGAGGCAGAACTGAGGTGAAGCAGAGTCAAGGTGCCAGGTTCAAGTCTCTGCTTTTCGGCTGATTACTTTTTCCAACAAATACATTTAATATTGGATAATTTTTCTCAATGAATAACTGAACAGTATAATGTTTTTTTGTATTATTTATTTAATTTGGTTCTCTTTAACTTGCTTTAGAACTTGTATGAAGATCTGATCACATTTTAAGTCATATTTATGCAGAAATAGAGATAATTCTACAGGGTTCACAATCCTTCTAGCACTACTGTATACCTACTCATGGGGCAGAATTCTGGAGTAAAATCCAGAGCTGGAGTCCCTGAAGTAGTCCTGTGTTGAGTTCAACACTGAATGTTAATCCCTGCAATACCCAATACTGCTGGTGCCAAACTATATCAGTCTCTGCCATTCCTTTGGATTCATCAGCTGTGTGGAGAGCGGGCAACAAACAGCTTGCTCTCCGTATCATACTGCCCACACTTGCGTATCGTGTGGGCACAACAACCATGGTTGACTCCAACCAGTGAAGGGCCTCATTACAAAATAACACTGAAATAATCTAAGGTATGTTTGCTTCATTGATAACTAAATGGCTGACAATACAAATATAAATTCACATTATTTTTTTCTCAGGCCAGATTGTTTGAAATGGAGAAAGACAATAAATCTGTTCTTCAAGAACTTAGAGTAACCGAGATTCAGACATACCAGTTACAAAATGAATTGGAGAATCGCCAACAAAGCTGCGCTGAACTGGAGGCCCAACTCTGGAGTCTTAATGCAAGCAATTTACAACTTAAGTTTGCTATACAAGAAGAAGAACAAAAGTATTTGAAGTTGTTATCTGAAAATGAAAAATATCGTAAAAAAATGTTGGTTCACAAAGAAATGACTAGTCAGCTAGAAAATAGAACTCCAATCATGATGCAGCTAGAAGAAAAAATACAGATGGTCAAAGATTTAAAAGCAAAGAAAGAAGAACTAATAATAGATCTTATGAATCCTGAAGGGAATACAATAAAACAAGTACAGGTCTGAAAATTTCTCCCAAAATATTAAATAATGTGTTATACTTCTTTGTTATTTACCTTTTTTATCTGTTGTATATTGCTTTTATAATGAGCCTCGAGACCTCATACCTTTAAATATTGGCTCTTCCTTTGAGATCTAAACTTTCAATAATATTACTAGAAATTGAACTGTTAATGCAGTCTGGTAATTATTTTAAGCCACTAGATATACTATATTCTTCCCCCTGAAACTTAGCCATAGTCATTGAAAATAATAGGGCAACATATCAGATTTGTTTTAAGTTTTAAACAGCAAAATGTAAGCAGGCATATAGAAAAAGTCATATACCACTGTATCAGACTTTCTTCCATCTACATTCTTGAATTAAAAGTAAGCTGAAAAGATTGGAGTGAGTTAACCTCTTCAACAAATCAGAAATGTACAACTAAATCATCAGAGTCAATATTCCTGAAACCAGAAGCTGACCTGCCATTATTTAGCCTGCTGTACTGAGCAGGAGCCAAAACACTCAGTTAAAGATGACCATGTACTTCTTAGCATTTGTATGTTGAACCTCAAAGAATCATTAAGTTTTCTCTTCTACCATTGGGCAGAAGATACAAAAGCCTGAAAGCACATACCACAGACTCAAAAATGGCTATGACCTTGCTGTTATAAGACTATTGAATGGTTCCTAGTATGATAAAATTAGCTCTCCTCTACAATCACTCTGAACACCAGTTCCCCACAAGGCTGTGTACTCAGCCCCCTGCTGTACTCACTGTACACCCATGATTGTGTAGCCAAGTTTCCATCAAAATCAATATATAAGTTTGCTGATGACACCACAATTGTAGGCCGTATCTTGGGTAATGATGAGTTGGAGTACAGAGAGGAAATTAAGAACCTGGTGGCATGGTGCGAAGACAATAACCTATCCCTCAACGTCAGCAAGACGAAGGAATTGGTTGTTGACTTCAGAAGGAGTAGCGGACCGCACGACCCCATCTACATCAGTGGTACACAGGTGGAACAGGTCAAAAGCTTTAAGTTCCTCGGAGTGAATATCACAAATGACCTGACTTGGTCTAACCAAGCAGAGTCCACTGCCAAGAAGGCCCAACAGCGCCTTTACTTCCTGAGAAAGCTGAAGAAATTTGGACTGTCCCCTAAAACCCTCGCTAATTTTTATAGATGCACCGTAGAAAACATTCTTCTAGGATGCATCACGATGTGGTATAGAAGTTGTCCTGTCCAAGACTGGAAGAAGCTGCAGAAGATCGTGAACATAGCCCAGCACATCACACGAACCAGTCTTCCATCCTTGGACTCACTTTACACCACACGCTGTCGGAGCAGTGCTGCCAGGATAATCAAGGACACAACCCACCCAGCCAACACACTTTTTATCCCTGTTCCCTCCAGGAGAAGGTTCAGGAGCTTGAAGATTCCTATGGCCAGATTTGGGAACAGCTTCTTTCCAACTGTGATAAGTCTGCTGAACGGATCCTGACCCGGATCTGGCCGTACCTTCCAAATATCTGGACCTGACTTGCACTACCTTACTTTCCCTTTTCTATTTTCTAATTGTGATTTATAATTTAAATTTTTATTATATTTACTTCGATTTGTACTCCAGGGAGCACAAAGCACAGAATCAAATATTTCTGTGATGATTATACGCTCTAGTGTCAATTGTTTGGTGATAATAAAGTTAAGTATAAGTATTGACCTCACAGTCTACCATGTTATGACCTCACACCTTATAGTCTACCTGCAATGGACTTCCTCTGTAAGTGTTACATTTTATTCTGCATTCTGTCATTGGTTTACTCTGTACTACATCAATGCACTGCATAATGCATTTATCTCTATAGTGAGTTTGAAAGAGTTGTGGTATTCAAGATAAAATAAGGATGCTTAAGCTGGTGCCCATGTTGACATTGCTTCCATAGTACGTACACCATTGCTACAGTAAAGGTCCAGGGAGTTGTGATCGCTGTCTCCGAAACATTCACCCACCAAGAGATCTGTCACCTGACTAGGTTCATTGCCTAGTACTAGATCCAGTATGGCCTCTCCTTTAATTGGCATATTTACATATTGTGTCAGGAATCCATCTTGGACACACTTAACAAATTCTGCCCCATCTAAAGCATTTGCACTAAGAAAGTACCATTCAATATTAAGGAAGTTGAAATCAAATAAAACAACAACCTTGTTATTGTTCCACCTTTCCAAAATCATCCTCATGATCTGCTCTTCAGTGTTTCTGTTGCTATGGGGGAAGGATGGCGGGGACTCCATAGAATACTCTCAATAGGGTAATTGCTTCCTTCCTGCTTCTGTCTTCCACCCATGCTGACTCAGTAGTTGATATCTCCATGACATCCTCCCTTTCTGCAGCTGCGATACTATCCCTGATTAGCAGTCCACTCCTCCACACCTCTTACCACCATCTCTATCGTTTTTGAAACACTTAAACCCCAGAACATTTACCAGCCATTCTTGCCCTTGTGACACCCGTCTCTAATGGTAACAGTGCCATAATTCCATGTACTGACCCATGCTCTAAGTTCATTACCCTTGTTCCTGATACTTATTGCATTAAAAAGTCACACTTCAACCCATCCAACTGACTGCAATTATGCCTTTTCTACTGCCTATCTTTCCTTATTGTCTCTACATGCTGCAGCAACTGCCTCATCCATTAATCTATCACTCTGGTTCCCAACCCCTGCCAAACTAGTTTAAACCCTTACAAATAGCTCTAGCAAACCTGCCCACAAGGATTTTGGTCCCCCTCAAGTTCAGATGTAACACGTCCTTTCTCAGAAGATATCCTAACGATCCACAGATCTGAAACCCTACCTCCTACGCTAAGTCATTAGCCAACAATTCATCTGCCAAATCATCCTATTTTTATCCTTAGTGGTATGTGGCACAAACAGCAATCCAGAGATTATCACCCTGGAGGTCCTGCTTTTCAGCTTCCTAACTTGTTCCCTATATCCACTCTTCAGGATCTCCATCCCTTTTCCTGTATATGTTGTTGGTACCACTATGGACCACAACTTCTGGGTATTCACCCTCCCCTTTAAGAATGCTGTGGACCTGATCTGAAATGTCCCGACCCTGGTACCTAGGAAGCAACATCCAGCAGTCTCTTTCATGTCCACAGAAACTCTTGTTTGTTCCTCTTACTATTAAATCCCTTATCACTACCACTTTCCTCTTCCCCTTTCCCCTTCACTTCTGATCCACATAACCAGACAATGCCAGCTTTCCACTGGTAGGTAGTTTCCCCCATCAGTATCCAAAGCGGTATACTTGTTATTGAGGGGAATGGCTGCAGGGTACTCTGCACTATCTGCTTATTTCCTTTCCCTCTCCTGACAGTCACCCAGCTACCTTCCTCCTGCAACTTTCTGCTACTGCCTGTAAGGAGTTTGTGCATTCTCCCTGTGACCGCATAGGTTTCCTCCCACAGTCCAAAGCTGTACTGGTTGGCAGGTTAATTGATCATTGTAAATTGTTCTGTGATTAGGTGAAAATTAATATTGGGGGATTGATGGCAGCGTGGCGCAAAGGGCCGGAAAGACCTAGTTCACGCTGTATCTCAATAAATAAATAGACTTGGGTGTGACTATCTCCCTACAGCTCTTATCTATCACCTCCTCATTCTCCCATATGAGCTGATGGTCATCCAGTTTCATCTCAGTTCCCTAACTCAGTCTGTAAGGAGTTGCACCTAGGTGCACCTCTGCAGACGTAGCAATCATGCGGACTGGAGGTCTCCAGGATCTCCCACATCCTCCATAAAGAGCACATCACCGACCTGGGATCTATTCTCAGGACTCTAGCTGGGAATTTTTTTTTTTAATTAATAAAAATCTCAATCTAGCCTCTGCCACTTCTCATCAAAGCCTCAGCTCCCCATACCAATTCTGACACACTCCCACAATGACTACCTCACTTCTTTTATTGGCCCATGCCAAGTGCTCAGTAGCTCAAGCTCCGCAGAAGGTCCTGCCAGGCCTCACACACTTTTTGAATCTGTGCCTAAACTCCACAAGCAACAACTTCTGCGATTTCAAGCTCCCTTTGATCATCTGTTGGATTAGTGAGGAATTGCCAGATACAGTACTTTTCCTCAGCATATGGATGAAGAACCTTGTTGCCACTGCAAGGAAGACAAGGCTAAAGGCTAAGTAATATGTCAGAATCTACATCCTGCACTCTGGATTCAGTGCAACTAATGCTTAAATGACCTAACCAGCTAAGAATAGTTAAATACAATTTATACACAGACACCTGTATTCTTGTTGCAGGAGAAAAGAGGTAAACATAAGGGAGATAAAGATCTCTAGCGGTCCATCTCCTTGCATTTGGAGATCAGTGGTGCTTAAGTATCTCCCAGCATTTAGTAATCATGGAAAAAATGTGAATGAGGAGTGGAGGGTGTCTCTCACTTCCATTATGACACAAACGTTCATGACCCATGTGTCAAATAACACTCAGGTATTAATTTGATTAAAAAGTGTAGAATGGGATCACCTTAATGATTATTTGCAACATTCTTACCAGTATCAATTTGTGGAACTGCAATGGACTGCAGTTATTGTAATGAGGAAGTCCTGATGCAGGGTCTTAATCTCGCTGACCATTCCTTTACTTACACAGATGCTGCTTGACCTGCTAATTTCTTCCATCTGTCTGGGGTTTTTCCCCTCCAGTGTCAATTTGTGTGGAAAAATACTTTTATGCTTGCTGTAGAAGTCAGTGGACATTAAAGAATCCTGTTCCTGCATTCTGATAATGGGGTGTCTTCGCATTTATAGATAGTGAATTTTTATTAAGTGACTCACACTTCACAGATGAGCATTGAAAGTAGTGGAAAATCAATATTAGAGGAACAGCTCTGAACGAGCTCTAGTCAGTTGGATATATGCAGTTCCTTTGGGTTGTAGATGAAGTGGAGAACCACTAAGCAGGAGCAGACATGTTTGAATGCATCAACAAGCATACAAAGCCACGATTTGTAAAGATAATGGAGGAATTCACCTCGAGAATGAGTGGGATAATCTAATGGGTCACTTTCATAATGTTTCCTTTCATAAAGGGTATGACCAACTAACAACTGAGTCCATGTATGCTTTTGTCATGGTATATAAACTTGAATGACAAAATGACAACACCATAAATAGGATATTGCCTACCTTAACCTTGGCCTTACTTCACTTACATGTTTCAGCACAACATATGTGACATTCAGTTTAACTGTGGAGACAGGGAAGTACAACATTCAAAGACCTCCAAACCACACAGGATATCAAGTGAGACCATCTTTTGAAACCAAAGTGGGAAAACAGAACATAAGATGATAGAAATCTAAAATAGCAGAAAATGCTAACTTGAAATGTTAACTCTGTTTCTCCTCCTTCAAATACAGGAGGGACAGTGGTCACCATTGCTTTTCCTGAGAGATTGTGATGATTATAGCACACTGGAACAACTTTAGTGAACCCTGCATTAATCATGGCATTCCAACCAGAAATGTGAATAGAAGGTGTTTTGCTTTCATCTCCTTCCCCGTCTTTTTTATTCTCATACATTCTACCCCATACCATCCCTTTTACACATCACCTTCCATAATGTTTGACAAGGTTCTTAACATTTCACATTGCTTCCCCAGCAAATGCAAGGCCCACCGTTGTTCAGCGTTTTATCTAGTGCACTGTAACCATTCTGGTGATCCTAACTGGGACTACCATCCTGAAACTTGCCCAGTCCCACATTTGGTGGAGATGTAACACTCATATCAGTACCAGTGTGTTTCACTAGTGTCATAAGGCATGTCTATATTGTAATTCCCACAAGGGATTTCTACTGTAAATTTGCAGTAAAAACATAGTTGCATGAAAACACTTGTATACACAACTTTGGAGCTTGCACATTTATAGAAACACTCATAGTTGGTGAATGCTCCTTGAGGTTCTAAGGGTGCATAAATTGCAATAAGTTCTGACAATGGAAGACTGCCTAAAGTTCAAGGCTAAGGATCCCTTAATTTAACCTGAGTACCATCCATAAGCAGTTAATATGGGGAGCCCAGAAAAGATGTAGACCATTGAAAGGTAATGGCATTACAGACAATAATAATGCTTGGACAGTGAGTCCAAGACAATTGCCTGAAGTGATACCTTGAGACATATTCATATTTCTTTGGGATATCAACTCTGTATCCATACACTCTGTTTTTCATGGCTATATAGTTTTCAAGCTGCATCTCTGCTGTTGGCTCCATTTTTGAAATATTTTTCCAAACACAGGTAGTCTACTAATTGTTTTTTGGACATTGTTTGGAAATAGTATTGGATTCCATTATGACTGCACATACAGCTGAATAATGTAAAATGTTTTTGTAGCTATGAAAAATTAGTTTCTGGTCTAAATCCGCAGGTTACTGGCACAAGGATAGTCATACTTAGCACCTTCAAAGAAAGAAGTGAATATCACACATACACACAGACAAAACATTGGAGGAACTCAGCAGCCCAGATAGCATCTATTGAAACAGTCAACATTTCAGGGTGAGACCCTTCATCAGGACTGGAAAGAAAGGGGGAAGATGCCAGAATGAAAAAGAGGGGGAAGGGGAAGGAGGATAGTTAGAAGGTGATAGGTGAAGTTTGGTAGGTAGGAAAGGTAAAGGGCTGGAGAAGGAATCTGATCGGA
The DNA here is from genome assembly GCF_048418815.1 of Hemitrygon akajei. Classification (NCBI taxonomy): domain Eukaryota; kingdom Metazoa; phylum Chordata; class Chondrichthyes; order Myliobatiformes; family Dasyatidae; genus Hemitrygon; species Hemitrygon akajei. The sequence goes on from NC_133128.1 coordinate 89,874,997, forward strand.
GAAAAGAGTGGACTGTGGGAAAAAGAAGAAGGGGAGGGGACCCATAAGGACGTCAGAAGAGGTAAGAAGCCTGAGTGGGAAATAGAAGAAGAGGGGAGGGAGAGGGAAATATATATTTTTTACCAGAAGGAGAAATTGATTTTCATGCCATCAGGTTGAATAGCACACTCCTATCATTCTTAAGAGTATGTCCTATAGTACAAATTGGAAGAGACTTGCTACAAGAGATTAGAGGCTAGCTTTTTGTTAAAATTTTGCTCTGTTTCTACTTCTCAACTAGTGAAATTGAAAACAGCCCCTTTCTCAAAGTTTGAGGAGCCTATAAAAACTGAAAATTCATCAGAGATACTCCTGGTTTTCCTCTAGAACTTTGTCAGATTTATGACAGAAATTCTAATTATCTGCATATGAAGGATTTTCAACAATGCACTGTACTGCAGCCACAAAGCACATATTTCATATCACGTAAATTTGTTTCTGAGTCTGAAGAAATTGCTTGTACGCTCATTCAGAAGTGCTATCTAAAATCCTTTAGTAAACATGTTTTCCCATAAAGATCGTGTGCATTGCATAGTTCTGATCACATAGATTGCCTGAAGAGTATTTTATCCAATTATAACTTTAACGCATTAACCACAACTTCTGATGGAACTGGAAAGCAAAAGCAGAAAGGCATTGTGGAAAGTATCATCCAGAAAGCAATATTAATTCATAAGAAAGTTGATCTTATCCTGACAGACATTCGTTTTGGATGAACAGAAATAATTAAAAGGAGCATTATTCTTTTTAATCATATCTAAGCACAAGGGCATGAAGTTACATTTATTTAATATGTACAGATTATTCTTCCTTTGATTAATGAAATTTTGAAATAGTTTGTTGAGATGTGGATTTAGCTCTGCTAGAATTCTGGTGCTAATTTACAAAAATTCCTATTTTCAGCTTGCTGATCAGTGGCACTTCCTACAGAACCCAATAATGAGCTAGAAATGAAATGAGAATAGAGAAAATTGAGTTAGCTGTTGATTCAGTGATATTTCTTCTGTGTGTAAAATTGCTGGTGGTACTTTTATTACTCAAGCATTGGTTCTGGAAAGACCAGCATTTATTTTCTACAATGTCCTATTTGAAGCTGTTTTTTGGTTTGTCAGTCCTATCAATGATGACATCTACAGGTTTGTGCTAGAGGAAGTTCAGAGTATTCACATTTATTTTTGTATAAGACTTCTGATTGATTAAGCTATGCGAAGGTTAACAGAGTTTCGACACCTCGTCAGATATATGTGAGGAGGGTTTTCTTTGGATGACTGGGCATATTTTTATCTTTCTCATTTTCATTGCCTTGGTCAATATGCCATCAATTTTGATGAAGTTAGTATATTTTGTAGTAGCAGTTTGGTACAACTGAGTAGCTTGCTTGTCAAATTCAGAGGCCAGTTGAGAATCATCCACATTGCTGGTTAAACCTAGTACATTTGGACAACAAGCAGCAGACTGAAAGAGAAAATAGACTGCATCGTATCCGGAAAGATTCTCATACTGCTCATCTACAAGACCATTTATCTGTGGATTACACAAATCACACATATCTGAGGAAGTAGTGGCTGAGTTGTGACTTCTTGAACTCAGTAGAAAAGTAATTCAAGTTCAGTACATTTCTGCTTTTGACTCATGAAAGTGATTGGAAAATCAATGAAACTGATCTCAGAAGTAAAGCATGCTATACAGGTGCCACTTTTAATGCTGCTGACTGGGGGCAAATTTTCATTTGATGGATTTTTAAGCTTCAGGGTCATTGCAAACTGTCATTGAAAATTCAATGTAAATGTGCTATTCTGTACTACAACAATGTGCCCTTAATACATATAGGATTCCAATATGTATCAGTGATTTATATTTGTATAGCACAATCTTAGTGTAATATTTAGAATAAAAGAATTCTATTTATACAGTGCCTAGTGTGACCTCAGGATGTCACAAAGTGCTTTAGAACAAATTAAACTTTTCCAATGTATTCATTGTTGGGGCACAATAATTATACACATTTTTATAAGAAAGAATACAGTTAGAACAAAAAGAACAGAGTCAATTTTAGTACTAAGTGTTCAAAGTGGTCAAAGCATTGCTAAACTGTAGTATCCTCCAGTACTTTCGCGATTATTCCTGGAGTGGGATTTAAATTCACATTATGTTTTATATTTTTGGTTCTAGAGAAACTGAGTTAATTTGGAGTAAAGAAGATGCTTAAGGTTTTTACAACTATTGTCTGGTGTAGAATAGTATTCCCTTGGGAACTAATTGGAGGTGAGATGAATGACAGTTTGAGTTATAGAGGAGTTTTAATGCCAAAGATAACTTGAATACATTTAAATGTTCATTCAATCACTTTTGCATTTCTGTGTTAGTGTTGGAGATGGCACTGATTCTCTGTCAGTTCAGTACACACGTCTACACGATTCCACCATAGAACATAGAAATTTACAACACATTACAGGCCCTTCAGCCAATGTTGTGCCAACCATGTAACCTACTTTAGGAGACTGCCTAGAATTTCCCTAGCGCATAGCCCTGTTTTTCTAGTTTGGAAAACCCAGAGGAGGGTTTCCCAACCTGGCATCCTTGAAGCCCTTGGTAAGGGTCCATGGCGTAAAAAAAGTTGGGATCCCTGCACTAGAGTGCTTTCAGTTTTCAGCACATGGTGTTCTCTGCTCCTCAGTTTACCCAGATGTTAATCTTTCAGATAATGCTGCCAGTCTCCAAGGCCAACATATGGGCATCCTTCAAGATATTGTTGCCACAACAACAATATTTCATGCAATACAGTAAAACTAAAGAACTGATTGACTTCAGAAAGGGGAAGGAGGGTGGAAGAGACAACAGCTTTAAAATCCTTGGCCTTGACATATCAAATGGCTTCCTTGGAATCAGCACTTAAATGCAATCACAAGGGAGGCATTCCAGTATATTTACTTTCCTAGGATATTAAGAAGATTCATTTTATCACTGAACACTAACAGATTGATATGGATGTATTCTTGAACGTATCCTGACTGATTGGGATCTGGTACAGCAATTCAAATACATAAAAGTGTAAGAAGCTGCAGAGAGCAGTGGATTCTGCCCAATACATCACTGGCACATCCCTCCCCACCAACAGGAGGTGCTGCCTCAAGAAGATAACATCACTGTCAAAGATACCCACCATCCAGGCCACACAGCTACTATTGGGCAGGGAGTATAGAAGCCTGAAGTCCCACATCATACTTCCCTTGGACCATTTGGTTCTAGAACCAATCGGAATAACTTTAATCCCTTCATTTTAGTAACACTATGACCACTTTGATCGCTTTACACTCAAAGGACTTCTTGTTTTAATTCTGTTCCATCTTGAAAAGAAGTGTGTTTAATTTATGTTTTTCTCGTGAATGTTGCTCATTTGACGCTATGTGCCAGTGATGTTCCTCAATAACTTTCTCACCTGCGCACAGAAGCATGTGACAATAACCTCGACTTTCTTCTGCTTGCTACTTAGATAACAATTCAGTGCATGATGTTAGCACATTGGAATTGCTGGAATGTACAAAAATTCTCAGTTCAAATTCAGGCACTCCTAGTATGCTATGTTTACATTTTTATAGCTGAATAGACAGAATTATTTTCTAAAACAACAAAATAGATAGAAACCTTAATAAATGTTGATAGAGTATTTTTATATATGTACTAATTTTGCCCTCACTGCAAAATTAAAGAAATTGGGATGTTTTAGAATTTTCAAAATTCAATTAATGTCTATTTAAAGGATTATTTTTTATTTATTTAAACAGGGAGAAATTATAGAATTAAAGGCTAAAATATCAGAAATAAAAGTCGTGATTAATGAAAAATCTGTTCAATTAAGCAAGGAACAAGAAAATCAGATTCATCTTAAGAAAGAAATTGAGGTAAGCTAAGGTACATGGAAACTAATTTTCAGGTTGATGGGTTGGAGCATGTTGAAAGAGTCTGATACAAATTAAACATTGTGAAATGCAATGCCAGTCTGCCACTTGTACTCCTTCAGATTTGTGTTCGCAGTGGCAGATAATAATATTTGACCAGGTCCTATTCTCAACAAGTGGGTTACCAAGGACCTCGGGCTTTGTTAGTAATATCTTGTATTTCCAAAGGTTAGCTCATAACATTTCTAACAGAGGTGATGCTGAAATGAAGTAAAAGTATTTAAGATTAAGCAACCCCAGCCTGGCCAAATTTGAACTTTCTATGTAACAGAACATAAAGCATTCTAAACATGTTAATACTGGCTCTGATATTCAGTTTTGGAGAACCCAACATTTTTTTGCCATTACAAACAAACATCAAGTTTCCTTTTCTCTTTCTCTGGAAAGTCAATAAACAGTAACTCAAGGATGATCTTCCGTGTGCTAATCAGGCAAAAAAATGTGAACAAGGTGCAGTTAAATATGTGGCTTAGGAGCTGATGCAGGAGAGAGGGTTTCAGGTACACAGATCATTGGATTCTCCTACATGACGTATGGATTCTGTAGAATAAGGACTGGTTGCAACTAAACAGGAAGGGCACCAATATCCCTGCAGGGAAGTTCGCTCATGCTACTTGGGAGGGTTTAAACTAGCATGGCAGAGATGTAGGAATCAGAGCAGCAAGTCAGTAGCTGGAGAGTTTGTAGGGAAAGTAGGGGGTTAAATCTGTTCCTGTGCTGTATATTCCTGTAATTTTATAATAAATAATGCCTAACAATGGGGGATATATATTGAATTTGAACAAGGTATTTGTATACAGGTGGTAAGTGTGTTGAATGTTAGAAAGCAATCACTATTATAGGTGTCTGAAGGCAGAGTTGTGTGATTATTAAGTCTTGAATATAAATGAAACACATGCTTACAGATTGCTTAAAAAGATATAATTCTGTTTCTTTTGAAATGTTTATAATTGGATGCAAACTTTTATAATATTCCATGTAAATATGGTATTGATGCAACCCATTACACAGAGCCTTCATTCAAGAGCAATAATTAATTGACACTAAAATTCTTACAAATTCACAACAGGACAGTCTAAAACTTAGGTTATGCTACCTCTTTAGATAGAAATAATAAATAGATCTCTAAATATCATAGCCTAAATCAGGAATAGAGATAGATTTTCAATCAATTGACAGAAACCTACACAAATTAATGACACGTGTCTCTTAGCACTGTAGAGTAACTTCATGTAAATTTACATGCATACTTTTTAAAAGTTTCTAAACCTACTAAATATAATCATAAACAGACTTCAGTTTCAAGCAATTAAAATGCTGATTGAATGTGCTCTTAAAGTATACTAAAAAGGCATTTAATAATTTGACATAGGAATATATTCAATGAAATAAGGAAGCGTCAGATACTGGTAGCCCTGTTGTGAAAGCTGGTGTACAGATCTGCTCTACATGAATCTAGAGCCTTTCCATGCAAATAGATGACTGAAGATTTCTATCATTATGATAACCTTGCAGTAAGATGACATTATCCACAGAAATGCCTGGTTATGCAAACTCAGCATTTCGTATGATCAACTTCTAACAATAACAAGGTACCAGTAGAAATTTCTTGATCTCCACACACTTCAAAAGGAACTCAACTTTCCAGCTGATAATCCTCAGATAGGTACCATGGTATACAAACATACTAATGACGAATGTTAAAGAAACCAAACCAAGATTGTGAAATTAATATATTTATACAAAATTACATTACAGAGATTACTTCACATCCAGATGAACAGAATGCCTGGTGTTGACTCTTAAATACGTTTTCATTAAAATTATCCTTGGATCAATTAAACATCAAGGCAAATGCTTTTGACTAATTCTGGTGCCTAATTAATGCAGTTTGCAGGTGATGATTAGCAGGGATTTTCATTCCAAACACTGCGATCTTTTTGCAAGAGAGACAGAGATCCTAATAATACAATATTTATAATTCTTCCATCATTAAGTGCACAAGAGAGTATTAACTATGGATAATTAGCTTGCACTTGAATTTTCTGTCTTGGCTGACTACCTGTAGTGTGGTCATCGAGTCGAGTAAGATGTGGGTTAGGGGTTGTGTACTGGTGGGTCTTAGGATGGCTGTAGAGACTGATCTGGCATCCACATATTCTGGTGCAGAATGGACACAAATAATTGTGGCTGTGGTTAGTGGTCAAATCTTCTGGTTGTTCATTCTCTCCTTTCGCAACTGCTACTTGTTCTCTGCAGCACAGCAGAGGTTGCTCTCATGTAGCACAACTCCGTCTTGTAAAGATTTTGTCCAGGTGCATCTATTCAATGTAATGTCTTCCCAGTTTTTAGATGTAATGTTGAAATTCTTCAAACTGATTTTGATGTATATTTGAAGTGTTTCCTTTGCCCACCAGGAGTTCGCTGACCTTAAACTCAGAGTAAAGAATTTGTTTGGGGAGACGTAAGTTAGCCTTACAAATTACATGACCTATCCAACAGAGTTGGTGTTGCTTTATGTGGTAGAAATGCTGTTCCCGGTGGCCTTTTCCAGTTTGATAGTGTTAATGCCTCTGTCCTTCCAGATGATTTTCAAACCTTTCATAAAGTTCTTTGGTGGTATTGTTTCAGGGCTTTCAAATGTCTACTGTAGGTGGTCAATAACTCAGTTCCATACAGTAATGTAGGAAGGAGAGCTGCTCTATAGACCAAAAGTTTTGTTTGGACCTATAGGCTCTGTCTTGGAAGACTCTTTTTCTTAATCTTGCATAGGCTCCACCAGCACTACTCAGATGGAGATGATCTCTGAGTCAATGTCTGCTTTTGAGGAGAGAATGCTGCCAGTGTAGGGAAAGTGGTCTACATTTTCAAGGGCAATATCTACCTTTTATGGAGGGATGGATAGATGGCTGGTTGGGTGGAGGCTGATATAGGACCTTTGTCTTTTTTATATCCACAAGACCCAGAGCACAATATGCCTTTGCAAATGTATTCAGGATACATTGGAGACCTTCTTCAGAGTGTGCTGTAATGGCATCATCCACATACTGAAGCTCCATGATAGTGGTTGTTTTGTATTTGAGTAATGTTGTAAGTATATTGTTTGATTGAGTTAAATAATTCATTACAGCTTATATGTAAAGTTACAAGAATTACATACATCACGATGGTATCACATGATACAAGTGCACCTCACTTAAAGAGAAAATAAACTAAGTTAGACTCACATTCCCTGCTCTCATGTATTCCTTTTAATTAGTTTAATGTTTTGTAGTAACAAAATCTAACAATAGTGGTACTGATCTGGTTCTTGGCCTTGAACTGGTTGAGGTTGAAAAGCCTGTTGTCCATTCAGTACATAATTAGGATATCCTGTGGCCAATGAGGCGAAAGATGGCAAATAGCATGGGTGCAATGATACAGCCCCGTTTGACTCCTGTCTTCACCGTGAGGGTTGACATGCCATTGTGCAATAGCCTTGGAGAGGAAAACTGCAATCATTGCCAGAGAACTAAGGAGATGCCAGGTTGACCTAGCTGCTCTTTCTGTAACCAGTCTGGCAGGTGAAGGGCAGCTGAGGGTGGAGAAAGGTGGTTACACCTTCTTCTAGATGGGGGAGATAACTAAGGATCCAGGATCCATGATGTTGGATTTGCAAGAAGGAATCCGAATTTTCCATGGGGATCAGTGAATGTCTCAGAACAATCTGCTTGGTGCTTGCCAACAACCAGATGGCAACCATTGTGAGCACTAATGCACCAATTCTGGACTCAAATGTGTATGAAAAAGAGGCCACCTATACTTGCCTAGACATGAAGGTATCAAGCATTCCCAAGGAGGATAAGATTTTTTTACTCCTCATGTATGTAAAAGATGTAAGAAATAAAGTCAATTCAATTCTTCGGGAAATTAGTGCCAGGGTCTGTTGGGACTTCAACCTTTGGAAGAGTACCATAGGAAAGGAAAGCATAAGCAAGATCAACTCAAATGGAATACTACTTTTCACTAAATGTGCTGAACACAATTTTATCATCACGAACACTCTCTTCTTCCAGATAAGCTCTCTGATGTATACTATCAAGGCTGACTACCTATGAATGTAATGACTGTACAAATGATAATTAAGGTGCATTTAATAGATGTATTGCCTAGAAGTGTTAATTAGTCTTAAAGGTCTACTCTTGATCTACCTGCATCTGCAACGTGATTCTTAGGTAGTTGCCATGATGCTTTTATCTGGTGAATTTTTAAGTTAAGTCAGAGGAACATATCCCAGCTGTGACTGTTTGATTTGTATTTGTCCTCTCAGTTTTGGATTCCACAGGGAACTCATTTTCAGTACCTTTTTTAAGGTAGGATACATTCTTGTACTCCAAACAGTGCAAGGAAGGCATACTTGATTGATTCCAGGAAGATCATAAGATATAGGAGAAGAATTAGCTCATCCAGCCAATTGAATCTGCTCTATCATTCAAACATGACTGATTATTTTTGAACTCATTCTCCCACCTCCCCATTAACTCCCTTACCAATTGAGAACTAATCAATCTCTGAATTAAGTGCATCCAATGAGTTGACCTCCATAATCCACTGTGGTGAATTCCCAGATTCACCACCCTCTCGATGAAATCCTATGTTGGATCTGGTTTCTGGATTTAATAAACATAACAGTTGTTATAAACACAAGATATTCTGCAGATACTGGGAATCCAGAGCAACACACACAAAATGCAGGAGGAACTCAGCAGGTTAGGCAGCATCTATGGAAATTTAAAACCAGCCATAGATGTTTCAGCCCAAGACCCTTCTTCAAGAATAGAAAGGAAGGAGGAAGACTCCCGAATAAAAAGGTGGGAGGGAGGGGAAGGAGGATTAAGTAGAAGCTGATAGGTGAAGCCAGGTGAGTGGGAAAGGTGAAGGGCTGGAGAAGAAGGAATCTGATAGGGAAGGAGAGTGGACCATGGAAAAAAAGGGAGGAAGGAGGGGTGCCAGTGGGAGGTGAGGAAAAGAGGTAAGAGGCCAGAGTGGGGAATAAGAGAAGGGAGAGGGGGATAAAGAAAGGAAAAGAAATTACCAGAAAAGAAATCAATGTTCATGCCAACAGGTTAGAGGCTACCCACATGGAATATAAGGTGTTGCTCATCCACTTAGAGAGTGGCTTCATTGTGGCAAAGGATGAGGTGTGGATCAATATGTTGGAACAGGAAAAGGGATAGGAATTAAAATGGTTGGCCACTGGAAAATTCCACTCTTGGCAGATGGAACAGAAGTGCTTGATAGTATGTTGGGGCTCACCAATATAGAGAAGGCCACATCTGGAGCACCAACAGATGACCCCAAAAGATTCCCAGGTGAAGTGTTGCCTCACCTGGAAGAAGTCTTTGGGACCCTGAATGGAGGTGAGAGGAGGCAAATGGGCAAGTGCAGCATTTCTCTAGCCTGCAGGGATATGTGCTGTGGGGAAGAAGATTTTGGTGGTGTGTTTTTGGCCTTCATAGCTGCCTACGGCAAAGAATTCCACAGTTTCACCACTCTGGCTAAAGAAATATCACCTCATCTACCTTATAAAAGAACTCTCCTCTATTCTGAGGCTGTGTCCTCTGGTCTTAGACTCTCCCACCATAGACAACATTCTCTCCACATCCACTCTATCAAGGCTATTCACCATTCAATAGGTTCCAATGTGGTCACCCCTCATTCTTCTGAATTCCAGTGAATACAGACCCAAAGTCATCAAAAGCTCTTCATATGACAAGCCATTCAATCTTGCAATCATTTTTGTGAACCTCCTTTGAACTCTCTCTGGTTTTAGCACATCCTTTCTAAGATAAGCATCCAAAACTGCTCACAATACCACAAGTGAGGCCTCTCCAATGTTTTATAAAGTCTTAACATTACGTCCTTGCTTTTATACTCTAGTCCTCTTGAAATGAATGCTAACATTGCATTTGCCTTCCTCACCACAGACACAACCTGCAAATTAACATTTAGGGAATTCTGCACAAGGACTCCCTTTCCAAATCAATTTTTGTATCTTCTCTCCATTTAGAAAATAGTCAACCCCTTCATTTCTTCTACCAAAGTGCCTGACCATACACTTCCTGACACTGTATTCCATCTGCCATTACTTTGCCCATTCTCCTAATCTGTCTAAGTCCTTCTGTTCCCTCTCTACTTCCTCAAAGCTACCTGCCCCTCCACCTATCTTCATATCATCTGCAAACCTTGCAAACAAAGCCATCAATTCCATCATCCAAATCATTGACATATGGCGTAAAAATGATAGATACCAACTCAGACCCCTGTGGAACACCACTAGTCATTGGCAGCCAACAAGAAAAAGATCCCTTTATTCCCACTCTTTGTCTCCTGCCAATCAACCACTGCTTTATCCATACTAGAATATTTACTATTATACCATGGGCTTGTAATTTGTTAAGCAGCATCATGTGTAGCACCTTGTCAAAGGCCTTCTGAAAATCCAAATACACAACATCAACTGATTCTCCATTGTCTATCCTGCCTGTTATTTCTTCAAAGAATTCCAACAGATTTGTCAGGTAGGATTTTCTCTTGAGGAAACCACGCTGACTACAGCATATTTTATCATGTGCCTCCAAATACCCCTAGACCTTATCCTTAATTGACTCCAACATCTGACCACTGAGGTCAGACAAACTGGCCTATAGTTTCCTTTCTTCTGACCCTCTCTCTTCTTGAAGAGTGCAGTGACATTTGCAATTTTCCAGTCCTCCGGAATCATTCCAAAATCTAGTGATTCTTGAAAGATCATTACTAATACCGCCACAGTCTCTTCAGTCAGCTCTTTCAGAACTCTGAGGTGTACCTTATCTGGTCCAAGTGACTTGTCCACCTTCAAACCTTTCAGTTTCCCAAGAACCTTATCTCTAGTTATGGTATCTTCACACACTTCATAACCCATGAATACTGATGCAAAATATTTATTTAATTTGTTCGCCATTTTGTTGTCCACAATTACTACCTGTCTAGCGTCTTTTTCCAGCAGTCTTTGCAGCACTTGGAAAATACTGGAGGAACTCAGCAGGCCAGGCAGCATCTATGGAAAAGAGTACAGTTGACATTTCAAGCCGAGACCCTTCAGCAGGACTGGGGGGAAAGAAAGAGATGTGTAGAGTTAAAAGTGGGGGGAGGGGAGGGAGAAATTCAAGGTGATAGATGAAACCAGAAGGGGAAGGGATGAAGTGAAGAGCTGGGAAGTTGATTCATGAAGGAGCTACAGGGCTGGAGAAGGGAGAATCAAATAGCAGAGGATAGAAGGCCATGGAAGAAAGAAAAGGGAGGAGGAACACCAGAGAGAGGTCATGGGTGGGCAAGGAGATAAGATGAAGAGAGGGAAAAGCAGGTAGAAAATGCTGAAGGGAGTTTGAGGAATCGATGTTCATGCCGTCAGGTTAAAGGCTACCCACACAAAATATGAAATATTGTTCCTCCAACCTGAGTGTGGTCTCGTTGCAACAGTGGAGGATAGACATGGATAGACATATCAGAATGGGAATGGGAAGTGGAATTAAAATGGATGGCCACTGTGAAATCCCGCTTTTTCTGAAAGGTGGAGCGTAGATGCCCAGTGAAACGGTCTTCCGATCTACATCAGGTCTCACCAATATACAGGAGGCCACACTGGGTGCACCGGATACAGTATATGACCCCAACAGACTCACAGGTGAAGTGTCACTTCACCTGGAAGGAACATTTGGGGTCCTGAATGGTAGTGAGGGAGGAGGTGTAGGGGCAGGTGTAGCACTTGTTGTGCTTGCAAGAATAAGTGCCAGGAGGGTGATCATTGGGGAGGGACGAACGGACAAAGGAGTCATATAGATCCCTGCGGAACGCAAAAAGTGGGAGGAGGGGCGGGAGATTTGGAGATGGCGGAAGTTGCAGAGGTTACGTGCTGGACATGGAGGCTGGTGGTGTGGTAGGTGAGGACATGAGGAACTTGTACAGCTAAGGTAAGAAATTATTGAAATAGGGATAAGCTAGTTAATAGGCTACATAATTAAAACAATTACATCATGTGGGTAATGTGCTAATACCTAGCCAATTAAAAATGAGAAAGGTGATAAACCATTAGTTTAGCTGCTATACCACTTTCAGTCAGTGAGTGGGGATGAACCATCACATACTGTGAAAAATACATGTTTGTTAAGAAGTACAAATTTTATAAAAAGTATTAAAGAAAGTAGTGCATGTCCTGGGTGATAGGGGTCTCTGATGATGGATGCTTCTTTCCTGCGCCAGTGTTTCATGTAGATGTGCTCAATGGTGAGGAAGGCTTTACCTGTGATGGACTGGGCCATATCCACTACTTTTTGTAGGATTTTTGTTCAAGGGTATTGGTGTTCCAGCCAGTCATATCGACTGTGATGCAGCCAGTCAATATACTCTCCACTACACATCTATAGAAGTTAAAGTTTTAGATGTCATGCTAATTCTCTACAAACTCCTAAAGTTTAGAGGTGCTGCTCTCTTCATAATTGCACTTGTATGCTGGTCCCAGCTCATCAGCAAACTTGAACATGACATTGGAGTGGTGCTTAGCCACACAGTCATAAGTGTAAAGTGAGCGGAGCAGGGTGCTAAGAACACAGCCTTGTGGTGCACCTGTGCGGATGGATGTCACGGAGGAGATGTTGCTAATCTGAACTGTCTGGGGTCTACAAGTGAGGAAATCGAGGATCCAATGCACAAGGAGGTATCGAGGCCAAGGTCATGATTGGTTTTGAGGGGATGATGCAATTGAATGCTGAGCTGTAGTTGATAAGAGCATCCTGATGTATGCACCTTTGCTGTCCAGTGGTCTCAAGGCTGAGTGAAGAGCCAACAAAATAGTATCTGCTGTGGACCTGTTGTTCTGGTAGGCAAATTGGAACAGATCAAAGTCACTTCTCAGGCAAAAGTTGATATATTTCATCATCAAGCTCAGAAAACATTCCATCACTGTGGATGTAAGTGCGACTTGGTGACAGTCATTGAGACAGGTCACCATGCTCTTCTTGGGCACCGGAATAATTGAAGCCTGCTTGAAGCAGGTGGGTACCTCAGATTGCTGAAGCAAGAGGTTAAGGAGCTCAGTGAATACTCCAGCCAGAGGATCAGCAGCATTAAATGTCTGTACATTAACATATGTGATGATTGTCCTGGGCTGAATACATAGATCCAATCATAAGAAAAATGTGCTAGCGTACTTACTGTCTTAAAAAGTAAAGGAGATTAAGCATGTCACCGACTACTCTAACAAACTTCTACAGATGTATTATTTAAAGTATCCTGATTGGTTGCATCATTGTCTAGTTCAGCAGTTTTTAGGAACATAAGATGCTGCAGAGAGTAATGGATGCAGTCAGTAAATGACTGACATCCCTTCCCACTATTGGTAGTATCTATGTGAGGCAATAACATCCATCATCAAAATTCCCCAACATCCAGACCACGCAAGGTTCTCATAGCTACTGTCGGGTAGGAGATATAGAAGCCTGTAGTCCCACACATCCAGGTTCAATAATAGCTACTTCCCTTCAACCGTACAGTTCTTGAATGAACATACATAACTCTAACCACTATCTCAGTATAATAACACTATTACCACGTTGCTAACTGCATTCCATTGGACTTTTTTGTTTGTTGCTTAAATATTATTCAAGACAAGTCAAGTCAAGTCACTTTTATTGTCATTTTGACCATAATTGCTGGTACAGTACATAGTAAAAATGAGACGTTTTTTCAGGACCATGGTGTTACATGACACAATACAAAAACTAGACTGAACTACACAAAAAAAAACACACAACTACACTAGACTACAGACATACCCAGGACCTCATAAAGTCCACAAAACAGTACAGGCATTACAATAAATAATAAACAGGACAATAGGGCAGTAAGGTGTCAGTCCAGGCTCTGGGTATTGAGGAGTTTGATAGCCTGGGGGAAGAAACAGTTACATAGATTGGTCATGAAAGCCCGAATGCTTCGGTGCCTTTTCCCAGACGGCAGGAGGAAGAAGAGATTGTATGAGGGGTGTGTGGGGTCCTTCATAATGCTGTTTGCTTTGCGGATGCAGCATGTAGTGTAAACATCCGTGATGGCGGGGAGAGAGACCCCGATGATCTTCTCAGCTGACCTCACTATCCGCTGCAGGGTCTTGCGATCTGAGATGGTGCAATTTCTGAACCAGGCAGTGATGCAGCTGCTCAGGATGCTCTCAATACAATCCCTGCAGAATGTGATGAGAATGGGGGGTGGGAGATGGACTTTTCTCAGCCTTCACAGAAAGTAGAGATGCTGCTGGGCTTTCTTTGCTTTGGAGCTGGTGTTGAGGGACCAGGTGAGATTCTTCGCCAGGTGAACACCAAGAAATTTGGAGCTCTTAACAATCTCTACCGAGGAGCCGTCGATGTTCAGCGGGGAGTGGTTGCTCCATGCCCTCCTGAAGTCAACAACCATCTCTTTTGTTCACATTCAGAGACAGGTTGTTGGCTCTGCACTAGTCCATTGGCCACTGCACCTCCTCTCTGTAAGCTGACTCGTCGTTCTTGCTGATGAGACCCACCACGATCGTCTCATTGGCGAACATGATGATGTGGTTCAAGCTGTGTGTTGCAGCACAGTCATGGGTCAACAGAGTGAACAGCAGTGAACTAAGCACATAGCCCTGGGGGCCCCTGTGATCAGTGTGATGGTGTTGGAGATGCTACTCCCGATCCGGACTGACTGAGATCTCCCAGTCAGGAAGTCTAGGATCCAGTTGCAGAGGGAGGTGTTCAGGCCCAGTAGGCTCAGCTTTCCAATCAGTTTCTGAGGGATGATTGTGTTGAATGCTGAACTAAAGTCTATGAACAGCATCCGAACGTATGTGTCTTTTTTGTCCAGGTGGGTTAGGGCCAGGTGATGGCAATGGTGTCGTCTGTTGAGCAGTTGGGACGGTATGCAAACTGTAGTGGGTCCAGTGAGGGGGGCAGCAGGGTCTTGATATGCTCATGACAAGCCTCTCGAAACACTTCATGATGATGGATGTAAGTGCAACGGGACGGTAGTCATTTAGGCAGGACACTGAAGACTTCTTCGGCACGGGGACGGTGGTGATGGCCTTGAAGCACGTTGGAACAGTGGCGCTGCTCAGGGAGATGTTGAAGATGTCAGTGAGAACATCTGCTAGCTGGTCTGCACATCCTCTGAGCACTCTACCAGGGATGTTGTCTGGTCCAGCAGC
Source organism: Hemitrygon akajei (assembly GCF_048418815.1). Lineage (NCBI taxonomy): Eukaryota > Metazoa > Chordata > Chondrichthyes > Myliobatiformes > Dasyatidae > Hemitrygon > Hemitrygon akajei. Next base: position 89,890,246 of record NC_133128.1, read on the forward strand.
CTTCCGTGGGTTGACCCCGCACGGGGTTCTTCTCACATCGGCCACGGTGAGACACAGCACCTGGTTATTTGTAGGAGGGGTGGACATCCTTGCCGCCACATCATTTTTCACCTCAAAACAGGTATAGAAGTTATTCAGCGCATCTGGGAGAGAGGCATCACCCTCACAGTCAGGTGATGTTGTCCTGTAATTGGTGATGTCCTGGATGCCCTTCTACATGCGCCACTTAATTTCTTGCTTAATTAATGTTTAATTCATGTTTTGCTAATGAATGTTGTGCATCAGATACCACATGCCTGTGATGCTGCTGTAAGCAAGTTTTGCAATTTGTTATGCATATTTGTACATGTGCATACGAGAATAAGCGCAACTTTGACTTCAACATAGTAAATAACTTCAATAGCAATTAAGGTCAACAAATGAGGTTTCGACTACCATTTATTAGGTATCACTCTTTGCCATGAGTAGCTTGCTAGCCCATTTCAGAAGGGCAGTTAAACATCAACCACATTTATGTGTGTATAGAGTCACATATAGGCAAGGCCAGTCAAGATCAGCTGATTTCCTTCCTTAAAGATAAGTTCTTACCACCATATTTATATGGTCATCATTACTAATGACTAGTTTTTGTTGAAATTATTAACTGAATTTAAATTCTACAGGTGCCATGATATGATTTGAGCTCTGGTCTTTCGATCATTAGTCTAGACACCTGGGTTATCAGTCCAGTAATTTATTCAGTCAACCACTATCCCAACCATATAACATGCAAGGGTCACATTCAGATCTTTCAATTTGCACACAGTTGCAGCTGTCCAAAAAACTGGAAGAAGTGGACTGTTCTGGCCATTATGGAGGAAACAGTGCTAACTTCCGTCCATAGATCCATTGCTAATACCTTGGCCAAAGACAGGATTAAAACCATTGAAGGTGACACACCCAAACATCTTTTCCCAATCCACACCTGACAGATACTTTCTGCTCCCATCCAAATTGTCCTTTCTCCAATTTAAAATCTCAAAGTGAGTATCTGCCCTACCCTTCTCCACAATTATGTTGAAATAAATGAAATTATGATCACTGGAACATAGAACATAAAAGCACAGTTGAGGCCCTTTGACCCAAGATGTTGTGTTGACTTTTTAACCTACTCTAAAATCAATCTAACCTTTCCCTCCTGTATAGCACACTTTGATTTTTTTAATCATCCATACACCTATATAAAATCTTCTTCAATGTCCCAAATATATCTGCCTCTACCACCACCACTGGCAGTGCATTCCATGCAGTCACCACCCTCTATGTAAAAAAAACTTACCTCTGGCATCCCCTTATATTTTCCTCCAGTCATCTGAAAATTATTACACACAATGTTGTGGAGGAGGTCAGCAGGTCAGGCAGCATCTATGGATCAACAGTCAACATTTTGGGCCGAGACCCTTCATCAGGATTATGCCCCCTTGTATTAGCAATTTCTGCCCTGGGCAAAAGTCTCTGGCTATCCACTGAATTTGTGCCTCTTAACATCTTGTACACCTCTATAAAGTCATCTCTCATTATCTCTTTTTCCAAAGAGGAAAGCCCTGGCTAGCTCAATTTATCCCCCAAATCCCCTCCTAGGTTTCCACATCCTTCCTATAATGAGGCCACTGGAACTGTGAACAACATTCATGAACAAGTGTGGTATAACCAGGGTTTTATAGAGTTGCAACATTAATTTATAGTTCTTAAACTCAATCACCCCATTAATGAAGGCCAACACACCATATTTTAAGCATCTGCAGAATCTCTTGTGTTTACAATATACCATAAGCCTTCTTAACAACCCTATCAACTTGCACTGCAACTTTGAGGAATATATCAACATGGACTCCAAGATCCCTCTATTCCTCTACACTACTAAGAATACTGCCATTAACCCTGTATACTGCATTCAAATTTGACCTTTCAAAGTAAGTGAATCACTTCACACTTTTCTAGGTTGAACTTCATCTGTCAGTTCTCAGCCCAGCTCTGCATCCTGTCAATATCCCATTTTAACCTATGACATCCTTCTAAACTATCTACAATTCCACAAACCTTAATGTCACCTGCAAACATACTAACCCACCCTTCCATTTCTTCATCCAAATAATGTAGAAAATCACAGAGGAGGGGCCGCAGAATAGATCCCTGCAGAACAGCACTTGTCCAGGCAGAAAAAATACACACCATCTAAAAGCACCCTCTGCCTTCTCTATGCAAGCCAATTCTGAATCCACGCAGCCAAGATTCCCTGGATCCCATGTCTCCACTTTCTGAACGAGCCTTCCATGACAAACTTATCCAACGCCTTACTAAAATCTATACACTTCACATCCACTGCTCTTATCTTCATCAATGGGCTTTGTCACATCCTCAAAAAAATCAATCAGTCTCCTGAAATATAACTTTCCCCTCACAAAATCATGCTAACTATCTTTAATCAGACTATGATTTTCCAAATGCTTATAAATCCTGTCTCAAACAATCTTTTCCATTAATTTGCCCACCACCGAAGTCAGACTAGGTCCAAATTGTTCTTGGCAGCTCTAATATAAAATCAAGTTGCTATAGAGAGTATTCCCATTCATCTTGAGAAGGAAAGAACCTTTATATTTTTATCAGTAAATATCATTCACTTTTTTATTAGCTGATTATCTCTTGCTGTTGCTCCTAATCACCACAATGAAGACGTTGCTGCTGCACCCGGCTTTGTGGGATAAACTGGCACTCTATTCCTTTCTCCCTCCTATTGTGCCCCAATATTCAGATCACTCTTCTTAGTGAATGAATGAACAAATAATAAATGGCTTTTCTCATATCTAGGCATTTTATGATCATCAATTCCAAAACTGTTTATTTGAAAATATATGTTTCCCACAACAGTTTATTTACCAAAACCACCAAATGACACTTGAATAAAGCAACTCCAATAGTTATACAAATACAATTGATACTGGTTAATTGGGACACACTTGGACCAATTAAGTGGCTGTCCCAATTTGCCAAAGTTTCATGGAAATAGTTTATCTTTTTTATACCTTTTCAACTATCACTAACAATACTACTACAATACTATAAAACTGTATATTAGTTCCTAATGTTTATTGATGGAAGAATTCATCCAGTGTATGCTGCTATGTTCTTTTGATTGACTGTAAATGAACAAAATCAGTGCAAATGAAGAACTGCCTTCGTACAATGCTTTCAACATTTGTATCCTCCAAATCTTCATTTTCATTGTAGCATTCAAGATGATTGGTGATACCTTCAAATTCTTTACAGAAGTAGTGAAATCGTTTCATTTTCACTCCTGACCATTTCCGGGATCTCCAAGCTTGAATGCTTGAAACCGCAGTTAACAAAACAGTTCTGAATAGTCTTAATGCTTATTTCGCGCCAACTATCAGGGACGAAAATAACTGGTTTTTGAAAACAAATGCACACAACTGATGCTATTTAAAAACCGTTTACTCTTAAGCACGGTGTAATGTCTAACAAGTGCACAGGACTGACGCTAGTTAGAAACTGTTTGGTTTCCTGTCCTAATTAAGTGGTGTAATGTCCCAAATGAACAAAGGGAATCCCAGCTATCTTCTGGATTAGTTTTTGTCCTTTAAGAGTTGTCCCAAATAAGTGCCTGCCCTGATTAACCAATGGCCCAATTAACCGGAATCCATTGTATAAATAATCCAAATGTGAAAATGTTACTGGTGGGGCAAAATTTATAAGATAACATAGGAATAAAATAATAGGGAAAATAATAAAGTAAATAGGGATAAAATAATGGCCTGATTTTACCAACATAGGCACCCTACCCAAGATCTCCACTTCCATAAACTTAAATGAGCTGAGTTCAGAAAAGTTATCTTACTTGTCTAGCCAGTCCTGGAGTCAAGCAGTAAGGCTCTTAAGCAACAACAGGGTGCTGACAATGTAATGAATTGCTGTGGAAGCTTTGACAACTAGTCAAGCTCAGACCCCAATTTTACCATCTGTTAAAATTATAAAGGCACTTAAATGTTTCTGCAAAAAATTCATAGTTGATGAATTTTTAGAATCTATTAAGGAACATTTGAAACTCTCTTTAAAAGTTGTGTTAAACACTCAACAGATTATATAAAAGAAGTATCTTCCTTCTTTCCTGCAGACCTACATTGTAAGCTTATAGATCCAAGAACATTGTCATACTCTAAGTATTGATCCCACCCTTCTGCTAGTGCCATGGACATATGAAAGCTGAAGTGGTCTTCTGAACTCAATCCAAAGTTTGAGGCTATTCTATTCATGCACTAGTGCATGCTAAGTATATGTACACCACAGAATTTCATATACACTATCGCTTACTACAAGGTAGAATGGGACAGCACAAGTGGAAATGACACATCATTTTCTGCATGTTTTGAAAGGGAAAAAGATGACACTCCAACAGAACCCCGATAAGTTCTCACAGCCCTAATATTTTCGTATTAGAGACCAGCATCAGAGCATACTTCAAGAGAGTGATTCCATGAAAAATGTTTAACGTAGACAGTTTACCTGACTAAGCGCTGAAGATCTGTGCAGACCAACTGACTGGTATATTGAAGGACATCTTCAACCTTTCTCTTTTTTGCTGTCTGAGGTTCCACCTGCTTCAAGAGGGAGAAAATGTTGATAGCTAAGAAGAACATGGTGACCTGCCTCATTGACTACCATCCTTTACTATTTACATCCAACATAATGAAATGCTTCAAGGGATTGTTTATGGAATGAATCAACTCCAGCTACAGAAGTGACTTAGATTACCTTCAATTTTCTTATCACCACAAAAGGTCAAATGCAGATGCTATTTCACTGGCTCTCCACTTAGTTTTGGACCCTCTGTTCAACAGTAATGCATATATCAGGATGATGTTCAAAACCTACGCAATTACCCCTCCAATCTCACCACCAAGCACCAAAACCTGGACCTTTGGGCTTCCCTTTCAAACTGGGTCCTTGTGTTAGCCGAATGATGGATAGTAATGAGTCAGGCCAGAGCAGTGAGGCAGAACATCTGATTGAGTGGTGCTACGATAACAATTTCACAATCAACAGCAATAAAATCCAGAAGCTAACCAAAGACTTAAAAAATAAGCTAGGAGATCACATGCCTGTTCTCATAGGTGGAGAGGGTAGGCAGGTTCAAATTCCTTGGTGTTAACATCTCAGATGAACTGTCATGAGCTCAGCATATAGATGTAATCACAAAGAAGGCACACCAGCACCTTTGCTTCATTAGAAGTTCAGGAAGATCTGGGGTGTCACCAAATATGCAAACAAACTTCTAAAGATGCACTGTTGGAATTATCCTTACTAGTTGCATCATGGTCTGGTTAAGCACTTCCCATGCAAAAGAACCAAAGAAGCTGAAGTGAGTAGTGGACACAGTTCATCACAGATAAAGTAAGAAGTCTGAATATATTGAACAAGAATAACAGTGATAATCCATCCAGCCGAAATAGTGCATGAATTTGCATTAAGTGTATCTTCCCCTTTGAGCTGAGTTCCTATGATAGACATGCTCCATGAGTCATATGTGCAGAGAAAGCTTCTCTTCTCTAGTGGTTACCTTCTGAAGTTGAATTGTTAAGGGATTCAGAAAAAAGGAAACAAGCAGAAATGTGCATTATTCCAATGTGTTGATCACAGACCCATTGCACATTAATTGAATGATACCTTTTCTGTTGACAAAGGCTGTTATTGATGTTAGATGGCTTAATGTTACTGTGCACAGCTTCTAATGTCAAGAAAATTACAGCTTTTCCTGCTGACATTCATAATAAAACAGATGCTGTTATTAGCTCTGGTAGAAGACAGAGCAGCTTTACTTTTGCACAACACAGTATACTCATTGCTACAACAGCAGAAGCTTGAGCAAGAAGTCTCAGAGAATGACCTTTAGATGGATATTGCATACATCAACCACCTCCCTGGAAAAGGCAAATTCTTCCATACACCCGTAATTTTAGACAAAGGTATTCAATCCTTATATTCTCTGTACAATGATGGGGATTAACAAGATGCAAGAAAGGAGTACAGAGTGTGATAGGAGAAAATCACCAAAGTTCAAGGTGATATAATTTTTCCTTGATATAAACTGAGGGCTTGGAGTGCCATGCTCAGTAATGATGTGTTTAAAGAATGTAATGCATGTTGTATATACTGACAAAGATCAGTTATCTCTTCCCTTCTTCAAAGTTTAAATATGTCACTACATACTACCCTGAGATTTATTTTCTTCAAGACATTCACAGTATAACAAAGAAATACAATAGAATCAATGAAAAACTACACACAAAGAAGACTGACAAACAGCCAATGCGCAAAAGACAAACTGGAAATACAAAAAAAGTATAATAATAAATTAATTAATATTGAGAACATGAGTTGTAAAGTCCTTGAAAGTGAGTCTATAGGTTGTAGCATAAACATGACAAAATCTGCAGATGCTGGAAATCCAAGCAACACACACAAAATGCTGGAGAAACTCAGCAGGCCGGGCAGCATCTATGGAAAAGAGTAAACAGCTGATGTTTACTTTCTCTTCCCCTTTCCTTTCTTCCATGATTTTTTACTCTCTCCTATCGGATTTACCCCTTATATAGCCCTTTATCTCTTTCACCAATCAACTTCCCAGCACTTTACTTCACCCTCCCCCACTTCTGGTTTCACCTATCATCCACCACCTTGTATTTCTTCCTCCCCTCCTGCTCTGACTTTTCATCTTTTTTCCAGTCCTGATGAAGGGTTTCAACACGAATCGTTGACTATTTACTCTTTCCCATAGATGCAGCCTGGCCTGCTGAGTTCCTGCAGCATTTTGTGTGTGGTCCATTGGTTGTAGCATCAGTTCAGTGTTGAGGTTAGTGAAGTTATCCATGCTGGTTCAGGAGCCTGATGGTTGAAGGGAATAGCTCTGAACCTGGTAGAGGCTTCTGTACCTCCTTCCTGATGGCAGCAGCAAGAAGAAAGCTTTGCCTGGATGTTGAGAGTCCCTGATGTTGCTTTCTTGTGGCAGCGCTCCTTGTAGATGTGCTCAGTGGTGGGGAGGGTTTTTCCTGTGATGGACTGGATTGGACATTACATTTTGTAGGCTTTTCCATTCTTGGGCATTAGCATTTCAATACCAAACTGTGATGCAACCAGTCAGGATACTCTCCACTGTGCATCTAGAAGTTTGCCAACATTTTAAATGCCGAATCTGCAAATTTCTAAGAAAATAGAGGTGCTGTTCGTGCCTTCTGTGTAATGGCACTTAAAACTTCAAAGTGAATTTATTTTCAAACTACATGTATGTCACCATATTCAACCCAGAGATTAATTTTCTTTCAGGCATTCACAGTAAATACAAAGAAACACAATAAAATCAATGAAAATCTGCACACAACAGCAAATCATCAAACCGTAAATACAAAAAGAAAATATTAATAATAATAATAATATATAAGCAATAAATGTCAAGAATATGAGATGAAAATGATTCCACAGGTTGTGGGAACATTTCAGTGTTGAGGTGACTGAATTCAAGTGAATTTATTCCCTTTGGTTCTGGAGCCTGGTGGTTGAGGGGTAATAACTGTTCCTGAACTTGGTGGTGTTAGTTCTGGGGCTCCTGTACCTCCTACCAGATGGCAGCAGTGAGAAGAGAGCAGACCTGGTTGATGGGTGTCCTTAATGATGTATGCTGCTTCTCTGCAACAGTGCTCCTTGTAGATGGGCTCAGTGATGGAGAGGGCTTTACCCATAATGAACTGGACTGTATCCATGACTTTTTGTGGAATTTTCTGTTCAAAGGCATTGGTTTCTATACCAGGTTGTGATGAAGCCTGAAGTTTGACAAAATTTTAGATGACTTACCAAATTTTCGCAAACTTCTAAGAAAGTAGAGGCGCTGCTGTGCTTTCTTTGTAATGACTCATGGACCTTCTGTTTCCTCTTCCTTCAGTCAATAAGAATCTCTTTAGTTCTGCTGACGTTGGGTGAGAGGCTGTTGTTGTGGCACTAATCAACCAGATTTTCAATCTCCTTCTTATATGACAATTCGACACCACTTTGGATTTGGCCAACACAGCGGTGTCATCAACAAATTTAAATATGGCATTGGAGCTATACTTAACTTCACAGTCATGAGTATAAAGTGAGTAGAGCAAGGGGCTAAGCACACAACCTTGTGGAGCACCTCATCTGGTGGTGCTCAGCCCGTACTTTAAACTGATAGGATGATAATACAATATTTGTCACATGTATAACCTAAATGTGGAAATTGAGATTACAGAGACAGCTGCTTGCACTGTTTGAGTACCAGATTTTAAAAGTGAGCAGGACCTCTCAGGACATTCTGCCAAGATTGAGATACTTTTTGGTTAATAGGCATTTGGCAAAGGCCAGTAGAAAAAAGTTTAATTTAAGTGGAGTAGCCAGGGTTAGAGTGGGGAAATGAGGCTTTGGCAAAAGGAGATGGAGGCTAAAGTGAAGTTTCTGTCAGATTGCTCTTTCTTTGTCTGTTAGTGCCTAGCTAGGGTAGTGACAATAAATCCTAGGTCAGTAGTGTGCTCCTCGTGCAAGATGTGGAAGATCTCCAATCTTCCTAATTCCTACATCTGCGATAAGTTCATCTAGGTGCAACTCCTTACAGACCATGTTTTGGGAACTGTAGCTGGATAACCTTCGGCTCTTTCAGAAGAATGAGGATTTCATAGATAAGAGCTACAGGGAAGCAATCATACCTAAGTTGCAGGAGGCATGTCGCTGTGTGACTGTCAGAAAAAGGGAAAGGGAATAAGCAGACAGTACCAAGTACTCCTATGGCCATTTCCCTCAATAACAAATATACTGCTTTGGATGTTGTTGGGGGAGGGTGTGTGTAGGAAAATGACCTACCAGGGGAAAGCCACAATGTCTGGTCTCTGACATTGTCTGGCTCTGTGGCTCAGAATGGAAAAGGGAGAATAGAACAGTGGTGCTGAAGGAATATTCAATAGGGAAATAAGCAGGCGACTTTGTGGGCGTGACAGAGATTCCCCAAAGGTATGTTGCTTCCCGGCTGTCTGGGCCAGGGACATCTCAGATCAGGTCCACAGCATTCTTAAAAGGGAGAGGTAGCAGCCAGAAATCATAGTACAAAGTTCGTATCAACACCATAGGTAGGTAAAAGGATTAGGTCCTGAAGACAGAATTGAGGAAGCTAGGTAGGAAGCTAAAAGTGATTACCTCCTGGGGGGTAATCTCTGGACTGCTGCCTGTGCTATGCACCAGTTTGGGTAAGAATAGAATGAATTGCCAGATGAATGTGTGGCTCTTTGCAGCAAGGTATGACCTGTACAGAAGGGACAGGTTACACCTAAACTTGAGGGAATTTTTGCTAGATTTGTTGGGGAGCGTTTAACCTAGTTTGACAGGGGAATAGGAGCCAGAGTGATAGGTAAGAGGCACTTACTGTGTTCAGTTATAATCACCTCATTATAGAAAGGATGTGGAAGCTTTATGGAGGGTGGAGATGATATTTACCAGCCCTGGACTAGAGAGCATGTCTTAGGAGGATAGGCTGAGCAAGCAGGGATATTTCCTTTTTGGAGAGAGAGAAGATGAGAAGTGACTTGATAGAAGTGTACGAGATGATAAGAGGCATAGATATAGTGGACAGTCAGAGACATTTTCCAAGGGTGGGAATGGCTAATGTGACAGGAGGAAAGTTTAGGGGGGATAGCCAAGGTAGGTACTTTACACAAAGAGTGGTAGGTACGTGGAATGCGCTGTCAGGAGTAGTGGTAGAGGCAGATGCATGGTGGTCATTTAAAAAACTCTTAGACTGGCACATGGAGAGCTATGTGGGAGGGAAGGGTTAGACTGATCTTGGAGTAGGTTAAAGTGGCAGCACAATATTGTGTCCAAAAGGCCTATACTGTGCTACACTGTTCTAAGGTCTATGTTAACATTTATTTTAAATCAAATGTTTCCCAGTGCTGATTGATGGAAGGCATAGATCAGAAGTATAATTCTGCCTTATTTTATGTGTATTTCCATTATTTTTTGTTTTTATGTCACATTTCCAGCATCCTTAGTATACGGCTTTTTGTATTTTAAATTAGCAATAAATGTCAGATGACATGTACGTAAATTTGGGAGTGGCAGGTCACTTATTACTTTGTTGTTCAAATCCCCTTCTGACACAGGAATAAGAGAATTATGGCAGAAGTATGTTGACATTCAGGAGCTGTTCCTATGGATGAAGGCAAAGAAGATATTCTTAAATACAGAATTACCTTTCTAACCAACTGTTTGATTGCAGTGATTTATTTATAACATATTTTGCATAGTTTATTTGTGGAATAATTGGTAACATCAAGTAAGAGATAAAGTCCACATAATCAAGCTATTTAACCAATAGTCAAGAGAGCAATCATTATCTTTCCCTTGGGCCTTATATTCTACCAAAAAGAAATTCCTAGAAGATGCTTTTCACTTAGTAATCAAAGGATTTTATTTCCTTTGAATGGATTAAAGAAATAATTTTCATTTAATTTCTCCAGGTGCAGAACAAAAGATGTGAAGCGATACTTAAGCGTTTATATTCTCAGTTGAATAAAATTCAGTCCAACAAACGTCAGTTGACTTGGGACATTCAACAGATGGAAAAAAATGCAGCACTCCTGAGAAGTTGTCTAGGAATAACACAGTAAAAACTTTTAATGTTGAAGATTTAAAAATTGTACTGAATTAAAATCCAATGTAAGAAAATATATATTGTTTAAACTTGTTGATATTGTGAATAAACTTCATATAGGACTGAAATTTCACAGGATGATAGAGACAAATGCACCATTGTCAGTTATTTTAGCAATTTGTTTTGTAGTGTGTTCTTTAAAATGTTGGGTAGAGGGATCTCAAGGATTTAGTAATGCACATGTTCTAAAATGGAATGGTAGTATTTCAGTCCAAATATATTCTTAACATTAATGCATGAATCTATTGTAACTTCTATCATTTGCAAAACTGTCAAAATATATTTTTGATTGACATAAACCTTTAAAAATATCTCAAAGAGTACACTTGATAACCTTTTAAAATTTTATTTGGTCATAAGAGATTTCTCTCAGCTCTCGGCCGAGTTAAGAAATGTCACTTTTATTCTAGTTCAGGGCATTTCATTTTATTAGTTTTGTTTACAACCTTTTAATTTGTTGAGCTTCACAAAACAATGAAATAGAATTTCATCTGCAATTTTAATAAATATTTAATAAATACTCTTGTGACTGTGCACAAATACATTGGAGAACATAGTGATGATATTTCTTTATTTTTGTTTCTATTGAAATTACTCTTTTACACTTTTTTTTGCATCCTGTTCTCTGATGCTTCCTCTTTTAGTTGTTTTTGTTCCACTTTATCTCCACACCTGCTTTATCTTTTTCTTTTTTTACAGCAGGGAAATGAACCGTTACTAGCTGCAGTTAGGTAGATATCACTGGGAAGTTACAACTTGCAGTGGCCTCTTTCTTATTTCTGTCATGTCATGTGCTTCCATCACTCCCTTTATGTTCCATCCCTCTATACTCATGCCATAACATTCATTCTCTTCACTATTCATTTTTGCTTTCTACTTAACACATCCATGGCTGCATTTTTACTAAGTCTGGCCTAAACCTTGCATCCTCTCTCCCTCCACTCCTTCCCTTAAGGATGGTGGTGAGAAACAAGATGTTATTCACCCAGCATTTTTATGCCATATTTTTTTCATCTGATTAACTTCATAAGACATAGGAGCGGAATAGGCCATTTGACCCATTGAGTCTGCTCTGCCATGCAATCATGGCTGTTTATTATTCCCTCTCAACCTCCTTGTCCTGCCTTCTCCCTGTAACCTTTGAATTTCCAGAGGTGGCATTGGCCATCAGCATTTGTGGTAAGGGTTTTGGTTGGCAAGCATTTTACTTTATTACAAAGCATAACCATTAGTGGCTATCTGAGCACCACATTTCGATACTCTGACAATAGCAGCTGCTGAGCTACAGTGAACTTTTTTGTTGTCTCATCCGGATTATGCTATTAGTGTACATCGAAGCAGTATGCTCTGAGAACAAAAGCAATAGTTGCTCTTAAAAAATGATATTCTTTTCAATTGTAACTTGGTGGAGGTGGTTTTTAATCATAGACAATAAGACTGCCAAAGCCACTTTACTGATGCTCCCTGTGGTAGGTGTATGAATATACTGTGTCAGGATGGAGTGAATCAGAAATGAAAATGAGTGATAAGATCAGACCCTCCTGGTGAAGAAAGTATAAACTGCTGGTGTGTCAAAGCTGCCTTTGGAGAACCCAGAAAAATAATTTCAAATGTGCATATACTGAAGGACAAATATGCACAGGACGTGAATGTGATGCATGTGATAGTGGTGGCCAGAGGGTAGATATATTATTCTGAGGTGGGATTAGGATATTGAAGATCTGGGAAAGCCCCATATAATTTGTTAAGATTGTGTGCCATATTTGCCTGCTGCTCTGGTCCAAATGTGGAGCTTCCTGGGTTGTCTCATCTATTTGGTACATATCAACTTCCTTCAGCTGGAATTAAACCACATTCTTTTGCTAGAAAAAGCTGGATACAGATAGTTTGTCAGGCAGTATCTGTGATTGAAGGGTCTCCAGCCTGATTCAGTAAATCAGATAAAGCCAGTGTTTCCAGCATTTTCTGTTTTTATTTCAGAAATGCAGCATCTGCACTTTTTTGTCTGATTTTAATTTTCTTTTGCTGGTTGACAACCATTCAGTGATTATTAGCATTCCCATTTAATTGTGTACCTCTGCAGAACATACCACTGAAGCTTGGACTTTGTAGCACATGACCTCCTAGGGTATCTGCTTTCTACTGATGATCAGGAAGCTTATTAGCATTTTGTTTCTAATTATTACCACTCACTATCCACCACAGGATACTCCCCAGCTGAAATAGAGATGATTTATAGCCAAAGCTGTGTTTGATGCAGCCTAACTTGGAAAGACAAGTGTGAGAAGTGAAGGGAAGTAAGGTTGGGAGAGAAGATGGCAGGTGGGGGATAGACTGTAGGCCCAAGCATCAGGTATGGAGACGAGGGCCAGGCTGATTCTGCTTGCTGTCCCGTGAATGTTTATTCCTTTTGCTGCAGTGCCGAGGCTGTGAACTGATCCGGCTACTGTGCATTTCTGCCCCATTGGTTTGAAGTACTGGAGATTGAGGCTTGGGCCTACTCTAGCTGCTCCGGGAATGGATCTGGGACTCAATCTGGTTCAGGGTGCTGTTGGCTTGCTTCTATTATTTATATGATGTGTGTGCTTTATTTTCTCTCTTTTCCACAGAGTGGTTTTGGTTTTTTTTAATTGGGTTATTCGGGTTTCTTGCTTTGCAACAAATCTCGAGGTGTATAATTTATACATTCTTTGATAATAAATGTGCTTTGAATCTTTGAACAGAGGATTGTTAATATGGAACCATTGGAAGATTGTAGAAGTCCTGGGATTCGGGAGCTCTGTGGTGAAATTATGAAAAATGTACTGGAAATTTGTCCTGTTAATATAATGCTCAGGAGCATTGTAATCAAGAACGTGTATGGGAAAAAGACCTTGAATTTAAATTACAGTTTGGTTCTCTGATGCAGTATTTGATGCACGGAATGAGTCAGAAAACTGAAAATCTAGTAAATGCCACACAGAATGAAAGATTTATTTGGAAATATGCTAAGGGTGAACAATGTTACCAAACACAGGTATCCTTTAGAGTATCACTGAGTTTCAGGAAATCTTTAATTTGTAACTTGTCTGACTATAATTACTAGCATATAATTGCAATATGAAATATTTATTTGATACTGTATTTTTGATTAAGAATATAGAACAGTACAGCATGGAACAGGCCATTCAACCCATATTGTTGTGCCGAACTAGGTAAAAAGCAAATCAAAAACACCCAAAGACTAATCCCTCTTACCTACACCATGACCATATCCCTCTATCTTCCTCTTACATGCCTCTTCAAATGTTTCTTAAAAGCCTCAGGCACCACACCAGACAGTGCATTCCAGGCATCCACCACTCTCTGAGTAAAAAACTTAGCCCTCACACCCCCCTTGAACCTATGCCCTCTCACTTTGAATGCATGCCCTCCGGCACTAGACATTTCAACCCTGGGAAATAGATGCTCTCTGTCCACTCTATCTATGTCTCTCATAATCTTGTAAACCTCTATCAGATCTCCCCTCAGCCTCCAGGAGTCCAGAAAAAACAGTCCAAGTTTATCCAGCCTTGTGTGATAGCACATGCTCTCTAAACCTGGCAGCATCCTGGTGAACCTCTTCTGCACCTTCTCCAAAAGCTCAACATCCTTCCTATAGTAGGGCCACCGGAACTGTACGCAATACTTCAGATGTGGTCTAACCAGAGTTTTATAAGCTTGCAACATAACCTCTTGACTTTTGAACTCAATGCTTTGACAAATAAAAGCAAGCATTCCATAAACGTTCTTAACCCCACCCCATAAACCCATGTAGCCACTTTCAAGGAGCTGTGAACTTGAATCCCAAGATCTCTCAGTTCAACAACACTGATAAGGACCTTGCCCTTAACAGGGTACTGTCTCCATGCATTTTCTCTACCAAGATACAACAACTCACATTTATCTGGGTTAAACTCCACCTGCCATTTCTCAGCCTACATCTGCAACTGATCTATATCGTGCTGTATTCTTTGCCAGCCTTCTACACTATCTGCAACTCATCTGCAAATTTACTAATCTACCCATCTACATTTTGCTATGCTGGCTCTCCTTAATTAGGCCATAGGTTTCCAAATGCTCACATATCCTATCCCTATGAATTTTCTCCAGCAATTTCCCTACAACTAGTGTGAGACTCACCAGTCTATAGTTCGCAGATTTTCCCTTGTTCCTTTCTTAAATAGAGGTACAACATTAGCCACTCAGCAGTCCTCTGTGATCTCTCCTGTGGCTGGAGAGGATACTGGTCAAGGTCCCAGAAATCTCGTCTCTTGCCTCCTGCAATAACCTAGGGACTTAACCATATTAATACTCATTATGAGACTCAATACTTCTCCTCCTTGACTTCTAAGTGCCCTAACACACTTAAAACCTCAGCACTCAGCACTAAAACTTGGACTTCAACTACTGCACAGAGTCTTGCCATCTTCAGAAGTTTTCTGATGACTCTGCCATAGTTGGATGCATCAGCGAGGGAGATAAGGCTGAGTGCAGGGCTACGGTGGGAAACTTTGTCACATGGTGCGAGCAGAATCATCTGAAGCTTAATGTAAAAAAGACTAAGGAGCTGGTGGTAGACCTGAGGAGGGCTAAGGCACCGGTGACCCCTGTTTCCATCCAAGGGGTCAGTGTGGACATGGTGGAGGATTACAAATATCTGGGGATACGAATTGACAATAAACTGGACTGGTCAAAGAACACTGAGGCTGTCTACAAGAAGGGTCAGAGCTGTCTCTATTTCCTGAGGAGACTGAGGTCCTTTAACATCTGCCGGACGATGCTGAGGATGTTCTACAAGGCTGTGGTGGCCAGTGCTATCATGTTTGCTGTTGTGTGCTGGGGCAGCAGGCTGAGGGTAGCAGACACCAACAGAATCAACAAACTCATTCGTAAGGCCAGTGATGTTGTGGGGGTGGAACTGGACTCTCTGACGGTGGTGTCTGAAAAGAGGATGCTGTCCAAGTTGCATGCCATCTTGGACAATGACTCCCATCCACTCCATAATGTACTGGTTAGGCACAGGAGTACATTCAGCCAGAGACTCATTCCACCGAGATGTAACACTGAGCTTCATAGGAAGTCATTCCTGCCTGTGGCCATCAAACTTTACAACTCCTCCCTCGGAGTGTCAGACACCCTGAGCCAATAGGCTGGTCCTGGACTTATTTCCACTTGGCATGATTAACTTATTATTATTTAATTATTTATGGTTTTATATTGCTATATTTCTACACTATTCTTGGTTGGCGCAGCTGTAACAAAACCCAATTTCCCTTGGGATCGATAAAGTATGTCTGTCTGTCTGATCTCCTGGTCCCCATACCCTTTTCCTCGGTAAATACTGAAGCAAAATACTCATCAAGTACCTCACTCACATTTTCCATATCCAAGCAAATGCTCCCCCCTTTGTCCTTGAGTGGCCCAACCCACTCCCCAGTTATCATTTTACTCAAGATGTACGTATAGAATGTCTACCTGCCAAGGACTTTTCATGGCCCCTCCTGACTTTCCTAATTTCCTTCTTTAGTTCTTTTCTAGCTTTATACTCTTCATGTGCTTTGATTGATCCTGACTTCTGGAGCTTTTCATACTTTTCCTCTTTCTTGTTGACTAAATTCATCACCTCTCTGGACATCCAAGGTTCCCTGTCCTTCCTTCTAACAGGAATACACCTTTCCTGTACTCTGTGGAATTGATCTTTAAACACCCTCCACATGTCTGATATAGACTTGCCAGAGAAAAGGTGTTTCCAATTAACGCTTCATAATTCCTTCCTAATGTCCTTGTAATTTGCCCTACTCCAATTTAAAAGTCTCCTACAAGGACCACACCTATCCTTATCATAAAAACATAAAATAGACAATTCACAAATACATAGCAAGACAAAAAGTATGCAATTGAAGACTTAACAAGAGAAAATCTGCAGATGCTGGAAATCCAAGCAACACACACACAAAATACTGGAAGAACTAAACAGGCCAGGCAGCATCGATGGAAAAAAATACAGTCAACGTTTCAGGCTGAAATCCTTTGGCAGGACTGGAGAAAAAAAGCTGAGGAGATTTTAAAGGTGGAGAGAGGGGAGAGAGAACCACCAGGTGATAGGTAAAAGCTGGAGGGGGATGGATGAAGTAAAGAGCTGGGAAGTTGATTGGTGAAAGAGACAAAAGGTCATGGAAGAAAGAAAAAGGGGGGAGGAGTGCCAGAGGGAGGCAATGGGTGGGCAATGAAATGGTGAGAGAGGGAAAAGAGGATGGGAAATGGAGAAGAATTCGCTTTTTTATTTTTTGAGATGAAATACAATTACAGAAATGTAATGATAGTCCACCTGTATTTGATAAATGTGGGTTTTCTACATACATGGATAGGTTATGGATTACCTTAGAAAGATGATATAAAAGAATTGTGAATTTACTGTCAGTTTTCTAAGTTCAATGTAAAGTTATTGTCAAAGTGCATATACTTGTACTACTTTGAGATTCATTTTCTTGCAGGCATTAACAGGAAAATAAAGAAATGCAGTAGAATTTATGAAAAACTATACATACACAAAGACTGGCAAACAACCAATGTACAAGAGAAGACAATATGTGAGGGCATGAGTTGTAGAGTCCTTAAAAGGTAGGTTGCAGAATTAGTTCAGAGTTGAGATGAGTGAAGTTGTCCATGCCAGTTCAGAAGCCTGATGGTTGCAGGGTAGGCACTGTTCCTGAACCTGGTGATGTGGGACCTAAGGCTCCTGTATCTGCCCAATGGCAATAGCAAATGGAGAGCATAGCTTGGATGCATGCTTCTTTCTTGTGGCAGTGATCCTTGTAAATGCTGGAGCGGGCTTTGCCTGTGATGGTCTGTATCTGGCACTTTCTATAGTCTTTTTCATTCCTGGCCATAAGTGTTTCCATATCAGGCCATGCAATTTTGCAGATATGAATGGTTAATTGTCAAAAACAATGAGGATCTCCACAAGAGCTAAAGTGGTAAAATAGGGTCCTGATACATAAGGGTTTTCAAGATTTTGAAGGATACTTCATGATAAGGTGAACTGTTACAAGTACAAGAATTTTTTAAATTACATGATTATCTGGTTCTACTTTATTTGGAGACCAAAGATCACATGGCAATACAATAAAGGTGTTTTGAATTGTGTAAGGGTAATGCAGTAACAGACTACCACGCTCCTGATGAGTAATGAATGAGAGATTACAGATTTTCTATTAGAATAGTGGGGATAACAAGTTTTGCAAAAAATAGTGAAGTGTGGAGTTTAATACAAAGCTTAGTTGTTAAGACAGAAATTTAGTCAAAACTCGAGATACAATTTGATAAGTTTGTGAAGAAAGCAAAGGTAAATTTATCAAAGTCACTATGATATAAATGGAAGAACAAATAAGTTCAAGGCCCTGAACAGTATTCTCATACGTAAGGGAAATGTCATGGTCCGGATCGGTTCCCCTTTAAATTTAGTTAGGTTGCGATCCAGACCATTGACGCCTTGTTCCCTTTTAACTTCGTTTCACGCGTCCTTTGAGTTTGGCAATCAAGGTAATCTACCCTCGACCCGAACCGGCAGCTTATAAACCCCTGGCTTTAGCCGTTCGGGGTGAGAGTGTTAAAGAAGCCTTTGCAAGTCGCCGCTGCTACGACAAGCGAAGAGTGATCCAGCCCACATCGGAGTACCAGCAATTCGCCTTCTGTCACCAGAGTGGGTCCGGGCAAGGTCAATCTACCAGGGATAAGTGGAAGGTGGAGTCCGGACTCGACGTTTATGCCCCTTGTCCGTGTCTACCCCTCAAAGAAGTCCCGGCTCGGTGCCTGAGTGGAAGGCGGAGTCCTGACTCGATGTTCCTGCCCGTTGTCCGTATCTATCCCTCGAAGAGTCCCGGTTCGATGCCTGATCTGAAAGAGGAGTCCTGGTTCAAGATGCCTTGTCCTCCGTTTTGGTGTCCACGTTTCTGGCTGCAGTGATCCATGGTATCCAAGTGTCTGGCGGTGGTGAATCAAGTCCCCAGGGTCCAAGTCCGAGGTCCACGGCTGTCCACGTTCCCATTGTCCAAGGTCCGCGGCTGTCCACGTTCCCATTGTCCAAGGTCCGCGGCTGTCCACGCTCCCCCCCCCCCGTCCAAGTCCAAGGTCCGCGGCTGTCCACGCTCCCCCCCCCGTCCAAGTCCAAGGTCCGCGGCTGTCCACGCTCCCCCCCCGTCCAAGTCCAAGGTCCGCGGCTGTCCACGCTCCCCCCCGTCCAAGTCCAAGGTCCGCGGCTGTCCACGCTCCCCCCCGTCCAAGTCCAAGGTCCGCGGCTGTCCACGCTCCCCCCCGTCCAAGTCCAAGGTCCGCGGCTGTCCACGCTCCCCCCCGTCCAAGTCCAAGGTCCGCGGCTGTCCACGTTCCCCCCCCCCCCGTCCAAGTCCAAGGTCCGCGGCTGTCCACGCTCCCCCCCCGTCCAAGTCCAAGGTCCGCGGCTGTCCACGCTCCCCCCCCGTCCAAGTCCAAGGTCCGCGGCTGTCCACGCTCCCCCCCGTCCAAGTCCAAGGTCCGCGGCTGTCCACGCTCCCCCCGTCCAAGTCCAAGGTCCGCGGCTGTCCACGCTCCCCCCCGTCCAAGTCCAAGGTCCGCGGCTGTCCACGCTCCCCCCCGTCCAAGTCCAAGGTCCGCGGCTGTCCACGTTCCCCCCCCCCCCCCGTCCAAGTCCAAGGTCCGCGGCTGTCCACGCTCCCCCCCCCCGTCCAAGTCCAAGGTCCGCGGCTGTCCACGCTCCCCCCCCCCCCCGTCCAAGTCCAAGGTCCACGGCTGTCCACGCTCCCCCCCCGTCCAAGTCCAAGGTCCGCGGCTGTCCACGCTCCCCCCCCCCCCCCGTCCAAGTCCAAGGTCCGCGGCTGTCCACGCTCCCCCCCCGTCCAAGTCCAAGGTCCGCGGCTGTCCACGCTCCCCCCCCGTCCAAGTCCAAGGTCCGCGGCTGTCCACGCTCCCCCCCCGTCCAAGTCCAAGGTCCGCGGCTGTCCACGCTCCCCCCCCCGTCCAAGTCCAAGGTCCGCGGCTGTCCACGCTCCCCCCCCGTCCAAGTCCAAGGTCCGCGGCTGTCCACGCTCCCCCCCGTCCAAGTCCAAGGTCCGCGGCTGTCCACACTCCCCCCGTCCAAGTCCAAGGTCCGCGGCTGTCCACGCTCCCCCCCCCCGTCCAAGTCCAAGGTCCGCGGCTGTCCACGCTCCCCCCCCCCCGTCCAAGTCCAAGGTCCGCGGCTGTCCACGTTCCCATTGTCCAAGGTCCGCGGCTGTCCACGCTCCCCCCCCCCCCCCGTCCAAGTCCAAGGTCCGCGGCTGTCCACGCTCCCCCCCCCCCCCGTCCAAGTCCAAGGTCCGCGGCTGTCCACGTTCCCATTGTCCAAGGTCCGCGGCTGTCCACGCTCCCCCCGTCCAAGTCCAAGGTCCACGGCTGTCCACGTTCCCCCTGTCCAAGTCCAAGGTCCGGGCTGTCCACGTTCCCCCTGTCCAAGTCCAAGGTCCGGGCTGTCCACGTTCCCCCTGTCCAAGTCCAAGGTCCGGGCTGTCCACGTTCCCCCTGTCCAAGTCCAAGGTCCGGGCTGTCCACGCTCCCCCCCCCCCGTCCAAGTCCAAGGTCCGCGGCTGTCTACGCTCCCCCCCCCCGTCCAAGTCCAAGGTCCGCGGCTGTCCACGCTCCCCCCCCCCCCCGTCCAAGTCCAAGGTCCGCGGCTGTCCACGTTCCCATTGTCCAAGGTCCGCGGCTGTCCACGCTCCCCCCCCGTCCAAGTCCAAGGTCCGCGGCTGTCCACGCTCCCCCCCGTCCAAGTCCAAGGTCCGCGGCTGTCCACGCTCCCCCCCGTCCAAGTCCAAGGTCCGCGGCTGTCCACGCTCCCCCCCGTCCAAGTCCAAGGTCCGCGGCTGTCCACGCTCCCCCCCCGTCCAAGTCCAAGGTCCGCGGCTGTCCACGTTCCCCCCCCCCCCCGTCCAAGTCCAAGGTCCGCGGCTGTCCACGCTCCCCCCCCCCGTCCAAGTCCAAGGTCCGCGGCTGTCCACGCTCCCCCCCCCCCCCGTCCAAGTCCAAGGTCCGCGGCTGTCCACGCTCCCCCCCCGTCCAAGTCCAAGGTCCGCGGCTGTCCACGCTCCCCCCCCCCCGTCCAAGTCCAAGGTCCGCGGCTGTCCACGCTCCCCCCCCGTCCAAGTCCAAGGTCCGCGGCTGTCCACGCTCCCCCCCCCCCCCCCGTCCAAGTCCAAGGTCCGCGGCTGTCCACGCTCCCCCCCCCCCCCCGTCCAAGTCCAAGGTCCGCGGCTGTCCACGCTCCCCCCCGTCCAAGTCCAAGGTCCGCGGCTGTCCACGCTCCCCCCCCGTCCAAGTCCAAGGTCCGCGGCTGTCCACACTCCCCCCGTCCAAGTCCAAGGTCCGCGGCTGTCCACGCTCCCCCCCCCCCCGTCCAAGTCCAAGGTCCGCGGCTGTCCACGCTCCCCCCCCCCCCGTCCAAGTCCAAGGTCCGCGGCTGTCCACGTTCCCATTGTCCAAGGTCCGCGGCTGTCCACGCTCCCCCCCCCCCCCGTCCAAGTCCAAGGTCCGCGGCTGTCCACGCTCCCCCCCCCCCCCCGTCCAAGTCCAAGGTCCGCGGCTGTCCACGTTCCCATTGTCCAAGGTCCGCGGCTGTCCACGCTCCCCCCGTCCAAGTCCAAGGTCCACGGCTGTCCACGTTCCCCCTGTCCAAGTCCAAGGTCCGGGCTGTCCACGTTCCCCCTGTCCAAGTCCAAGGTCCGGGCTGTCCACGTTCCCCCTGTCCAAGTCCAAGGTCCGGGCTGTCCACGTTCCCCCTGTCCAAGTCCAAGGTCCGGGCTGTCCACGCTCCCCCCCCCCCCCGTCCAAGTCCAAGGTCCGCGGCTGTCTACGCTCCCCCCCCGTCCAAGTCCAAGGTCCGCGGCTGTCCACGCTCCCCCCCCCCCCGTCCAAGTCCAAGGTCCGCGGCTGTCCACGTTCCCATTGTCCAAGGTCCGCGGCTGTCCACGCTCCCCCCCCCCCCCCGTCCAAGTCCAAGGTCTGCGGCTGTCCACGCTCCCATTGTCCAAGGTCCGCGGCTGTCCACGCTCCCCCCCCCCCCCGTCCAAGTCCAAGGTCCGCGGCTGTCCACGCTCCCCCCCCCCCCCCCGTCCAAGTCCAAGGTCCGCGGCTGTCCACGTTCCCATTGTCCAAGGTCCGCGGCTGTCCACGCTCCCCCCGTCCAAGTCCAAGGTCCACGGCTGTCCACGTTCCCCCTGTCCAAGTCCAAGGTCCGGGCTGTCCACGTTCCCCCTGTCCAAGTCCAAGGTCCGGGCTGTCCACGTTCCCCCCGTCCAAGTCCAAGGTCCACGGCTGTCCACGTTCCCCCTGTCCAAGTCCAAGGTCCGGGCTGTCCACGTTCCCCCTGTCCAAGTCCAAGGTCCGGGCTGTCCACGCTCCCCCCGTCCAAGTCCAAGGTCCGCGGCTGTCCACATTCCCACTGTCCGAGTCCGAGGTCCGCGGCTGTCCATGTTCCCCCTGTCCAAGTCCCAGGTCCGCGGCTGTCCATGTTCCCCCCGTCCAAGTCCAAGGTCCGCGGCTGTCCCAGTTTCCTGATTCCAAGTCCCAGGTCCGTGACGATCCAAGTCCCTAGTCCCCTAGACCGAGGTTCGTTTTCCTCTTTGAACTCGATTTCCCGATCTTCTGTGTAGCGAGTAATAAACTCTATTTTATTATACCTAAGAAAGACGTGTTTGTGTCCTGCATGTGGGTCCTCTCCCAACACCCTTGTCCCCACCTCATCACAGGAAATTCACAAAAATGACTCGCAATAGGATACATACCAACATGATTGATTAGATTGAAACCTTTCTGTGTTGTAATTTTGCCTATCTTACATGGAGTTTTTCCACTGATTAGTGAAAAAAAGTCAAATTTAAATTAAATATGAAAGGAGCTGAAGGGTGGCCATAAAGTAAACATGGAAATTTCCACTAAAAATACATGGAATCCATATAAATTCCCAACAACTACCACACAAAATTCTGGAGGAACTCAGTAGACCATGCAGCATCTATGGAAAAGAATAAGCAGTTGACATTTTGGGCCGAGACCTTTCATAGACTGTTTACTCTTTTCCATGGATGCTGGCTGGCTGGCTGAGTTCCTCCAGCGTTTTGTATGTGTTGCGTTGAATTTCCAGCATCTGCAGATTTTCTTGTGTCTGTGGTCTCACCAACTACTACTGAGTTCCTACCACCACAGAAGTTATTCTTCTTACTTACTTACTCACTGCCCATTACGCCACTGTAGGTTAGGGCAGCAATGAAGGTCCTCCATCTCTGGTACTGTTCAGATCTTCCTTCATCACGTCAGTAGTTTCCTCTCAGTATTCACTGCTGTCAGTCATGCAAATCCTCAGTGTAGACTTAGGAATACCATCACACTCAGATGTAGAAGGATTCTTCATTGCTATTTCCATAACAGTTTTTTTAACCAGTCAGGGTTGTTAGCCCTGAGCTGAACCCCCAAACCTGGAGGACCGGTGGACCACTCTTAGTCTGGCCTCTACCCTTTGACCTGTTTGGCATGGGGGACCCTACCAAGAGCCAAAGCATAAAGCCCTGACTCCAGTCAACATAGCTCTCAGGGTCACTGAGGCACGCAAGCCTTCCAACCACGACAAGGTTGTGATCCTTTCGGAGGAAGTTATTTTTCAGTCCATTCCAAATGATATGAAAAAGACCATGACAGCATTGGATAATGCAGCTGTTATGGGAGTTACAACTCCAGAAGTAGCTAAGAGACTGGCACTTACTCAACAGCGTGGAAAATCATATAGGTATGTCTTCAAGCTCCTGTTCCTCCTTTCTGATGGCAGCAATGAGAAGAGGACATGTCCTGGATAGAGAGGGTCCTTCATGATAGATGCCACCTTCATGAGACATCACCTTTTGAAGATATCCTCGATGGTGGGGAGGCCAGTGCCTGTGAATCAACTGGCTGAGTTTATAATCCTCTGCAGCTTTTTCCAATCCTGTGCATTGGTGCCTCCATACCAGGTAGTGATGCAACCAGTCAGAATGTGTTGCACAGTACATCTGTAGAGATTTACAAGTCTTTGGTAATATAACAAACCTCAAACTCCTAATGAAGTATAGCCACTGGCATGCCTTCTTCATGATTTTATCAATGTGTTGGGTCCAGGATAGATCTTCAGAGATGTTGGCACCCAAGAACTACTTCCCTACTTCACAGATTAGAATTGGGGATACATTGCTGACAGGTGCACAGTGTTTAACTTCTTAGAAAGCTTAGAGCTGAAGTTCCATCATTTGGGTCAGTTACTAGGTGAACGTCGGTGATGTTTGAAGTTAACAATGAAATGCACTGTTCAGAGGTGGTGCAATCATTACTTAAGAGAGTTTGGAATGTGTTTTAGTAAACATTGCTAGATTTCAGAGAGGAAGTTCATTAGGTTTTTTGTTATGGGGTGATTCATTGGCTGCCAGTTAGCGGTTTTCTTCCAATCTACTGTACTGCACTTATTCTGTACTGTACTGCAGTGTTCATAATGTGTCCTCGCCACTGGAAAAATGAAAAACAGATAGGATTGCGACACTGCAGAATATCTCTGTTCAGGGTTCCCTTTGCAGACTGAAATTCCTTTCACTTATCACCTTAATTCTCTGTCCCATACCATCTCTAATCTTGTCTTTTACACTGTTGCAATAAAGCCCAACATAAGCTTGAACAACAGCACTTCATATTCCATTTGGGTGTATTTCAGCCTTTGAAACTCAGTATTGAATTTGGGAAATTTTAGATAATTTACTTTTTACCATTTTTATTGGAACTGGTACAATCTTCAGTAAGATTTCCATCTGTAATATTAACTCATTTTTTTCTCTCTGTCCACAGAAACAGCTTAATCTGTTGGGTAGTATCTCCTTTAGAATCCATTTTCAGCAACAGCTCTGACCCAATTCATAGTTTTAATGTGCCCTTTTATTTTCTTTTGCTTTTCTGCCCTCACTAACTTATTAACTGGACACCTTCATAAACACCAAAATCACCTGGGGAACCTTGGATTCACACTGTAGCAGATTCCTGTTGCACTATCTGAACCCTGCCATCTCTGCAACTTAAAACTAACTTGTTTACTCAAATCCCCAAGGTTCTTATCAAGGGGCTTTTGTTTCCACAACCTGACCTGCTGAGTATTTATAAAATTTTCTTTTTTTATTTAAGTTGAAAATAAAACAGTACACCACAAGAAAGGTCCTGTGGTCCACAAGGTCTGACCATTATCCCAGTTTAAAGTAATCCTGTCTGGCAACACATGGTCTGCATCCTTCCATAGCTGTTCATGCACAAATCTAAATGTCTCTTAAACATTGCTATCTGCTTCCACCGTGTCCCCTGACAGCACGCTATTGTAAAAATGCCTGCAGTGCAAGTCTCCTTTAAGCTTTCCACTTCTACTTTAAAGCTAAGCCTTTCTAGTATTTGACATTTCCACTCTAATAAAAAGACTCTTCCTGTACTATCTCTGCATCTCATGATTGTATATACTTCTATCAGCCTCTGTTTTCTCTTCAGACATCAGGAGTTTCAAAATGGCACCATGGCTGTATTGATCTTACTGCTCCAGAGATTATTCTTATGGTTTCCCAGAGACAGAAATCTACACATTTATGTGGTAGCTCCTGAGCCATTATGAGTAGCTGTACTTGGATCTTGAGTAGGCCAATGCAAGTAGAACTATGCTGAGTCTTAATGTTGACTGTCCTACTCATCTTGGACCTGCCACTTTCTCTTGACTAACCCTCCAATGTTCCAGAGGTTTTGCCAAATAGGAAGCTTACAACTGATATACCTGTGTTTTGTAACTGTAGTATGGATGAGTTTCCAGCATCTGAACTAGAATGCATCTGGTGACCTCCAGTTTGAGAAGTAGGGAAAAGTTGTTTCTGAGGAGGTGAGGGATCTATTTAATTATAGTTTCTTTGTACCTACTAAATTTACCACACACATTACAGCCTGAATTTGAATTTGGCCTCAAACTCAAATTCAATGTGATTTATATGAACTACATTATAAATGGGGAGGGTAGGCAGCACTCTGAAAGCCCTTGTTGTCATGGATTACTCCCCGTTCCAGCTGGAGCATAAAGGTTTGACTGACCACCTATTCTCCTGCAATGCTCCCAAGTATAATGTTTGCTGTTCTTGTAGTCAGGTTCAATAATGGCTGTAACACATTGTCTTTTATTTGTTGTGAAGATATTATGATGGGTCATCTTGTCTATTTTGCTAAGAGCTAGAGCAAGAATCTATGGATTTTGGGTCTTTGTATCTTTGATGAGATCAATCTTGCTTGCCATTTCCCTGATACCTAGGAACGTGGGCTTAGTGACTGAAGTAATCTGTGAGGTGGTGTTCTTGCAGAGTGACTGTTCACATTCCTTTCAGAGAACCCAGAAAAGTAGCTTCCCAACTTTATTGTTTCCAAATGGCCCTGTTTTCTAATTTTTTTTTCTACTTTAATTGGAAGTGCAGTATTCAGGGTTTGGTCACCTTTGTAATGACTAGGATGGACAGGTCTTCAAATTTAATAAATTGTTTTAACCACAGAAAGGCTCTTGCAAAAGTCAAAATGCTAGAGGTATTCAGAAGGCTAGGCAGCATCTGTGGAGGGAAATGGACAGTTGATGTTTCGAGTCAAGACCTGATCTGGATCTGGATCTTCCCAGTCTCAACCCAAAATATCGGCAGATCATTTCTCTCCACATATGCTGCCTAACTCACCGTTCATCTGTCACTTTGGTCTTTGCTCCACCTTCTGGCTCCTGCAGTCACATTTGTCTCCACTGGAAGGCTATTAATTCTGTTAATCAGCTCAGCTATGTGGTATAGTGAGTTCACATTGCTCATCAGTTCCAAGGTAACACAATGTCCCCTGTATTTTATCTGTCTCTTAATGATTTCACAGCTCCAAACCCCAGCTCAATCATGACCTCTAGAGCTGTCTGTATGGCGTACGAAACTGCACCGCAGTGGACAGCGGGTAGTTAACACTGCCCAACGCATCATCTGTCTACATGCCATCAAGGACATTACGTACAGAAAGCTGCTGTATTGATGAGCCTCAGGAAAAGGCTGTCTGAGTCAGGGGACACTCAACAAATATCAAACTCCTCTTGAAGAATAAAGTGGGACGTTTTACATCTGAAGGACTCCCATGGCAATTGTTCAGCTGTGCGCAGTTATTGGGCAGGAGTCAAATGGCAGCGGGGAGGGACTAGGCTCCATTCTCCATGATTCTGGTCTCCATGCAATGCATTAGTAATGCTATGGCAAGAAGACGTACTGCCTCAGAACAAGAGAGAGATGGCCTTTGTGATTCTGGAAGAGAGTCAGTATCTGAATGGGAGCCAGAAGCATAACATAAGCACAATCTACCATGTCTTGAAGCTTGTGAAAGCCCATAGTCCTTAGATTCATATGACGTCCAACAGTTTGATTATCTGTGCTCAAGCAAAAGGATACAAAGTCCCTCTTCCTTGGGTGGACATCTGTGCACTCCTAAAAGCTATAATGCACAGCAAGCTGAAATGTAGATTATTTCCCCCCACCCCAGGAATGACATTAGCCTCTATGAACAGAGCTATCCAAGCACAAAATCACTGTCACAATAGTAAATAGTGATGGCTTCCCAAATCACCAGCCAGTCGACAGAAAGTCTACAGCATTCTGCAGAAGTGTCAAAATGTGAGAGTAGCTGTTTAAAATCCCACAACTAACTGCAATGTTATGAAAATATTTTCCCTATGATTGATTAAGAATATTTCCCAAGCAGAAAAAAGTGATCCCTTTTCACCAGGTGATACTTGAGTATTTAACAAATGGCATCCCTGTACATCCCTCTCAGCAAACATATTTAGATCACACTGTATTCAAAATATTACTGAATTTCCTGATCTACTAGCTCCTAGATTAGAAATTTATTCACATTTACACAATATTCTCAAAGACATTTTTGCTCACAGAGTACTTTAAAATTGCACATTGCAATCCAAATTGAAGGCTCCAGTAGGACATGGTAAGCTGGGAAATACTGCCATCTGGTGGCTGGAAAATGGGAGTTTGAGACTTGAAAATGGAAAGTAAATGACTGCAAGTACATTTGGTAACCTAGGCATAAGGAATTGATTCTAAATTAATAAAGTCAATTTTGTTAATCATGTAATAATTTAATTATTGAGTAATGAATTGAACTTGTAACCAGAAGGCATGACGGGAAGCTCAGCTAAACAGAATAATGTATGAGTATGCTTAGAAAGTAGACTGATTTGACACTGTTAATACTGTTTTACTTCACCCACTAACGCAACACTAGCTGAAAGAAAATTGCCTTACTAAAAGAAGATTATGGTCAGAAGATCAACTTCATTTGCTGTTAGTCTCCAGGGTTTATAAAAAGTGGATTTATTTTATACTTATTCATTTGCAGGCTATTTATATTACTGACACGGCCATCAATTGTCAGCCATTCACAGGATATTTAGTCATTTGCATTGGTGGGCCTGGAATCACTTATAACTCAGAATGGATAAGGATAGCTGATTTTCTTTCCTGGGTGCAGCAATATATTCAGTCTTGTGCAAAAAAAAACCCTTACCCTTCTACCATCATACAACTCTTTCCCCATTCTTTACAACCCCTTCCTCACACGGCAAACTTGATCTGGTTTTCTCCACTATTAAGAGTAAAAATTCTTTTATATCAGTTCATTTAATGTAACACCATATTGGTCAGGAATAATTAAGTATTTGTCAAATATTAGACTTATTACTGTATGATGGTTTATGACCAGAACATGATGCAATATTATCATCCTCCATTTCCTTAGATAGTGCAACCCTTTCTTTGGTTAATTTGAATTATTTTGGCTAACATTTACATTTCTCATCCAATAAATCTACAAGACATCTCTATTTCTTTATTACTTACCATTTTTTTCCCTAGCTCTCATTTTATATGGCTTTCTGTACATACATACATATTTACCTTACGGCATCAATCTCCCCTCTGACTTATTGTCCCTACAGTGTTGCAATCTATCAGGGTAAACAAGGATCATACTGAATCCTGAGCAAGTTAGCTTCTCCTTTGTTCTGTGTTCAGGGTTAACAGTGGCTGGCTTAACCATAAGAAAAGGGGCAGGATTAGCCATTTGGTCCACTAAGTTTGCTGCGTCATTCAATCTTGGCTGATTCATTTTCCCTCTCAAACCCATTCTCATGCCTTCTTCCCATGATCTTTAATGCCCTTACTAATCAAGACGCTATCAACCTCCACTTTAAATATACCCAACAGCTTGGCCTCTGTAGGCATCTGTGTCAATGAATTCCACAAATTTGTCACTCTCTTTCAAAATAACTTTAATAACACCCTTATTCACAGTGAACAGTTCTACTTATGAATTATCCAGATTAAGTGTTTTCTAACTCTTTATTAAGCAAGCTGTTTGTTTCTCTTAACAAATTTTCCCCCGTTTAGTTTACTGTGGATGACTATAACCATTTCCATCTGTTTTTTAAAAAGACAGATCACAAAAATAAGAGTAGGGGGAAGCCATTCAGCCTTTTGAACCCTCTGCTATCCATAATCACCATCTCAATACTATATTCTTGTGCTCTCTCTTACTGCATGATGGACTATAAAATACATCTATTTTCTCCTTAAGTACATTCATTAGCAGCCTCCACCATCTACTCCAGTAGCAAATTCTGCAGGTTGTCCACCTCTAAGTAAGGAAATTTCTTCGCAATGTCTTAATTCTGTATCCCAAGATTGACACTTAATTCTAGACTAACCTACTTAAAGAAACATGCTCTTTGGATTAACTTGTTGAGTATGTTGACTTTGTTTAACCTGTTGACATTTCAGTAAGATCTAACATTCTTCTAAACCCTCATCGATACAGGCCCAGTCAACATTTGCTCTCCTCATACTTCTTCTCCCAGAGAGTTGTGGGGGTCTGGAATGCACTGCCTCGGAAGGTAGTGGAGGCCAATTCTCTGGATGCTTTCAAGAAGGAGCTAGATAGGTATCTTATGGATAGGGGAATCAAGGGATATGGGGACAAGGCAGGAACCGGGTATTGATAGGAATTGATCAGCCATGATCTCAAAATGGCGGTGCAGGCTCGAAGGGCCGAATGGTCTACTTCTGCACCTATTGTCTATTGTCTATAATAAAAATATGCCAGGAGACAGTCTGATGAACCAGTGATAAACTCTTTCAGGTATATTCTTTCTTACATAGGTGGACTAAAACTACACATAGCAGCCCAGATACAGTTTCACCAAGGCCTTATAAAATTGTAGTGAGACATTCTAGCTCCCTATACTCAAAACATCTCGCAGTGAAGGCCAGTGTACCAGTTGCCTTGTTGATTCCTTGCTGTAGTGGTGGCTGATGTGCCAGGACACTCTGATCCCATTTTACATCAGCATTTCCCTGCCTTATCAGTGCTCTGAAGACTCTTCTTGCTCCTCACAGCTCACAATTCTATTCAGTTTTCTCTTCAGTGAACATTTAGAATTGTTACATTTGGCTCACACATCCTGATCATTGACATCTATCGTTAAAATCTGCAGCCCAAACACCAGCCACCACAAAAATACACCTATTAATTCCTACTCTGTGTCCTACCTCTCAGCAATCAGATGAAGACCATCCATCATAGAAAAACTCCGTTGCATCATTCAGGTTTCTTATAGGGGCATTCTACCAAAAAATAAATTATTACCTTTTTCTCTTAACATGGCGGAACCAAGCAACTAAATATTAAGTGATTTTCATTGGGGATTTTCATGTGTGTCACTTTCATGTCCCTGCACTTGCAAGTGGCCTGTCTTTTACATCATATTACTATCCTCCACTGTTTTAGACTAAATTGTAGTCTACAGCTCAGCCTAGGTCTAACTACCATGTTTTCAAATAACATCTCATATTACACCAGTACTCAGGGACACACCATATCCACAATCGCTGTCTCCAATCTCATACATTGCTTCATCCATCAGTCATAACAACAAATTTCACAATATATGTCAGTAATAATAACTCTGATTCTGATTCAGATCACCCCTACTCCATTATTGCTGAGCTGGATACCTTATTTTTCAAAGTTGGAATTAAATTATATTGTCTCCCATCCTGCCTTTGTAACAGTGATATTACAAATCCTAATGTGTTTTCAGCACCAAGTTAGTAAAGAAACTGGTTGAGTAAAATAAAATTCTCAACATGAAACATCCTGGATGATAAATACATTGGCCCATTATTGCCCTCCTTACTTGCCATCACTACTTCTGGCTCCCAGGTGGACAGAGCACTCTTTTTCTTTAGTGTGAGAGGAGTTGATTTCACAAGTACCCTCAGACACATCAATCACCCTTGATAGTGAATGTTTCCTCTGAACAATTGATGGAAGATGGAATATTCTTAAGCCATGTGCTGCTGTAATTCATTTTGTACACGTAAGGATCATAATCTTCCTAGCATATCATGTCCTGGAGATGACCAGTTGACAGCTGTATTGATACCTTACTATTTATTACCATGAGTTAGAAGCTTTTGTTCAATCTTTTTCAATATGACTGCAAGCACTTGCATTAAAACCTTAATACAAAGGGTACTTTGAGGTTATGTACACATTTCTTGGTTGTCATCAGTTAAGGTTTTTCAAAGTCAAAGTAAAATTTGTTATCAGAGTACATGCATGTGATGCTGAGGCCTCACCTTGAGTATTGTGAACAGTTTTGATTCAAAAGATTCAAAAACTTTATTGTCATTCTAACCGTACATCAGCTCTGCAGGGCAGAATGAGACAGCGTTTCCCAGGAGCAGTGCAATCATAACATAACAAACGCAACACTAAATAATAAACATAACAATAAATAGTAAAACACAACAGCCACATGTCAGTTAAAAACAAGTTATAAGTGTCCAGTGCAAGTTAAAAGTGTCCAAAGCAGAGTCAGGTACAGCAGCTATTTAGCAGTCTGACTGCCTGTGCCATCACACTCAACAACAGAGCATAGCAAGCACGTATCTAGAAAAAAGTAATCAATTCTTGAGTATTTATGATGAATATGTGAAAAAAAAATGAAAAATCTTTGTCATTAGGGTGTTTATATCTCCAGATGTTGACCAGGCCATATTCTAGTAAAAAAGAATTAATACAAGATGCCGCTTTATTAGGAAGCAACGGGTTGGTTGATGACCTGTCAATCGCCAGATTCAGGCAGCAATTAAAGTCACCGCCCATGATCAACTTATATTCATTCAGATTCGGTAGCTCAGAAAAAAGCTTCTTAAAAAATTCAAGACTGTCTAAATTAGGTGTGTATATACACACACCAAAGCTACCTTTTGACCACATAATAAACCAGTAACAATTAAATATCTTCCAAGCAAATCAGTAATAGTATTAAAATGTACAAAAGGGATTTTAGAGTTAACAAAAAGATACCCCTCTAACTTTATTAGTTGATAAAGAATGATATAAAGGTTCCTTCCCAGAATTTAAAAAAGCGATCCTCATCCTGTCTCCGTACATGATTTTCTTGCGCAAAAATAATATCTGCATTAAGTGTTTTTAATTTCTTAAAAATCTTTTTACGCTTAATAGGATGATTCACACTGTTCAGATTCCAAGAGATTATATTAATTTTATTAACATCCATATTTAAGATTTAATTTAAAGTTTTATAATGAAAACTATTGTGCAGCGCACATTAATCCAAAAGGAACAGATTTGACCAGAAGTGACGACATATTTAAGAGAAAATGTCCATCAAAAGAACAGTCCAATCAAGAAAAAATCCTATTCTAATAGCCCCCCCGCAAAGCCCGACAAAAAGCGACCAATAGGATGATCGCATGCTAAGCTAATGACCCTTAACCTTGTTCTCCATTCTGCAGCTATATTAAAAATTAAAAATGTAATATTCATCCCACCCAATCTAGTCACAATAAAAAAGATAAACAAATTTCAAATACTGCAATGTTATGTCTAACAATAATAAAAACATAACTGGCAACAACCATCTTAAATTCATCTAAAGCATATTAATCACGTATTCAGAGAAGAATAAATCCAAGCAAATAATATTACAACTGAAGTTCTTTCTTTCAAAAAATCTTACGTCATACAAAAAAAGGTGAATATATATATATCAAACCTAAAGCTATATTAATATTGAGACAAGCAAAAAAATAGAAAAAAATAATTCAAGCCAGGTCCTATACAGACTTCGATAATATAATACAGGTTTCCTACAAAGCAATTATGAATATATACTAATTATTAACAAATAAGGAAAAAAATTAAATCAACCAATTCCCATACGGACATTCAAAAAGCATAGAATAGACTTTCCTCAGGGCATCTATAAACATCTCATAGACCAGAATTACCTATTCAGGTTACAATCGGCTTAGCTTTGAAATTCTTAATATACTCCCATCCTTCATCAGGGGAGCAGATCTCTGTGGCTGAGAGTCAGGGGGAAGGATTATCAGCCGTGCTGGGTAGCGAAGGGATGGATGAAGATTTTTCTTATACATTTCACTCATGACTTCTCAGTATTTCCTTCTTTCGGCAAAAATCTCAGGAGGAAAATCTTCAACTAAACGAATTTCTGTTGATTTAAAGATTATCTTTCGCTTTCTTCCGGCCTCTCGAAGTATGGCTTCTTTGGTAGTATAATAATGCAAACAAAGTACGATTGGCTGGGGGTGTAATTCAGATGAACGCCGAAATCCTGGAATTCTGTGAACTCTATCGAGTAAAGGGCTTGCTTCCAGGGTCTCACTAAAAAGTGAGTACAGCATGTCTGAGAAAAACTTTAACAGGTCACCAGCTTCAGTATTTTCAGGCAAACCTAATATATGCAAATTCTTCCGACATGCTGTACTGTCTAAATCAATCATTTTTTCTTCGTTTTTGATAGTTCCAAGGTAATTTCATTAATTTTCTTTTCCATTGATGACATCTTCACTTCTCATTCTTTGATAGTTTGCCTGAATTGTTCGTGTTTGTTCTCAATTTGTTGGGTAGTCTGCTTGAGCGTCTGAAATTGAAAGTCCAGGTTCTTCAAAGATTCTTGGACATTAAAGATAGATTTTTCAAGCATCCTGTTGATATCCATCAGCTTATCAATCTTAGTATTAAGTGATCCAAATTCAAACTTCATACCTTGTATTGAAGAGAATATTCCTGCTAAAGTAACAGGTTCCTCCGATTTCTTTATTTGTTCAGTTTGTTATGTTTCAGGAAAAGTCTTGCCACTTCTCAATTCAATACCAGATCGATTTCCGGCCATCGTAATTAAATCACAGATCCTTCAACAAAAGTAATAAATCTTCAGACTTGAAGGAAGTCTGTCAGTGGGATGTAAAATATATTTTAAAAAGTGGAGCCGCTATAATGCGCGCAGAATAGAGTCCCGCCCAGGAATTTAAAGTTATTGACCCTCTCCTCTTCTGATTCTTCAATGAGTACTGGCTCATGGACC
This sequence comes from Hemitrygon akajei, assembly GCF_048418815.1. NCBI lineage: Eukaryota > Metazoa > Chordata > Chondrichthyes > Myliobatiformes > Dasyatidae > Hemitrygon > Hemitrygon akajei. Next base: position 89,924,598 of record NC_133128.1, read on the forward strand.
TTTGGTTACCTTCTCCTGAAGTCTACAACCAGTTCCCTGGCCTTATTGACATTGAGTGAGAGGTTGTTGTTATTACACCACTCAGCCAAATTTTCAGTCTCCTTCCTGTATGCTGATTTATCACTATCTTTGATATGGCCCACATCAGCAAACTTGGAGTTGTACATAGCCACACAGTCATAGGTGTAAAGTGAGTAGAGCAGGGGGCTAAGCACACATCCCTGTGGTGCTTCTGTGCTGATGGAGATTGTGGAGATGTCTTTGCCAATCTGAACTGACTGGCATTTGCATGTGAAGAAATCCAGGATCCAATTGCACAAATGGGTATTGGAGTTTAGTGATTAGTTTTGAGGGGATGACAGTATTAATTCCTGAGATGTAATTGATAAAGGGCATTCTGATGTATGCATCTTTGTTGTCCAGATGTTCCAGGGTTGTGTGAAGAGCCAACAAGATGGCATCTGCTGCAGACCTGTTGCTTTGATAGGCAAATTGGGGCTGATCTAAGTCAACACTCAGACAGGAGCTGATATGCTTCAACACCAGCCTCTCAAAATACTTAATCACTGTGGATATAAGTACCACTGGGTGATAGTCATTGAGACAGGTTACCACACTCTTCTTGGGCACCAGTATGACTGAAGCCTGTTTGGAGCAGGTGGATACCACCCACTGCCAGAGTGAGAGGTTGAAGATATCTGAACACACCAGCCAGCTGGTCAGCACAGGTCTTCATTTCTCAGCTAGATATTCCATCTGGACCAGATGCTTTCCTTGGATTCACTCTCTTGAAGGCAACCCATACGTCATCTTCAGATACTGAGACCAAAGGAGCATCGGGGGACATGGGGTGCATGATGGTTCCTCCCTGTTCTGGTGGTCAAAGTGAGAATAGAAAGCATTGAGCTCATCTGGAAGTGAAGCTCTGCTGTCTCCAAAGTTGCAAGATCTATCTTTGTAGGAGGTTATGGCACTCAAACCCTGCCACAGCAGTCAAGCATCCCTCATTAATTTTTAAAATCATCTCCATACATTTAGGAATAAGGGTTTTGTGCATTGCCAGAAGAAGTGAGGAATATTATGTTCTCTGGATAGTGAAAGAGGAAGAATAATAACCAGATTTATCAGGAAGTAGTATGTTCCCTTCAAACTCAGAGAACCAGTCCCACTAGATCAGGGGTTCCAAACCTGTGGTACATGGACATCTTGGTTAATGATAAGGGTCCCTGGCATAAAAAAGGTTGGGAAAGATGAAAGATGAGCACAGCATGTGAGACAAGGCCATCTTCCTTGATAGATCTATCCAATATGGAACATGTGGCCTGACCATTCCTATAAGTTGCCTTGGTACAGCAAAGAGCTGACAGTGTTCTGACAATGAATCTCTGGGTTGTATATGGTGACATGTATGTGTACTTTGATAGTAAGATTTACTTGGAACTTTAAATTATAATAACATAGATAGTTCCATTAACTCCTTTCATGTTTCAAAGGAGGTGAGAAATGGACATTGCTAAAGATACATTGGTTTGTTGCTGCTGATCTCTGGCACCTTGATTTCATTTATCTGAAGAGAGGACCTTGTTATACCTTTTCTAAATTATCAACTGATCCATTTTAAAGAAGGCATGAAGAAAACATCCTGGTGTTTAAACACCATAAGCGTGATAAAATCTGCCAGGCAACTCAGTCACTACCTTGAATTTCAGCAATACTGAATCACTTGTAAAGATGCTAAGATACATCCTAGAATGCACTGGGACACATCATCAGTGATGTAACCTGGGATCACCGGGTCTTTTGGGTCTTTCAACATCAGACACACTCACCTAGGCAACACAGCCAGTGTCGATCAGCCCCTGGCTTGTCTCCCAGCAGCATTGGTCCACAGGCCCCACCTCCCGATCCATAGCCATTTGGAGGCTCACTCAGCAGCCTCTGTGATGATCCTGATGGCTCTTTTCTTTGCAGCCCCCTGTAATGCCAAGGTTCTGCACAGAGAGCAGCCAGCAAAACCTCTACACCCCATTTCTATAGGCTGATATCATGCCCTCCACCCCTGTCTCAGGCACTGCTCTACCACCTCCTGGTATTCAGCCTTCTTGTGCTCAAAAGGCTCCTCAATCTGTTCTTCCCAGGGCACTGTCAGTTCTACCATGACCATCTGCTTCAAGCTTTCTAACAGAATGACCATGTCAGGCCTCAGTGATGATGATGTAATGAAGTCTGAGAACTTTTATTGCTTGTCAAAATCGACTTTCAATTGCCATTTGAGCAAACCTGCTGGTGATCTGGGCAGAGACTTTGGTTCGTCTCCAGCTTTGACAAATACTATGGACTTTCTGGGTTGGCAGAGGTACTTACTGATGTTAATGGGCAAGGAGATACTTCCTGCCACTGCTTTCAGTACCTGGTCATGACGCCAGCAATGACAGTCTTCTCCCAGGGCTTTTGGGCAGCTGCTGAAGATGTGTTCCAGGGTCCCCCTGTAAGGATAAGCGGACATGATGATGCCTCACTTTTGCCTGAAGCAAAAAGGTTCACTGGACTAGGCAAGGTGGCTTACAGTGAATAGACCATGAACTTGATCTGCCTGCCAGATGCTGAAGCATCTCCATAATATATTCCAACGTTACAGGAGGGTGCTCTTCTTTCTTAGTACCTTTGGCAGCCCTCATAATAAAACAATATTACGTTTAAAGGCAGGATTTAAAAACAGGTTGGAAACAGCAAAGTAGATAATATAGAAGCAGCTACAAAAAGCTGTTATTCCATCAACAACTAGTAGCACCAGATGATGGACCTGGAGATCTACCACTTCAGCGCACCCTCCTACTTTGTCCAAGCTCCCTGCTGCCCCATTCCTACCACCTGTTCCTGGACAAGTTTGTGTCTGTCACTGCGCTGGGCCCTATCCAAGTGGGTTGAAGACAAGCTGCCCAGCCCTACCTGACCTGATGCCACTGCCCCTATCTGATCCCTGTGCCTCAGACATCTCAGCCAACTCCACTGCAGCCTTAGCCTTCCATTTCCTGCCTGTTTGTAACAACTTAACAAGATTGGTAACACTGGTGTGGACTCCTCTGTTAATCATGTGTGCCTGCCTGCATCTTACTCAAGCTGAGCTCTCAGTTGAATGAAGCTGATAATTGCTGCTTAATTAAAAGCTGCCTGAGGAACACTTTCACTAAGAGCATTTGGTTCCTAAAGAGTCCACCAGAACCAGTAGGAGATGCCTTTTAACCCAGAAAGGAAAGATACTTCCTGGTCTAGCACTAGAAGTATGACTACCCAATACAGTTTCCTACCATAAACATTGCTTCTGAATCTGTCCTCTTGTGGTAAACTATATATACCTGTCTGGACACACCCCACTGCTGACTGCTCCTGTGGCTCCTCCCACAGACCCCTGTATAAAGGCAATTGGAGGCACTGCTCCTCCCTCAGTCTCCAGGATGTCGTGTCGTGGTCTCTTGCTGCTAATAAAAGCCTATCGTTCACCTCCCGTCTCCAAGAGTTATTGATGGTGCATCACCTCTAATGGCTTCCAGACCATGTGTAAGCAAGGAAATTCTGCAATAACCTATAAGATTTTGGAAGAAAAAGGTCAGTTGATACAGTTTATAACCTGATGGGTTTCTATTTTTGGGACCTTGATTCTAAAAAATTAGTAGCAATTGACCTAGGCCTGTAGTTGTCTGCTGCCACATTATGCTGATCCCTGGCTTTCTATTTGACAGGTGCCATGAGCAGCTACAGATTTTACTAATGTTCTGGGAAAGTTTTGATAGGTTGAGTCATGGCGAGCAAAGAGAAAATCAACTCTGAAAAGTTAGCAAGCATTGCTCTGTCCTTTGCCAATGCTGCTACAAGACCAAACAGACTTTTTGCTCTTTATCCTCTTCAAGGACCTGTTGACTGTCAGCCCAGCATCTCCAATCCAGGGAAGTGATTATTGAGAGATATCATTCCAAGGTGGAGGATTCAACATCTTCAGATGCATGCCACATCACAAAAAGAAGCTGTGAATATCTTCATGCTCCTTAATTCAAGCTGTTGAATGTTGTCTCCCAGGGTCCCCAAAACATCTGGATTAGTGCACCAATGCCAACCAGAATGCAGTTGCAAAATAGAAGCTACTGAAGCAAATGTTGCCTGAAGAATTTGATCCTAATGAAAGAAAGAAACCAGATTCCTTCATTAAGAATCTTATCCTCATTGAAGAGGTTGAAATCAGATTCAGGAGAAGGATGCTGGTGTCTTGAGTTTGGACCCATATTCTCATGTTGGGATTGTTCTGTTTATTAAAGTGATGGGCATTCACATGTGTTCCTGTTGAATGGCATTGTAATAGAACATGCTTGTGTGATGTTAATCCAGGAGCCAGAAGGTCACTGGGCTGCCTTCTTCACTGAGCAGTTGAAGTTCTGCATTTCACTCAATGAGGAGACAATAAAATCCTGGTCATTAGTGTGCTCACCTGTTTTTTTCTTCGAACAGTAGCAGTGAAGATGCTCTGTGCTGAAGCCTGGGCATCATTCAGTCTGGAGTCCCTTGACTGATGGGAAAATATTTTACGCATTTGTTGACTGCTGTGACTGAAATACTGCAGACCACAAAGACTTTGTGACTGGTGATGAAAATCCTCATGACATCACAGGTGAGAATGCCAGCACTCCATTAGATTTATGGAGCAAATATTATTTGAATCTCTCATGAAGCCAAATCTGCTCAAGTTTGTGCAACACTTTCTGGCATTTATGCTTTGGTATATTAACCCAATATGGAATGGGATATTACTTTATGTAAGCAATGCAATGGAATCTGGGCAGTTTGCCTATGTATCTTTAACTTTGTACTCATTGCACCTACATGGGTTCACAGATTAGTACAAGTGTTCAAAAGCAATTCAGGAGGGCAACGTGAAACATGAGGGGCATTTGTCCACCTATTCCTTACGATTAATCAATAATTTCTCCAGAATGACTAACATAACTAAAATAGTGCACAAACATCCAACAATTGGGAAAACATCTGGAGGAAAGCAGGCTTTATTAGCAGCCATTTGTCAGAAATCTTACCAAGGGCCTGAAAAAACTTTGTATTCATATGTATTATGCAGCCAATCAACATAAAGTTCAGACTCATCAATCATCCCAAAATATTTCCCACTGAACAGAAACAATTCTTTGTTGAAAACATTGCTTTAATGTAAACATTACATAGTGGTTAGTGTTGTTATGAAGCCCGAAACTGGGTGACTTACCAGCAAAGATAGAGACGTCCGTTGAAATCTGATGATACCATTTTTAACAGTATTTATTAGTAAAAATACACAAAAATAATATCAATGCAAACACACAGATAATATACGTCGTCAATACTAAATCTAAAAGTGCGGGTATAATAATAATCAATAAGAAATAAGCTCTATCATTGTCTAGGGGATAATGTATTGTCTGATGGAAATATATAGTTCGTTCAGTTCATACAGGCTGCAGCCATTGGGGACCGCTGTGTTGCAATTGTTGGAGAGAGAGAGAGATTAGGAGAAAAACTTGCCGGCTTTCCTTTATGATTTCGATCCATCAGGTGTCTCGTTGTCGCGGCCGTTCAAGTGTGGCCTCTCCTTTAGCTAAACCGTTCTTCCGTGGTGAGCTCGTCACCCAGGCAAGGGAGGACACACATGAGCCCCCACCGGCTTTCGCTATAAAACGCTGTCACGGGATTTCTAGCGTTTCTCCTGGTGCGTCTCTTTTATCCTTACTCACGGGGTCTCAGATGTCGATCAGGTTGGGATGATGCAATCCCTCAACCAGACCACTCTGGTTGTCCCCTGAGGGGTTTCAATGAATAGTACAGTACTCGATACACAATTCCGTCTCCAAGAGACAATAGCAGTAATCAGTGGTTCCATTCCGCTGATGTCAGGACACATTCCACCTGGTTGTGTATTCTGCGTCTCTCTCCCTCATGATGTGTATCCCTCTCATTTCCTGGGTCTCAGACCCAAGATAATAGCGATCTTTGCGATTCTCAAAAAGGAGGGGGCGACTTTGTATCCTTCGGCCCCTCAGAGTTGCTTCACCTTCGTAACAGTGTAATAGTACAGTGCCAGGGACCTGGGTTTAATTCTCACTGCTCTCTATAAGGAGTTTATACATTCACCCCATAACTGTGTGGGTTTCCTCCGGGTGCTCAGGTTTCCTCCCACAGTCCAAAGATGTACAGCTGTCAGTGGAGATGCAAGGAAACTTTGGGATTTCATATGCCAGTGCAAACTACAAAGACTTGGAGATAGTTGATGTTACACTTGCTTCATTGTTGCTGAATCCTTATCCTAGATCTCCCTACCACACAGCATCTTGGATTGGATGTACCCTCACAAGAAGCATTGCAGAGGCAGCTCGCTGACAATTAAAGGTGAGCAATTTGGAGAATACAGTCTACTCATGGATAGTCAGCTTGGCTTTGTGAAGGGAAGATCATGCCTCACGAGCCTGATCGAGTTTTTTGAAGAAGTAACAAAAGAAATTGATGAGGGTAGAGCAGTGGATGTGGTCTACATGGACTTTAGCAAAGCATTTGACAAGGTCCCTCATGAGAGACTCATCCAGAAAGTCATGAGGCATGGGATAAGTGGAACCTTGGCTGTTTGGATAAAAAAAATTGGCTTAAAGGAAGAAAGCAGAGGGTAGTTGTGGAAGGAAAGTATTCTGCCTGGAGGTCGGTGACTAGTGGAGTACCGCAGGGATCTGTCCTGGGACCCCTGCTATTTGTGATTTTTATAAATTACCTGGATGTAGAGGCGGAAGGATGGGTGAGTAAGTTTGTGGATGACACGAAAATTGGAGGAGTTGTGGATGGAGCTGTAGGTTGTCGAAGGTTACAAGAGGATATAGACAGGATGCAGAGTTGGGCAGAAAAATGGCAGATGGAGTTCAATCCGGACGTGTGAGGGGATGCATTTTGGAAGAACAAACCAGAAGACTGAGTACAGGATTAGTGGTCAGTTAATTAAGAGTGTGGATGAACAAAAGGACCTTGGGGTTCAAATCCATACATCTCTTAAGGTCACTGCACAGGTTGATAGGGTAGTTAAGAAGGCCTATGGGATGCTAGGCTTCATTAACAGGGGGATTGAGTTCAAGAGTAGAGAGGTCACGTTGCAACTCTACAAATCTCTAGTGAGACCGCACTTAGAGTATTGTGTTCAATTCTGGTTACCTCATTATAGGAAGGATGTGGAAGCTATGGAGAGGGTGCAGAGGAGATTTACCAGGATGTTGCCTGGTTTGGAGAACAAGTCATATGAAGCAAGGTTAGCAGAGCTGTAACTTTTCTCTTTGGAGTGTAGAAGAATGAGAGGGGACTTGATAGAGGTCTACAAGATTATGAGAGGCATAGATAGGGTGGATAGTCAGTACCTGTTTCCCAGGACACCAATAGCAAACACCAGAGGGCATATGTACAAAATTAAGGGAGGGAAGTTTAGGGGAGACATCAGGGTTAAGTTTTTTACACAGAGGGTTGTGAGTGCCTGGAATGACTTGCCAGAGATGGTGGTGGAAGCTAAAACATTAGGGATATTTAAGAGCCTCTTGGACAGGCACATGGATGAAAGAAAAATGGAGGGTTATGGGGTAGTGTGGGTTTAGTACTTTTTTTAAGGATTACATGGGTCAGCACAACATGGAGGGCTGAAGGGCCTGTACTGTGCTGTAGTGTCCTATGGTTCTATGGTTCTGTGGTTCTATAAAAATGAACAATTCTGTGCTGTTTGAAGTTTAAATCTTGACTTTGCCAAATCTCAAAAAATGTCATGGGTAATGGTACAGGAAATAATTAAAAAGTGGCATATTGGCTTTTATATCGGGAGCAGGAGTGCAAGTGGGTAAAGATTATGCTGGAGCATAACCTTGGTTAGATAATACCATTAGTATGGTGAGTTAGAGCAGATGCTCCCAATATCTCTTTCCGGTAAACAATCCTCCCCACCCCCCCACCCCCCCAACTTCCTCTACTCCCCATTCTGACCTTTTACCTCTTCTAACCTGCCTATCACTTCCCCCTGGGTCCCCACTTCCTTCCTACTCTCCTATATTCCATTCTCGTCTCCTGTCAGAATCCTCGGTCTCCTGCCCTTGACTTTACCCATCATTTGGCTTCTCCAATCACTTTCCAGCTAGACTCTTTCCCCTCACCCCACCTTTTTATTCTGGCATCTTTCGCCTTCCTTCGCAGTCCTAAAGAAGAGTCCCGGCCCAAAACGTTGACTGTGTATTCATTTCCGTGACCTGCTGAGTTCTTCCAGCAGTTTCTTTGTGTTAATCCACCTTATACTTTGAAAGAAGTAAAGTTGCCATTGACTATTCTTGCACTGCCTGTATCAATACCCAGTTTTAATATTGCATTTTTACTGATAATAAAGGATCTCATATACTCAAATTGCAATTGGTTTGTAACTACAATCAGTAGCTCACACAGGTCCCAGCATTTCATAACTCTTACATCTAGTACCAGTTGTATTTACCATTCCCAGACCTCCTTGAAAAGATGGTGTTGAGCTATCTTCATGAACTGCTGCAGTCCTTCTCTCTTTTGATACATTAAAAGATTTTTTCCTCAGTATCTGTGAACACTTACTTAGTTGTAACAATATTGGAGATAATAGAAAAGACTAGAACTGTTTGGAAGTCTGGTGGGTCTCATCAGCAAGAATGATGAGTCAGCTTACAGAGAGGAGGTGCAGTGGCTAACGAACTGGTGCAGAGCCAACAACCTGTCTCTGAATGTGAACAAAACAAAAGAGATGGTTGTTGACTTCAGGAGTGCTCTATGCACTCAGCAGGTTTCCCCACGTGCAATAAACTGCATTCCCATAGCCTTTGGTGCAGCCTATTATCAGCTTAGCATCTTCATCAAATTTCAATTTATTATCAAAGTATGTAAACCATATACAACCTTGAGATCTATTTTCTTGCAGACTCCCACAGGAAACTAAAGAAATAAAACAGAATCCACAACAAAACACACACACAACAACAAACATCCAAAGTGTAAAAGAGGACAAGTCAAGCAAATAATAAAACAGTAAACAAATAGTACTGAGAAGGTGAGGTGCCAAGTCCTCAGAAATGAGTCCCTCCTGCGTAGTCAGTCCAGCGCTGAAGCGAAAAACGCTGGTCCAGGAGCCTGATGACCACAGGGCACAACCGCTCCCGAGCCTGGCGGAGTGAGACCCAAGATTCCTGCACCTCCTGCCTGATGGTAGTAGCAAGAAGAGAGGGAAACTGGTGAAACACAGGCAGACAGGACAGGCTCAGGTGGGGTATCTTGGCTAGCACAGAGCAGAGAGGCTGAATACCAATTTGTTTTCCGTTCTCGGGCCTCAACAGTTTTGTCTGGCTTGAAATCTGTCCTGGCCATCTCTTCCAGCGATGGTGACTGAACTTTGTATCTTCAAGGTGCTGTACTTGCACTCCTGAGAGTCAATTTCGCCAAATATTTCAGGAGATCATAAAATCCCTAGTTCATTTAGACAGTTCAAAAGAATATTTCTTAAAGGGAAATTACAGGCTGCAGATTGCCATATTTGCAGTTCAAAGGAAGTACATCTAGTAGTTTTGTGAGCTGCCCACAATACGAAGCCATTTCTCACCAGCACCATCTTCACTGAATCGTACTAACATTTACAAGGTAATCTTTCTAAAATGGTCCCATTGCTCTAATTTACATTCATGTAGCTGTTTCCTGTCTATTTTTATAAGTCAATTTGCAATCTAATAAAATGCACTCCACCCTATTAATATAGACTCAGTGGCCATGTTTTTAGTTACTGCCTTCTTGTCAGCTTGAAACAATCTGGCCATTCTCCTCTGACCCATAGAACTGTTGTTCACCGGATGTTTTTTTGCTCTGTTTTTCACATCATTCTCTGTAAACTCTAGAGGCTTTATGCATGAAAATCCCAGGTGATCAGCAGTTTCTGAGATACTCAAACCACCCTGTCTGGCACCATCAATCACTACATAGTCAAATCACATTTTTTCCTCATTCTGACAGTTGGTCTGAACAACAACTGAACCTCTTGATCATGTCTGCATGCTTTTATGTATTGAGTTTCTGCCACGTGATTGGCTGATTAGGTATTTGCTTCAATGAGCAGGCAGTTACTGAGTGTATATTAATGATTTAGTAGTGGGATTGTTGCAGAATGAAACCATTTCAGGGTTAGCAGCAAAATGAGAACAGGAGACTTATTATGGGAGGGAATGACTTAAAAAAACAGGGGTTACCTAAAGGCTTTTCAGGAATTGGTTACGCATACAGCCCTTATTTGGTTACTGTCTTCATGTTTTATGCTCATCCTGTCTCATACAAATTACACTGAGATCTTCTGACAAAGAAGGACAAATGACTTAACAGAATAAACTTTGGTACCTCTTATCAAAATTGAAATGCAACCTTCTAGAACACTTTTTCACCTTTAAAGTTTGAAATGCTTCTAGTCATTCTTCGTTCAGAGTCATAGGGTTGTCTGAGCACTAACTGCCCTTCAACAGATTGTGCAATTTCAGCATATGAGTCGACCCATGTTCTGTTGTAGTTACGCAAACCCAAAAATGATTGGAGTTGCTGGACTGTAAAAAGCACAATCTTCACTGATCTCCCACTTACCTTGGGAAATCTTCTGCCCCAAGCAAATTACTTCTTCTTGTTGTTATGCCTTGACCAAGTTTACTTTATCACCCTTGGAGGATAGATAATCGAGGGAATAAAACACATCATATTCATCACAAACAAGAGAAAATCTGCAGATGCTGGAAATCAAAACACACACAAAATGCTGGAAGAACTCAGCAGGGCAGGCAACATCTATGGAAAAGAGTACCATCAACATTTCATGCCGAGACGTCGACTGTTTACTCTTTTCCATAGATGCTGCCTGGCCTGCTGAGTTCCTGCAGCATTTTGTGTGTGTGTTGCATGGATTTCCAGCATCTGCAAATTTTCTCTTGTTTGTGATAAGATCCTCAGATGGTGTCTCAGAAACACGTGGTATACAGTGGGACCGTTGTGGAGCCCTTGAGTGGCCTCAGCACTGGTTTTGCTGTCCATAAAAGCCAACCACAGTTGACATTCAGGCACCAGTAGTACAGACTACTGGTTGTGTTGGCTATATCAATAACTGTAAAGCACTCATGTAATGGATTCAGAGCATTGAAAATAATTAATTGATCTGCCACTAGAAGGGTTAGCTTATCAATTCATTGATTAGCAACCTGATAATCCACTGTCAGTCTCCAGGTACCATTTGCTTTCTTCACTTGTCCCCTTAACTCATATTCGCCTGTCCAACTCATCATTTGTTTGTTTCTTTAACTGTAGCAAGACAGCTTATAATTGAAGGCTTAAGGCATTGATTTGAAATTCCATCAGTAAGATTACATTCTATTCTGGCCTTTTAAAATCAAAATGGATATCTGACATTACTGAAACCTATTTGCCATAGTTATATCCATCCACTTGATCAATAACTTTTTTTTACAATTGAATGGAATGTTTCTATTTATATTGCTTACAGTACTATTTATTGTATTTTCGTCCATTTCAGGGAGTGTAGCATCCCATCTGTCATTTCTAAATAGATTACCCAAGGACATCATGACTGACATATTGAAGAATGCCATTAAACATCAGAGAAAGTAATATTGTGGACCTTAAGTCCTTCAGTTTGTGGACCAATGGGCAATTCAGAAAATCAAGGGATTTTTGTTGGTTCTAAAAGGCATTGCATATGAGTACGCGGAAGTGGTGGAATAGGGCTTTTTTGTAGTGGTGGTGAGTGAGGGTTTGGAGAACTGGAGACGTGGACAGGGATTTTGGGGGTGAGGAGAAAGTAGGTTTCTCAGTTAATTATTGAATCTGAGAAACCAATTCCCTCCTTACCACTAAATTATTAATTGGAATTGGGGTTTTACAGACTGTGCTTAACCATTTATAGAAACATAGAAACATGGAAAACATACAGCACAATACAGGCCCTTCGGCTCACAAAGCTGTGCCGAACATGTTCCTACTTTAGAACTACCTAGGCTTTACCCATAGCCATCTATTTTTCTAAGCTCCAGGAGTCTCTTAAAAGACCCAGTCATTTCCACCTCCACCAGCAGCCCATTCTACGCACTTGTCACTCTCTGCATAAAAAACTTACCCCTGACATCTCCTCTGTACCTACTTCCAAACACCTTAAAACTATGCCCTCTTATGCCAGCTATTTCAGCCCTGGGGAAAAGCCTCTGACTATCCACATGATCAATGCCTCTCATTATCTTGTACACCTCTATCAGGTCACACCTCATCCTCCATCACTCCAAGGAGAAAAGGCTGAATTCATTAAACCTATTCTCATAAGGCATGCTCCCCAATCCAGGCTACATCCTTCTAAATCTCCTCTACACCCTTTCTATGATTTCCACCTCCTTCCTGTAGTGAAGGACATGGACATTAATTCCCGGGATGGTGGGACTGTCATATGTTGAAAGATTGGAGCGACTGGGCTTGTATACACTGGAATTTAGAAGGAGGAGAGGGGATCTGATTGAAACATATAAGATTATTAAGGGATTGGACACGCTAGAGACAGGAAAAATGTTCCCAATGTTGGGGAACTCCAGAACCAGAGGCCACAGTTTAAGAATAAGGGGTAGGTCATTTAGAACAAAGTTGAGGAAAAACTTTATCACTCAGAGTTGTGGATCTACGGAATGCTCTGCCTCAGAAGGCAGTGGAGGCCAATTCTCTGGATGCTTTCAAGAAAGAGTTAAATAGAGCTCTTAAGGATGGCAGAGTCAAGGGATATGGGGAGAAGGTAGGAACGGGTTACTGATTGTGAATGATCAGCCATGATTACATTGAATGGTGGTGCTGGCTTGAAGGGCCGAATGACCTATTCCTGCACCTATTGTCCATTGAAGCAACCAGAACTGAGCACAGTACTCCAAGTGGGGTCTGACCAGGGTGCTATATAGCAGCAACATTACCTCTCGGCTCCTAAACTCAATTCCATGATTGATGAAGGCCAATGCACCGTATGCCTTCTTAACCACAGAGTCAAGCTGCGTAGCAGCTTTGAGTGTCCTATGGACTTGGACCCGAAGATCCCTCTGATCCTCCACACTGCCAAGAGTTTTACCATTAATACTATATTCTGTCATCATGTTTTACCTACCAAAATGAACCACCTCACATTTACCTGGGTTGAACTCCATCTGCCACTTCTCAGCCCAGATTTGCATCCTGTTAATGCCCCACTGTAATCTCTGACAGCCCTCCACACTATCCACAACCTTTATGTCATCAGCAAATTTACTAACCCATCCCTCCACTTCCTCATCCAGGTCATTTAAATAAATCACAAAGAATAGGGGTCCCAAAACAGATCCCTGAGGCACACCACTGGTCACCGACCTCCATGCAGAATATGACCCGTCTACAACCATTCTTTGCCTTCTCTGGGCAAGCCAGTTCTGGATCCACAAAGCAATGTCCCCTTGGATCCCATGCCTCCTTACTTTCTCAATAAGCCTTGCATGGGGTACCTTATCAAATGCCTTGCTGAAATCCATACACACTACATCTACTGTTCTTCCTTCATCAATGTGTTTAGTCACATCCTCAAAAAATTCAATCAGGCTTGTAAGGTATGACCTGCCCTTGACAAAGCCATGCTGACTATTCTTAATCATATTATGCCTCTCCAAATATTCATTAATCCTGCCTCTCAGGATCTTCTCCATCAACTTACCAACCACTGAAATAAGATTCACTAAGGGAACAACATCCACAACCCTCCAATCCACCGGAACCCCTCCCATCCTCATTGATGATGCAAAGATCATTGCCAGAGGCTCAGCAATCTCCTCCCTCACTTCCCACAGTAGCCTGGGGTATATCCCGCCTGGTCCCAGTGACTTATCCAACTTGATGGTTTCCAAAAGCTCCACCATGTCCTCTTCCTTAATATCTACATGCTCAAGCTTTTCGGTCTGCAGCAAGTCATCCCTACAATCACCAAGATCCTTTTTCTTAGTGAATACTGAAGCAAAGTATTCATTAAGTACCTCCACTATTTCCTCTGGTTCCATACACACTTTTCCATTCTCTCATGTATTAACCTCTTACTCTTCACATACTTGTAGAATGCCTTGGGGTTTTCCTTAATCCTGTTCACCAATGCCTTCTCATGGCCCCTTCTGGCTCTCCTAATTTCATTCTTAGATTCTTCCTGCTAGCCTAATAGTCTTCTAGATCTCTATCATTACCTAGTTTTTTTTATAACAGCCTTCGTACACTACAGATCTTGTACCCTACCATCCTTTCTATGTCTCTTTGGAATGTACCCATTCAGAATCCCACGCAAATATCCCCTGAACATTTGCCACATTTCTTTAGTACATTTCCCTGAGAACACCTGTTTCTAATTTATGCTTCCAAGTTCCTGCCTGATAGCCTCATATTTCCCCTTGCTCCAATTAAACGTTTCCCTAACTTGTCTGTTCCTATCCCTCTCCAATGCTATGGTAAAGAAGATAGTATTGTGATCACTATCTCCAAAATGCTCTCGCACTGAGAGACCTGACACCCGACCAGGTTCATTTCCGAATACCAGATCAAGTGCAGTCTCTCCTCTTGTAGGCTTATCTACATATTGTGTCAAGAAACCTTCCTGAACACACCTAGAAAACTCCACCTCATTGAAACCCCTCGCTCTAGGGAGATGCCAATCAATTTTTGCGAAATTAAAATCTCCCACCACAACAACCCTGTTATTATTACTCCTTTCCAGAATCTGTCTCCCTATCGGCTCCTCAATGTCCATTTAATATTGGGTGGTCTTTAAAAAACACCCAGTAGAGTTATTGACCCCGTCCTATTCCTAACTTCCACCCTCAGAGACTCCATAGGCAACCCCTCCATGACTTCCTCCTTTTATGCAGCCGTGACTCTATCTCTGATCAACGGTGCCACACCCCCACCTCTTCCCCCCCCCCCCCCCGTCCTTTCTGAAACATCTAAAGCCTGGCACTCAAAGTAGCCATTCCTGCCCCTGCACCATCCAAGTCTCTGTAATGGCCACAACATCATAGCCTCAAGTGCTGATCCACACTCTAAGCTCATCCACTTTATTCATAACACTCCTCGCATTAAACTAGACACATCTCAAACCATTGGTCTGAGTGCGTCCCTTCTCTTTCACCTGCCTATCCTCCCTTTCACACTGTCAACAAGCTTTCTCTATTTGTGAGCCAACCTTCCTTTCCTCCGTCACTTCAGCTCAGTTCCCACTCCCCAGCAATTCTAGCTTAAACTCTCCCCGGTAGCCTTAGCAAACCTCCCCGCCAGGATATTGGTCCCCCTGGGATTCAAGTGTAACCCATCCTTTTTGTACTGGTCACACCTGCCCCAAAAGAGGTCTCATTGATCCAGAAATCTGAATCCCTGCCCCCTGCTCCGATCCCTCACTCACACATTTATCCTCCACCTCATTCTATTCCTTTTCTCACTGTCACGTGGCACAGGCAGTAATCTCGAGATTACTACCTTTGAGGTCCTGCTTCTCAACTTCTTTCCTAACTCCCTATAGTCTGTTTTCAGGACCTCCTCCCTTTTCCTAACTATGTCGTTGGTACCAATA
This sequence comes from Hemitrygon akajei, assembly GCF_048418815.1. Classification (NCBI taxonomy): domain Eukaryota; kingdom Metazoa; phylum Chordata; class Chondrichthyes; order Myliobatiformes; family Dasyatidae; genus Hemitrygon; species Hemitrygon akajei. The sequence goes on from NC_133128.1 coordinate 89,940,298, forward strand.
TGTACCACAACCTCTGGCTGTTCTCCTTCCCACTTCAGGATATCGTGGATGCAGTCAGAAACATCCCAGACCCTGGCACCTGGGAGGCAAACTACCATCCGTGTTTCTTTCCTGCATCCACAGAATTACCTGTCTGAACCCCTGACTATCGAGTCCCCTATCACTGCTGCCAACCTCTTCCTTTCCCTACCCTTCTGAGCCACAGGGTCAGGCTCTTATGATTAAGAGTGATTTGGAAGAAAAGCTGTTATGGGGGTGGGGCCATGTTTGGATGGCAATTGCATGGAGGAATGGAAGTGGGAAAGGGATGAGTGATTCAGAAGAGGAAATAGGGAGTTGAAGAACCAAATCCTGGGACCAAAAATTTGCAAGGAAAGTTGGGTGGCTCGAGGGAAAGGTGGTTTGGTTTTGTGCAGCATGGGGCCTGGATACAAATGTGAGTCGAGCCTCACAAGATATGGGAGCTTTTTTCAAATATAATGTTAATAAAATCAGGTTGTTATGGGAGTGACCACCAGTTACCAGCCATCCCAGGTTTGATTTATGATTCAATTCCAACACAACATTCCAGACTTCATTTTGCACTTGAAATGTTATTGAACTACACCAATTACAAGATCAGCTGAAAAGTAAAACATACAATTGCACTTTGGGGAAAATTGCAGAACTTGTGTTAAAATAAACTGTAAAAAAAATTACCAAAATTTATATCCTAAATTGCTGTGGGAAATCCAGTGCCACTACCAAACTTTCCAAAACAGGTTATAAGCAAAAAATTAACCCTGTAGTATTTGTTCATACAAATATAAGCTTTTCACCCAATCTCCTGCTCTTTTGTAACCAAAAATTACAAGTCATCATATTGATAACTCGATGGTTCAGCTCTGGCTGGGTCTACCTTCAGTCATAGTTTGCAAGCACAATCACTGAGGAAAAGCTCTTAACAACTTTTAGATCGCTGATTATCTCCAACTTTTACCTCAACTAAAACATTTCCATTGTACCAATGATCTTGCAGCAGGCAAACAGGGTCAAGGCGTTATCATCAAAAGGGAACGTTGTGTCAGTCAAATTTTTGCAGGTGTGACTTTTGGATTATAAGGTAAGGAAAACTCAAGGGAGGTATTTTGGAGGCAAGGAGCCGGAGAATGAACAGCTCCAAATTGTGTGCAGTTTTGGTCTCCAAATTTGAGGAAGGACATTCTTGCTATTGAGGGAGTGCAGCGTAGATTCACAGCGTTAATTCCTGGAATGGCAGGACTGTCATATGTTGAAAGATTGGAACGACTGGGCTTGTATACACTAGAATTTAGAAGGATGAGAGGGGATCTGATTGAAACATATAAGATTATTAAGGGATTGGACACGCTGGAGGCAGGAAGCATATTCCCGCTGATCGGTGAGTCCAGAACTAGAGGCCACAGTTTAAGAATAAGAGGTAGGCCATTTAGAACAGAGATGCGGAAAAACTTTTTCACCCAGAGAATGGTGGATATGTGGAATGCTCTGTCCCAGAAGGCAGTGGAGGCCAAGTCTCTGCATGCTTTCAAAAGAGAGTTAGATAGAGCTCTTATAGATAGCAGGGTCAAGGGATATGGGGAGAGGGCAGGAACGGGGTACTGATTGTGTATGATAAGCCATGATCACATTGAATGGCGGTGCTGGTTAGAAGGGCTGAATGGCCTACTCCTGCACCTACTGTCTATTGTCTATTATTCTGAGTTGTCACCGCTGCAAATTCTGTGCTCAATTACCTTGAGTTTAGGGATAAGTGAAATTTAGATAGCTTGTCAGGGAACTGTAAACAGAGTTGACCAAGGAGTAAAATCTACGCCACAGATTACAGCTAAAGGTTCAAAGCTGTGCTATATACAGAATACAGAGCTTGAGATGGAGTATGTGATTTATAGTATTTTTCATCATACCCTCAATAATTTCATCCAGCATTTATGACATTTGAAATGGTTCTATATTGATTTTGTGAACTTTGATTGGCTTCTTAAAAAAGTTTGGATTTATGCCACTCTGTTGAGACTTAACTAATTTTCTCACCAGGGTGGAGTCGGGCTGAGGTCAGAAAATAGATATTAAAATATCATATACAAACACCAACAGAAGTAGCCAGTTGAACTTCTACAATAGTAATAATGTGAAAAGAAATGCTGCAGCTGCAGTATGTGTAATCAAGTGGCAGCCTAACAATCTGATCTGCTCATTATTCATGTTCTCTTTCCCCACCTTTCAGCCACCTTAGCTAAACGAATAACACTGGACAACAAAGATTTCACTTCCAGAATACCTTTGAATGTATATTATGGACTTTGGGCTGCTGATCATGGAAATCACCATGAAATGTCCCTATCCACACCATTTGAAATTGCCTTTATTTGTTATTTCAATTCATAATTCAAGTCAATATTAACAGGTGCCAAGATTAGGAAAAGTATTTCAGTTGGTCCACAAATCAAACTGGTCATCAATGACAGGCAATTCAAAGAACTTCTAGTAGGACTGGAGAAAATTGCATGGAATGCATTCAAGGATGTTGTTGAAAAGTTTCTTGGCAACTATAGAGCAGCAAACTATATGCAGCTGGTTGACAACATGCTTCGAGCATACAAAACCATGAACTGCAACGTATCACTCAAGATTCATTTTCTGCATTCCCACTTAAATTTTTCCCTGCAAATCTTAGCACAGCCAATGATGGGCATGCTGAAAGATATCACCAGGACATTGTGGTCATGGAGAAACAGTATCAGGGCAACTGGAATCCATCAATGTTGGCTGATTATTGTTGGACACTTAAGCAAGAAGCCTCAGACACTGAGTACAAATGAAAATCATCAACAAAACATTTTAAGCTTAACTGAACTATTGCAAAGCATCAGCACCGCTATGCAATTAAACACATTATATTCAATAAAAGTTAATTTCTTGTTTCTCCAAATTCCTATGTGATACTAGTAGTCTGAAGTAATATTTGTCTTAAGCTTCAAGCAGTCTATCATAAACAAAAAACATTTCTGAGGAAGCAAGACTTTCATAAAATATTGTTGTTTAGTGTAATTTGTCTTTGATTCCACAAACTTTGACAAAAAGTCATCTATTGTTTGATCTATCTGTCTTTCAAGATCAGAGCAGCCTGGAGAGGCCAGGATTTATTGCGCATTCTTAACTCTTCTTGAGAAGGTGATGTTGAGGCACCTTCTTGAACTGCTGCAATTTCTTTTGATACATTAAAATACTTTTTTCAATATCTCTGATGACTTTCATTTCCTAGTTGTAACAACATCAGAGATGGTGGGAAAGATCAGAACTGTTCTGAAGTCATATGATAAAACCTCCAGTCCATTTCTCAGAGTTGGAAAATCCTGTGGTCTGAGTGAAACAGGAAGGGAGCATACTCTGAGCTTCATGGTTTCCCAATGACACAAGGCGTAATAGACTGCACTGGCATTGCCTTTGGTGCTGCTTATTACCCGCTTGACACCTCTTTTAAAAGTTATTATTAAACCTATTCCCAAAATGTTCCCAATTTGTTTGGTGGTGAGACAGATGGCAAGGCAGCTGTGTCGCCTCAGTTGTAGGGAGGACTAGGCCTCAAGCCATGGGCTCTTGCCTCGATTGGAATTAGCCTCTCCCATTGGTGCTGCCCTCCAGTGTTGGATTGGTGAAAGTACAAGTTGGACAGCTGGAGACCATCAATTTGCAGGACTTACAGCTTAGAGTCTTGGACTAAAAATGTACTTCTTTACATGACTATATTCTTTGTTTTTTTCCTCTCTCATTATTTTGAATGCACATGTATGTTTTTGCACCTTGGACCCGGAGGAACACTGCCTCGTTCAGCTGTATCCATGTATGTTTTGAATGAAAATTAAACGTGATTCGATTTGATTTGAATATCCTTTCAAATCATAACAACTTCCTGCAGAACATAATCTCCATTCTGCTTCTTTTGGAAGAAAAATTGGAAATGCTGGAAATACTCAGCTGGTCACACAGCATATGTAGAAGGAGAAGCAGTTAATGGTTCAGGTTTGAGGCCCTGCTTCAGAATAAGGAAGGAGGATTAAACAAGTTAATATTTAGTATATAGGAAGGCATAGGTAGAACAGAGGGACTATCTCTTAATAGGGTGAGTCAAAATGGATTAATTGAGTATTTACTAGCACATCATGCTTCTTAGACTGCATAATGCATTAATAGTAATGCTGTGGGACGCACAGTGGGCACTGGGATGTAATTACAGACAGAATACCACGTAGGCATGTGCCTAGCATGCCCCAGGCAGAGCATGGACATACCCATCACCCTTCACCCCATACCCGTCACCCTTCACCCCATACCCGTCTTCCCTTTGCACTTATTCCAGCCAATCAGTCCAGTTGCAGGCTGCAGCTAAATGGCAGGAAATATAGAGCACCAGGCATTGCCTGTGATTCTGTAAGGCAGAGCACTCAGCACCTCATATGCGGCATCATTTCAGGATAGAAACTTCCTTATTCTCAGCAGCTGGAATGAGAAAAGGGAACAAGGGTTAACTGGTGATGTAAAGGAACCACAGAATAAAGAAATGTTGGTACTGAAGGCATCTACAATGTGTGTGTGTGTGTACTTGCATGGGAGAAGTGAAAAGGCACAAGTCTCATGCCAGCCATAATTTCCTCAAACCTGTCATGATACCATGAGTACAGTAGTACAGAGATTGAGTTATAGCACTACAGACAAGTGTGAATGCCACTGTAATAGCTGAGTTCAAAGTTCAAAGCAAGTTTATTATCAAAGTACATATATGTCACCATATACAACCCTGAGATTAGTTTTATTGTGGCCATACTCAATAAATCTATAACATAATAACCATAACAGAATCAGTGGAAGTCCACTCAACCAAAGTGTTCAATCAAAGTGCAGAAGACAACAAACTTTGCAAATACAATAGAAGAAATAATAAATAAATAATATTAAGAACATGAGATGAAGCGTCATTGAAAGTGGGTCCACTGGTTGTGGGAACATTTCAATGATGGGGAAGTGAAGTTGAGTGAATTTATCTCCTTTGGTTCAGGACCCTGATGGTTGAGGGAGAGCAACTGTTCCTGAAACTCGAGGTGTGAGTCTTCAGGCTCTTTTATCTTCTTTCTGATGGCAGCTGTGAGAAGAGAGCATGTCCTGTGTAGTGGGGGTCCTTGATGATGGTTACTGCTTTCCTATGTAGCAGCTCAATGGTTGGGAGGGAGGGGCTATACCTGTGATGGACTAGGCCATATCCACGACTTAGAGAAGCATAGAAAACCTACAGCACAATACAGGTCCTTTGGCCCACAAAGCTGTGCTGAACATGTCCTTACCTTAGAAATTACCCATAGCACTCTATTTTTCTAAGCTCCATGTACCTATCCAGGAGTCTCTTAAAAGACCCAATTTTATCCACCTCCGTCACCGTCGCCGGCAGCCCATTCCGTGCACTCACCACTCCCTGCGTAAGAAACTTACCCCTGACTTTTTGTAGGATTTTCTGTTCAAGGGCATTGGTGTTTACATACCAGACTGTGATACAGCCAGTCAATATACTTTCCACCACACATCAATAGAAATTTGACAGATTTTTAGATATCATGCCAAATCTCTGCAAACTCCTGAGGGAATAGAGGTTTCTTTGTGATTGCACTGATGTGCTGGGCCCAAGACAGATAATCCAAAATAATAACACCTAGGAATTTAAAGTTGCTAACTCTGTCCATCTCTGATCCTCCGATGAGGACTGGCTCATGGACCTCTGTTTTCCTTCTCCTGAAGTCTATAATCAGTTCCTTGGTCTTGCTGACATTGAGTCAGAGGCTGTTGTTGTGGCACCACTCAGCCGGATTTTCAAACACCATCCACAGGAATGGATCACAGGATCTCCCACCACAAGTCAGCATCTACCACTTTGCCAGAGAGATACAAATGCATTCACTCCTGATTAGTCACTGGATATTTAGAAAACACAAAAACAACAGAACAACTAGAATTGCACCCCAGATGCTTAGTTCCCTTCAAAATGTGGGCACATCTGGAATAAAGTTGCCCAAATTTCTACCACATCAACTCAAATTTCATGTGGCCAGTATGAAATGTGGGTCATCCCTAAGAACAATTACATGGGGAACAAGTAACAAATAAAGACATAATTAACATGTAACAGAATAAAAAACAAGAAACAAAGTTACAGCTTAGAACACAAAACACAAAGTCCATGCTGTACTCATTTTCTTTAAAATTTCCTACAGAACAGCAAAAACTTAGAACAGACAGATAATTTCTCACATAGAAACAGCGAACAACTGAAGTGAAAAGCAACACGTACAAACAAGCTGGAGGAACTCAGCAGGTCAGGCAGCATCCGTTGAAACAAGCAGTCAACGTTTCGGGCCAAGACCCTTCATCAGGACTGAAGAAGGAGACTCCAGCCCCTTGGTATGAACATCGAATTCTCCAACTTCTGGTAATTCCCTCCGTCTCCCTTCCCCCATCCCACCTTCACTCTGTCTCCTCTTCCAGCTGCCTATCACCTCTCTCATGATTCTGCCTTCTTCTACTACCCATAGTGCTTTCCCCTTATATTCCTTCTTCACCTCTCCTGCCTATCCCCTCCCTGTTCCCCTCCCCCACCCCTTGATCTTTCCTCTGATTGGTTTTTCACCTGGCACCTTCCACCCTCCCCCCACCTTCTTTATAGAGCCCCTGCCCCCTCCTTCTTCAGTCCTGATGAAGGGTCTGAACCCGAAACATGACTGTTCATTTCAACGGATGCTGCCCGACCTGCTGAGTTCCTCCGGCTTGTTTGTACGTGTTGATATGACCACAGCATCTGCAGTGTACTTGGTGAAGTAAGGAGCAAATGGGTGGAGCCGAACACATTCACAGGGTCTCTTAAAGGCAAAACCCACACACACAAGCAAGCTGATGTGTGTGGCCACACCTCACATCATTGCATTCAAATAATTCACACTCTATTAAGAGGGTGCAGGTCGAATGACCCCTCCCTACAATGAGGTGTGAATGTTCTAGCCATTTCCCAATTCCCACTGCTGCCAAACATTAGCCAATATCCTTTGCAGGGAACTCTGAATAGAATGCAAGGAATCTGGCAAAGGACAAGAGAAGTCCTTATTTGCAGAGGGCCTGAAGAATGACCCTTCCCCCTCATAAGGCTCCCTTTCTTGCTTCCCCGGATAGTACTTCCTCCACATTGTATAGAGGGTGGGGAAGATACTGGAGTCAATTATAAAAGATGAAATAACAGCACATTTGGATAGCGGTAACAGGATCGGTCCGAGTCAGCATGGATTTACGAAGGGGAAATCATGCTTGACTAATCTTCTGGAATTTTTTTGAGGATGGAACTATGAAAATGGACAAGGGCGAGCCAGTGGATGTAGTGTACCTGGACTTTCAGAAAGCCTTTGATTAGGTCACACATAGGAGATTAGTGGGCAAAATTAGAGCACATGGTATTGGGGGTAGGGTACTGACATGGATAGAAAATTGGTTGGCAGACAAGAAACAAAGAGTAGGGATTAACGGGTCCTTTTCAGAATGGCAGGCAGTGACTAGTGGGGTACCGCAAGGCTCGGTGCTGGGACCGCAGCTATTTACAATATACATTAATGATTTAGATGAAGGGATTAAAAGTAAAATCAGCAAATTTGCAGATGACACAAAGCTGGGTGGCAGTGTGAAATATGAGGAGGATGTTAGGAGAATGCAGGGTGACTTGGACAGGTTGGGTGAGTGGGCAGATGCATGGCAGATGCAGTTTAATGTGGAAAAATGTGAGGTTATCCACTTTGGTGGCAAGAACAGGAAGGCAGATTACAATCTGAATAGAGTCAAATTAGGAAAAGGGGAAGTACAATGAGATCTAGGTGTCCTTGTTCATCGGTCACTGTAAGTAAGCATGCAGGTACAGCAGGCAGTGAAGAAATCTAATGGCATGTTGGCCTTCATAACAAGGAGAGTTGAGTATAGAAGCAAAGAGGTCCTTCTGCAGTTGTACAGGGCTCTGGTGAGACCACACCTGGAGCATTGTGTTCAGTTTTGGTCTCCAAATTTGAGGAAGGACATTCTTGCTATTGAGGGAGTGCAACGTAGGTTCTCGAGATTAATTCCTGGGGTGGCGGGGCTGTCATATGTTGAAAGATTGGAGCAAATGGGCTTGTATACACTAGAATTTAGAAGGATGAGAGGGGATCTGATTGAACATGTAAGATTATTAAGGGATTGGACACACTAGAGGCAGGAAAAATGCTCCCGATGTTGGGGGAGTCCAGAACCAGAGGCCACAGTTTAAGAATAGGCCATTTAGAGCAGAGTTGAGGAAAAACTTTTTCACCCAGAGAGTTGTGGATCTATGGAATGCTCTGCCTCAGAAGGCAGTGGAGGCCAATTCTCTGGATGCTTTCAAGAAAGAATTAGATAGAGCTCTTAAAGATAACAGAGTCAAGGGATATGGGGAGAAGGCAGGAACAGAGTATTGATTGTAGATGATCAACCATAATCACATTGAATGGCAGTGCTGGCTTGAAGGGCCGAATGGCCTACTCCTGCACCTATTGTCTATTGTCTATTTTTCGGATGGGAACCCAGTTTACTGGCTCCTCCGGGACACCAGCTTTGAGCAATGCTAAAAGCATTTCTTTATGGGATGTGTGGGATCCCCCATTCCCTGTCTGCTTATTCAACATCCATACCTGTCTACACACACCCTCTTCTACATGCAATAAAACTTGTAATAATTCAATCATTGTACTTAGAAGATGACCAACAGCTGGTGCTGTTAAAGACATTTATTGTAAAAACCACTGTAATCACGTGTCCTATCATTCCAGAAGTTAATTCAATATCCTCTGGATATCTATCGTGGTATAGTTAGAAACACAGAAAACCTACAGCACAATACAGGCCCTTCGGCCTACAAAGTTGTGCTAAACATATCTTTACCTTAGAAATTACCTAGGGTTACCCATAGCCCTCTATTTTACTAAGCTCCATGTACCTGTCCAGGAGTCTCTTAAAAGACCCTGTCGTATCTGCTTCCACAACCATTGCTGGCAGCCCATTCCATGCACTCACCACTCTCTGAGTAAAAAACATACCCCTGACATCTCCTCTGTACCTACTTACAAGCATCATAAAACTGTGCCCTCTCATGCTAGCCATTTCTGCCCTGGGAAAAAGCCTCTAACTATCCACATGATCAATGCCTCTCATCATCTTATACACCTCTATCAGGTCATGTCTCATTCTCTGTCGCTCCAAGGAGAAAAAGCCGAGTTCACTCAACCTATTCTCATAAGGCACGCTCCCCAATCCAGGCAACATTCTTGTAATCTTTTCTGCACCCTTTCTATGGCTTCCACATCCTTCCTGTAGTGAGGCGACCAGAACTGAGCACAGTACTCCAAGTGGGGTTTGATCAGGGTCCTATATAGCTACAACATTACCTCTTGGTTCTTAAACTCAAACCCACAGTTGATGAAAGCCTATGCGTTGTATCCTTTCTTAACCACAGAGTCAACCGGCGCAGCAGATTTGAGTGTCCTATGGACTCGGACCCCAAGATCCCTCTGATCTTCCACACTGCCAAGAGTCTTACATTAATACTATATTCTGTCATCATGTTTGACCTACCAAAATGAACCACCTCACACTTATCTGAGTTGAACTTCATCTGCCACTTCTCAGCCCAGATTTGCATCCTATTAATGTCCCATTGTAATCTTGGACAGCGCTCCACACTATCCACAACACCCCCAACCTTTATGTCATCAGCAAATTTACTAACCCATCCCTCCATTTCCTCATCCAGGTCATTTTAAAAAATCACAAAGAATAGGGGTCCCAGAACAGATCCCTGAGGCACTCCACTGGTCATCGACCTCCATGCAGAATATGACCCATCTACAAGCACTCTTTGCCTTCTGTGAGCAAGCCAGTTCTGGATCCACAAAGCAATGTCCCCTTGGATCCCATGCCTCCTTACTTTCTCAATAAGCCTTGCCTGGGGTACCTTATCAAATGCCTTGCTGAAATCCATATACACTACATCTACAGCTCTTCCTTCATCAATGTGTTTAGTCACATCCTCAGAAAATTCAATTAGGCTTGTAAAGCATGACCTGCCTTTTACAAAGCCTTGCTGACTATTCTTAATCATATTATGCCTCTCCAAATGTTAATAAATCCTACCTCTCAGGATCTTCTCCATCAACTTACCAACCACTGAAGTAAGACTTACTGGTCTATAATTTCCTGGGCTATCTCTACTCCCTTTCTTGAATAAGGGAACAACATCCGCAACCCTCCAATCCTCCGGAACCTCTCCCATCCCCACTGATGGATGCAAAGATCATTGCCAGAGGCTCAGCAATCTCCTCCGTCACCTCCCACAGTAGCCTGGGGTACATCTTATCTGGTCCCAGTGCCTCATCCAAATTGATGCTTTCCAAAAGCACTCATGCACAAGAGTACATTCAGCCAGAGACTCATTCCAACGAGATGTAACACTGAGTGTCATAGGAAGTCATTCCTGCCTTATTTGATGGCCATCAAACTTGACAACTCCTCCCACGGAGTGTCAGACACCCTGAGCCAATAGGCTGGTCCTGGACTTATTTCCACTTGGCATGATTAACTTATTATTATTTAATTATGTATGGTTTTATATTGCTATATTTCTTCACTGTTCTTAGTACAGCTGTAATGAAACCCAATTTCCCTCGTGATCAATAAAGTATGTCTGTCTGTCTGCTCTACCGTCATTCCTGCCAGTGTTCTTTTCAAATCAATTCTCTCATTCCTCTGTAATTCCCATTACTCCACTGTAATACTGATACATTTGACTTTCACTTAAACTTCTCAAATTTCAGGGTGAATTTGATCATATTATGATCACATTCCCCTCAGGGTTCTTCTACCTTAAGCTCTCTGATTAATTCTGTTTCATTAATACCCAATCCAGAATAGCTGATACTCCAGTGGACTCAACCTCCAGCTGCTCTATAAAGCCATCTCGCAGGCAATCTAGAAATTCCCCTGCTGGAATCCAGCACCAAACTGATTTCCCCAATCTACCTACATATTGAAATCCCCAATGACTATTATAACGTTGTCCTTTTGGCATGTATGTTCTTCCTCTCATCGTAATTTGCAGTCTACATACTTAATACTGTTTGGGGGTCTGCACAACTCCCTTCAGGGTCTTTTTACCCATGCAGTTCCATAACTCTAACCACAATGATTCAACACCTTCCAACCCTAAGACACCTCTTTCTAATGATTTGATTCATTTCTTACCAACAGAGCAATGCTGTCCCCTCTACCCTTCTACCTGTCCTTTCAATGCAATGTGCATCCTTGGACATTAAGCTCCCAGCTATAATCTTCTTTCAGCCATGATTCATAAATACCAGTGGCTAACGGACTGGTGCAGAGCCAACAACCTGTCTCTGAATGTGAACAAAACAAAAGAATTGGTTGTTGACTTCAGGAGGGCACGGAGCAACCACTCCCCACTGAACATCGACTGCTCCTCGGTAGAGATCATTAAGAGCACCAAATTTCTTGGTGTTCACACCTGGCGGAGAATCTCACCTGGTCCCTCAACACCAGTTCCTTAGCAAAGAAAGCCCAGCAGCGTCTCTACTTTCTGCGAAGGCTGACGAAAGTCCATCTCCCACCTCCCATCCTCATCACATTCTACAGAGGTTGTATTGAAAACATCCTGAGCAGCTGCATCACCGCCTGGTTCAGAAATTGCACCACGTCGGATCACAAGACCCTGCAACGGATAGGAGGTCAGCTGAGAAAATCATTGGGGTCTCTCTTCCTGCCATTACAGACATTTACACTACACGCTGCATCCGCAAAGCAAACAGCATTATGAAGGACCCCACACACCCCTCATACAAACTCTTCTCCCTCCTGCCATCTGGGAAAAGGCACCGAAGCATTCAGGCTCTCACAACCAGACTATGTAACAGTTTCTTCCCCCAAGCTATCAGACTCCTCAATACCCAGAGCCTGGACTGACACCTTACTGCACTATTGTCTTGTTTATTATTTATTGTAATTATAGGCCTGTCAGTTTGACATCAGTGACGTCAATGGAAAGTATTCTTAGAGATGGTATATATAATTATCTGGATAGACAGGGTCTGATTAGGAACAATCAACATGGATTTGTGCATGGAAGGTCATGTTTGACAAATCTTATTGAATTTTTTGAAGAGGTTACGAGGAAAGTTGACGAGGGTAAAGCAGTGGATGTTGCCTATATGGACTTCAGTAAGGCCTTTGACAAGGTTCTGCATGGAAGGTTAGTTAGGAAGGTTCAATCATTAGGTATTAATATTGAAGTAGTAAAATGGATTCAACAGTGGCTGAATGGGAGATGCCAGAGAGTAGTAGTGGATAACTGTTTGTCAGGTTGGAGGCTGGTGACTAGTGGTGTGCCTCAGGGATCTGTACTGGGTCCAATGTTGCTTGTCATATACATTAATGATCTGGATGAAGGGGTGGTAAATTGGATTAGTAAGTATGCAGATGATACTAAGGTAGGTGGCGTTGTGGATAATGAAGTAGGTTTTCAAAGTTTGCAGAGAGATTTAGGCCAGTTAGAAGAGTGGGCTGAGCGATGGCAGATGGAGTTTAATGCTGATAAGTGTGAGGTGCTACATTTTGGTAGGAATAATCCAAATAGGACATACATGGTAAATGGTAAAGCATTGAAGAATGCAGTAGAACAGAGTGATCTAGGAATAATGGTGCATAGTTCCCTGAAGGTGGAATCTCATGTAGATAGGGTGGTGAAGAAAGCTTTTGGTATGTTGGCCTTTATAAATCAGAGCATTGAGTATAGGAGTTGGGATGTAATGTTAAAATTGTACAAGGTATTGGTAAGGACGAATTTGGAGTATTGTGTACAGTTTTGGTCAGTAAATTATAGGAAAGATGTCAACAAAATAGAGAGCGTACAGAGAAGATTTACTAGAATATTACCTGGGTTTCAGCACCTAAGTTACAGGGAAAGATTGAACAAGTTAGGTTTTTATTCTTTGGAGTGTAGAAGGTTGAGGAGGATAGAGGGATTTAAAATTATGAGGGGGATAGATAGAGTTGACATGGATAGGCTTTTTCCATTGAGAGTAGGGGAGATTCAAACTAGAGGACATGAGTTGAGACTTAGGGGGCAAAAGTTTAAGGGTAACATGAGGAGGAATTTCTTTACTCAGAGAGTGGTAGCTGTGTGGAATGAGCTTCCAGTAGAAGTGGTAGAGGCAGGTTCGGTATTGTCATTTAAAGCAAAATTGGATAGGTATATGGACAGGAAAGGAATGGCGGGTTATGGGCTGAGTGCGGGTCAGTGGGATTAGGTGAGAGTAAGCGTTCGGCACGGACTAGAAGGGCCGAGATGGCCTGTTTTCTGTGCTGTAATTGTTATATGGTTTTATATGGTTATACCTTATTCCATATACTGTGCACATTCAAATATAACACCTTCAGTCCTGTATTCACCCTTTTCGATTTTGCCTGCCTTTTATGTTGCAACTCATCCTGTTGACTGCAATTTTGCCCTATCAACAGCCTCTCCTCACTACACATTGCCTCCGATTGTAAACCAGCTACCTCATCTTCAACATTATCATCTGCCCCTTCCTCCAATATTTGTTGCATTGAAATATATACAGCTCAGGGCAATAGTTGCACCATACCCAACCTTTTGCTTCCTAACTTTGTCTGAGGTCTTACCAATCTCTGCCCTAACTGTTCTGGTTCTCTGGTTCCCACCCCCCTGCAACTCTAAATTAAACTCCTCCATGTAGCATTAATAAACTTTTCCACCAGGATATCAGTCCCCATCCAGTTCAGGTGCAAACCGTCCTTTCTATACAAATCCCATCTTTCCTGGAAGAGAGCCCAATGATCCAAAAATCTTATGCCCTCCAGCTACTTAGCCACATATTAAACTGTATCATCTTCCTCATTCTGGCCTCAGTAGCATGTGAGGAATAACAGAACTGAAGGTGTTATATTTGAATGCACGCAATAAAACGGAACAAGATAGATGATCTTGTAGCGCAGTTAGAGATTGGCAGGTATGGCGTGGGCATCACTGAATTGTAGCTGGAAGCTTAACATCCAAGTATACATATTGTATTGAAAGGACAGGTAGGTAAGCAGAGAGGGTTCGGTAGCCATGTGCTTAAAAATGAAGTCAAATCCTTGGAGAGAGATGACATTGGATCACAAGATGTAGAATGCTTGTGGTTAGAGTTAAACTACAAGGACAGAAAGACACTCAAGGGAGTTATGTACAGACCTCCAAACTATAACCACGATGTGGAATATATATTACATTTCAAAGGGAATTAGAAAATGCATGCAATAAGAGCAATGTTACAATAGTCATGAGGGATTTCAATATGCAGGTAGATGGGGAAAATCAGGTTAGTGCTGGATCCCAAAAGAAGATAAAGTTAGATGTATCAGTATTACAGTGGAGTACAGGAACTTACAGAGGCAAGAGAGAAGAGATGGTCAAAGCTGATTGGAAGGGGACACTAGCAGGGATGACAGCAAAATAGCAATGGCTTAAATTTATGGGGGCAATTCAGAAGGTGCACAATAGATATAGTACTGTACATCCCGTCTTCTAAAGGAAAGATGAGCCAACCATGGCTGACAAGGGAAGTCAAAGACAGCATAAAAACAAAAGAGAGAGCACTTAATATAGCAAAGATTAGAGGGAAGTTAGAAGATTGGAAAGCTTTTAAAAACCAACAGAAGGCAACTAAAAATGATAAGGAGAGAAAAGATGAAATTTGAAGGTAAGCTAGCCAATAATATCAAAGCGGATTCCAAGAATTTTACAGATATATAAAAAATAAAAGAGATATGAGTAGATACTGGACCCCTGGAGAAGTACTACTTGGAGACAAAGAAACGGCAGCCAAACTTGATAGGTATTTTGCGTCAGTCTTCACTGTGGAAGACACTAACAGTATGCCAAAAATTCAAGAGTATCGGGGCAGAAATGTGTAGTTGCTATACTAAAGAGAGGGTGCTTGGGAAGTTGAAAGGTCTGAAGGTAGATAAGTCACCTGGACTAGATGGACCATACTCCAGGGTTCTGAACGAGGTAGCTGAAGAGATTGTGGATGCATTAATAATGATCTTCCACAAATCACTAGATTCTGGAATTGTTCCCGAGAAATGGAAAATTACAGATGTCTCTCCACTCTTCAAGAAAGGAGGAAGGCAGAATAAAAGAGATTACTGGCCAATTAGCATGAGTTCAGTGGTTGGGAAGATGTTGGAGTCCATTATTAGTGATGAGGTTTCGGGGTATTTCAAGGCACATGAAAAGGTAGGCCAAAGACAGCATGGCTTCCCTAAGGGGAAATCTTGGCTGACAAATCTGTTGGAATTCTTTCAGCAAAATATCAGGCAGGCTAGACACTGGAGAGTCAGTGAATGTAATTTACTTTGATTTTCAGAAGGCCTTTGACAACCTGTCACATAAAAGGTTGCTTAAGAGCCTATGGTATTACGGGAAAACTACTAGCATGGAAGATTGGATGACTGGCAGGAGGCAAAGAGTGGGAATAAAGAGGGCCTATTCTAGTTGGCCACCGGTGACGTGGTGTTTGACAGGGATCAGAATTGGTACTGCTTCTTTTCACGTTATATCTCAATGATTGATGGCTTTGTGGCTAAGTTTGCAGATGATTCAAAGATAGGTGAAGGGGCAGGTAGTGTTGAGGAAGCAGGGAATCTACAGAAGGACTTAGACAAGGGATTCCCAACCTGGGGTCCAAGGAACTTTGGTTAATGGTACAGCTGCATGGTAAAAAAAAATTTGGAAACCACTGACACTGACAGATTGGGAGTATGGGCAAAGCAATGGCAGATGGAATATAGTGTATGGTAGAAGGAATAAAGATGTAGACTACTTTCTAAACAGGGAGAAAATTCAAAAATCAGAGATGCAATGAGACTTGGAAGTCCTTAAGAGAATTCCTTAAAGGTTAACTTGCAGGTTGAGTTGGTGGTGAGGAAGGCAAATGTAATGTTAGCATTCATTTTGAGAGGACTCAATATAAAAGTAAAGATGTAATACTGAGCCTTTATAAGACATTGGTCAGACCATGCTTAGACTATCGTGATCAGTTGTGGGCTGCTTATCAAAGAGACAACGTGCTGGCAATGGAGAAGGTCCAGAAGAGGTACGCAAAAATAATTCGGGGGATGAAAGGGTTAACGTATGAGGAGCATTTGATAGTTCTGGGTATGTACTCACTGAATGAGAACGATCTCATTGAAACCTATCAGATTAAAGGCCTAGATAGAGTGGATGTGGAGAGGATATTTCATGCAGTGTGTTTGTTTAGGACAAGAGGCTGAGCCTCAGAATTTAGGACAGAGATGAGAAGAAATTTCTTTAGCCAGAGGGTAGTGAATCTGTGGAATTAATTGCCATAGATGGCTGTTGAGGCCAAGACATTCTGTATATTTGAAGCAGTGGTTGATAGGTTCTTAGTTAGTCACGGCATCAAAAGCTACAGGGAGAAGGCAAGAAAATGTGGTTGAGAGTATTAATAAATCAGCCATGATGGAATGGTAGAGCAGTCACAATAGGCCAAGTGGCCTAATTCTGCTCCTGTGTCTCATGGACTTACTAGTCTATAACTCACTGGGTTATCATTACTTCCTTTCTTAAACAAACAAAAACTTCTGGTGTTCAAACGAATAACATTTGTCACCATCCAATCACCTGATATTGCTCCTTTGGCCAATGAAGCTGCAAAGATGATCACCAAGGGCAGAGCAATCACTTCCCCCACTTCTCTTAGAAACCTGCAGCATACCTGGCCCTGGGGAATTATCTATCGGAATGTTTTTCAAAAGTTCGAGCGCATCCTCTTTCTTAACATCAACATGTTGAAGCATATCAGCCTGTTTTATGCTGTACTCACAATCGTCAATGTCCCAGTCACTGGTGGATACTGAAGCAAAGTTTTCATTAAGGATCTCTCCTACTTCCTTCAACTCCAGACGCGTTTCCTCTACTATCTCTGAGTGGTCCTACCCTCACTTTGGCCATGCTCCTATTCTTCAAATGCATGTAGAACCCTTGGTGTTTTTCTTTGATCCCGCTCACCAAGGCCTTTTCTTGCCTCCTTTTAGTTCTCATAAGTACATTCTTCAGCTCCTTTCTGGGTGCTCTGTAACTCTTTTGAGTCCTGAGTGATCCTTGCTTCCTAAACATTAAATTAGCTTCTTTCTTTCACTTGACTAGATGTTCCACATCTCTTCTCAGCCAGGGTTCCTTCACCCTACTCTCCTTTCCCTGCCCCATTGGGACAAACCTATCCCTAACCAACCTCCACATTTCAGTTGTGCATTTCCCTGAGTACATCTGTTCCCAGTTTGCGCTCCCCATTCCTGCCTAATCAGCCTTACAATTCGCCTTCCCCCATTAAAATGCTTCCCCATACCCTCTGCTCCTATCCCCCTCCAAGACGATAGTAAAGGTCAGGGAGTTGTGGTCAGTGCCAACAAAATGGTTTCCTACAGAGAGACCTGACAACTGCCTAGTACCAAATCCAGTATGGTCTCTCTCATCATTTTGACATTTCAACTCCTCTTCCTCTTCCCATACAGACCTGCCTCTTCTCTGCTTTTTTCACTGGCGTAACACAGACCAGCAGGACAGCACCTCAGGTCCCACTTGGGCAGCTTACAATCCAATGTTATAAACACTGAAGTTTCCCGTTTTAAGCAATCCTATAATCTTCTCACACTCCCAGGGTCCCCCTTCCTTTCTCTGCCTTTTCCATCCCTCTTTGTTACAGACTCGTCACCCTCCTCCCACCTGGTTTCAGCTGCCCATCGCCCACATACTTACCCGTCTGGGCTTTACAAGAACTCAGTGGCTCAAGCAGCACCTGTGGAGAAGAAAGGAATTGCCAACTTTTAGGGTAGACCCTTCAGTTGGTCTCAGTTCAGAAGAAGGGTCTCAACCCAAAACATCTTTATGCCTTTTTCCCTTCCTAGATGCTGCCTAGCACACTAAGTTCATCCTGTTTACATTACTTTTTATTTCTCTAGCAGACTGGTGTTAGTTTTAATAGTGTAGGCTTCACTAGATCTCTGTACCTGTGAAGGCAGCCAGAGCACTAGGAAGCATTCCAAAGTAATTTAGTTCTCCTTGGACTTTCCCTTCTGGGAATCGCCCATTGAGATGAGTCACTGGTGTGATCAGTTCAGGAACCTGAAAGCATATTCCTCATTTTTGTGTCCAGGGGTAGCTCGTCTGCGGATGTTGGAGACTCCGGCTGATTAGCTGCACCGGACTCCTCCCCTCTGCTGGCAGTCGGCGGCCGGCGCTCCACAAATTCGCTAATGTCCCACAACAGGAGACTTTATACCAGTCATCTGGGACAGCCTGGCGGGATGAAGCCACACGGTGAGTTCACCGACCAGCCAGATGACCAGGGAGCCACCGGGCCGGAGAATCCGGAACTGAGAACCGACCCGAACACAACCAAAGCCGAGGCGGGCCAACTTCGGTAGTAAGTACAGATCTCCCGTTGCCTACAGGACACAGACAGGTGTATAGATCGAGAAAAACTTGGGGATCGCAATGTACTTATTTTGTTTATAGATGTGCTGTCTCAGATTGCAAATACTTTACATTGAAAATTGCAAAATGGGCTGAAATATAAAGTAAATGTCAGAAATTCCATTAAAAAAAACTTTCAGAGCAGGGTTTCCCTCGGCATAAGGTTCCGTGCCGTAAGGAAAATGGGAACGGCTGTTTTAGAGTTGTTTCTTCATATTCCCGTAGTTCAGGTAAACAGCATTAATGCTTTAATTCAGCGAATGCGGTTCAATAGTGTCAGCTTCGGGTTTCAGTTTCGTTTCTGCAGAGTTCGCCGTGGAAAATTGTGACGGCGAGAAGCGAGGGCGGGGAAAGGGGCGCCTCGGGTTATACAGCTCAGCTCGCCCGGGCGGAATACAGCGTGAGCCGCTTGCATCTGTGCAGCCTTCGGGAGGAGAGCGATCTTCGCAGCTTCATACGGCAGACTCGTTATTCCCAGGAAAACTTACTTTCAGCATTAGGGCATTAAGCAACACACACACAAAGTACTGGAGGAAGTCAGGTAGCATCTTCGGGCGGGAATAAACAGCGGACGTTTCAGCCATTAGGACTGGAAATGAAGGAGGCAGAAGTCAGAATGAGGAGGTGGGAGGGAATACCAGCTGGCAGGTGATAAGTGAGACCCCAGGGTTGGGGAGGGGCGGAGATGAAGAAAGAAGCCAGGAGGTGGAAGAAGTTAGGGGCTTCAGATTAAGGAATCTGAGACGTGCCAGGGTGGACCACAGCAGAAAGGGATGGTGGAAGGAGTGTGGCAGCTGAAGAGAAGACAAGTGGCAAGAGAGGAGCCAAAAAGGGAATGCAAAAAGAGACTGGGGGGGGGGGGGGGAAGAAATTACCTGAAGTTCACAGAATCAATGTTCTTGCCACCAGGTTGGAGGCTACCCAGACAGAATATGAGGTGTTGCTCCTCCAACCTGAGTGTAGCATCATCACTGGAGTAGAGGAGGCCATGGACCAACATGTTGCGATAGGAAGGGGAAGACAAACTTCAGTGACAAAGGGGAAATCCGGTCCTTTGTGGCAAGCGGAGAAAGGATACTCAGTGAAATAGATCCCCCAATCTGTATCAAGGGAAGTGATGTAAGCAAGTTGTCTCCTCACCTGAAAAGATTTCTTTCTTTCTAAATCTTTTTATTAATTTTCAAACAGAACATAGAAAAAAAACAAATAGAGAGCTTGAGAGTACATAATTAATAAGGCCAGAATAGAGATGCAAACAGTTGTTAACACAGATATAATAATCTCCCAAACTCATACTGTATTTGCCTTTTAAAAAACTAACAGCAACTAACGTAACCGACCTGGGCTATTGTATCATGTCAGGTATACACAGTAGTGTCAATAACTCCGCATCTATCCAAATAACTGGGGGTAGTAAAAAAGTTTCAGGAAAGGTCAGTTTAGCTCACGTGAAAATGTTGAATAAATGGTCTCCAGGTTTCTTCAGATTTGACCGAAGGGTCGAAAATGACACTTCTGATTTTTTCTAAACTCAGACAAGATATAGTTTGGGAAAAACCTGGAAGGACTTCTGAGGCTCTGAGTGGTGCTGAGAGCATAGGAATAGCGGCAGATGTCAAACCTCTCAAACATAGTTGTGAGGACTTTTTTTTGTGATGGTCTGGACCGTACTGACTCCTTTTTGTAGGCTTTTTTGTTCAAGGGTATTGGTGTTTCCATGATGCAACCGGTCAGGATACTCTCCACTGTGCATCTATAGAAGTTTGTCAGAGCTTTAGATGACATACTGAATCTTCACAAACTCCTTAAAAAGTAGAGGTGCAGCCATGCCATTCTTTGTAATGACTCTTACGTGCTGGTCCCAGGACAAATCCTCTGAAATGATAATGCTGAGGAATTTAACGTTGCTGACCCTCTCCATCTCTGATCCTCTGGTGAGGACAGGCTCATAGACCTCTGGTTTCCCTCTCCTCCAGTCAATGATCAGCTTACTGACATTGAGTGAGATTTGTTGTTGTGGCCAGATTTTTAGTCTCCCTCCTATATCAGAATCAGCATCAGGTTCAATATCACCAGCATGTATCTTTGTGACAGGAGTACAATGCAATACATAATATAGAAAAATATAGTGAATTACGTATACTGTGTATAAGCATATGCAGTATATTAAATAAATTAAATAAGTAGTGCAAAAATAGAAATTTAAAAAGTAGTTGTGGGTTCAACATCCATTCAGAAATTGTATGGACGAGAGGAAGAAGCTGTTCCTGAATCATTGAGTGTGTGTATTTGGGCTTCTGTACCTCCTTCCGAATGGCAAAGAGAACAAGGCATCAGCTCTGTGACGGGGTTCACTAATGAAGGCTGCTGTACTTTTTGAGGAATCACTCCTTGAAGGTGTCCTGGATACTTTGAAGGCCAGTGCCCATGATGGAGCTGACTAAGTGTACAACCCTACAGCCTATTTCAATCCTGTGCAGAGTGCCCCCCCCCCCCCCACCGATACCAGATGGTGATGCATCCAGTTTGAATGCTCTCTACAGAACATCTATAGTAATTTACAAATGTCTGCGACTGACATAACAGATCTCCTCAATGAAATATAGCTGCTATCATGCCTTCCTTGTAGCTGCATCGATATGCTGGGTCTAGGTTAGATTCTCAGAGATATTGACAGTCAGGAACTGGAAATTGCTCGCTCTTTCCACTTCTGATCCCTCTGAGAACTGGTGAGTGTTCCCTCATCTTGCCCTTTCTGAAGTCCACAATTCACTGATTTTACTGATGTTGAGTTGCTGCAACTTCACTCAACTAGCTGATGTATCTCACTCCTGTATGCCCTCTTGTCTCCATCTGAAAGTTTGCCAACAGTCATTGTATTATCAGCAAATTTATAGATGGCATTTGAGCTGTAACTAGCCACAGTCATGAATGTAGAGAGAGTAGAGCAGTGGGTAAGCACACACCCCTGAGGTGTGCCAGTGTTGGTCGTCAGCAAGGTGGAGATGTTAATTCCGATCTGCACAGATTGTGGTCTTCCGGTTAGGAAGCTGAAGATCCCTGTGTTAATGATGATTAAGGAGGAGATGTTGTTGCCAATCCAAACTGACTAGGGTCTGCAAATGAGGATATCAGAAGCCAGATGCACAAGGAGGTATCGAGGCATAGGATTAGGAGCTTATTGATTAGTTTTGAGGGGATGATAGTGTTGAATACAGAGCTGTAGTTGATAAAGAGCATCCTGATGTATGTACCTTCACTGTTGGATGTTCAAGAGCTGAGTCAAGAGCCAATGAAATGGCATCTGATGTGACAGTAGGCAAATTGGAACAGATCCAAATCACTCCACAGGCAGGAGTTAATAGGTTTCATCAGCAACCTCTCAAAGCACTTCATCACAATGATGTAAGCACCACTGGACTATAGTCATTGTGGCAGGTTATCATGTTCTTCTTGGGCACTGGCATATTGAAGCCGGACTGAGTCCAGTGGGTACCTCAGACTGCCACAGTGAAAGGTTAAGGATGTCAGTAATCATTCCAACCAATTGATGAGCACAGGTCTTCAGTACTTGGCCAGGTACACCATCTGGGTCAGGGGTTCACCTGCCTGAAGGATGCTCTCACATCGGCCTCAGAGACTGAAATCACAAGGTTGTTGGGGGCTTTGGGAGTTCATGAAGGTGCCTCCCTGTTCTGTTGGTCAAAGCGAGCATAAAAGGCATTGAGCTCATCTGGGAGCAAGATCTTGTTGTCACAGATGTTGCTTGGTTTTACTTTGAAGGAGGTGTAAGAAGTTTGGTCCGAAATTGCACTTTGCATGTGAGATTACTTCCCAAAGGTTATACCTAGATCTCTTGTAGTTTCTCAGTCACCAGATCAGAACATCACTGATCTAGCCCTCAGCAGATTACAGACCTCTTGGTTCATCCCAGGCTTTTGGTTCTCTGGTTGAGTTACAGACAGAGAGAAAAACTGAGCTAAAGTCATAGATGAGTGGCAGGCATAAAGGGCTACTTTTGAGACAAACAGAAAGAAAACGTGATTTAGTTGGGAGGGTTTCAATATCAAGTTTGGAAGGCTCTAAGCATGCCCAGATAGAAGATGAGTGTTGTTCCTTAAGTTTTTGCTGGAGACAATGAGCAGATATGTCAGAGTGGGAGTGGAATGGTGAATTACAGTGGCAGGGAGCAGAAAGCTCAGGATCACAGCTACAAACTAAACACAAGCACTCTACGAGGCAGTTAACCAGTCTGTTTCTCCAGTATAGAGAAGACCACGTTGCAATGACAAAATACAGTACATTTGATTGGAACAAGTAACAGGAACTGGCCACTTCAACCAGATATCCATCTCTGATATTGGCTGTTAGGTTAGCCTGGTTTGCTGGACATTTTCCACAGCCCTGCGATTAGAAGCATGTTATGCAGGTTTAAAAAAAAACTCAATTTACCTCTGTTACATTAATCTTTGAATAATAGAACCGCAGAAACAGACTTTCAGCCCATCCTGTCCATGCAAATCGTCCAGTGCTCATCTATACTTCCCCCCGTTACTGGCTCTTGGTCTATAACACTATGGCTGTGTGAATTAAGTGTTCATGTGGATACTTACTAAATGTTGCAAAAGTAGCTGTCCCCACTACCTTGGTGAAAATGTTCCTTCTCAATTCCCTCACTCATTATGTATATACCCTCTGGTTTTAATTGCCTGTGTTGTGGGGAAAACTTTCTTACTGTCTGCCATTATCTTACATTTGATAATTCTGTATACCTCAAAAAAAAAATAAGCTGGCAATATTGGAACCCAAGAGCAGAGGAAAGAGAGATTCTGATGTGAGGTGGTGACAAGAGTTTATTCATAATAATTCCAAAAGAACATTGGTGGCTCGGCCGAGCAACACCGTGAGAAGTAACATTCTCAAAACGAGGACCCCGTTTAATCAGGCATCCACTTAAATCATGCAAGTAACATGGAATCCCTGAGCCTATCAAAATAAACCTAACAAGCTGAGATAGAACGCAGCAAGAGACTGCATTACAAAGAGCAAGTTGCTCAAGAAAAACACAAAGAACTCTGAACAATTAACAACTCGCATTAAACAACAATTAACCAATTCAGGTGTTATAAAATCCTCAGAGCCCAACATGGTCCACATAGGCTCAAAGAGGTCATTACAGTATCCCTTTCCCTGTGGCTGGCACCTGACACTCAGGGAGACCTGAAAACTTGAGAACTAGGGATGATTCGAGAGACCTGGAGAATTCGAGAGGAAGGGATGGAGAACTCGCAAGGGAGGTGTAATGTATGGATTATTTCTTCTACAGCAATGACCCCCTTCCCTTAGCACTGGGTATTGATCTGATGTCTGCACATGCACATTTTTCTCTCTCTCCCTCCTCCCCCCAATATGCACACATCAGTTAAAGCCAACTCCCGTGCGTCTGCTTTTATTTAATTGATATGTAGTCATTGGCAAGGGGTACAAACCCGAATGTCAGAAAATATCATGCACAGCACTGACAGTTACGGCATAATTACAGGATGAAACAGTGAGAGTTAAACAGTATAGAGAAGGCCATCACAGGTGCTAACAAACGTGTGAAAACAGTACATAGTAACAGTGAAAGATGCACAGAATCTAAAGTGAAAATAATGTAGCGATGGCTTTAGTCAGGAAAGTTGACAAATTTTGAAGACTGCGAGTCGTATTTGAGAGGGTTGAACTGTATTGTAATGAGAACAACGTGGAGTAGCAAAGTAAGCCCCCACGCTTCTTAGCTTAATGGGTGCAAAAACGTACAGTCTCTTACACAACTTAGTAACCCCTGCAAAGCCAGCAAGCAAGAGGTTCAGTGAAATTATTATAATTTCACAAAATCACTTGTGCCCTGAACTGTTGGCAATAGCTGAGATTTTTAGATTTTACAAAAAGTAGCAGTCAAAAGCTTAAAGCATTTCTGAATACATTCCAGAACTGTGCAGACTTTCCCAGTACTGTGATTTTAGAGATTGATTTTCTGTTGCATTAAAGGATAAGCTTGTATGTGGCATACATATTCAAAGCCCTCAAATGAGGCTACTGTCCAAAAGAGAACCTAACCGTAGAACGGGCATTGACCATTGCAATATTGTTAGAGAATGCAGCAGGACTACAGAAAAAGAGGTTAGAAAGTGAAATGCACAAAGTGTCGCCAAAAGCTGTTCGGGATGCCACAAAGTTCAAACTGCACGCCCACAGGCAGCGTTCCACCCATAAGAATGGCTACTTTCGCCATGGCAAAGAGTACCTACTGATTTTGCAGGGCTATTAATTGGCTCCATGTTTCAGATTACTGTGGATGCTCATTCGAAGTGGCTGGTGGTTATACCAATGAAGTCAGCCATGTCAGCAAAGACTTTCTCCACTCTGATGACTATCTTCGCCAGAAGCAGCTTACTACCAGTACAAATTATGAGTGACAATGGACCACAATACACACCAGAATTCTGAGTATTCATGAAGAAAAATGGCATCAGGCATTCCAAGTCAGCTCCTCACCACCCAGCAATGAATAGGTTAGCTGAAAAGTTTATCCAAACCTTCAAGAAGGCCATTAAAGCGATGGACAAGGAGGACATTTCTCTACAGCACAAGGTGGACAACTTCCTTTTTATGTATCAGAACTCTGTTCATGTGACGACAAATCAAACACCTGCAATGCTGTTCATGAACAGGAATCTTGAGATCTGCATGGATATCTCCTGAGACCAGACCTACAGAGGGCAGTGAAGAATAAACAGTTCAGCCAGTTGCCAGGTGAAGCAGCAAGGAGCTTCAGGTTTGGACAGGAAGTTCTAGCATGTGATTATCGAGAAGACAAATGGACACTCGGTAGAATAGTTACAGGAACGGAACCACTGATGTACACAGTGGGTGTTGGCGATCAGACATGGAGACATCCTATGGACCAGATACTGGATGCTCAACTGAAGAACACACCCGAGTCAATTGCATCCAACAAGACAGACACGTTACAGTCACTGGACTTACCTCTCAGTGATGATGACACTGGGAGCAATGTGACACCGGAAACTGAGAACGTTGTCTTAGACAAGACACCTACCAAACCTGATGCCATTCCACAGGTACAGAGATGCTATCCCGAAAGAAACAAGAGCGCCACCCAAAAGACTGAACCTTTAGAACTGTGAAGTTGTTATGGACTGTTTTTGTGAAAGCATGTTTATTTGGAATATGGGTTTATGAAAGGGAAATTGAATGTTTTGTATATATACAGTTTTATGTTGCATTAATCTCAAGGGGGAGGAAGGGTAATGTATGGATCTATTTCTTTTAGAGCAATGACCAGCCTCCTTAGCACTATGTATAGGTCTGTTGTCTATGCATAGACATTGTTCTGTCTCTCTCAATGCAATGTTAAAGCATCTGCTTTAGGGTCGTTGAGATGGGAAAACATTGTAAAGACCTTGGAAACATTAAGACGATTTTAGAAACCTTGATAAACAATTGGAAACCTTGAAAAGTCCTTGGGAAACTTTGAGGGCCATGGAGACCTGGAGAGCCTTGAACACTTTGTCCGGGATGCTTAGACCTGGAAAAAACCAAGAGATCCAGAAACTGGAGTCCTTGAAAACATGAAATTCAAAACCTAGAGAAGGATCTGGGAAGGACATTGCTCACGGTGTTTTACTCCTCACAGTTTTTCCAAGGCAATTAAGTCCAGAAAGCTGTACTCCCAATTCTACGGATTGAAACAGCATAGACAGGCGCCTCATCACCAGGCTTGCTGGCTCAGTGTAGATCTGTTTCATTTGTTACATGGAAGTTCGATATTGGCAGTCTGAACCATGGCTTCCATCAAGAAGCTCAATATAAGGTAGCTTACTCTTGATAGGGTCACTTTATTTATGTGATTGCACACTCCAGCCAGGGATTCGTTTTTTGGGTAGGGCTCCTCACTGTTGTAAATTCAAATTAATGTGTCAGGAGACACTTGAACATTGGAAAGTTTGCTACAATTAGCATCACCTATCGGAACAGACAGATGGGAATTATGTATTGTAAAAGGATAGACCATCCCACTGCAGCTGTTAGCATATTTCAGTTATTCCCAATAGTGTCCTGCCAAACATTGATTTGACATTAGCAAAGGTATACCATTACTAGCAAGGATCAACATTAGGAAAGGGCACGTTCTTCCAGAATTTATACTATTGACTTAGAACCTAGAACAGTACAGCACAGGAACCAGCCATTCGACCCAAACCAGCTAAAAGCAAATCAAAAACACCCAAACACTAATCCCTCCTACCTATACAATGTCCATATCCCTCCATCTTCCTCACATCCATGTGCCTATCCAAACGTCTCTTAAAAGCCTCTAATTGTCATAGGATGGGTATTGAATCAGGACCCAAGTGCAGGACACAGACACTGTAGTACTAGGGACTGGGAACAAGGAGCCTGGGGTGGACTCTGAGCCCGAGACTGGACAAGGACCCAGAACCTGGGTCTTGCCTCAGGCTTGGACCCCCAAAACCAGGTGAAGACGTGACGAGGCTTGGCTAGAGACTTGGGGTCTTGAGGCTTGGCTAGAGACTTGGGGTCTTGAGGCTTGAGTGTTTGGGGCTTGAGGGTCAAGGTTGAGTTCTTGGAGCCACAGGCTTGGGTCGAGGCTGGGGTCTTGGAGCTGCAGGCTTGGGTCGAGGCTGGGGTCTTGGAGCTGCAGGCTTGGGTCGAGGCTGGGGTCTTGGAGCTGCAGGCTTGGGTCGAGGCTGGGGTCTTGGAGCTGCAGGCTTGGGTCGAGGCTTGAGGCTAGAGTCTTGGAGCTAGGATAACTCAGAGGCTGGAGCTAGGAGGCAGACTAGGAACTGTACATAAACATAGAGTTGGGATTTATCCTTCGACAAGCCAGGACTCAACTTTAACAAGACACTGACATGAGACAGGACAGAACACAGACATAGAGCCGGGACTTATCCTCCGACAAGCCGGGACTCATCTTTAACAAGACACTGACGTGAGACTGGACAGTACATAAACATAGAGCCGGGACTTATCCTCCGACAAGCCAGGACTCAACTTTAACTCCACACCAAGGTGGGGCAGGACCATCCGTCAGGTAGCGGCAAAACGGCCTGACTTACCTGACGGAGGCAAAGACAAGACAAGACAGATTCCCCCTGCAAGGCAACGGCAGAACGGCCTGACTTACCCCACGGAGGTGAGGACAAGACAAGACAGATCTCCCCGCAGGGCAACGGCAGAACGGCCTGACTTACCCAACGGTGAGGACAAGACAAGACAGATTCCCCCCGCAGGGCAATGGCAGAATGGCCTGACTTACCCCATGGGGCGAGGACAGGAAGAGACAAACACCAAAGAACGAATGACAGTTCCATCTCCACATCGGGGTAGCTCCGAGTAGCCGTTACGGCCAGCAATCTTGGCTGGCTACGGAAACAACCAGATCCCTACCTAGCTCGGAGCGGCTGACAGCCACCCAGCTGGCCTGGGAAACGGCCGAATGCATACCACAATGACGGCTCCGACTACTGACAGAAAGGCTCCAAGAAGCAATGGTTCTCCAACGCAGCCTAAAGATGGCAAGTGGCCGTACCAGCCTTCCACCAGCCATTTGCTCCATGAGAATCTTGACGGGACGACCCCCCCAACCACACTCAATCCCAGGGCCACTTATATTCCCAGCCAACAAGATGAGCATCAGGTGTCTCAGGTTAAGTCCGGCCGAAACAAGGGACAGCCGGAGGACCCGGAGTCCGCGGACTGGACCGTGAGACTAATGTATTTGCCTCTAGCACCACACCAGGCATCCATCACTGAATAAGAAACTCATCCATCACATCCCATTTAAACATCCCCCTCTCACCTTCAATGCATGCTGTCTGGTATTAGACATTTCAACCCTGGGAAACAGATGCTTTCTGTCCACCCAAGCTTCTCCAGCCTCTAAACCAGACAGCATCCTGGTAAACCTCTCCTGCACCCTCGCAAAGCCTCAGCATCCTTCCTATAGTGGGACAACCAGAGCTGTATGCAGTACCCCAGATATGGCCTAACTAGAATTTTATAAAATTGCAACATATCCTCCTGACTTTAGAACTCAATGCCTTGACTGATAAAAGCAGCATTCCATAAACCTTTTTAACCACGGTATCAATCCATGTAGTCTCTTTCAAGGAACTATGAACTAGGATCCCAAGGTCTCTCTGCTCAGCAACACTGTTGAGGATCTTGCCCTTAACAGTGTACTGTCTCCTTGCATTTGCCCTGCTGAGGTGCAGCACCTCACATTTATCTGGGTTAAACCCCACCTGCCATTTCCCAGCCCGTATCAGCAACTGAGCTATATTGCACTATATTTGCAAGTCTTGGTACCAACTGCAAATTTATAAATCCTCCCACCTACATTTTCATCCTGGTTATTTATATGCATCGCAAACAGTAGAGATCCCAGCAAGTATCCCTGAAAAATGCTACTAATGGCAGACTTCCAGCCTCAAAGTAACTCCTTTCAACCACTATCTCTGTCTTGTATCCGCAAGCCAGTTCTGACTCCAAACAGCCAATTTGCTACAGACCCCATGCATCTTAATCTTCTGGATTAGCCTCCCATAAGGGACTTTGACAAACACCTTACTAAAATCCACGTAGACAACATCCACTGCCACACACAAAGCCATGCTGGTCTCCCTGATTAGGCCATGGATTTCCAAATGTTCATATATCCTATCCCTAAGAACTTTCTCCAGCAATTTTCCTACAACTGACATGAAACAAACCAGTCTATAGTTCCCAGGATTTTCCCTTGTTCGCTTCTTAAATAGAGGTACAACATTAGTCTCTCCAGTCCTCCAGGACCTCACCTGTGGTTACAGAGGACGTGAAGCTACTGGTCAAAGGCCCAGCCATCTTGTCTCTTGCCTCCTTCAATAACCTGAGGTAAAACCTATCCGCCTTAGCACTCTTTAGGAAGCTCAACACTTCCTCCTACTTGACCTCTAAACACCCTAATGTACTTATACACTGGTCCTCCACATCCTTTCCTTACTAAATACTGAAGCAAAGTACTCATTAAGTACCTCACTCACATTCTCCATATTCAAGGAATTGTTTCCCTCTTTATCCTTGAGTGATCCTACCCTTGCCCTAGTTATCCTCTTGTGCTTGGTGTTTGTATCGAATGCCTTGGATCCACTTTAATCCTACCTGCCAAGGACTTTTCATGGACCTTCCTGGCTTTCCTAATTCCCTTCTTTAGTTCTTTTCTGGCTTCTTTATAATCATCATGTATTTCATTTGATCCTGACCTCCAAGTCTTTACATACTTGTCCTATTTTCTTCCTGACTAAAATTCATCTCCTCTCTAAACATCCAAGGGTCTCTTATCTTTCCATCCCTGTCCTTCCTTGTAACTGGAATATACCTTTCCTCTACTTTGTGCAATTGATCTTTAAGCACACTCCAAATGTCTGATATGGACTTGCCGATTAATGCTTCTTAGGTTCTGCCTAATCCCTTTGTAATTTGCCCTACCCCAATTTAAAACTCTCCCACAAGGACCATGCCAATTCTTATCTATTGTTATCATGAAATTTAAGGAGTTGTGGTCACTTCTTCCTAAATGTTTACCCACTGAAAGGTCAGTCACCTGGCCAAGCTGATTACCTAACATCAAGTCCAATACAGCCCCTCCTCTCATTGGACTATCCACATATTGATTTAAGAAACCTTCCTGGATACTCTCTAACTAATTCTGCCCCATCTAAACCCCTTACACTAAGAAGGTCCCAGTTTATATTAGAGAAGTCGAAATTCCCCCATGATAACAACCCTATTAATGTTACAGGTTCCCTTAATTTTATTACATATCTGTTTCTCAATGTCCTGGTGGGTATTTGGGGGTCTGTAGTACAATCCATCAGTGTTACAGCACCCTTCCTATTCCTGAGTTCCACCCAAATGGACTCAGTGTCTGACCCCTCCATTATGTCTCCCTTGAGTGCAGCTGTGATACTGTCCCTGATTAGTAGTGCAACCCCCCTCCCCAATCAAAGCTGATTTGTTGAATCAAACGAACTTCTTTGATAACTTTACTTGAAGCACTCAGCTGTTATTCAGACCTGAGTCATGGGATCCTGAAGCTGGGAACCAGGTATTTACAATTTGAAAAGCACGGAACAAAGACTGAAGAAACCCAGAATATAGACTAGGGAGCTCGGCATGTGGATTTGAGAAACTCAGAACATAGTCTAGAGACATTCAAAACGTGAACTTGAGGAACTCAGATTGTGGACTTGAGAATAGATGGCATTCTCGCCTAAAGCTGACCAATGTTAAAACACCACTGTTCAGCCACCTTTAGGTCCATTACTTGGCGGGGTCCTTCTGTCATGATGTGCGTTGACAATACCGGAACACAATGCAGAGGAAAAACAGATGCTGATGTAGAGATGGCGACAAGAGTTTATTCATAATAATTCCAAAAGAACGTCAGTCCCTCGGCCGAGAGACACTGCGGGAAATAACATTCTCAAAGCTAGAACCCCGCGATTATTATTAATCAGGCATCCACTTAAAGAATACAAATAACCTGGAATCCCCAAGCCTATCAGATTTAACAAGCTTAAATAGAAAGCACCAGGAGACCGCAATTTAAAGAGTGAGTTGCTCAAGTAAAACACAATGGACTCTAAATGATTAATGACTTTCATTAAACAACAATTAATCAATTCATGTGTTCTAAAACCTCAAAGTGCAATGTTCTTGGGCACCCCACACAGGCCTGAAGAGCTCATACAAAAGCAATAAAATTCCTGATACATCTCCTCTGCACCCTCTTTATTGTCTGGTCTCACCCAGTCAAAGGTATTTCCTTGTCTACACATTCCTCTTCTACCTCCTCTACTAGTGAAAAATAACTTCTTGTCACTCTTTCTTGTAGTATAGTCAGTTCTGTTGGGCACACCCACAGACATGGTACACAAACAGAGAGACAATGTGTTCAAAGAGCCATAATGAGTTATTTACCCTCCTCCTATCAGAGACAATATACACACACCACACCCCAGAAGACTAAACCCTCTGAGTCCATGGCCCCCATCATTTATACCTATGCCCTCTGAGAAAGGTCAAATCTTTTCTTCTAATGTATAATTTATTTAAACAATATTTCTCTTTTTAAATCGCAGTCAAGGTGGATATTCGATGATGGCACCAAATCAGAGCAAGCGATCTCAGATACAGCAGAGTAAGTATTTCAACGGTAAATGTAATATCATTTTAACTTGGTGATCTTGCCTTTTCACCCTCTGTAAGCCAGAACTCCTGTGAAGCTCTGGTGCTATTATTTTCCTCAGTTCATAGATACCCATTGCTTAATGGTGAGCTAGTTTTTCTCCCAATGCAGCTTTCACTTATAATTTTATCTTCTCGTTCTAGCATTGCATTTCATCTTTAGGATGGTACAACTTCTCCCAGTCCACAACTCTCCAGGATTTCTGCATTCTCCAATTGCAACATTAAATGCAACCTCTGTAGTTTGTATTATTCTAAGGACAGAAGCTAATTAAGATGTGTGGAAGGACCGTGATAGCAATCAATTTCACTTCTCTTCCTTCCAATGAATTTGTATTGCGTGCATTATCTGCAGTTCAGTCGCCATTTAGAGTAGTGCACTGCAAAAGGGGTCTTAGAGTTTGAATACACACCATTCACGTGCTAATCATTTCACAATGTTGGAATTAAGCTGGTGCTTTTTATTGCAGTGGCCAACAAGGAACTGGAGGAGCTAAGGCAGTGGAAGGAAGCTCATAAACCTGGTCCAATCAACATGACTCCCACACAATTGGGTAAGTATTAGGGTAGACTTAAACCCCATTCAGAGGCCCTAGTTATGGAGGGAGACTGGTTTCTTTCATCTTTGAGGTGGTCTTACCTATTAAAACAAGTTACTAGTGCACTTTGAGTGTGCTATGACTGGTTTTATAGATGTGATTATTGTTTGTTTTAATGCATTTGGTGTTATAAAGTCATACAGCCACAGTACAGAGAGAGGCTCTTCAGTCCACTCTCTCCATGCTGACCGTCTTGATTAATCTCAACTACCAAACACTCAGTCTATAGTCTTGTATTCATTGATCCCAACTACCAAACACTCAGTCTATAGTCTTCTATTCATTGATCCCAACTACCAAACACTCAGTTTATAGTCTTCTATTCATTGATAATTCAACTGCTCATGTGGTGGAAGAGAAAGTTTCTCCTCAGATCCCCCTGAAACTCTCATTCCTTACCCTAAATCTATACCCTCCCATTTTAGATACCTCCACTATGAGGGAACGTTTCCTACTATCTACTCTAATATGCTCTTCATAGTTTTGTATACCTCTTTCAGGTCCACCTCCACCCCCTACTTAGCATCCCTTACTCTTAAGGAAAACAAATCCAGAGTATACAATCTCTTCATAACTGAAATGCTCCACCCCGGTGACCCTCCTCAGCACTATTTCAATTACAGCCTTCCTTGTGCACCAATGTCCCCAAATTCCTTAATACTCAATGAGACTCTTGGTCATCTTCCAAAAGTGCATCACTTCACACTTAATCAGGATTAAATTCCCATTGCTCTGCCTATTTTACAATACCATTCTGTAAATTGGTAATATCAGCAACATTACCAATTTTCACGTCATCTACAAACTTAATAATAATATCTGCCATATTCAGTTCCATGTCATTAATGTAACCAACAGATTGCCTAACCCTGACTATTGTACCAAAACTTCCCTCCTCTTAAGCTCTGTATCCCAACTAATGAAGGGAAGTATCACACTTTTCCTATGACAAAAACAGCTCTTCACCATTAACCTCTGCATCCTGTTACTGAGCTAATTTTGGATCCAATTTACCAGCTTCTTTTGTATCCCACGACCTCTAACCTTTTAAGCCCATCTTCCATGTGGAACATTGTCAAAGGCCTTACTGAAATCCATGCAGTCTACATTGCTGCACTGCCCTCATCAATACATTTTTGGTATCATTTCAAAAGTTTCAGGCAAATAGTAGGGCAGCATGGTGGCATAGTCGTTAGCACAGTGCTTTACAGTACAGGCGCCCAGGGTTCAATTCCCACCACTGCCAGTAAGGAGTTCGTACGTTCTCTCTGTGACCACATGCTGCAGTTTCCTCCCACAGTCCAGGGATGTACCAGTTGGTAGATTAATTGGTCATTGTAAACTGTCCTGTGATAGGCTAGGATTAAACTGGGGAATTGTGTAAAGAGTTTGTGTGTTCTCTCTGTAACCATATGCTCTAGTTTCCTCCCACAATCCAAAGACCTACTGGTTGGTAGATTAAGTGATCATTGTAATTAGGCTAGGAATAAATCGGGGGATTGCTGGGCAGCATGTCTCAAAGGGCCCGAAAGGCCTATTCCATAAATAAAAAAACAAAAATGTGTCAGACAGGATCTCACCTTAACAAAGCCATATAGACTAGCTTTGACTAACTCCTGCCTTTCCAAGTGCAGCTCAAATCTATTTGTCAGATTTCCTTTCCCATTGACATTAGACTCAAAGGCCTATAGTTATCTTCCTTATCCTAGCTTTTCTTTTGGAATAAGGGTTATCACATTTGCTGTCTTCATTAACAACTAATTCAACATCTACTCTCTTAGTTTACCCAGTGCCCTTACTCTGACTTGTACCACCCCCACAACCCTGAACCCACAGATCCCTCTCATTAAGGACCAACCCCAAAATTCTTGAATGTCACAGCTTGCTCTAAATGAGATCAAGGGAAAAAAAACATACAGGACTGAAGATGAAAGTGTTGCTAATTGAGATATTGACATGCTAACCTCTGTAGTGGAAAAATCTATCAGCTATTGAACCTGTCACATAAGTGGTTTACAGCCATTGATAGGGGCAATGGATTCTGGTCAGTAGCACTGATGTCTGAATGCCAATTGTGGTTGGTTTCTACAGCTGATGATCAGCAATAGCAGTGGATGAGGTTACCACAAGGTCTCTAGGCAACATCTGATGAACTTATCAGCCAATGACTCAACTGCCATACAATATGTGGTTGATATCCTGATTGCAGAGCTAGTGTTCTGTTCTGGTTGTCAGATGCGGGATTTCCAGGAGACTTCCAGCGTCCCCAGTGGCCACATCTGCACCGGGTGCATCGAGATGCAGCTCCTTAGAGACCGTGTTAGGGATTGCTAATTGTTTGTCATTGATTTAGATAGTGGAATTGATGGCTTTGTGGCAAAGTTTGCAGCTGATACAAAGATAAATGGAGGGGTAGGTAGCTGAGGAAGCAAGCAATTGCAGAAGTACTTAGACAAATTGGAAGAATGGGCAAAAAAGTGGCAGATGGAATACAGTGTTGGGAAATGTACGATAATGTATTTTGGTAAAAGGAACAATAGGGCAGACTATTATCTAAATGGGGAGAAGATTCAAACATCAGAGGTGCAAAGGGACTTGGAAATCCTCATGCAAGACTCCCAGAGGTTAGTTTACAGGTTGAGTCTGTGGTAAAGAAAGCAAATGAAATGTTAGCATTCATTTCAAGGGGAATAGAATATAAAAACAGAGATAATGCTGAGGCTTTATAAGACACTAGTTAGGCCTTACGTGGAGCATTGTCAACGGTTTTGGGCCCCATATCTCAAAAGAGATATGTTGTTATTGAAGGAAGTCCAGAGGAGGTTCACAGGATGAGTCTGGGAATGAAGGGGTTAACATATGAGTAGTGTTTGGCAGGGGGAATCTCATTGAAATCTACAGAATGTTGAAATGACTAGATAACGTAGATGTGGAGAGGATGTTTCCTATGGTGGGAGTGTCCAGAACTAGAGGACATAGCCTCAAAATTGAGGGGCAATCCTTTAGAACAGGGGTAAAGAGAATTTTTTTTAGCCAGAGTCTGTGAATCTGTGGGTACTCTGTCACAGACCAGACTGCTATGGAGGCCAAGTCTGTGGGTATATTTAAAACAAAAATTGGTAGTGTCCTAACTGGTCAAGGCATCAAAGGTTATGGCGATAAGGCTGGTGTATGGAGTTGAGTGGGATCCAGGATCACCCATGATGGAATGGCAGAACAGACTTGATGGGCTGAATGGCCTAATTCTGCTCCTATTTCTTTTGGTCTCCTTCATCCAAAGCTGCAGACTGACGTGAACATGATGTACTTTACTTGCTGGATTATCTATCCTCCAAGGTCACAAAGCAAATCTAGATGAGGCACAATTGCAACAAGAGGAAGTAATTTATTCCCAAAAAAATTCCCAAGGTAAACAGGAAATCATTGAGGATTGTGCTAAAGCTGTCAAAGGTCCCCTATAACAGCTCAGCAACTTTGGTCATTTCTAGGTTTGTGCAACTACAACAGAGCATGGGTCAACTCTATCTAGTAGGCCTAGTTGATTCTCTATCGATTGCAACCTCTCTGGCAGTCATGGCTGTTTCTAGCATTGTGCTCAGTCGAAGCTTGAATGTTTGATGTCCACATTGACTATGAACTAGCCCCTCAAGTAACATCTGCTTGGATATCCAATTGGTCTACTGTTCTAGAGGCACTAATATCACCATTCAGCAGGTGAGCCCAGCAGATCCAGCTACACTGTCACCGTCGCACATGGAAGATCATGACTGTGCAAGAACAATAATGTGGCAAGAAGATGCAAATTATTACAAAGAAACACCTTTATCGAGCCCAGATCTAATTCTGTATACTGATGGCTCCTTGATGATGAGAGAGAAATTTGAATGGCTGATTCTGAAACTGGAGTACTGGCATCACCAAGTATCAGGGCACAAGCTTCATGAAGTGCCAGAAAGCAAATCCTGGAGCAGTGGAAAAGCTGCCACAATTAAGTGCCCCTGACCCACTTGGGGCGGTCCATTTTCACACTTACTAGTGGACTACATTACTTTGCCAAAGTGTCAGGGATACTCAGATGTACTGGTAGAAGTGGACAAGATTTCAAGATGGGTGGCGAGGGGAGCCACTGCCACACACAGCAAAAGCTCTGGTTGCCATGTGTTTGAGAGTGTTGGTCAGGAATTAGGTTGACTGATGAACATTGAATGGTCTTTTTATTGTCCACATCAACCCGAGTCTTCAGGACAAGTCAAGCGAATGAATGTAATCGTCAAACAATGTCAGAATAATTATCATGGGGAAGGTGTACCATGGCTTCTGGCTGGTCACTTTGGTAGGAGATGCCTACTGTGCCATTACGCAATGCACCAAGGCAGATCTTGTATGGGCTGCTCCTGCACATCTTTCACTTCCTTGCCGTCATCTGCCAACCGGAAACGAGGGGGCAGTCTGTTTTACCATCCAGTGATGAGGGAGGTCCCCGGTGGAAGCTGTTGCACAGGGCAGTGCTGTGCAACAGGTTTTTGAGCCGGTTCATTTGCACCCCATCCACCTGTCCATTCTGTAGCCGGGAGGAGTCAGTGTACCACGCTTATATAGAGTGTGAGAGGTTGCAGCTCCTGTTTGAGTATCTGAAGGGGACTGCTCCTGAAGCTCTGGTGACACCTCAGCCTTGCACTCCTGGTACATGGTCATCCAGTACAGAGTGGGATGGGTCACTCGGGAGACTGATGGGTGGGTTTGCTCCTGGGCCTGGCTAAGGTGGCCGTTCACAGGTCCGGGCAGCAGGCAGTTGAGGCTCTGCCCCTCTTCCAGGGTTACGTTCATCTCCAAAGGTGGTTAGGGGGAGAGCGTGTAGTCACTATGGGCACGGTGGAGGAGTTCCAAGAATGATGGACCACCCCCCTAGGGAATTGAGTATATTGTAGGTGACATTTTAATTTTAATTTGTAAAGTTATGTGAATCTCTGATCATTGTGTGTTGATTGTGAGTGAATAAACTTTTGTAGTTCTGTTTAAAAAAAATATTCCAGCTAACAGGTCTGTCATGCATTGCCTAGTGTATCCATCCCACACCACATCACATGCCCACAACCAATCAAAACAGCAATGCACTGTTCATTAGGATGATTCTCACTGTCATCAAACATTAATCTCTCCTATATAAAATAATAAACCAAGTTGTATGGTGTTACTGTGGAATTTTGTTTATTGCATTCCTACCTTGCACTCCTCACTCTGGAGCATTGCTTGTAGTAGAGACCTGATGATTAAATTTCTTATTCTGATCCAGTTACTTGGCAGCAGCTGAAAGCCAAATAGTGCATGGTCCATGCTGGGGGCTGGGCAGGGCCCACTTCCTATCTGATCTCTGATTTGAAACAGGTTCCCCAGCACTTAAAGGTGGCACCTTTGTGCAACAGTAGTAGAAGGTAAAAGTACGATTATGATTTTGTGTTTTTCGGGCATATTCTCCTGTCTTCAAGCCAGTTTCTCACCCTCAAACATTGCAATGACAGGAAACATTCCCCAAGGAGAATCTTGAAGACAGGATGTTCTGCAGATGGTGGAAATCTTGCACACCATGCAAAAAATACTGGAGAAATTCAACAGGTCAGGCAGCATCTACGGAGAGGAATAAAGAGTCAATGTTTTGGGCTGAGGCCTTTCATCAGCACTGGAAAAGAAGGGGGAAGAATCCAGAATAAGAAGGTGGGGAGAGGGGAAGTGGTACAAGCTGGCAGGTGAGACAAGGTGCGGGGAAAAGTGAGTGGGTAGAGGAGGGGGGATGAAGTAAGAACCTGGGAGGTGATCTGTGGAAGAGGTATCCATTACACTTTGACTTCCCAGCCCCAATCTGACACATCTGTCCATGGCTGCCTCTGCTTCCTCAACAAGGCCAAACTCAGGCTGGAGGAGCAACACCTCATATCCTGTCTACGTAGCTTCCAACCTAATGGAATGAACATCGATTTCTCCAACTTTCAGTAATCACTCCCCTGTCTTCACTTTTCTCATTTTCCATTCCCTGTTCTGGTTACTCTCCCTCCTTATCTGTCCATCATCTCCCTCTGGCTGCTCTCACCTTTCCCTTCCTTCCATGGTCCACTGTCCTCTCCTATTAGATTCCTTCTTTGGCCCTTTACCACTTTCACCTGTCAGCTCCCAGCTTCTTACTGCATCAACCCTCCCCCACTCACCCCCTTACCCCTCAGCTGCTTTCACTCCCTTCTTTCCCTCCACTTCCTTTTGCCGGCTTCTGCCCCCTTCCTTCCCAGACCTGATAAAAGGTCTCAACCTGAAACGTCAACAGTTTATTCCCCTCCAGAGATGCTGCCTGACCTGCTGAGTTCCTGCTACATTTTGTGTGTGTCGGACAGAAGAAACTTGTGCTTGTTCAGAAAACTACGGGGAAACCTGCTTCTCAATCTTAATGGCTGATTAATGGTGCAGGGGTCTCCTGGGAGGGAAGATGAGTTTGGTGAAGTAAACAGGTAAAAGTTGAATCAGTATGCTGTACTAAAATGGTTTTCTGTGGTGTGATATTCCATCAGAATATAGGAATATGTGATGCAGGAAGAGCAATAGGTGCACTAGCCTGTTCTAGACTTCAGTTACATGACTGCTGATCTATGACCCAAAATACTCCTGCATTCAAAGCAACCACCATTTTGTTATGTCTTCATTAACCCACACCAGGTCTTTGCCAATAAACTAACACTTTACTGGTGATTCATGATTCATGGGACAGTTTATGATTAACTGTCCCATTTACATTAAGCAGCTTTGCAGTATCATCGTAGTCAATAGTCTGACCCATTATTGACCTATATCTAATATCAGTTGTCTGAGATTCCCTTGCTTCCTCTTATAAAATCCATGGAATTTGATTGAAAAATGTTG
This sequence comes from Hemitrygon akajei, assembly GCF_048418815.1. Classification (NCBI taxonomy): domain Eukaryota; kingdom Metazoa; phylum Chordata; class Chondrichthyes; order Myliobatiformes; family Dasyatidae; genus Hemitrygon; species Hemitrygon akajei. The sequence continues at coordinate 89,979,796 of NC_133128.1, forward strand.
GGTTCAGTAACATTACAGTGATTTTTTAACCTCTGATCTGTATCTATAAACGAACAAAGATGGCGGCGCGACGCAGCGCGCAGCGGCCACTCCAGGATGAATATCTGTTACCTGTCAAGTAGGATGCCGTGTACAATCCTGATTTGATGGAGACGGACGTGTGAAGCACGGAGGAACATCTGGTGAAACTTCTGAAATGCCTGTTTCACTGCCGCTGCAACTGTGCGATCGAAAAATCTCCAGAGAGAAAGGTCCCAAATCCTTGGCTTTGCCTGTTGCTTGGCGGCCGGGGCCGGGGTCGAAGCATTCGGTATGGTGCTCGGTGCTCGGTGTCGGAGGGCTGGTCGGAGGCTTGAAGTTTTCGGACGGACTCAGAGTTGGCTGTGGTCAGATGCTTCCAGGGTGCTGCATCGGCAAGTTTGCGGTGGAGGTTCATGGCAGGAAAAGTTTTTCTTCCTTCTACTGTCTACGTGAGATGATGGGTTATCGGGGACTTTTTTACCGTGCCCATGGTCTGCTCTTTATCAGATTACGGTATTGCTTTGCACTGTTGTAACTATATGTTATAATTATGTGGTTTTTGTCAGTTAGTCTTGGTCTGTCTTATGTTTCTGTGATATCATACTGGAGGAACATTGTATCATTTCTTAATGCATGCATTACTAAATGACAATAAACGAAGACTGAGTGTCCTCACAATCTAATCTAATCTTATCTAATTTTCTATCCATTTGAGAAAAATGCAGTAATCTGTTTGTCCCTGCCTTGAGAGGCAGCTTAATTCTTCCAACATCTTAACATCAAAAAATATTCTCACCCAATAATCCATCCTTCCCTAATGTCTTCTCAACCTTTTTTTCCATCTCCATATTGATTTCTCAATTTCTTTCCTTTCAGGTGGACTCACTGCAGAGCACGAAGTAAGACGAAAGCAACAAATAAATCTCCTGGGGGCCAAGATTCAACAAAGAGTTAGTGTTCAACTCCAGTAGATATCATAGAATTATTCAACACATGAGGAGAATATTTGTCTGTTGTGCGTGTGCCATTTTGGTCAATGGGCTGTTCACTACCCCAAGCCCTTTTCCCATATCCATGCAATTTTCCTCCTCTTTATTATTGATTCTGTTTGCAACATTCTTTTGGGCAGTGTATTCCTGGTTCTTCCCATCTGACTGCATGCATAATTTTTCCAATATCATGCAACAAGTAGTTACATTTTCTCCTAATGAGTGAAACATACAGTTATACAGCACAGAATCCATTCCTTTGGCCCAACTTATCCATATCGATCAAGGAGCCTTTATAGGTTAATCTTATTTCCCAGTGTCTGATCCAAAACTTCCCTATCCATGTATGCGTCCAAATGTCTTTGAAATGCTGTAATTGAACTTGCCACTACTACCTTCTCTGCAAGCTCATTGTATATGCAAAACAATCCTCTGAGTGAAATACTTGACCTCTTAAATCTTTCCTTTCTCACCTGAAATCTATGCCCTCTTCTCTTAGACTTTCCTACCCTAGAAAAAAAGCTGACTACCCTATCTATAACCCTCATGATTTTATAAATCTCAGTAAAGTCACCCGTCAGCCTCATTTGCTCTGGGAAAAATGGTACCTGCCTACCAGTACCTTCTTATAGCTCAATTCCTGGCATCGTCCTTGTGAATATTTTCTGTGTCCTCTCTAACAAGTGATACTTCGATACTTCAAGAAGCACAGTCACGGCCACTTTCTAAATCTCCATACAAATGTTGTTCACCAGGCATTGCTCATTCTAGAACTGTGTAGGGGAAACAAAGGTGGCACAGTTACGTAGTGGTTAGCACAACGCTTTACATTAACCATGACCCAGGTTCAATTCCCGCCACTGCCTTTAAGGAGCTTGTGCGTTCTCCCCATGATTGCGTGGGTTTCCTCCAGGTGTTCTGGTTTCCTCCCACAGTCCAAAGACGTACCAGTTGGTAGGTTAATTGGTCATTGTAAATTGTCCCATGATTAGGCTAGGATTAATTCGGGGGACTGCTGGGCGGTGCTGGTAGGTCCTACTCTGCACTGTATGCCAATAAATAAATAGATTGCGCAACATCATTCTGAAATAATCTGTCTGCCATCATTCTCAGTATAAATTGGTTGAATCTGAAATGGTCCCATCCAATGACTGATGAATCTATTCCCACCCCATAATCGACCTCCAACACTTGCTGATTATCAGCCTCACCCCATGACCCTCCACTCAATTCCATCATGCTTCCTGGCCTCCATCTTGTCCCAATCCCCCGTCCATATCTATTAATCTGATTGGTTGTTTTGTTTCCCACTGCTGTTGGCATAAGCAGGTGAGCACTGGTAGCAGAAGACAGGAAAAATGAATGTGTAGCTAAAGAGCTGGTGTGGTGGGTGTGCTTCAGGTACTTGGATAATTGGAGTCACTTCCTGGGTAGGTGGGACCTGTACAAAAAGGATAGGTTGCACCAAAACTGGAGAAGCACCAATATTCTTGCAGGGAGATTTGCTTGTGCTGTTTGGAACGACTTAAACGGATTTAGTTGGGGGTTGGAAGGTGTAGTTCAACAGACCTTTCCTTTCAGGCTTTGGGTGTTAGAAACAAAAGGTTTAAGGTGAGAAGTATAAGGTTTTAAGGGGAATTGAGGGTTACCCAGAGAGAAGTTGATATCAGGAACTGGCTGCTGGAGAAGGTAATGGATTGGGCACAATCACTATGAAAAGGTATGGAAGAACACAATGTTGGCAAATGGAATTAGAGTAGTGGGCAGATAAATGCACGTATTAGACCACCTAGTCAGTGTGCACATAACCTTGTATATCCGGAAATGTACACTCCATACCTCACCCAAGCTCTCTGATCTCCTGAGTGAGGTGGAGATAGGTTACTCAGGCATGAACAAAGCATATGGCATAACCCAGTAGTCCATAGTCCGGTAACAACAGCATCTGTACACTGAATTATTGAGTAAATAACTTCAATTAAAACAGTATAAATGAGCTAAAATCTACAGACAAACCATCACAAACCACATGATCAAACTGGAAAAGGATATCTGATAGTGTATGATTGTGAAATATACTTAACATACCAACGAGGTGGAGGGTGACAACCCTTTTTGTACTAGTAGCAAGAGATGTGTGCGTGTGCATATCTTAGAGGAAGCATTGGCAGAGTTCTCTTTGTCAAGGCCTTAGCTATTTGCCCAAGCTCAGCTCCTCACCCGCCCCCCCCCCCCCCATGAACCATGCACAGAAATCCTTGACCCCTTTGTCCACCCTGTGTATCAGGTTCTCTACCTACACCCAATGTTCTATTCCCCCTGCAATCTATATTTGCAGTGAATGAGTGTCCATGGAGTTACACAGCACAGAAAAGGGCTCCTCAAACCGATTCATCTACGTTGACCATCCTGAGTCGATCCCACATTCCTTATCCCTCTAAAGCTATCCATGTACCAGTGGGAATGTTGTAGATGTACCTGCCTCTGCCACTTCTTCTGGCTGTTTGTTGCATGTTCCCACCACCTCATTGATATTCCTTCCTCCCATCAGGCTAAGAAAGAAGAATATGACCGGAAAAGGAGGGAAGCCGAAGAACTCCAATATCAGAAGATGAAGGAAGTCCAGAGGGAAAAAGCCAACAAACTTGCGGAAAGAAGGAGGCAGGAGGATGAGCAGAGGAAAGCACAGCAGCAAGCCCAGCACCACCAGTGAGTTTCAGAAACAACTGTGAGGCGGTTCTTTAATGCATGGTGAAACTTCAGACTTCCTGCACTAACTGGCAGATTGCTGACTGGAGCAGAGGCTCCAGGCAATAGAAATTGGGGGGTTTACTAGATTTGCAGTCGAGGCTACATAGCCATTCAGCTGGGATATCCACCAACTCCAGGGTCAAGAGCTCATTTCATAGCATCTTAAATTGGATAAGGGCATTGGCTGGAAACCACTGCAACTTCGCAATTGTCAGTAAGTTGTCAGTTTTCAGAAATGCAATGTAGGGTTTATGGAAGGGACCATTCAGTTCATAGTGTCAATGTCTGCACTCTTCCAGCATCAGCCCAATCTGTTGCCCAGCCTGTAGGTCTGTCTACCCAACAGATCCAGTCGCCTGTGGAAATCCCAGTGTGTTTACTTGTTTAGGCATCTGTCTCACACACAGTAGGTTTGATTTTGATCTGAAATCAACATACCCCAGATGATGGAATTCTGAAATAAAAACAGAAAATGCTACAGCAGGTCTGACAGCTCCCGTAGGGAGAGTCAGTCAATGATCTTACATCAGAATTGGAGAAGCTGGAGATAAAGGAGTTGAAAATAAGATAATGTTTTTAAAAGTTTTCGCAGAGGGATATGATGCTGTCGATCTGATATTTTGCAATTCATGTAAATCTGTTCATCCTATAAGTTGCCAGGCAGTTGACAAGTTAATAAAGAGTCATTAAACGTGTTATTTTGACCAAGATCAAGATTCACGATTGTTTAATGTCATTTCCTGGACACAAATAGAAAGGGGAACGAAATTAGTTCAGATCCAATACAGTACAAGAAAAAAACACATTAAGTATAAATACATAAGATAGCTTATATACAAAGATTGATTGTATATATATGTCGGGTTGATGGAGCTCGTCAGCCTGGAAAGGCAGTCCATCTAAGAGAGGGAGAACTCTGATTTCAAACCTCCACTGCCTTGCGGCCATACCCACTCATGGGAAAGGCTTCGGGAGTAAACCCTGAGGACAAATCTGGAGCTGGAATCCCTAAGATAGTCCGATGTTGTCTTCAGCCTCATTCTGGCAACTCCTGCGATGACACTGGTGCCATGCTGGATCGGCCCTTGCCCTTCCCTTGGACAACATCAGTGGCATGGAGAGGGGAGACTTGCTGCATGGGCAACAGCTGGTCTTCCATAAAACCTTGCCCAGGCCTGCATCCTGGAGAAGACTTCCCAGGCACAGATCCATGGTCTCGCGAGACTAACAGATGCCATATATAAACGTTTGTGTGTGTGTATGTGTATATATATATATAAAAAATAAAGTCACACTAGGTACAGGAGTGCCTGAACATAAGGTGATTTTGACAGGAAATGATAAAGAGGTGGAGGTAGGAGATGTTGTAGAGTGGGTTAGTGGGTGGAGGTGTCAATCAGTCTTACTACTTGGGGAAAGTAACTGTTTTTGAGTCTGGTGGTCCTGGCGTGGATGTTGCATAACCTCCTCCCCGCTGGGAGTGGGACAAACAGTTCATGAGCAGCGCGGGTGGGATTCATCATGATCTTGCTGACCTTTTTTCTGTCTCATACCGGAATTGGTGACACATTCTGAGCATGTTGGTTTCTCCTCAAAGCCAAGAGGTTGGACTCTTGAGTGCTTAAATAGCAAAAAGTTGGAATATCACATAATGACATTCTTAAACTTCTGGAATGTGTATGTTCTGAGCATTAAGTGCATCCAATCAGGAGCTGCCAAGATGGATATTACCCACAAATTAATTGACAAGAAAATTCTTCCACAGTTAACTAGAAGGATTGTTGAGGGCAAGTTTCCAAATCTGTCCATTATTTTCCTATTTGGGAATTTACATTTAAAATATAAATCCTGGAAAATAAACCTTCGAGTTTGTTGGGCTTATTTTGGGCAAAATACATGTCCATTTGAAAGTCTTCTTAGGTCAGATACAGTAGTTTTGGTTGTGCTTGCTGTTTAAGTTTACTGAAGGTGCCCTCAAGGAGTTGAAAGTTCAACAATATCTCCTGCCAACTGACACTAAACACAACACTCAATAGTACTCTGTTACCACATTTCAGGGCATTGTAAGTGTGGTCAAACAGCAAGTTGCATGGGTTTGCAGATGAGGCACTGGCCGGAGATTTGAGGGGCCTAGAGGAGGAGGAAGATACACTTGCCAGTGGTGGAAAAGAGACAACCTTGCCCAGTTCACCATTCTGTCCATCTATTTTGCAGCTGTTAATGACTCTCTCCCTAGCCTTAGGTTCTGCCATTCCTTGTCCACATGACTTTCTCCTGGTGAGTCCTACATAACGCTTGTTAAAGTGGAGTGATAAAAAATTACTGTTGGTAGTTTTCAGAAAAGTGCTAGAATAAATAGCAATAGTGTGTTTGTGAAAGCCTCCCATTACAGTTCAGGGTCAACTTTACAATTCCAGCAGCAATGAACATGAAAAAGTGACAAGACCTTTTAAATAATGAATATCTTTGTAAATTGTGCTTGAAATTTCCACAAATGTTGTATTTACTCTCTTCTTGGAGTTGCTGTTGGGAAAGAGTGTTAGTTGAGGCAAGATCTGACTACAACATACCATGAAGAATTTTTTTAATGAATGTAAATGAAAAATTGAACAGAAATTACCTGTTTAGTAAATGTCCAGATGGCCTTTTTATAATGGCAGTTCATCTTCATACCAAGATGGTTTATTGCACTGTACCATTGCACTGAAGCTCAACACCCCATCTTGGCCACATCAGTCAGCAGATACCTAAGCCACTGATTGCTGCCTTTCATAATTAGAAATACTGCCCATTTGGGAACTTCACAGCAGTGGTATATTCGAAATTGACTTGTCACTAGTGTCTGTCTTCCCTTTGGCTGTTTAAGTGATGGTTCATACGTATTGTGATCTGATTATTTTAACAGAGCAAACCAGAAGTTCCTTGATAGGATAGGGGCCAATAGATCTTACAGTCAGCAGTGCCTGCGTCCCAGCTCAGCAGTTTCAACCACGTCATGGGTAAGTTTCTTAAGGCAGCTCATGTACTATCCACAAACTGAAATATTCAACTGGTTATCTTTGTTTTTCTCTCCTGCTGCAGTTTTGCATGGAGTAGCCAGTTCTTGCAACGATTGTTCGAGGAAACCCAGTCCTTTTTCGTGCTGGCTAATTGTTCATCCCAGCTGGTGACAATCAGTCACTATCTGGCTGTAAACTGGCTGAACACAGAATAGAGTGTTACATCAGCCTGATATGGGAGGTTTCACTTCTCTCCCAGCTGAATCCTGCACACATCCTTTCTTAACTAAGGGGCCCAAAAATACTCACAGTAGTCCAAGTGAGACCCCACCAGCGGCTTGTAAAGCCTCAGCATTACATCCTTGCTTTTATACTCTAGCCCTCTTGAAATGAATGCTAAAATTGTATTTGCTTTCTTCCACCACTGACTCAACCTGCAGATTAACCTTTAGGGAATCTTGCACAAAGACTCCTCAGTTCTTCTGCACCTTGGATTTTAGAGTTTTCTCCCCATTTAGAAAATAGTCTGTGCTTTTATTCCTTCCACTAAGTTGCATAACCATACACATTCCAACATTGTATTCCATCTACCACTTCTTTGCCCTTTCAGCTAGTAAGACCATAAGATATAGGAGCAGAAGTAGGCCATTCAGCCCATCAAGTCTGCTCTGCCATTCAATCACAGACTGATCCATTTCTTCCAGTCATCCCCACTCTCCTGCCTTCTCCCCATACCCTTTGATGCCCTGGCTAATCAAGAACCTACCTATATTTGACCTATAATGACTTGACCTCTACAGCCGCTTGTGGCAACAAATTCCACAGACTAAAGTAATTTTGCTGCATCTCTGTCCAAAATGGACGTCCTTCAATGCCCTCTCGTCCTAGACTCCTCTACCATATCTTTACCATATCTAATAGGTTCAGGCCTTTTAACATTTGGAATGTTTCTATGAGATCCTCCCTCATTCTCCTGAACTCCAGGGAATACAGCCCAAGAGCTGCTAGACGTTCCTCTTACGGTAAACCTTTCATTCCTGGAATCATTCTCGTGAATGTTCTCTGAACCCTCTCCAATGTCAGTATATCCTTTCTAAAATAAGGAGCCCAAAACTGAACACAGTACTCCCAAGAGTGGTCTCTCGTGTGTGTACCTTATAGAGCCTCAACATCACAACCCTGCCCTTATATTCTATACCTCTGGAAATGAATGCCAACATTGCATTCGCCTTCTGCACCACCGACTCAACCTAGAGGTTGACCTTTTGGATATCTTGCACAAGGACTCCCAAGTCCTTTTTGCATCTCTGCATTTTGAATTCTCTCCCCATCTAAATAATAGTCTACCCGTTTATTTCTTTCACCAGAGTGGATGACCATATACTTTCCAACATCGTATTTCATTTGCCACTTCTTTGCCCATTCCCCTAAACTATCTAAGTCTCTCTGAAGGCTCTCTGTTCCCTCAACAATACCAGCTCCTTCACCTATCTTTGTATCATCAGCAAATTTAGCCACAAATCCATTAATATCGTAGTCCAAATCATTGACATACGTTGTAAAAAGCAGCGGTCCCAACACCAACCCCTGTGTAACTCCACTGGTAACCGGCAGCCAGCCAGAATAGGATCCCTTTATTCCCACTCTCTGTTTTCTGCCAACCACCCAGTGCCCCACTCATGCTAATAACTTCCCTGTAATTCCATGGGTTCTTATCTTGCTAAGCAGCCTCATGTGCAGCACCTTGTCAAAGGCCTTCTGAAAATCCAAGTACACCACGTCTACTGCATCTCCTTTGTCTACCTTGCCTGTAATTTCCAAGAATTGCAGTAGGTTTGTCAGGCAGGATTTTTCTTTCAGGAGACAATGCTGGCTTTGTCCTATCTTGTCATGTGCCTCCAGGTACTCAGTAATCTCATCCTAACAATCGATTCCAACAACTTCCCAACCACTGATATCAGGCTAACAGGTCTATAGTTTCCCTTCTGCTGCCTCCCGCCCTTCGTAAATAGCAGAGTAACATTTGCAATTTTCCAGTCATCCGGTACAACGCCAGAATAGATCGATTCTTGAAAGATCATTGTTAATGCCTCTGCAATCTACTTCCTTCGTAACCCGAGGGTGCATTCCATCAGGTCCAGGAGATTTATCCACCCTCAGACCATTAAGCTTCCTCAGCACCTTCTCAGTTGTAATTTTCACTTCACACAAACTTCACTTCCCTGACACTCTTGAATGTCTGATATACTGCAGACATCTTCCACTGTGAAAACTGATGCAAAATACACATTCAGTTCCTCTGCCATCTCTGCATCTCTCATTACAATATCTCCAGCGTCATTTTGTATTGGTCCTATATCTACACTCAACTCTCTTTTAGCCTTTACAGTATATACAAAAAAGCTTTTAGTATCTTTTTTGATATTAGTCACCAGCTTCCTTTCATAATTCATCTTTTCCTTCCTAGTGACCTTCTTAGTTTCCTTCTGCAAGTCTTTAAAAGCTTCCCAATGCTCTATCAATTATGGAAAACTCTGAACATCCTCTACATAGCACCATCCAGAGACAGAGAAGCAGTTTCAGCGACAGGTTACTATCGATGCAATGCTCCTCAGACAGGATGAAGAGGTCAATACTCCCCAATGCCATTAGGCTTTACAATTCAACCGCCAGGACTTAAGAACTTTTTAAAAGCTATTATTAATGCTTTTTGAGATAGTGATTTAGATGCATATCATATTTTTTACTGAGTTAAGTATTGTATGTAATTAGTTTTGCTACAACAAGTGTATGGGACATTGGAAAAAAAGTTGAATTTCCCCATGGGGATGAATAAAGTATCTATCTATCTATCTTCCCACTAGCTCTGGCTTCTTTATATGCCCTCTCTTTTGCTTTTACTTTGGCTCTGTCTTGCACTTCCCTCATTTTTTGCAGAAACTCCAGCCATTGCTGCTCTGCTGTCCTTCCTGCTAGTGTCCCTTTCCAGTCAACCTTGGCCAGTTCCCCTCTCAAGCCATTGTAATTTATTTTATTCCACTGAAATACCGACACATTGGATTTTATTTTTTCCCTTTCCAATTTCAATGTGAACTCGATCATATTGTGATCACTGTTTCTCAAGGGTTCCTTAACCTTAAGCTCTCTTGTCACCTCCGGTTATAAGAGAGCTGTCCAAGTCTGCCCTGCTTCCTCATCACTATCTGGCTATCCACCTATGTTCACATCATCTCCAAATTTGGCCACAAAGTCATCAATTCCGATATACAACATAAAAAGAAGCGGACCCAACACTGACCCCTGTGGAACACCACTGGTCACCAACAGCCAATCAGAAAAGGTGCCCTCCATTCCCATTCTTTACCTCCTAACAATTAGCTACTGCTGGTATCTTTCCTGTAATACCATGGCCCAATACCAGCCTCGAGCACTGCACCTTGTCAAAGACCTTGTGAAAATCCAAGTAAACAGCATGCAGTGACCCTCCTTTGTCTATTCTGCTTGTTATTTCATCTAAGAATTCCAACAGGCAAGATTTTCCTTTAAGGAAACCATGCAGACTTTGGCCTATTTTATCATGTGCCCCAAGTACCCTGAAACCACATCCTTAACAATTGACTCCAACATCTTCTCAACCACTGAGGTCAGGCTAACTGGCCTAAAATTTCCTTTCTTCTGCTTCTCTCCCTTCTTGAAGAGTGGAGTGAGATTTGCAAATCTTCCAGACATCTGGAACCATTCAAGAATCCAGTAATTCTTAGAAGATTGTTACTAATGCCTTCATAATCTTTTCAGCTACCTCTTTCAGAACCTTGAGGTGTAGTCGACCAGGTGTCTTAGCTACCTTCGGACCTTTTGGTTTCCCAAGCACCTTCTCCCTAGTGATAACAAGAGCACTCACTTCTACTCCCTGAGCCTCTGGAACTTCTAGCGTACTGCTTGTGTCTTACACAATGAAGACTAATACAAAATACTTTCTTAGTTCATCTCCCATTTCTTTGTTCCCCATTTTCCAGCGGTCCAATATTTAATTTTGCCTCTCTTATACTCCTTAATATCTGAAAAAATTGTTTGATTTTCTCGTTGTTATTGTTGGCTAGCTTACCTTCATTTTTTCTTTTCCTCATTATGGCTTTTTTAGTTGCCTTCTGGTGATTTTTTAAAGTTTCCCATCCCTCTAACTTCTCACTAATTTTTGCTCTGTTATATGCCCTCTCTGGCTTTTAGGGTATTTCTGAATTCCCTTGTCAGCCACGGTTGCATCATACTTCTTCTTTGGGATGTGTCAACTGTACACCTTCCAGATTACTCCCAGAAACTCCAGCCATTGGTGTTTTGCCATCATCCCTACTAGTGTTCCCTTCCAGACAGCTCCTCTCTCATGCCTCTGTCCCTTAACTCCACTGTAATACTGATACATCTGATTTTCACTTCTCCATCTCAAGCTGCAGGGTGAATTAGAACCATTGAACATTAACAGCACAGAAACAGGCCTTTTGGCCCTTCTTGACTGTGCTGAACCATTTTTCTCCCTAGTCCCACTGACCTGAACCTGGACCATATCCCTCCAAACCCCTCTCATCCATGTACCTGTCCAAGCTTTTCTTAAATGTTAAAAGTGAGCCCACATTTACCACTTCATCTGACAGTTCATTCCACACTCCCACCACTCTCTGTGTGAAGCCCCCCCCCCAATGTTCCCTTCAAACTTTTCCCCCTTCACCCTTAACCCATGACCGCTAGTTATTTTCTCCCCTAGACTCAGGGGAAAAAGGCTGCTTGCATTCACTATCATTCATATCATTCATATGATATGAATTCTATCATATTATGGTCACTGCCTCCTAAGGGTTCCTTTACTTTAAGATCCCTAAGCAAATGCAGTTCATTACACAACACGCAATCCAGAATAACTGATCCCTAGTGGGCTCAACCAGCAGCTGCACTGAAAAGCTGTCTTGTAAGCATTCTACAAATTCTCGCTCTTAGGATCCAGCACCAACCTGATTTTCTCAATCTACCTGCATATTGAAATCCCTGTGACTACCGTAACATTGCCCTTTTGATATGCATTTTCTACCTCCTGTTGTAATTTGTACCCCACTTTCTGACTATTTTTCGGAGGCCTATATATAACTTCCATCAGGGTCTTTTTACCCTTGCAGTGTCTTAACTCTACCCACAAGGATTCTACATTTTCCAATCTTATGTCACCCCTTTCTAAGGATTTGATTTCATTTTCTTTTTACCAATGCCACCTCCTCTGTCAATCTGTCTGTCTTTCTGATATAATGTGCATCCTTGGATGTTAAGCTCTCAACTATCATCTTCTTTCAGCCACGACTCAGTGGTGCCCACAGTGTCATACCTACCAATCATCTCTAACTGTGCTACAAGATCATCTACCTTATTCCATATACTGCATCCATTTAAACAAAACACCTTCAGTCCTGTATCTGTCATCCTTTTCAATTTGTCCCCCTGCTACACTGCAGCTCATCCCACTGACTGCAATTTTACCCTAACATTTGCCTCCCTTCCTGACAGTCTCACTACACACTTCCTCTGCTTGTAAACCAACAGCCCTTTCCTCAGCAGTATCACCCCGGCTCCATTTCCTCCTGCCAAATTAGTTTAAAACCTTCCCAACAGCTCTAGCAAACCTGTTAGGAAGGATATTGGTCCCCTCGGGCTCAGGTACAACCAGTCCCTTTTGTAAAGGTCATACCTTCCCCAGAAGAGATCCCAATATTCCAGAAATCTGAAACCCTGCCCCTTGCACCAATTTCTTAACCACGCAACCATCTGCAAATTCATCCTATTCTCACTGGCATGTGGCTCAGGCAACAATCCAGATATTACTACACTGGAGGTCCTGTTTTTCAGCTTCATACCTAGATAGTCAAATTCTCTCTACAGGACCTCCTCCCTTTTCCCACCTATGTCATTGATGCAAATATGTACCAAGTCTCACTCTCCCCCTTTGGAATGTTTGGGAGCCGATCCAAGATGTCCCTGACCCTGGCACCTGGAAGCCAGCATACCTTCTGGGTGTCCACAGAATCTCATGTCTACTCCTCGAACTATGGAATCCCCTATTACTACTGTAGTCTTCTTCTCCCCCCCCTTCCACAGTGCCAGCCCGTTTCAGAGAATGAGTCAATGCGGCTCCCCTGGTAGGTCGTCCCTCAACGATATCCAAAACGGTATACCTATTATTGAGGGAAATGGCCACAGAGGTACTCTGTACTAGTTGCCCATTTCCCTTCCATCTCCTGACAGTCACCCATTTCCTAAACTCCTGCAGCTTAGGGGTGACTACTTCTCTGTAGCTCCTATCTATCATCTGCCTAATTTCTCATATGTGCCAAAAGTCATCGAGCTGCAGCTCCAGTTCTTTAACACGTCCTCTGAGGAGCTGCAGCTCGGTGCACCTGGTGCAGATGTGGTTATCCAGGAGGTTGGAGGTCTGACACATCTCACATAAAGAACACAGTGCAGTCCCTGGAGCCAATTTCACTGTTATGACTGTGCTAACAGACAAAGAATGAAAAATGAATAAGAAAAACCTTACTAGATTTGTACCTTGCCCAAACCTCCCCACTCTAACGCTGGTCCACTCACACAATGGCAGCTTATTTGTCCCTGTCTTATATTTATTTGCCCTTGCTAATGCTTGAGGCTTCCTGCACTGACTCGATCTGATGTACAACTAACATGGATGTTTTCATTTGCCGTCTAGGCCAAGACTCACACTTATAAGGAGCATCAGAAGCAGGCAGAAGACCAAAAACTACAGGAGATGAAGAATGAACAAAGAAGAAAAGTAAGCACACCGTAAAATCACCGCAGCCTACGTCTCTTCAACAGGGCAATACCTCAGGAACACGAAATGTAAAGTGACTGCCTTCAAAATGACCTGATACCCGGCTGCTATGTAAAGAGCATATTTCTCTTCTTGCCAAGACCAAAAGTAGCTTAATGTTCTTAGCAGCACACCATAGTGGCCCATACCAAGATACTTTTACTTCCAGAACCAGAGTGCCAGAGAAGATAGTGGGACGGGGGTAAAAATAAATGATATTAGTAGTTCATGCAAAGTCACAAATAGTAAGGTTGTGGTAACAATCTTCTGAGGTGTATCTATTTCAATGCGAGTAGTATTGTGGGGAAGGCAGACAAGCTGAGGGCCTGGATCGACACATTGAATTATGACATTGTAGCCATTACTGAAACTTGGCTACAGGAGGGGCAGGACTGGCAGCTCAATGTTCCAGGGTTCCGATGTTTCAGACGTGATAGAGGCAGAGGGATGAAGGGTGGGGGGTGGCTTTGTTAGTCAGGGAAAATATTACAGCAGTGCTTCAGCAGGACAGATTAGAGGGCTTGTCTACTGAGACCATATGGGTGGAACTGAGAAACAGGAAAGGTAAGACCACATTAATAGGGTTGTATTATAGACCACCCAATAGTCAGCGAGAATTGGAGGAGCAAATCTGCAGAGAGATAGCAGACAACTGCAGGAGACAGAAAGTTGTGATTGTAGGGGATTTTAATTTTCCACACATTGATTGGGACTCCCATACTGTTAAAGGTCTAGATGGGTTAGAGTTTGTGAAATGTGTTCAGGAAAGTTTTCTAAATCAATATATAGATGTACCAACTAGGGAGGATGCAATATTAGATCTCCTATTAGGAAATGAGTTAGGGCAGGTGACGGAAGTGTGTGTAGGGGAACACTTTGGTTCCAGTGATCATAACGCCATTAGTTTCAACTTGATCATGGATAAAGTTAGATCTGGTCCTCAGGTTGAAGTTCTAAACTGGAAAAAGGCCAAATTTGAAGAAATGAGAAAGGATCTAAAAAGCGTAGATTTGGACAGGTTGTTCTCTGGCAAGGATATGACTGGTAAGTGGGAGGCCTTCAAAGGAGAAATTTTGAGAGTGCAGAGTTTGTATGTTCCTGTCAGGGTTAAAGGCAAAATGAATAAGAATAAGGAACCTTGGTTCTCGAGGGATATTAGAACTCTGATAAAGAATAAGACAGAGATGTATAACATGTATAGGAAACAAGGAGGAAATAAGATGCTTGAGGAGTATAAAAAGAGTAAGAAAATACTTAAGAAAGAAATCAGGAGGGCTAAAAGAAGACATGAGGTAGCTTTGGCAGTCAGGGTGAAGGATAATCCTAAGAGCTTCTACAGGTATGTTAACAGCAAAAGAATAGTAAGGGATAAAATTGGTCCTCTTGAAGATCAGAGTGGTCGGCTATGTATGGAACCGAAAGAAATGGGAGAGATATTAAATGGATTTTTTGCATCTGTATTTACTAAGGAAACTGGAATGGAGTCTATGGAAACAAGGCAAACAAGTAGGGAGGTCATGGAATTTATACAGATTAAAGAGGAGGAGATGCTTGCTATCTTGAGGTAAATCAGAGTAGATAAATCCCCAGGACCTGACAGGGTATTCCCTCGGACCTTGAAGGAGACTAGTGTTGAAATTGCAGGGGCCCTGGCAGAAATATTTAAAATATCGATATCCACGGGTCAGGTGCCGGAGGATTGGAGGATAGCTCATGTAGTTCCGTTGTATAAAAAAGGCTCAAAAAGTAAGCCGGGAAATTATAGGCCAGTAAGTTTGACATCGGTAGTAGGTAAATTATTGGAAGGAATACTAAGAGATAGGATCTACAAGTATTTGGATAGACAGGGACTTATTAGAAAAAGTCAGCATGGCTTTGTGCTTGGTGGGTCATGTTTAACCAATCTATTAGAGTTTTTCGTGGAAGTTACCAGGAAGTGGATGAAAGGAAGGCAGTGGATGTTGTGTACATGGACTTCAGTAAGGCCTTTGACAAGGTCCCGCATGGGAGGTTAGTTAGGAAGATTCAGTCACTAGGTATACATGGAGAGGTAATAAATTGGATTAGACATTGGCTCAATGGAAGAAGCCAGAGAGTAGAAGTGAAGGATTGCTTCTCTGAGTGGAGGCCTGTGACTAGTGGTGTGCCACAAGGATCAGTTCTGGGTCCATTGTTATTTGTCATCTATATCAATGATCTGGATGATAATGTGGCAAATTGGATCAGCAAATTTGCTGATGATACAAAGATTGGAGGTGTAGTGGACAGTGAGGAAGGTTTTCAAAGCTTGCAGAGGGATTTGGACCAGTTGGAGGAATGGGCTGAAAAATGGCAGATGGAGTTTAATGCGGACAAGTGTGAGGTATTGCGCTTCAGAAGGTCAAACCAAGGTAGAACATATAAGGTAAATGGTAGGACACTGAGGAGTGCAGTAGAACAGAGGGATCTGGAAGTACAAATACATAATTCCCTAAAAGTGACGTCACAAGTAGATAGGGTTGTAAGGAGAGCTTTTGGTACATTGGACCTTATAAATCAAAGTATTGAGTATAAGAGTTGGAATGTAATGGTGATGTTGTATAAGACATTGGTGAGACTGAAATTGGAGTATTGCGTGCAGTTTTGGTCACCTAATTACAGGAAGGATATTAATAAGGTTGAAGGAGTGCAGAGAAGGTTTACAAGGATGTTGCTGGGACTTGAGAAACTGAGTTACAGAGAAGGGTTGAATAGGTTAGGACTTTATTCCCTGGACCGTAGGAGAATGAGGGGTGATGTGATAGAGGTGTATAAAATTATGATGGGTATAGATAGAGTGAATGCAAGCAGGCTTTTTCCACTGAGGCCAGGGGAGAAAAAAACCAGAGGTCATGGGTTAAGGGTGAAGGGGGAAAAGTTTAAAGGGAACATTGGGGGGGGGGGCCTTCTTCACACAGAGAGTGGTGGGAGTGTGGAATGAGCTGCCAGATGAAGTGGTGAATGCGGGCTCACTTTTGACATTTAAGAAAAACTTGGATGAGAGGTGTATGGAGGGATATGGCCCAGGTGCAGGTCAGTGGGACTAGGCAGAAAAATGGTTCAGCACAGCCAAGAAGGGCCAAAAGGCCTGTTTCTGTGCTGTAAGGTTCTATGGTTCTAGTTATATTAAGGTGGGGACAAGCAGCTGGGTCACCTTTTAGTGGTAAGTGTTTGTGGTACAGCAATTGAAGGGACTTGCAGTGAATGGAGTCTCCTGCTCCTCCCGAAAGGTAACTGTGGCCTCACCTTTCACCCGAACATTTCCTTTTTTATGAGGCAGGCAAACCCCGCCTCCTGCTGCCACGGACGGGTAGAGCAGTGCAACACGGAAAAGGCCTGTGCTGACCATTAACCATCTGGCTACAGTCGTCCTGCACTAATCTGATTTCCACCCTCAACTCCTGAGGAAGCAGGCACACTGCGATTCTCCAAGGCACCTAGTGCTCTCCTGGAGAATGAAGTAGGGTGTTGTTCTAGTTTCCATGACAGCAGAAGCAGCCAAGCCCAAAGAATCAAATTTCAGATCAGCAGTATGAGTTTTCAAAACAGCTTTCAGGAGCTGGCAAAAGAGGCTCCACGTTAGTAGTTAGTATCATGCTCTTAATGGGACTGACCGTTGTGGACCAAGGGGTCAAGGAGTACCTCAGTGCAGACACAGATCCTTTAGCCCATTTGTAGAAACATAGAAAACCTACAGCACAATACAGGCCTTTTGGCCCACAAAGTTGTGCCGAAAATGTCTCTACCTCAGAAATTACTAGGCTTACCCATAGCCCTCTTTTTTTAAGCTCCATGTACTCATGCACCATCAATAACTCACTCTGAGACGTAAAAGCGAGTTATCGGCTTTTATTGACTGGAAGAAGGAACGAGCAGTGAGTGACCACCATACTACATCCTGGAGACTGAGAGGCCGGGCTCAGACCTCCATCACCTTTATACAGGGGTCTGTGGGAGGAGCCACAGGAGCAGTCATCAGGGGGCGTGTCCAGACAGGTATATGTAGTTCACCACATGTGCCTATCCAAAAGTCTCTTAAAAGACCTTACCGTATCCACTTGCACCACCCTGCCGTCAGCCCATTCCACGCACTCACCACTGAGTAAAAAACTTACCCCTGACATCTCCTCTGTACCTACTCCCCAGCACCTTAAACCTGTGTCCTCTTGTGGCAACCATTTCAGCCCTGGGGAAAAGCCTCTGACTATCCACATGACCGATGCCTCTCATTATCTTGTACACCTCTATCAGATCACCTCTCATCCTCCATCACTCCAAGGAGAAAAGGCCGAGTTCACAAAAGGTCGGTGCCTATTTTTCTGCCTTGCCCCATCCTCTTGTACCTGGACCATTGCCCACCGTACCCCTCTCATCCATGGGCCTTATGTTGCATTTGAACCTGCATCCACCACTTCTGCTGGCATTCAGGCTGACGCTGAAAAGAGAGCAAAAAAGAGCCACTGGATATGCCCAGTCCTACCGAGTGTGTGGGAGAGGGACCTGCACATCTCCTCAGCACTTGACAGCTAGCACGGGCTTTCTGAGGAGCAAACGATGCTCAGGAGCAGCTTCTTTCTCTTCTGGGGCAAACCCCTGGCTTTGTACTGTAGGCTGAGTTCTACTGAGATTCCCATGAGGGATTTGGAGATTCTAATTCTCATGTTGGAATAGGAATAGTTCATTATGTGTTTGTGTGTGTGTATCTGTGCATACATAGAACATAGAAGAGTACAGCACAGGAAGAGGCCATTCAGCCCACAATGTTGTGCTGAACCAAAGGAAATCAAAAACACCCAAACACTAATCCCTCCTACCTACATCATCTCCATCTTCCTCACATCCACGTGCCTATCCAAACATCTCTTAAAAGCCTCTGATGTATTTACCTCTCGACCAAACCAGGCAGCACATTCCAGGCATCCACCACTCTGAGTAAAAAAACTTACCCATCACATCCCCCTTGAAGATACCCCCCCCCCCTCACCTACAATGCATGCCCTTTGGTATTAGAGATTTCAAGCCTGGGTGTATAAAATTTCATGTTGGGGGTAAACTGGTTGCAAGAGTGGTGAGTGTGAGAGGAAAGAATCACAAGGACTGTGGAAGGGTGGGGTGACATTGACTGAGTCTTGTTAATACACTGAGCTAGTGTAAGCTGAGCGATATTCTTGTCACCTTTGGTAGAGACAATACATTTCTTCCTGCACGGGAGCACTTGAGCATCTCCTATCACTGTGATGAGATGTATCTTTGGACCTTTGGGAGACTTCCCAACCTGCTTGGTCTTGGGCAGGTCTGCTCACTGACCCAGGGTTCTATTACTGGTGCCACCTCAGGGAGCTCACTCAATGTCACTCACAGTGTTGCCAAAAAAGGGACGTCCCCTTTAAACATTGGAGGCTGCCCTGTGTGGTGTCTGATAGACACATTTCCCATCACTCCCAGGCATGTTCTGGCATTCAGCTGCAAAGTAATTAAAGTAACAATTGCAAATAGCAGGCAGATCAAGTATTGGATCTTACTTCAGAACAGCACATAGACTGTGGACAGGGAATCCTCTTACTCGGAGAGCAGCATCAACACCAAAGGTCAAAACTCAAAGTAAGTTTTATTATCGAAGTACATATATGACAGACAGACAGACAGACTTTATTGATCCCGAGGGAAATTGGGTTTCGTTACAGTCGCACCAACCAAGAATAGTGTAGACATATAGCAATATAAAACCATAAATAATTAAATAATAATAAGTAAATTATTCCAAGTGGAAATTAGTCCAGGACCAGCCTATTGGCTCAGGGTGTCTGACACTCCAAGGGAGGAGTTGTAAAGTTTGATGGTCACAGACAGGAATGACCTCCTATGACGCTCAGTGTTTCATCTCGGTGGAATGAGCCTCTGGCTGAATGTACTCCTGTGCCTATGTCACCATATACAACCTGAGTTTCATTTTCCTGAGGACATATAGAAACTATATCAGTTTCAGAGTGCAGAAGGCAACAAATATAAATAAATAGACAAGAACATGAAATAAGAGTCCTTAAAGAGAGATCATTGGTCTGGGAACATCTCAATGGATGGGCAAGTGAGCGTAGTTATCCCCTTTTTTTCAAGAGCCTGATGGTTGAGGGGAAGTAACTGTTCTTGAACCTGGTGGTGCGAGTCCTGAGGCTCCTGTACCTCCTTCCTGAAGGCAACAGCGAGGAAGAAGCATGGCCTGGGTGGTGGGGGTCTCTGATGATGGATACTGCTTTCCTACGACAGCATTTCATATAGATGCGCTCAGTGGTTGGGAGGGCTTTACCCATGAATTAAATATATATATAAAACCAAATAATAATGATGTAATTTCCTTTCCTAGAGTGAATACTTAGCAGAGAAGGAATCCGAAGAGGAAGCTGAACAGCTGAAAAGGCTTCATGAAGATCGTAGGAGGTGTGTGTAAAGCAGGGGTTCCTAGCCTGCTTAATGGTATTGGTCATTGGCATAAAAAGGTTGGGAGCCTCTGTTGTGAAACAACACAAAGCAATTGTCATATGTTGAACAGTAAAGTGTGCACGAGTGATTCAGCTGTGCCTGTCATTCTGTGTTGTGAGGGAGGTGTGCCCATTCCTCTATGCAGCCGGACAGTGAGGGGGCAACAGCTGTTGGAACTCAGCAGGCCAAGCAGCACCTGTGGGGAGAAAGCAATTGCCAACATTTCAGGTTCAAACCCTGCATCGGGGGGGGGGGGTGGGGGGGGGGGTGGGGGAGACAGCCAGGAACACAAGGGCTCCAGTACTAGAATCTGTTAAGGAAGGTGATGAGGGGAACCTTTATGGGAGAGCTGAAAGACCAGAACCAGCATGGGAGTGGACGAGTGTGCCCATCACCTGTGTAACGGTATAGTGAGTGAAGCTTCTCTGTAGTCTCTGTTTTACAAGTGCTTGTCATTGATAAATCATACTTTCATTGTTTTGGACGTAATTATTGATAGTCTGTGTTCATGGGCTTCTCCTACTGTAGTCCATTCATTTCAAGGTTCAACATGTGTGTTAAGAGATGCTCTTCTGCACACTACTGTTGTTACGAGTGGTTATTTCAGTACTGTCACCCTCCTGTCAGCTTGAACCTGTCTGGCCATTCTCCTCTAGCCTCTCATTAACAAGGTGTTTTTGCCCACAAAACCGCTGCGAACTGGATGTTTCTTTGTTTTTGCACCATTCCCTGTAAACTCTAGAGAATGTTCTGTGTGAAAATCCCAGGAGATCAGCAGTTAGTGAGATACTCAAACCACCCCATCTGGCACCAACAATCATTTCACTTCTTCCCCACTCTGATGTTTGGTCTGAGCAGCAACTGTTCCACTTGACCATACCTGCATGTTTTTATGCGTTGAGTTGCTGCCCTGTGATTGGCTGATTAGATATTTGCATTAAAGAGCAGGTGTACCTGATAAAATGGTCACTAAGTATATAATCAATGTTTTCAACTCTTGATGAGTTTTCTCTCTTCTAATAGGAAGAATAATGCTTTCTTGGACAACCTTGAAAGAAGAGGTCAGTCTAGTCAGAATTCCAACCTCATGTCACTTCATGTACCTGATGAGCAAACCTTTGGACAGGATACCAAGGACTACGTTACTGCATCAAAATATTATGGAGATGTTCAGGAAGAAGAAAACCTCTGTGATACTTTGGCTGAACTTGAAACCAGTAGAAGTTCACCTGAAGGTAATGGATGATTAGCAGAAATTCGGACTGTTTAAAATCAGTATTTTAAAAAACAGTTCACTGCTATTTTGAGGTAAACGGTGATCGAAATGGACTGGAATCTCAGCGTTTCAAGACAGGAAACTGTTCTGTTTCAGCCAGGGTTAGAGATAAAGTCGTCACAAAATTATGACATGTTTTAGCCCAAACTGCTTTGCCAGTAGGTAATGGGAAGAAGGGGAGGAATGGTTCTTAGAGCGAGGGGTGGGATTGCTGATTGGGTGTTTTTGATTTGCTTCTTCGCTGGTTCAGCACAACATTGTGGGCCGAAGGGTCTGTTCCTGTGCAGCACTCCTCTATGTTCTATATAAAAGCAAAGATGTAAGCTGGAGGCTTCATAAGGCACAGGCGAGGCCTCACTTGGAGTATTGTGAGCAGTTGTGAGCCCCTTATCTAAGAAAGGATGTGATGAAATTGCAGCAGGTCCAGAGGAGGTTCACGAGAAAAATCCTGCGAATGAAGTGGTTATCACATGAGGAGCTCTGGGCATGTTCTCACTGGAATTTAGGTACAGAGGGGATGTCAGGGGCAAGTTTTTTATGCAGAGAGTGGTGAGTGTGTGGAATGGGCTGCCGGCAACGGTGGTAGAGGCGGATACGATAGGGTCTTTTAAGAAACTCCTCGATAGGTGCATGGAGCTCAGAGAAACAGAGGGCTAAGGGTAAGCCGAGGTAATTTCTAAGGTAGGGACATGTTCAGCACAGCTTTGTGAGCTGAAGGGCCTGTATTGTGCTGTAGGTTTTCTGTGTTTCTAATGATGGCAAATCTGATTGAAACCTATTGAATTTTGAAAGACCTTGAAAGAGTAGATGTGGAGAGGAAGGTTCCTATAGTGGGAGAGTCTATGACCAGAGGACACAGCCTCAAAATAGAGCAGAACTTCCCAACCTGGCGTCTATGGACCCCGAGCTTAATGGTATTGGTCCATGGTGTAAAGAAGGTTGGGAACCCCTGGAAAGGAGAGATGTCTACTTAGAATGGAGATGAGGAGGAATTTATTTAGAACATAGAGCATAGAGGAGTGCCGCATTGGAAGAGGCCATTCAACCCACTATGTTGTGCTGAACCAGCTAAAAAGCAAATCAACAACACCCAAACACTAATCCCTCCTACCTACACCATGTCCATATCCCTCCATCTTCCTCACATCCATATGCCTGTCTAAACGCCTGTTAAAAGCCTCTAATATATTTACCTCTACCACCACACCAGGCAGTGCATGCCAGGCATCCACCACTCTCTGAAGAAAAAGGTTACGCCTTCTCATCCCCTTTGAATCCACTGCCTCTCACCTTCGATGCATGTCCCCTAATATTAGATGTTTCAACCCCGGGGAACAGATGCACTCTGTCCACTCAATGCCTCCCATGATCTTGTAAAGTTCCGCCCCTCAGCCTCCACCACTCCAGAGAAAACAACCTAAGTTTATCGAGGCTGTCGTGATAGCACATGCCCTCTAAGCTAGACAGCATCCCGGTAAACCTTTTCTGCCCCCTCTCCAAAACCTCAACGTCCTTCCTATAGCGGGGTGACCAGAACTGCGTGCAATACTCCAGATGTGGCCTAACCTGAATTTTATAAAATTGCAACATAACCTCCCAACTTTTCAACTCAATGCCTTGACTAATAAAAGCAAGCATTCTGTAAATCCTCTTAACCACCCTATCAGCCTGTGTAGCCGCTTCCAAGGAGCAGTGAACTCAGACCCCAAGGTCTCTCTGCTCAGCAACACTGATAAGGATCTTGCCCATAACACTGTACTGTCTCCTTGCAGTTGCCCTGCTGAGGTGCAACACCTCACATTTATCTGGGATAGACTCCATCTGCCATTTCCCAGCCCGTATCTGCAACTGATCAATATTGTGCTGTATTCTTTGCCAGTCTTCTACACCATTCACAACTCCACCAATCTTCATGTCATCCACAAATTTACTAACCCACCTATCTACATTTTCATCCAGGTTATTTACATACATCACAGATGCAGAGGTCCCAGCAAAAATTACTGTGGAACTCCACAAATTACAATCCTTTGGCCAGAGGGTGGTGAATCTGTGGAATTCACTGTCTCAGGCAGCTGTGGGGGCCAGGTCACTGGGTGTATTTAAGGCAGAGGTTGATAGATTCTTGATGAGTCATGTGTGAAAGGTTACAGGGAGAAGGCAGGACAATGCAGTTGAGAGGGAAGTGGATCAGACATGATGAAATGGTGGAGCAGACTCGATGGGTCAAATGGCCTAATTCTGCTCCTGTATCTCAGAGTCTTGCGTGATCATGTCTTATAGGTGGTAGTGATGTGTTTTGGGAGGGATGGTGAAAGGCCTTTGTCATCCTGTTCTTCAGTGAAAGGTTCATAGTTTCATGTACTTACTTAAAATGTCGGTGATGGTTCAAAGCTCAACCTGACAGTGAACAAATGCAAGTGTGAAATTGTTCAAATTTCATTTCCTTTCCAGAGCTAAGCTTGCACTAACTGCTTTCACTCAGTTACAATAGGAAAAAGGAAGAGTGTGGAAGCTTCAGAGAGGGTGCAGAGGGGATTTACCCGGATGCTGCCCGGATTAGAGAGGGTGCAGAGGGGATTTACCCGGATGCTGCCCGGATTAGAGAGGGTGCAGAGGGGATTTGCCCGGATTAGAGAGCATGTCTTATGAAGAGAGGTTGAACAAGCTAGGGCTTGCCTCTTTGAAGTGAAGGAGGAGGAGAGGTGACGTGACAGAGGCATATTAGGTGATAAGAGGCTTGGAGAGAAGGGACAGTCAGCCCTTTTTGCCCAGGTGGAAATAGCTGATAGGAGGTGGCATCATCGTAATGTGATTGGATCGGTGTTGGGGGGGTATATCAGAGGAAGGCTTTTTACTCCGAGTGGAGCACACTGCCAGGGGTTGTAGTGGAAGCAGATATATTAGGGATATTTAAAAGACTTCTAGGTAGGCACAGGGATGAAAGCAAGTGGAGGGCTACGGAGGAACAAAGTGTTAGACTGATCTTCAAGTAGGCTAAAAAAAGTCAGCATAACATCATGGGTGAAGGGCCTCTCTGTACTGTGTTTTATGAATGTAAAACATTTATTTCTTTTGTTAGTGTAATGTGTATATACAGAGCAGTTTAAGCTTATGCTCAGGAGGGGATACAGTGAGATCTGATCGCTATTTCAAAAATGTGAACACAATAGATGTTAGTCACTGATTGACTCCATTCACATTATGCTTTGATGAACAGATACCAATCCAGACTGGGATTTGATGAAGCTTTCTTCTTTCTTCCCTGACTATGAACTGACGATTCTTGAGGAATTCTTGCAACAATGTGATGGAGATTTTGCCAGAGTGATCGAGCTTCTACAATAAGCAACTTGGAACCAAGTGGAATGATTTGGATTAACCTTTTTTCTGTAGCAGGCAGTCAATTCAACTTCAATGTGGCCCTCCTCCAGAAAGCTTTAGATCTTCACTTGGCTGCGCAGCAAGAGAGCTCCAGTGACCTGGGTTCAATCTCAGCCTTCAGATCTGTCAGTGTGGAGTTTGCACATTCTCCCCGTGATCTTGTGAATTTCTCCCACGTGCTCCAATTTCCTTCAGTGTGCAAGATGGAGAGTTAAATGACGATTGTAACTGTCCTCTGGTGTGTAGATGACTGGTGGACTCCAGCGAGAGTTGATGGGAATGAAGGGAGAATAAAAAGGAGTTAGTGTAAATGATGGTTGCTGCAAACTCGGTGACCTGAAGGGCCTGTTCCTTGACTCTAAATTTGATCAGCCGCTAACAGAAAACATTGAATTAAGTCAACGACTTTTAATTTCCTGTATTGGGAGCAGGAAGAGGCCATTCAGCCCACTGTCTGTTCTCCCATTCACAACTGATCTCCAATTTAGTACCTTTTAACAATATTACTTTCATTTGCATGATACAACTCACATTTATTAATTTGGCATTTCACATCTGATATTCCAATAGATCTTAGTGTAGTAATGATTAATTGAGGGAAGATTGCTAAATTCAGTAAACCACCGACTGTTCAGCTGCAAAGATGTAAAATGTTTATGCAGCTAATGAGATGTCTTCAACTGAAGAGTTAATGGAAGGGAAACCAAAGGCCCAAACTGTAATAGGGAATAAATTTGTTCAAGTTTAAAAACTTGATGGTGTGTTTATTTCATCCGGAGCTGCATTTCTGAGTGAATCCTACTTCACTGCTTTAGTTCCTGCACTCCCAGTTCATGGCTTCATTCAGTAGGGAGCTAATTATAAGTTTAGTAGAATTCCTGCCTGCCTGAACTGACTGAAAGCCGTTTTTGGCATGCAGGTGGGGTGCTTTCCGTTGACATAGATACAAATTGTGCACAAGTACTCAGATTTCAAGACAACGCACACAAAGTCCTGGAGGAACTCAACAGGTCAGGCCGCATCTATGGAAATGAATAAACAGTTGATGTTTTGGGCGGAGACCCATCATCACACTTTCACAACACTCTGAGTCAAGTTTCCCCTCATTTTCCCATTAAACTTCTCACACTAACCTCTAGTTGTAGTCCTACACGACCTCAGTGGAAAAAGCCTGCTTGCATTTACCCTATCTATGCCTTTCATAATTTTGTATACCTCTATCAAGTCTCCTCTCAATCTTCTACATTCCAAGTCCTAACCTATTCAAACATTCCTCGTAACTCAGGTCCTCCAGATCTGGCAATATCCTCAAAATTTTCTCTGTGCTCTTGGAACCTTATTTACATCCTTCCTGTAGGTAGGTGTCCAAAACTGTACATGATACTCCAAACTAGACCTCACCTTATACAACTTTAACATAACATCCCAACTCCTGTACTCAATACATTAATTTTTGAAGGCCAATGTGCCAAAAGCTTTCTTTACAATCCAATCTACTGTTGATGTCACTGTCAATGAATTATGGACCTGTATTCCAAGATTCCTTTGTTCTACCACACTCCTCAGTGCTTAAGCATTCACAGTGTATGACCTACCAAAGTGCAACACCTCACACTTGTCTGCATAAAATTCCATCTGCCATTTTTCAGTTGATGCAGATCTCTCTGCAAGCTCTGATAGTTTTCCTTGCTGTCCACTACACCCCCAATCTTGGTATCATCCACAAATTCACTGATCCAGTTAACCACATTATCATCAGGATCATCGATACAGATGACAAACAACAGACCCAGCAGATTCCTGCAGCACACCACAAGTCACGGGCTTCCAGTCAGAGGTAACCATCTACTACCATTCTCTGGCTTCTCCCACAAAGCCAATGTAATCCAATTCTCTACCTCATCTTGAATGCTGAGTGACTGAACCTTCTTGACCAACCTCCCATGCAGGACCTTGTCAACTACCTTGCTAAAATCCTTGTAGACAACATCAACTGCCTTGCCTTCATCGACTTTCCTAGTAGCTTCCTTCAAAAACTCTATAAGATTGGTTAGACAGGACCAACCATGCACAAAGCAATGCTGACTATCCCTAATCAGTCCATGTTTATCCAAAACACAAATATCCAGGCCCTCAGAATACCTTCCAATAACTTTCCCACTACTGATGAGGCTCACCAGCCTATAATTTCCTGGTTTATTTTTAGAGCCCATCTTAAGCAGCAGAATAATATTAGCTATCCTCCTAACCTCTGGTTCTTCACCTGTTGCTAAGGATGATTTATGTATCCCTGCCAGAGCCCCTACAGTTTCTTCACTATCCTCCCACAGGGTCCGAGGGAACACCTTGTCAGGCCCCAGGGATTTATCCACCCCAGTTTGCCTCAAGACAGCAAACCACCAACTCCTCTGTAATCTGTATAGGGTTCATGACCTTGCTGCTGCTTTGCCTCACTTCTGTAGACTCTGTATCTGTCTCCGGAATAAATACAGATACAAAAAATCCATTTCAGATCTCCCCCATCTCCTTTAGTTCCACACATGGATTCACATTCTGATCTTCCCAAGGACCAGTTTGTCCCTTGCAATCCTTTTGTTCTTAACATATTGGTAAGATCCCTTAGGATTCTCCTTCACCTTGTCTGCTAGGGCAACATCATGCCTTCTCTTATCCCTCCTGATTTCTTCCGTAAGTGCTCTTTTCCATTTCTTATACTCCATAAATGCCTCATTTGTTCCTGCCTCCCTATACCTGCTGTGCAGCTCCATATAAACTACAGACCCACCCATCTCCATTTTCATCCAGGTCATTTAAAGTATATACCTCACAAATAGCAGAGGTCCCAGTACAGATCCCTGCAGAACATCACTAATCACAGATCTCCAGCTAGAATAAGTCTCTTCAATCATTACCCTCTCTTCTATGGGCAAGCCAGTTCTGAATCTGAATTGCCAATACACTTACCATGGATCTCATGCATCTTAATTTTCTGGAAGAGCCTCCCATGAGGGACCTTGTTAAACGTCTTACTTGAATCCATCAGCAGCTCCACCAGGTGATGAGACCAGGTCAAAAAACTCAATCAAATCAATAAGACATGACTTCCCTGCACAAAGCCATGCTGGCTACCTCCAAATTCTCATAAATCCTATCCCTAAGAATTCTCTTCAGTAATTTCCCTACCACTGACATGAGACTCACTGGTCCGTAGTTTCCATGATTATCTATTGTTTCCTTCTTGAATGATGGAGCAACTTTTTAATGCTTATCTTCATCAGCTGGGGCATTGAGTATAATTATCGGATTGTCATGTTGCAATGGTATAAACCTTTGGGATTATTGTGAGCAGTTCTGGTCACTGCATTACAGGAAGGATGTGGCAGCATTGAAAAGGGTACAGAAGAGCATTAACTGGACTGAATCAGAGGTCGGACAGACTTGAATTGTTTTCTCTGGAGCAGGAGAAGCTGAGGGGCAATCTGATAGAAGTTTATACAGCTGTGGACGGCATGCAGTAGATAGAGGTTGTTCCAGGGTAGGGATGAGTCAAATACCGGTGGGAAAAATGTTTAAGGAGAACAAGGAACAGTTTAAATGGGCTATATGAGGTAAGTTTCTCTACACAGTAGTTATTGCCTGCTGGTCATAGAAGCACCAGAAGCAGAAATGACGGCAACATTGAAGAAACACTGAGACACTAGGGAGTTGTGGGATATGGGCCTTGTGTAGGCAAATGGGGTACATTAGGTTGGTAACACAAAGCGGGAAGACAATGTCAGCTGAAGAACCTGTTCCTGTGCTGCACTGTTTGGTGGTCTCCACCATTTCTTTATCCCTCATTTTAAAGTCTCTTAATTCTGCCTAGGATGGACCCACATTTACTCTCACTAGACGTTTCCTCCTTCAGTCTCACAGAAGCTTTTACAGTCTATCTTTCTTTTTTTCTTTCTCTGAGAAGGCTGACAGACATTTGTTATCTTTAAGGGACTCTGAGGAGAATTATGCGAAATGTGACGACTATTCGTCCTAAATCAAGGAAGGTAAAGTGCTGAAGTAAATAAGGCTTTGAACACAACAATGTCTCAATGAAGCAAACCGTTAAAAGAAGTCACTCCCTCTTGTGATTGGATCGTGAATTTAAAACCATTGGCAGTCAACCTTATGGCTGGAGAACTTTGCAATGTGGGAACTGTCCAAATCTGGAAACCTTTAGCTAGCAAGATGAGGGAAGCTGACTCCAAAAATGCATCTTGAAACAATTTCCAGGATATTATGAAAGAAGCTGGTATGTTGGATTAACCATAGCCACTGAGTAGGTAAAAGCGAGTCTAAAAAAAATCTGGCAGGATGGAAGAAAGTGATGAAAGCAGTAAATCACTGGGCTAGTATTTTTTTCAGGCGCTGTCTGCCCTCTTTTCCCTACGTTCAAAAGCTGCAATCTCTCCAGCCAGCAGATGGCAGTATTCCCCCGTCCCCACATCAGGGATCGTTCAGACAGATCGCTTCACTCTTCCACCTCATTCTCACAGCACCTTCCATCACAACCTCGGGAGATACATCTCCTACCCTTTTCTCTCTGTCCCTTCTCAAAGGCCCCAAAAACTCTACACATTAAACTCCTAAAAATTCAATGAAATTCAACTTAAGGTAATGTATTCTAATGTAGTTTCTTCAGCAGTTTGTGTTTCACTTCAGCTTTCAGCGTCTGCAAAATGCTGATTTGGTATCTCCTATACTTTTTTATTCAGCAACCCACCAATTGAACTAATCACAGGACAATTTACAATGACCAACTAACCTACTAACCAGTACATCTTTCGACAGTGGCTGTGTGGTGAACTACATATACCTGTCTGGACTGCTCCTGTGGCTCCTCCCACAGACCCCTGTATAAAAGCGATTGAGGCCTGAGCCCGGCCTCATTCTCCAGGATGTAGTGTTGTTCATTCTTCCAGTCAATAAAAGCCGATATCTCGCTTCTTACGTCTCAGAGTGAGTTATTGATGGTGCATCAGGGAGAAAACTGGAGTAGCCGGAGGGAACACACATGGTCATGGAGAGGGTGCTGGAATTAAACTGCGATCTCAAACATCCCGAGCAATAATAACATTGCACTAACGCCCACTGAAGTACAACAAACCCATTTTGTAGAGCATGCTCATTATCTGCGCGAGAATGACTGCAAATTTCCAGTTACCTGTCACTTTAAAGCTCACTCTCTTTCCCAATGTGACGACTCCACTGCAGACCTCCTTCCAATCTAAATAGGACCCTTTGGTTTCAACTCTTTTTTTCCATGAGACAGTCAGTTTTCAAACCCTCTTAACACTCTTCCTCTGATATGGTGAACTTCCAATTTATACGTCCGCCTCCTTGTACAAGACCTTTTTGGAAATCTAAATATATCGGTATATTCTGCTCTACCATGTCTCCCTGTCACACGTTCAAGGAATTCACACCTTGCCAAAATTAGTTCTTCAACTCACCTGCAGTTCCTTCCCTTCTGTCTGTCTCCTTTTTTTTGAACAAGGAAGTCATATTGATTGTTCTCCAGTGTTCTGGTAATCCCCAGAGTTGTGAGATTTTCAAGCAGAGTTCACTACCCTCCCTGTAAAATGCAGGCAGGCAGACAGGCAGGTTTATTATTTATCACGTGTACATTGAAACTTGCAGTGAGGTGTGTTGTACTGTACAGTGTGCTTGTGGCATGCTATGTTGACACTGGAATGTGTGATAACACTGCAGCCCACAGGTCTCACTATACATTCCAGTGCCGACATAGTGATGCACCATCAATAACTCACGCTGAGACTTAGGAAGTGAGATATTGGCTTTTATTGACTGGAAGAATAAACAGCACTACATCCTGGGGAAAATGAGGGAGAGCAGCAGCCCACAGTCGCCTCTACACAGGGGTCCGTGGGAGGAGCCACAGGAGCAGTCAGACAGGTATATCTAGTTCACCACATTCACCCCCCCTTTGTTTAAAAAAAAAGTCCCCAAGTATATTTACAGGTTAAGTCTATCAGGTGGTCAAATCGTTCGCTGCGATCTACGTAGCTCCGGCTGCAATTGCACAGGTGCCGGAGGTGGTGTTGGCACCGGAGGCGGAGAGTGGGTTGGTTCTGTCCCAACTGGAGGTGTCAGGGATCCCTCGCGCACGCTGAGACTTAGGAAACGAGATATTGGCTTTTATTGACTGGAAGAATAAACAGCACTACATCCTGGGGAAAATGAGGGAGAGCAGCAGCCCACAGTCGCCTCTACACAGGGGTCCGTGGGAGGAGCCACAGGAGCAGTCAGCAGGGGTCTGTGGGAGGAGTCAGCAGGGGTCTGTGGGAGGAGCCACAGGAGCAGTCAGCAGGGTCTGTGGGAGGAGCCACAGGAGCAGTCAGACAGGTATATCTAGTTCACCACACATAGCGTGCCCACAATACAACACAGCAGCAGCAACAACAGCAGAACAAGCCCCTTACCACACACTCCCACAGGCCACCTCCCGGCCTCCATTTCTTGACCTGTGAGATTGCAGCCTCCAGTCCCTGGCCCAGACTGGCAGACAGTAGGCCTCTGACTTCTGGACAAGCCAGCTGCGGGGCTTTGACTCTTGGGCTCTAACTCCAGGCTTTGCTGACCTCTGGGTGTCGCCAATCACAGGTTTGACCTTTCAGGCTTCGAAATCCAGACTCCAACACCAATGACC
Source organism: Hemitrygon akajei (assembly GCF_048418815.1). Taxonomy (NCBI): domain Eukaryota; kingdom Metazoa; phylum Chordata; class Chondrichthyes; order Myliobatiformes; family Dasyatidae; genus Hemitrygon; species Hemitrygon akajei. The sequence goes on from NC_133128.1 coordinate 90,011,279, forward strand.
TGGGGATTAACCAGCCCTCGTGACTCCTGTTTGTATGAACGTCCAACCCAGAACTTGCCGATCTGTGGATTGTTGGTCTCTGTCCTCACCTGCCAACTTGACCTTCAGGATCACAGGGTTAACTTTCAGGCCTCAGACCCAGGACTGGCTGATCATCGGTTTGACCCTTGGGCCTTGACGTACGGACTCACACGGGCCTCTGGGCCTGCAACTCATTGACCTGTGGCCTTGCCTGCATTTAGTGAGATTCTCCAACGCTTTATCCCCTGTCAGCTCCACACACTAATTTGAAATGAGCCCATCTTCGAGATATTAGTAAAGTTTTCCAAGGCGAAGACTGATGCAAAAAAAAATTCCTCAAATCTACTGTTATTAATTCAACAGCCTTCTTCTCTAGAGGCCCCACACTTACCTTAGATGCCCTCATCCTATTCATACATCCATAGAAACTCTTATTGCTTATCTCTACAGAATATACAAGTATTCTCTCAAAGTTTATTTTCTCCCTGCTTATGAACTTATTAGTCCTGATGCAAGAACCTTAAAATTTCACAGTCCACCACACTATAAGCCCAGTTTGGTATAGGTATTCAGATTGTCACCTGTGCTGAGATACAGTGAAAAACTTGTCCTGCATGCTGTTCGTACAGATGAAATCATTGAGGTAGAATGGAAATAATGACTGGATCTGCAGGGAGCACCTTGCAGTGACTTGGCACACTCCCGTATCCCCTTTCACCTTCTCGATACATGTGCTAACACAATCCTCTCTTACACTGCTACAGCATCTATCCAATCACCTGTTCCACCCTGCAAAACTTCCTTATTCTTCCTTCCTCCACTCATCTTTCCCCAGTTTTATCTCCAACAATCCAGTGCCTGTTATTTAGGAACATAAGAAATAGGAGCAGGAGTCGGCCATCTGGCCCGACAAGTCAGCTTCAACATTCAGTAAGATCATGGCTGATCTAACCCTGTACACACCTCCTCCTGCCTGCCTTTCCCCCCATGCGTGCAAAAATCTGAGTCTCATATATATATATTAATTTGGTAGCTTCTATTGCTTCTCTAGGGAGAGAATTTCACAGATACACAACTCTGTGGGAAAAGCAATTCCTTCTTATCTGCATTATAAATCTACACCCCCCTCACCCCACCGAATCCTGAGGCTACGTCCCCTACTTATAATTTCACCTACCCATGGAAGCAACTTTGCTGCCTCTATTTTAATTATCTCCTTCATAATTTTATGTTTTAATAAGATCTCCTCTCATTGTTCTGAATTCTAGTCAGTACAGTCCCAGGCAACTCACTCTCTCCTCATCTCTGGAATCAGCCTAGTGAACGTCCTCTGCACTGCCTCCAAACCCCGTGTATCATTTCTCTGTAAGGAGACCAGAACTGTACACAGTACTCCAGGTGCAGCCTCACCAGTACCCTGCACAATTACAGCATACCCTCGCTGATCTTAGCAATGAAGGCCAGCGTTCCATTTGCCTTCTTGATAACCCATTGCATCTGCAAACAGATCTTTTGTGATTCATGGACGAGCACTCCCAAGTCACTCTGCACAGCAGCACGCTGCAATCTTTCACCATTTAAACAATAATCTGATCCATTTTTGCCTGACATTTACTAACATTATACTCCATCTGCTAGACCCTTAACCTTAGGGAAAACAGAAAGAGCAGCAGATACACAATCCGGTCAACCAGAAGGAGTCTGGGGAATAGACCCACGCTGAGCAAAAGGAGCACAAGAGACCAGCGGAGAGTGGGAAATGAAGTTCCAGTACAAGGCAATCAGAAAGCATTCCAGTCAGATTTGAAGAGTGTCTGAGAAACTGTGTTCAGTGAATAAAACAAAGCCCCTCTGAGTTTATGTGACTATCTGGTTTCAAGTTACCTTCGTGGATAATAAACTAACTATAATAGTACATCAAATATATCCTTTATCTGTTAGGTGAGAATTGTCTAAATAAAGGCGTGGCAGGGTGCCGCTCAGCCATGGAACGTGGATCCTGAGGTTTGTGGGAACTGTAAGGGGGGGGCCCTGCTCTCAGTGGTTGCAGGTGCAGGAGGGGCCCCCAGCTGGAGCAGCTCTAGGTAACGGAGCCCTGTCAGCTCAGCTCCTGCCGTCACTGCGGTTCATGTGCGGCAGCCTGAGTGATGACACTTTCCAGGATGTGGTCGTTCTGAAGCTCAGGAGACACCACCCCCCCCCCCCCCCCCAGCGGAGGGGGTGGGGTGGGGGGTTGGTGGTTAGTTTGCCTCTAATCCTGATCAGCACCACAGCACAATAGGCATCTTGGCTGTAGAGTGACTGAAGAGAATGGTCAGAGCAGTAATTGTGCAGGATGCAATAGCTAAGGGAGCAACATCAACAAAGAAATCATTTGGGTGAACTCAGTGGGTCAGGCAGCATCCGTGATCCGTGGAAGGAAGTGGACAGTTGACGTGTCTGGTCATGCAGTCTCAAACAGAATCGTGGACTGTCTGTTTTCCCCCCACAGATGACGCTTGATCGAGTTTGCCTGGCAGTTCTTGCTCAGCACTGCTGTCTGGTGTGTCACTGTGGTACCATTGCCTCCCTGGTCCTCAGGGCTGGTAATACCACTACAAAACATGCTGAAGGGGGAGGGCAAAGGTTACAGACCACATCAGTACCAAAGCACGGCGTAGAAGGGACAAGGGATTATCATTGCCTGCACCATTAGCAGGTGAGCTTAGAACTGAGAGGGCTCCACATGGCTCGAGACTTATTTTAGGAGGGAGGGATTTCAGTTCCTGTGGGATTACTTCAGGGATCTATACAAAATGAATGGACTCCAGTCCATCACAAGTAGGTTCACTGGAGGCTCATCCCCTTTGCTAGGAGTTAAGCATTTGACAGTGGAAGAAAGATTGGGAGTGAGAAATGGATCCAGAACAAGATGTAGAAACCAAACACCAGGAAATCTGCAGATGCTGGAAATTCAGGCAACACACACAAAATGCTGGTGGAATGCAGCAGGCCAGGCAGCATCTATAGGAAGAAGCACTGTCGATGTTTCAGGCCGAGACCCTTCGTCAGGACTAACTGAAAGGAAAGATAGTAAGAGATTTGAAAGTAGGAGGGGGAGGGGGAAATGCAAAATGATAGGAGAAGACCGGAAGGGGTGAGGTGAAGCTGAGACCCAGAAAGGTGATTGGCAAAAGGGATACAGAGCTGGAGAAAGGAAAGGATCATGGGACGGGAGGCCTAGGGAGAAAGAAAGGGGGAGGAGAGCACCAGAGGGAGATGGAGAACAGGCAGAGTGATGGGCAGAGAGAGAAAAAAATGGGTGGGGAAACTAAATAAATCAGGGCTGGGTTAAGAAGGGGGGGAGATTAACGGAAGTTAGAGAAGTCAATGTTCATGCCATCAGGTTGGAGGCTACCCAGACGGAATATAAGGCCTCCCTAGGCCTCCCGTCCCATGATCCTTTCCCTTCTCCAGCTCTGTATCCCCTTTGCCAATCACTTTTCCAGCTCTTAGCTTCACCCCAACCCCTCCAGTCTTCTCCTATCATTTCGCATTTTCCCCTCCCCCTCCTACTTTCAAATCTCTTACTCTCTTTCCTTTCAGTTAGTCCTGACAAAGGGTTTCGGCCCGAAACGTCGACAGTGCTTCTTCCTATAGATGCTGCCTGGCCTGCTGCATTCCACCAGCATTTTGTGAAGATGTAGAAACAATGTTTTGATCAATTAAACCAATGTAACAGAAAGAACAAAAGTTGATCATCAAAAATAATGGCAGATCCTAGAAATCTGAAATTAAAAAATACAATGCTGGAGATAGCTATCAGACAGGCAGCACCTTTGCTGATGAAGGGACTTTGACTAAACCATTCTCACTCCACTTAGCTGGCTGAGTATCCCCAGTATTTCTGTTGTTATGTGGCAGAGAAGGTATGGTGGTTCGACAGTGTGTGTACATAAACACATGAACCATTCTAAACAAGACTGGTCAGTTACAGGTGCAAGTGAACCAAGTTGGATTATGATGTTGTGGCAATATCTGAGAGGCCGGGAAGGGTTTCTAAATATTTCAGGTCACAGGAGGTTCATTGAAGTAAAAGGGGGGAACGAGAGAGCATTCAGAGAGGGTATTGATTAAGAACATATCAGTCTTGGAGAGAACATAGAAATCTACAGCACATTACAGGCCATTCAGCCCACTATGTTGTGCTGACCATGTAACCTACTCTAGAAACTGCCTATAATTTCCCTACTGCATAGCCCTCCATTTTTCTAAGCTCCATGTACCTAACTAAGAGTCTCTTAAAATACCCTTTTGTATCCACCTCCACCAGCTTCACTGGCAGTAGACTTCAGGAAAGGAGAATCGGGAGAACACAAACCAGTCCTTGTTGAGGGGTCAGTGGGGGAAAGGGTGAGCAGCTTCTCAGAGGACCTGCCAAACACACATACGTAATCACAAAGAAAGCAGGCCAGCAGCTCTTCTCCAATAGGAGTTTAGGCATTTCACTGAAGACTTTTGCAAATGTCTACAGATGTACAGTGGACAGTGTTCTGACTGGTTGCAATACTGCCTGGTACGATAGCTCCAATGTGCAGGGGGCTGCAGAGGCCTGTAGTCTCAGCCAGTTCCATCATGGGCACAACACTCTCCATCGTCAAGGACATCTCGGAGAGGTGGTGCCACCTCCATCATTCAGGCCCTCACCATCTGGGGCATAACCGCTGCCTGTATCTAGGAACAGCTTCTTCACCTCCAAAATCAGATTTCTGAACAGTTCATGTACCCATGAACACTGCCTCATTACACCTCTTTTGCATTATTTATTTTTTCCTTCTCATATTTTTTATACCTACACTGCTACTGAGACTCATCACATTTCATGATACAGTATATGTCAGTGATAACAATCTGATTCTAAATGACAAAGAGAAGCAGTTCCGCTTTCTGTGCCGGAATCCTTTACCGAAGGCTAAGGGACTAGAACAGGCATGGGCAAACTACGGCCCCGGGGGCCATATGCGGCCCATTACGCTTTTTAATCCGGCCCGCAGAACTTGATGAAATTATATTAATAAACCTTGTTAACGTTTTTTCCCCGCAATTCTGGCATTTTCCCAATAGATGACGCACTCTATATACATTGACCTTTGTTGAGGTGCAGCGTATTATTCCACATTTGCGCTTTACTCTTTGACCTCTCACTCCTTCTGTAAAGATGAGTGGAGCTAAGAAAAGAAAAGTGGATAGAGGATGTCGGGTGTTTAATAAGGAGTGGACAACTAAATATCTTTTTACCGAACACCGATCAACTGCTGTATGCCTGATATGCCAAGAGACTGTGGCGGTTTTTAAAGAATATAATATCAGCCGTCACTTTGCCACAAAACATTCCAACTATGCTAGCAACCAGCCAACGAAAGAACGGGAAGCTAATGCTCAGAGGTTGGCAGCTAATTTACAGGCTCAACAAAATTTTTTTCACCGTCAAACTGCCATTCATGAGTCAAGTACCAAGGCGAGTTTTATGCTGTCATTCAAATTAGCAAAGGCCAGCAAGCCTCTGTCTGAAGGCGAGTTTTTAAAAGAATGTATGGTGGAGACAGCAGGTGTATTGTGTCCGGAGAGCAAAGACAAATTTGAAAAAATCAGTTTATCACGCAGGACAGTGACTCGCCGTGTGGAACTGATAGATGAAGATATAACCAGTGACTTAAATAAAAAGGCAGAGTCATTCACGTTATATTCATTAGCACTGGATAAAAGCAACGATGTAAAAGACACTGCTCAGCTCCTCATTTTTATCCGAGGAATTAACAATACTTTTGAAATAATGGAGGAGTTTTTGACAATGGAGTCTCTGAAAGGAAAAACACGGGGAGAGGACTTGTATGACTGGGTGTCTGTTGTCATCGAAAATATGAAGCTCCCTTGGAGTAAACTTATCAATGTCACCACAGATAGATCTCCTAATTTGACAGGGAAAAATGTCGGCCTGCTGAGGAGAATACAGAATAAAGTGAAAGATGAAAATCCTGACCAGGATGTTATTTTCCTTCACTGCATCATCCACCAGGAATCTCTATGTAAATCGGTATTACAGCTGAATCTGGTTGTGAATCCTGTCGTAAAACTTGTCAACTTTATACGTGCAAGGGGACTTCAGCACCGTCAGTTCATCACGTTCCTGGAGGAAACTGATGTGGATCACCAGGACCTACTTTATCACTCCCGTGTCGGCTGGTTAAGTTTGGGCAAAGTGTTTCAATGAGTATGGGAGCTCAAAGAGGAGATCGGTGCATTTTTGGAGTTACTGAGGAAGGCCGGCGAATTTCCTGAGCTGAGCAACAAGAGCTGGCTTTGTGACTTTGCGTTTGCTGTGGATATATTTTCACACATGAATGAACTGAACGTGAAGCTACAGGGGAAGGATCAGTTTGTGCATGACATGTACACAAACGTGAAAGCCTTTAAATCCAAGCTGGCTTTTTTCTCCAGGCAAATTTTGAATAAGTTATTCACTCATTTTCCCACACTAGCCACGCTGGAAGAGGCCGGCGCAAATGTGAAAAAATACAGCGAGTCACTGGATGCGCTGCACAGAGAATTCTGCCGTCGCTTTTCTGATTTTGAAAAAATTGACCAGTCACTTCAGTTGGTGGCCTGTCCCCTGTCACAAGATCCTGAAACAGCACCAGAGGAGCTACAGCTGGAACTGATCGACCTTCAGTCTGACCCCGTCTTAAAAGAGAAGTTCAACTCTCTTAAACTGAATGACTTTTATGCTTCACTTGGTAAAGAGGTGTTTCCAAACCTCCGGAGGACGGCACAGAAGATGCTGGCGTTGTTCGGCTCGACCTATTTGTGTGAACAGGCGTTCAGCGTCATGAACATCAACAAAGCCAGCCACAGATCCAAGTTAACTGACCAACACCTCAGATCCATCCTGAGAATCGCCACAACAAAACTAAATCCAGACTTTGATGCGCTGGCTAAAAAGGGAGACCAACAACACTGTTCCCACTGAAATTAAAAATAAGTTTCTTCGTTGTGTTATGTAAAAAATGCATTTGAAAATATTTTTTTCAATAAGCCTTACATGTTACATGTCATTTCTGTTAAGTGATGGACATGAGTAGTGCGCAGGTGCACGTACGTTCTCAAAATAAAAAATGCGCTCCAGATCAAATAACGCGCTCTGCATACTGGCGCGCTGTCACTGTTCTGTCCTTGTGCTGGTCGTTGTTGAGTTTTGGCACAGGGGACAATTGAATAAGAAGGAGCAGGACAAGTAGACCTGCATCTCCTACCGTTTTTGAAATAAAGACAGTCAGGAGGAGAATGGTGATGATAATATCTTGAAGGATAACAGAATTTTCAGTGCTTTAAAATAATAACTGTTACTATTTTAAAAAGCTGTATTTTATTCATTTAATTTTCAGTGTTTTAAAAGTCATTTCAATAAATAGCTAAATAGCATGGGACTTCAAAGACAGATATTTTGTTGTAATGCATTTGTTCATTTTCAATTGAAATTAAAGCACATGTTTTCTACATATCCCATGATATTTTATTTTCTCTTATGAGGTGTATTACCAAAACACTCCGTCCATCTGCTCCTGGTCCAGCCCCCCTGTCAAATTTTAGAACCCTTTGTGGCCCACAAGTCAAAAAGTTTGCCCACCCCTGGACTAGAAGCATGTGGATACCTTTTGCTTTCTCACGGTTCCTCTAAGGTTTGGGTCACTCACTATTAGCCTGGGAACTACCCTGTTCACCCTTCACCTGACTGCAGTACCTTGAGGCTCCTACAAACCCCGGCAACTAGAAACAGCTGCTTCTTCTGTGATCTAGTGTGAAGGTTTGTTGTTTGAGACACTTTTAATTGTAATAAAACCATTATTCTGAATTATAACCCAGGTGATCAAATGCACAATTTCAGTATTGACAGGGGATCACACTGCCTTACTTCTAAAGATTTACAAGTGAGAAAAGGACTCTTACTGTAATTGCATCTTCCCACTAGTGTTAAATGTCAAGTGGGTAAAGTGAAACTTTAAAAACTTCCCAGCACCTGCACTTATTTCAAATTATGCAAACCACACACAGACGTGAAATACCACATTTAAACAGACAAGCCTTTCTGTGCTCTTCTGAAGGTTTGTCAATGGCTCAATAATGTTTGACTGTTACATTTCTAATGTTTCTGAGGAAAGAATTCAGACATTGAAATGAAAAAAAACTGCTGAAGCTGGAAATTAAAATAAAACCAGAAAATTCTGGAAATAGTTAGCAGATCAACCTGAGCCTGTGGGAAGTGAAACAGATGAAAGGTTGTTACACTAAATTTTACAGCTTCAGGTAATTTAGTTTCCAACTCTATTGGTCATCCATCATTACTGTCTCAACCTGTGTTTCCTTTCTTTCCCCTCTGGGAGCAGGGAAGACCCTGAGCCTACAGTTCACAATTCTGAAATTCTTTCGTCTATGTCCTTGCTTCCCGACTGCTCCCATTCGCTCACTGCCCAGAAAACTTTGTTTACAACATATGCCCCTGATCACCCTGATTTTACCCTGTCAGACTCCTATCTCCCTTCCTTCACCCTCCCTACAGCTTAATCAAGGGAATCAAGGGATATGGGGACAAGGCAGGAACCGGGTATTGATAGTAGATGATCAGCCATGATCTCAAAATGGCGGTGCAGGCTCGAAGGGCCGAATGGTCTACTTCTGCACCTATTGTCTATTGTCTATTAACAAGGTTCTCTGCTCTCCTTTCCCAGTCCTTGACTTCAAACATCAACTCTGTTTCTCTTAACATGGACAGAATCATGCCAGCAGGTAGAATCTGGGATGAAGAGTTGATGTATGGGAGACAAATGGAATACAAGAAGGAGAGTGGGAAAAAGGATTGATGGGATGGTTCTTAAAACTGATGGGCTGAATGGACTCCTAATACGTTATAAGAAGTAGAAAATATGAACAAAATACATTCAGTGGCCACTTTATTAGGTACACTTGCTCATTAATGCAAATATCTAATCAGCCAATCATGAGGCAGCAACGCAATGCATAAAAGCATGCAGACATGGTCAAAAGGTTCAGTTCTTGTTCAGATCAAACATCAGAATGGGAAAGAAACAGCAACAAGATTCTTTTTAGTTTAGGAGCCCATTATCATAAGCCACCTGCATCTCTTGGAGTTGGAAGCTCTAGACTCACAACAGTCAACAATCACTGCTGGCATGGAAGACAACCAGCTATGGAGGCCACACGTTGACTAGTATGTGGAAGGTGGAAAGGATTTGGTGGGACCCTAGTTCCTATTTTGCTGCAGCCAACTTCAAACAGTTGTCCATGTGGTGGATGGTTCCTGCCCTGCTGAGTGTTTCCAGCATTTTCTGTTTGCATTTCAGATGTGGAGAATATATTTCTTAACAATACTGTGAATAGGTATTGCTTCAGCATTACAGGTCATGAGCCCAGTGCTGGGAGAGTGGGTGCCCACCGAATCTGATGTACCAAATGGCTTGTCTCCGTCCTGTATGACGCTACAATGAGAGTGGGACTCTGAGCAGGAGCAGATCATGGAATAAATCAGTAGACAGTGAGAGCAAGTTTAGGAATCAGAATAGCCAGGGGCACAGTGAGAGCAGAGGAACAGAATACATGACAGAGGTACAGGCAATTGAGCAAGGGTGATGCCTTTTTGCTAAAGGGCGACTTAACAGCAGAACTTGAGATGACATCTTTGGGCGATCGTCCAGTGAGGCTGTGCGGGCAGCACTTAGAAACAAGAATGGGAGGAGCAATCTAGTGGGGTTGTATCATTGACCATACATAGTCAGCGGGAACTTGAGGACAGGTGTATTGAGAAATTGCTCATAGTTGCCAGAATAATAGGGTTGTATTAGCTGGAGATTTTAATTTCGCCAGCATTGTATTGACTGAACCACCTAGAGAGTTGAGAGCCTAACATAGAACATAGAATAGTACAGCACATTACAGGCCCTTCAGCCCACAATGTTGTGCCGACCCTCAAACCCTGCCTCCCGTATAACCCCCACTTTAAATTCCTCCATATACCTGTCAAGCAGTCTCTTAAACTTAGTGTATCTGCCTCCACCACTGACTCAGGCAGTGCATTCCACACACCAACCACTCTCTGAGTGAAAAACCTTCCTCTAATATCCCCCTTGAACTTCCCTCCCCTTACCTTAAAGCCATGTCAATAGACAATAGACAATAGACAATAGGTGCAGAAGTAGACCATTCGGCCCTTTGAGCCTGCACCACCATTTTGAGATCATGGCTGATCAATTCCCATCAATACCCAGTTCCTGCCTTGTCCCCATATCCCTTGATTCCCCTATCCATAAGATACCTATCTAGCTCCTTCTTGAAAGCATCCAGAGAATTGGCCTCCACTACCTTCCGAGGCAGTGCATTCCAGACCCCCACAACTCTCTGGGAGAAGAAGTTTTTCCTTAACTCTGTCCTAAATGACCTACCCCTTATTCTCAAACCATGCCCTCTGGTACTGGACTCTCCCAGCATCTGGAACATATTTCCTGCCTCTATCTTGTCCAATCCCCTAATAATCTTATATGTTTCAATCAGATCCCCTCTCAATCTCCTTAATTCCAGCGTGTACAAGCCCAGTCTCTCTAACCTCTCTGCGCAAGATAGTCCAGACATCCCAGGAATTAACCTCGTGAATCTACGCTGCACTTCCTCTACAGCCAGGATGTCCTTCCTTAACCCTGGAGACCAAAACTGTACACAATACTCCAGGTGTGGTCTCACCAGGGCTCTGTACAAATGCAAGAGGATTTCCTTGCTCTTGTACTCAATTCCCTTTGTAATAAAGGCCAACATTCCATTAGCCTTCTTCACTGCCTGCTGCACTTGCTCATTCACCTTCAGTGACTGATGAACAAGGACTCTGAGATCTCTTTGTATTTCTCCCTTACCCAACTCTATACCATTCAGATAATAATCTGCCTTCCTGTTCTTACTCCCAAAGTGGATAACCTCACACTTATTCACATTAAACGCCATCTGCCAAGTATCTGCCCACTCACCCAGCCTATCCAAGTCACCCTGAATTCTCCTAACATCCTCATCACATGTCACACTGCCACCCAGCTTAGTATCATCAGCAAATTTGCTGATGTTATTTTCTATGCCTTCATCCAAATCGTTAATCTTGTACTGAGCAGTGGTGCCCTGGGGAAGAGGCACTAGCTGTCCACTCTATCTATTCCTCTTAATATCTTGTACACCTCTATCATGTCTCCTCTCATCCTCCTTCTCTCCAAAGAGTAAAGCTCCAGCTCCCTTAATCTCTGATCATAATGCATACTCTCTAAACCAGGCAGCATCCTGGTAAATCTCCTCTGTATCCTTTCCAATACTTCCACATCCTTCCTATACTGAGGCAACCAGAACTGGACACAGTACTCCAAGAGTGGCCTAACTAGAGTTTTATAGAGCTGCATCATTACATCGCGTCTCTTAAACTCTATCCCTTGACTTATGAAAGCTAACACCCCATAAGCTTTCTTAACTACCCTATCTACCTGTGAGGCAACTTTCAGGGACCTGTGGACATGTACCCCCAAATCCCTCTGCTCCTCCACAGTACCAAGTATCCTGCCATTTACTTTGTACTCTGCCTTGAATTTTCCTGTCCTCTCTGATCCTATCCTTTTCCATGATAATGTTAAAGGCCAGGGAGCGGTGATCACTGTCCCCCAGATGCTCACCCACTGAGAGATCTGTGACCTGACCTGGTTCGTTACTTAATACTAGATCTAGTATGGCATTCCCCCTAGTCGGCCTGTCAACATACTGTGACAGGAATCCATCCTGGACACACTTAACAAACTCTGCCCCATCTAAACCCTTGGAACTAATCAAGTGCCAATCAACATTATGGAAGTTAAAGTCACCCATGATAACAACCCTGTTATTTTTGCACCTTTCCAAAATCTGCCTCCCAATCTGCTCCTCTGTATCTCTGCTGCTACCAGGGGGCCTATAGAATACCCCCAGTAGAGTAACTGCTCCCTTCCTATTCCTGACTTCCACCCATAGTGAGTCAAAAGAAGATCCTGCTACATTACCCACCCTTTCTACAGCTGTAATAGTATCCCTGACCAGTAATGCCACACCTCCTCCTCTTCCCACCCCCCATCCCTTTTAAAGCACCGAAATCCAGGAATATTGAGAATCCATTCCTGCCCTGGTGCCAGCCAAGTCTCCGTAATGGCCACTACATCATAATTCCATGTATGTATCTAAGCTCTCAGTTTATCACCTTTGTTCCTGATGCTTCTTGCATTGAAGTACACACACTTCTACCTTACTACCGTTACACCCTTTATTCTGCTTCTCTTTCCTCATAGCCTCTCTATATGTTAGATCTGGCTTTACTCCATGCACTTCTTTCGCTGCTCTATCACTCCGGGTCCCACCCCCCTTGCAAATTAATTTAAACCCTCCCAAACCATGCTAGCAAACCTACCTGCAAGGATATTGCTCCCCCTCGAGTTCAGGTGCAACCCATCCAATCTGTACAGGTCCCACCTTCCCCAGAAGAGATCCCAATGATCCAAAAATCTAAAACCCTGCCCCCTGCACCAACTCCTCAGCCACGCATTCAACTGCCATCTCCTCCAATTCTTACCATCACTATCACGTAGTACTGGCAGCAATCCTGAGAACGCCACCCTTGAGGTCCTGTTCTTCAGCCTTCTGCCTAGTTCCCGAAACTCACACTTCAGGACCTCATCCCTCTTCCTGCCTATGTTGTTGGTACCAACATGTATCATGACTTCTGGTTGCTTTCCCTCTCGTACCAGGATGTCATGCACCCGGTCAGAGACATCCCAGACCCTGGCATCCAGGAGGCAACAAACCATGCGGGTGTCCTTCTCACGTCCACAAAATCTCCTGTCTGCTCCCCTGACTATAGAGTCTCCAATGACAACAGCTCTCCTCTTCTCCATCCCATCATTCTGCACCACAGGGTCAGACCCAGTGCCAGAGGTAACAGGGTAGAAATTATGAAATATGTCCAGGGAAGTTTCCAGAGTTAATATATAGGGGCCCCTACACAGAACGGTGCCATACTAGATCTCCTCTCAGGGAACAAGGTAGGGTCAGTCTCTGAAGTGGTAGGTACAGAGCACACTGGTGCCCATAATTCTATTTGTTTCAGGACAGTCATGGGAAAATGTAGGATAGGTCCCTTAAACCAGAGCAGAGCTAATTCTGGGGGGAGTTAGGCAGGACCTAGCAAAGGTCAATTGAAGGGAAAGAAAAGAATAACAAGTGGGATGGTTTTAAGAGTGTGATATCAAGAGTTCAGGAGCAGCATGCTCAGGGAAGTTCAGGGAACATTGGCCAATGAGACATGCTGAAGCTCTAGTCAAACAAAATAAAGAAGCTTGCGTTGGACTTGGGTGATGCAGGACAAGTGACTAGAAAAAGATTTAGAATACACAAGAGGGAAAGCAGGGGTCAGAGAGAGGATATGAGGTGGATCTGGAAGGTAAGGGTAAGGATTATCCCAGGTGGTCTCAGAGCTACATTCAAAGGGTGGTTAAGGAACACCACACTTCCTTAGAGATCAGCAGGGTGCTAATGTCTTCAGTGCAGGAGATTAGTGGGAATTTTTATAAATATTACTCCATGGTATTCAGTAAAGAGAACATCATGCTTCCTCAAGGGATCAGGGGAGAGCAGGGAAGATATTTTAGAGAAAATGTATTTTGCCAGGAAAGAGTTATTTTCAGCATTGCAACACAAAAGTGGATAAATCCCTCAGCCCTGGCCAAGTGGAGATTTTCCTGGAGGGAACACTGACGAACAGGATAAGCAGAATGTGATTAGGAGTCAGCATGGTTCTGTGTATGATAAGTCATGCTTAAAGAATCTCTTAAGAGTTTCTGGAAGAGGAAACCAAAAGGTAGATGAGAACAAGGCAGTGTATTTTGTCAATTTGGACTTTGGCAAGGCTTTCAACGAGGTCCTGCATGGTAGGATGGTCTAGAAGATAATGTCCTGTGGAATCCAGGGAGAGCTAGCTAGGTGGTTTCAAAAGTAGGCTGGAGGTCAGAAATAGAGGGAAGAGGTTGAAGGCCGTCTCTCAGAATATGGAGCCACTGGGGTCAGTATTAAGACCTTGTTATTCATTATTTATGTCAGTAGTTTGGACTTGAAGGCACAAGAATTGATCATTAAGTTTGTGGACAATGGGAAATTAGGAGTAGTTGATAGTGGCTAAGGTTATCATAGATTAAAGGGTGATGTTGGTCAGTTAGGGAAGTGGGCCAAGTGATGGCAAATGGATTTCAATACAGTTAAGTGTGAGGTGATGCATTTTGTAAAGTCAGAGCAGCATGGAACTTGAGCTGTGAATGGCGGGGCACTAAAAAATGTGATGAAACAGAGGAACCACAGAGTACAAGTTCATTGAAAGCAGAACACAGGGTGGTGAAAAAAGGCTTTCATATGCTGCCCTTCTGCAGTCAAGGCATTTGGTATGGGAATTGGAACATGAAGTTACAGTTATTTAAATTGTTGGAGAACTGAGTGATTTTGATCACCCCGTTATAGAAAGAAATGGCTAAATGGCAAAGAGTGCACAAAAGACTGACAAGGCTGTTGCCAGAACTAGAGGGACTGAGTTATAGGAAGAGGTTGGCCAGGTTAGGTCTCCATTCCTTGAAATGGAGGGCAATGAGAGACAACTTTATCCAAGCACTTAAAACTATGAAAGTCATGGATAAGGTGGATAATTATTTTCCCCAGGGTAGGGAAGTACAAGACTAGGTTTAGAATGAGAGGGGAATAATTTAAAAGGGACTGAGGAACAATTTTTCTATGCAGAGGGCGGTGAGTGCATGGAGTAAGATGTCAGAGGAGGTGGCTGAGGCAGCTGGAATACTATTATTTAAGAACCACTTGGATATATACACATGGGAGGATCATGCTGGGAGGGATACGGGTCGAATGCCAGAATTTGGAATGAGCTGGTGGTTGGCATGGACTTCTTGGGCTATAGAGCATCAGACACATCTCTCCCTTTCTTTGTCACTCTGTACTTGGAGCCAGAGCTGTGGTTCTCTCAGAATTTCAATGTCTGCTCAGTCAGACAGCATGCAAACAGGACTTTAAACCCAACTCATCCACACCAATCAGTTGTCTCCTTGGCCTAGTCTTGTTTGGATCGTATCCCTCTGTTACGTTTTGTAACTTATAAACATTAAACTAATTCAAAAGACACAGGAGTCCAAAATGTGGGTGTAACTTCATGTTTACTTGAAGTGAGGTGCACATGTATCACAAGCTAGCATCATAATGTATGCAATTAACTTATTTTTACATATAACCTGTAAATAATTATTTAAAACAATCATTATATATACACATAATTGAAACATTAAATACACAACATTCCTTCCTGATTAGCTATAAAATCCAACTCAATAGAGAAGGCATCTTAAATATATGCACGGCATACTATATAACAGAACAACTAAACTATACAACTAGTATATACAAACATCCACAGCATAGTAAATTTTAAATCATCGCATTCAGGCCTAAAGATTTAATTCCATTGGAGGATTTCATACTCTTGTCAGACAATGTCTTTCCTGACAAGAGGGATTGCCTTGCTTGGCAGTGAGAGTTGTGGCTGTGAAAATAATCTTGGATTGTAGGAGTTGTCTCTGAGACTGCAGGAAGTGACTCCAAAAGCAGTAGTCACCTTTCTTCTTATTCGTTTTTCTTCCATTTGTGCATCTTGATCTTGGGAAGGTGCATTTAGTTCACAGGAATTAATCCTTCAATTGCTCCTTTTGCAATCTGCTCTCTCCTCTTGGTTTCCTCATCCACAATGTCATCTGCCGTATCTTCTGTTTTCGTATCTCCAGTTCCACCTTCCATTCATCCAGCTGGGCTTTGGTCTTTGCATCTACTTTTATAAGCAGCTTTTTGACTCCCACTTGAAGTTCATGCAATAACTTTTAATGCAGAGCAGATTCTGATTCCATATACTCACAAAAGCCAAATGATTGCAACTTTCCTGAAGCTCTTTGATCTCTCTTCCAGATTAAATCCAAGCCACATTTCTCAAGTATCTGCCTGATTAACATATCAGAAGCTTTCTCCAATATGTTGCCTAAAAAAAAACTTATATTCGGAGAACTGATTTCATCACTTTCACAATTCTGAGCAGCATGGCCCTTCCTTTGTCCAATATGCTTTCCAACTGGAGACACGGAGTTTGGCACCAATACCTACTTGCCAATGGTTCATTGTGTTTAGCATGGAGACAGTTGTGGTATCATCCAGTACTTTTTTTAATTCACTTCCAGTTGACTCTATTGCAGGGGATGTGGCATGCAAATTGTGGATGGATCTCCAATTAAGTTGTAGTCCTTTGAAATGCCTCTCAAACTCATATTGTGGAATGACTGAAACAGCTGAACCAGAGTCCAATTCCATTTTTAATTAACATATTGTTCACATCTGACACAAGCCATATTGTTTGTCTAATGCAACACAGACAAAATGCTGGAGGAACTCAGCAAGTCAGGCAGCATCCATGGAAAAGGATAAATAGTTGATGTTTGGGGCCGAGACCCTTCTTCAGGACTGGTTTATTGTTAACTTTCACACTGTAAATCTCAAGGCTACACAATCCAAGGCTGCACTCTCATCATTATCAGATTATTTATCAACAGCATGCACATCAGTGCTCTTCTTCAAACAGCAAATTGAACTTTTTTCTTCTCTTTGTGCAGTTTACTTATTTCTGTCTGCCCGACATGCTCTTTGTAAGTGCCTTACTTTGTTGTATTTTCTAGAAGTTTCATTTTTACAATTGGCATTTGTTTGGCCTACATGAGCCCATGCAGCAACATTAACACAACTAGTTTGGCCAGTTTCTGCTTAGACGATGCAATTGCGTTCACGCTCACTTTCATTCCTGACTGCAAATCAATATCGCTTCTGTCTGCAGTTTCCATTGAAACAGCAATTCCCACTGCTCATTTAAATACAAGATATACTTCAGTTAGGAGCTATTTTTGAATGCTTTCTTGTAAGATTCCACAAACTGAACGATCTCTCAGTACATCACTAAGCCCATTACCAAACTGAAAATGCTCAGGTAATCTCTTCAATTCAGCTACTTACTCTGAAATGGACTCCCCTTCCTTTTGATTCCACTTATGGAGCCTGAAGCATTCTGCAATCTCCAATCTACAGTTCTAAAAGTTCCTGCAGTTCTTTTACAATAGCAGCAAAGCTCATTTCTGCAGGTTTGGTTGGAGCAGTCAAACTTTGAAGCAAACAGTATGCCTTTCAACCTAATACGCTTAGCAAAATTGGTACTCCCTTCTCATTGGTTATTTCATTTACTTCAAAATACTGTTCCAATAGTTCAGTATACATGAGCTAATTACTCATTGTGTAATCAAACTCGTCAATCTTTCCAATGTAGCCAGCCATTTCTGATCTTTTTTAAAAAATGATTAATATCACCCAGTACTCACTTTTCATGAACCCCAAATTCCTCTATTTTCTGACTTTAAAAAAGACTCTATCATGCCTTTCCTTCCAAAGAGGTCTCTCCGCGTGCTGGGCTGCATTAAGCTGTTTTGTTTAATTTGAACGTCTCGCTCTGCTTTAATGCCATCTCATTTTTAAAATAATTTGTCACCAATGTTATATTTTATAACATTAAACTAATTCAAAGGAAGACGCTGGGAGTCTTAAAATATGGGTGTAGCTCGAGTTTACTTTAAGCGAACATATCACATAATATCACATATGCAATTAACGTATTCTTACATATAACCTGTAAAGGATTATTTAAACAAACAAGAATGCTTAATCAAACACTATATATATCTCTATATACAAGATTACTCAAATATTATTGAAATATTAAATACTCAATACTTTCCTATCCATTTAGTATAGGCATCCGTTAGTCTCGAGAGACCATGGATTTGCACCTTGGAAAGTTTCCAGGGCTCAGGCCTGGACAGGGTTGTATGGGAGACCGGCAGTTGCCCAAGCTTCAAGTCTCCCCTCTCCATGCCACCGATGTTGTCCAAGGGAAGGGCATTAGGACCCATACAGCTTGGCACCGGTGTCATCGCAGAGCAATGTGTGGTTAAGTGCCTTGCTCAAGGACACAACACGCAGCCTCAGCTGAGGCTTGAACTAGTGACCTTCAGATCACTAGACCAGCACCTTAACCAATTGGCCATGCACCAACACCACTTACCTGTCTAAATATCCTTTAAACATGATTACAAATGTCACTCTACTCTTTAAGGGAGGAAGGCAAAAGACAGGAAGTTATAAGCCAGTTAGTTTGACTCAGTGGTTGGGAAGATGTTAAGATCCATTAGCAAGGATGAGGTTTCAGGATACCGTACTTGAAGGCACATGATAAAATAGGGTGGGGTCAGCACAGTTTCCTCAAAGGAACATCTTGGCTGAAACAGCTGTTGGAATTCTTTAAGGAACTAACAGGCAGAATAGTTAAAGAAGAGTTCACTTAGATCTTCAGAAGGCCTTTGACAAGGTGCCACAGATGAGCTGCTTAACATGATAATACCATGGGCTCTTACAGGAAAGATACCAGCATGGATGGACGATTGACTGACTAGCAGGAGGCACAGAGTGGGAATAAAGGGTGTCTTTTCTGGTTGGCTGCTGGTGACCAGTAGACTTCCACATGGGTTGGTTGGGACCAATTCTTTTCACGTTGTATGTCAGTGATTTGCATGACAGAATTGATGGCTTTGTGGTCAGTTTTGCAGATGATACCAGATAGGTAGAGGGGCAGGGTGGTGTTGAGGATGCAGGGAGTCTGCAGGACTTAGATTAGGAGAATGGACAAAGAAGAGGCAGATGGAATATAGTGTAGGGAAGTATATGGTAATACACTTTGGTAGAAGGAATAAAGGCATAGGCTATTTTCTCAACAAGGAGAAAATTCAGAAAATAGAGGTGCAAAGGGACTTTGGAGTCCTCATGCAGGATACCCTAAAGGTCAACTTGAAAGCTGGGTCAGTCGTAAGGAAGGCGAATGCAATTTGTATTCATTTCAAGAGAACTAGATCATACTGTAAAAGCAAAGATGTAATGTGAGGCTTTATAGGGAATCGGTCAGATCACACTTTTGAGCCCATTATCTAAAAAAAAGGTACTGACAGTGGAGAGGATCCAAAGGAGGTTCACAAGAGTGATCCCGAGAATGAAAGGGTTAATGTATGAGGAGCATTTGATGACTCTAGGCCTGTGCTCGCCAGGTTTAGAAGAATAAAGGGGAATCTCATTGAAACCTATTGAATATTGAAAGGCCTAGATAGAACGGATGTGTAAAGGATGTTTCCTATGGATAGTCAACATGGCTTTGTGAAGGGAAGATCGTGCCTCATGAGCCTGATTGAGTTTTTTGAAGAGGTAACAAAAGAAATTGATGAGGGTAGGGCAGTGGATGTGGTCTACATGGACTTTAGCAAAGCATTTGACAAGGTCCCTCATGAGAGACTCATCCAGAAAGTCATGAGGCATGGGATAAGTGGAACCTTGGCTGTTTGGATAAAAAATTGGCTTAAAGGAAGAAAGCAGAGGGTAGTTGTGGAAGGAAAGTATTCTGCCTGGAGGTCGGTGACTAGTGGAGTGCCGCAGGGATCTGTCCTGGGACCCCTGCTATTTGTGATTTTTATAAATGACCTGGATGTAGAGGCGGAAGGATGGGTGAGTAAGTTTGTGGATGACACGAAAATTGGAGGAGTTGTGGATGGAGCTGTAGGTTGTCGAAGGTTACAAGAGGATATAGACAGGCTGCAGAGTTGGTCAGAAAAATGGCAGACAGAGTTCAATCCGGATAAGTGTGAGGTGATGCATTTTGGAAGAACAAACCAGAAGACTGAGTACAGGATTAATGGTCAGTTAATTAAGAGTGTGGATGAACAAAGGGACCTTGGGGTTCAAATCCATACATCTCTTAAGGTCGCTGCACAGGTTGATAGGGTAGTTAAGAAGGCCTATGGGATGCTAGGCTTCATTAACAGGGGGATTGAGTTCAAGAGTAGAGAGGTCATGTTGCAACTCTACACATCTCTGGTGAGACCACACTTAGAATAATGTGTTCAATTCTGGTCACTTCATTATAGGAAGGATGTGGAAGCTATGGAGAGGGTGCAGAGGAGATTTACCAGGATGTTGCCTGGATTGGAGAACAAGTCATAGGAAGCAAGGTTAGCAGAGCTGTAACTTTTCTCTTTGGAGTGTAGAAGAATGAGAGGGGACTTGATAGAGGTCTACAAGATTATGAGAGGCATAGATAGGGTGGATAGTCAGTACCTGTTTCCCAGGACACCAATAGCAAACACTAGAGGGCATATGTACAAAATTAAGGGAGGTAAGTTTAGGGGAGACATCAGGGGTAAGTTGTTTTGCTTTTTTTTAAAAATATAAACACAGAGGGTTGTGAGTGCCTGGAATGACTTACCAGGGACAGTGGTGGAGGCTAAAACATTAGGGGTATTTAAGAGCCTCTTGGACCTCTTGGACAGGCACATGGATGAAAGAAAAATGGAGGGTTATGGGGTAGTGTGGGTTTAGTACTTTTTTTTTAAGGATTATATGGGTCGGCACAACATGGAGGGCTGAAGGGCCTGTACTGTGCTGTAGTGTCCTATGGTTCTATAGTGGAGGAGTCTGGGACTAGAGGGTATAGCCTCAGAATAGGACGACCTCCCTTTGGAACAGAGACGAAGAAGAATTTTTTATGCAGAGGGTGGTAGCTGTGGAGATAAAGTCATTGGGTATATTTAAAATGGAAGTTGATAGGTTTGATTAATCAGCAACTCAAATGTTACTGGGACAAGGCAGAGTGGAGCTGAGAGGGATAATAAATCAGCTACGATAGAAGAGCAGAGTAGATTTAAAGGGTCAGATGGTCTAATTCTGCTCCTGTGCCATGGTCTTCTGTACCTTCTCCTGCCACTTCCTCTGGCAGCTCATTCCTGATGCCAACCACCTTCTATGCCCCTCAGAAACCTTTTAAATGTTTACCCTCTCTCCTTAAACCAATGCCCCGTGTGGGACACAAGCTGAGTCTTGCTGCAGAGCAATTGAACAATGTTAACTTAAGTACAACTGATCACTCTTACAGCAAGTACTGCTGTGCAGTTTAGAGTTAAGAAACATTATAGGTGGTGTCACTTTGCTGGGTTTGTTCTGTAGGCTGCTGACACATGGGAAGGACTCTGAAAAGCAGAGGTGGGTAAAAGCCATGCATAGCCATAACAGAAGTCTCACTACCTGACTGCAGGGATATTTTGATAATCTGTGATCCAGCCACGTGGATCACAGTTCAAGAACATCTGATATACTGAAAAGGCTACTTATGGTATTACAGTTCCAAAAGATGAAAGAAGCATTTGAAAAGCAATGCACACTCCAGTCATTTGCCAAAAAAGCTAAAAATGACCTTGATAGTGGTCTCATTGCTTCTTATAACATTTCCAAAACGATAGCAAATTGTGGAAAATCTCATACAATTGGTGAAAGATTAATAATGCCTCCAGTATTTTAAAAATCAATTCCTCTGAGTAATAACTCTGTAGCTCGTCTTATTGATGAAATGAGTGAAGGCATTGAGCATCAACTATGCACTGAGCTACAAAAACAGGATTTGGAATACAACTCAGAATGTGGGTCTTTTAAGAGACTCCTGGACAGGTACATGGAGATCAGAAAAATAGAGGGTTATGGGTCACCCTGGGTAATTTGTAAGGCAACAACATGCTCGGCACAGCTTTGTGGGCCGAAGGGCCTGTATTGTGCTGTAGGTTTTCTATGATCACTACTAGTGGTGGTACCAAGATTAAATACTGACTTTGAGACAACTGGAGTTAGCTCACTGCAGTGAAGCCCTCAGATTTACTTGTGGCCATCCATCCAGGACAAAGCCAGTTCCTGTAGAAGTCTTCTTTACATCACCACTTCCTGTCACACACTGATCGGGGGTTATGGGGCACCATCAAGCAAACTTGCTGCTGGTCCAACCAGGAAGCAAGTTGTGTTCCATTCCTTGCAATGCCATTGGCTTTTGTCTCTTCCCTGATAGCCCACGGATGAACAGTCACCCAGCACAGAAACATACCATTCAGCCCATTGAGTCCTCACTAACCAGCATTTAAACCCACCCCTTTGTATTCCCCTGCATTCTCACCAGTTCTCCCTAGACTCTACCCCAGGGGCGCTTACAGCAGTAATTTGCACTATACACCCACATTTCTTTTGGCTACGAGAGAAAATTAAAGAGCCCAGGGACACCCACGTCATCACAAGAAGAACGTGCAAACTCCACACGTGCATCACCAAGATCTCTGGAGCTGCAAGGGAGAGGCCAAACCTCGTTAGAGATTCAGTTTTGTTCTAGATTCCCCTGGACTGTCTTATTCATTGATCAGTCATAGTGCTGGACTCTGTCAGAGATTCTCAATCTACTTATTTAGCAATACAGTGCAGAGCACCAGCAACCCCGATTTAACCCCAACCTAATCACTGGACAATTTACAATCTAGCCGGTAGGTCTTTGGACGGTGGGAGGAAACCCCATCATTCCACGGGGAGGACGTACAGACACTCCTTACAGATGGCACCTCAACTGAACTCTAACCGCCCCACCCCCCAGGCTGCAATATCATTGTGCCATGGTGACGTAGATACTCTTAAAGGATACAAAAGCCACTGTTTAATTTCTACATTCAAGCGAGGAGCTTTTCAGTTCAGAAGGTGCTGACAGTATCAACATTACAGTGCTGGCTCTACAGTATTTGAAGGTTAAAGCCTGAAGATGCCGAGATATCACAAGTTAGTCGAGTTTGAATGCTCCCAGGTAGCTGGATGCCTCGTCGATATCGACCAATGAAACGTTTGAGACTGTGACGAAGATCTCGTCGTCAGTCTGCAGATTGAACACACCACCTTGATAAACTGAGTAGAGGTTGTGGTTCCCCGAGCACCAGGTGCTGGCTCCTCGCAGGATGAGAGTTGGCTTTGGGTATCTGGCTATCTTCCTGTACACGTACTGAACCAGCTGGTACTCCCTGGTACTTATGGGATGGTCGGCATGATACCGAAACAAGATCTGTGCATAAATATAGTACAAGCCATGGTGGTTGATTCGCAGGGACCCTTGGCTGTAGCCCATCTCCCTCAGGTGTGCAACTCCCACCTTCTCTTCCCACGACGTTATGAGTTTGCCTTTCAATCCGGGAAAACTGGTCGCGATACCTGTGTGGAAAATGAAGGGTTTCATTTAACAGAGGATACTCCCACCCCCTCTTCCCTCCTGCTTTGCCACATTACTCTATCGGGACAATAGGGGTGAAGGCCTATGGCTTGTTTGCTTTCATAGGTCAGGTCATAAAATGTAAGAGATGGGATAGTACATTGCAACTTCACATAATACGAGTTAGGCCACATTTGGAGTAATGGGCACAGTTCTGGTCACCATACTATAGGAAGGATGCCGTTGGGTTGGAGAGGGCATTCATTATTTCGTTGCCTGTATTGGAGGACTTCAGTTATGAGGAGGGATTGGATAGGCTGTACTCATCCAAGGAGAGGAAATCTTAATCAAATATATAAAATTACAGGGAACATCCTTACCCCCCTCCCTCCCGCCCACCATAGCTGGTATAACAAAAACAAGAGGGCGTCGTCCGGGTGAGCAGAAGGAGTTCTAAAGAGAATGAGAGGGGTGAATTTTATTTTAAATATAGACTAGTTGATGGCTGAAACATGCTAACAGATACAATCAGTATGTTTAAGAGGCATTTAGACTGCACGTATAGAGGCAAGAATACAGACAATGGCCAAGTAGGATCGGTACATGTGGTGGGCCAAATGGGCACTTTCTGTGCTTGTACAACTTTATGACATTGTGGCTGTAACCTGCATCGTCATAGGAAACTTCATAATAAAAGGCAAGGTGATGCGATGAAATGAAATAAAAATTTAGTGAATGTTATTGAGAAAGCCCTTTACGTTGAGTTCATGTTTATTCAGTATCAGAAATTAAAAAGTGGATTGTGTTTAATTTAAGGATGTTAGTTTTGGAACACATTTACACACAGGGATCCATTTCTCAGGGTACATTTATACATTTCTTGTGACATGGAAGGAAGCCATTCAGCCCATCAGATCCAGTCTCCCTCTCACCCAACCTTCAGCTCCTCACTGATTCGTCTACAGTGCACTATCTCACCCACCAACTACGGTGGGATGTTAGCAGAAACCAGAACCCATGAACTCCACCTCACTGTTTTAAAATTATTTCCTTTTTTACACTACAATTTCTAATTTAACTATTTAATATACATATATTTACTGTAAAATGTATTTAGTTTTTCTTTATCTATCACGTATTGCCACGAAGACAACAAATTTCAGGACATATGCTGGTGATATTAAACCATTGTTTGTGAGCCAGGTTTCGGAGGAGTCGAAGCTGTGGGAGATGAACAGGGATGGAGGAGAGAAAAACAAAACAAAGCTGGAACCCGACAACACAAAACAGCAGCTGCAGGAAACCCGAAACCGAAGGACTTGCTGGGAATACTCAGAAGATCAGCAACATCTATGGCGTGAGAAAAAAGGGTTAACAGTACATGCTACCTTTCTTCAGGTCTGGCCAGATGTAGAATACACCGACAAGGCTGTTGCCTTAAACTGTTGGAATCAGCTCCGAATCCTGAAGGCTGTAACATGCCCAGTCAGAAGATGAGGTGCTGTTTCTCGAACAGTGTAGGAATAGAGAGGTCAGGGTGGTCAGGTGAAATGACACACCCAACTGGAAGGTCAGAGTCACCCTTACTGAGGTATTGGCGGTAAAATACAAGCACGCTTGCCTCTGGACAATCAGTTGCAAGTTAAATTCTCACTACAGAGTCCTGAGCACCAAACTGAAGGTTGATGCTCCACCACACTGAAACTGGAGCTTCAACTGCAGATAGCATTAAACAGAGGCACTGCAGGTACAGCAGGGTAGCACTTCCAAATGTAACAACAGTGAGTGAGCAACAAGGGATTGTCATGTTGCTTCTTGTGGCAGCTTACTATGCACTCATAGTTTCCCACATTACAACAGCCAATCCTTCAGAAGTACTTCATTGTCTATTAAATGCTTTGAGTCATTCTGAAATTAAGAAACAATGAAATATTTGAAAAATTGACTCACATTTCTGAATAGCAACCTTCTTGAATAGAAATAGATTCACTGAAAAAAATATTTTAATCAAGGTTTTGAGCCGTAAATAACGTCTCAGGTTTACCAGGATGCTAACTGGACTAGAGAGCATTCTTTGGAGGAGAGGTACTTTAATCACTAATTTTATAATTCTTTATAATTGTGTTTTCTGGTGTATGCCATGCCCTGACAAACACAACACAGTAAGTTCCTTTTAGGTGCAAACTTATATGGTGAATAAAGTTGATCCGTGAATTCTTAATTGAACTAGAGCTTTCCTCTTTGGAGTGGAGGAGGATGAAATGAGACTTGATAAAGATGTACAAGACAGAGAGATTGATTGGACAGGCAGAGACTTTTTACACAGGGCAGAAGTGGCTAATACAAGGGGAAATCATTTTCAGATGATTAGAGACAAGGTTTGTTTTTTAAAAATACACAGTGTAATGAGTGTGTGGAACACACTGCCTGAATGATGGTAAAGGCAGATACTGTACATTTTTTAAAAACATGGGCACATGGATGATAGAAAAATTAAAGGTTTGTGTAGGAGAGAAGGGTTAGATTGATCTTAGAATAGATAAATAGTTCAGCACAACATTGTGGCTGAAGGGTTGGCATCTTACTCTAATG
The DNA here is from genome assembly GCF_048418815.1 of Hemitrygon akajei. Taxonomy (NCBI): domain Eukaryota; kingdom Metazoa; phylum Chordata; class Chondrichthyes; order Myliobatiformes; family Dasyatidae; genus Hemitrygon; species Hemitrygon akajei. The sequence continues at coordinate 90,037,218 of NC_133128.1, forward strand.
TTCTATATTGTATGTTATAAAACTATTCAGGGCCATTTAGCAACAATATTGGGGCAAATGTGTTAATTCTAAATTTTAAAAAAAAATCAAAGTCCTGCAGAGTTTGGAAGTCCTTCAAAGCAAAAGATCCAATCTTTAGAGCCTTCTTCCAGGCCTGTACTTCTTCATTTCTCTAGCATCGACTGCTGGGTCTAAACCCTGGAGCTGCCTCCAGAAGCACCTCACCACCACCACCACCTTTAGGGACTGGCAATAAACACTGCCCTTCCCCGTGATGCCCAAATCTTTTTAAAAATGAATAAAGAAAAATTAAATTCTGGGAGCAAAGCCCCGTTTTCCCGCAAATGATTTCTTTTCTCAAAGCCACCTCAGAAGATTCCAGAAAGAATACTTGTGCTCGACGTGCTCAGATCTCTGCTTTTTTTTTGGAGCTTACAAAGATTTTGGGAAGGTTGCATTGAAAAAAAAAGATTTTTTTCCCTGTTTAGAAGCTCCAGTTGTCCATTGATAAGAACAGCAGCTCAGGAAAGATTAGGGGAAGGAGTGGGTATTCTGCCTTAATCACGCAGGCAACTGTAATTCCACTGGAGGCTCCAAGAGTTAAGGAGTCTCCTGCCTGCAATTCTCCAGAGGAGAGAAAATGCTAGGAATTTTGTTTCCTTTTAATGTGATTAATCCAAAATACTGGTGACAGAAACAAAACTGGTCTGACTGGTTTGTGGGTGGGAGGAGATGCAAAGGAGCCTCCCGTGATGTATCAAACTACAGCAGGTAACCCGGTTCTGATAAAGGGTCTCTGATCTGAAACGTTAACCCTGTTTCCTCCTCTACATATGCTTCCTGACCCGCTGAGATTTTCCACCATTCCGTTTTTATTTTTGAAAGCTTCATCCTTGCACTAGTCCGAACCTGTGGAAGAAAACACTTTAGCAAGCTGAGAGTTTACTCAAAAACATTGAAGTTTTCTTTTTCTGTGTGAAAATAAAATTCCCTTGGCATCTGTGAGTGGAAAGGCCTGTGGAAGGACGGGAATTCCGATTAGGGCATTGACCCAGTACACTCACGGTGCTGAGACTGGATGACACGTACCCGAGGACGTTTTTATAGGTTTCTTTATGGTGAGGTGGGCATATGGTGCCATTCGCTGTGAACCCTTTGTGCGACTTGATAATTCCCCTGAAAAGCAAAATGTGTTGCTGATGAGAAACTAATTCCAAAATGCTACGCTAACAATGAGGCCACATTTTTTGCCCAAAGTCAGACTCACCTGTCCCAAAGCAACTTCCAAATCAATTTGAAATTAATTCCACAAGGAAGAGCAAGGGCAAGACAATGATGCAGTTAATACAGGTGCTACTCCAGCGACTCACACTCAGCTCTGTCCGATGCTGTCTGTGTGGAGTTTGCAGGCTCTCCCTGTGACTGCAAGCCATTTCTCCAAGTGCTTTGGTTTCCTCCCACCTCACTTGGACCATGTTAATTACCCTCAGTATAGGTGGCGGCTGGGGAAATCAGGGGTCACTGATGCAAGTGAGGGAGAAGTTACCAGGAAAGTGGGGCAATTGAAATGACGAGGTTGCTCAGAGAACCAGTATACACTGAATGGGCCAAAGGATTATCAAGCAAAGAGGGGAGGGGGAGGCATAGCAAGGGAAGACGTGCCCTGTAAAAGGCAGGAATGGAGACGATCCTTGCTGCTAGCCAGGAGGGAAAGTGGATAGGAAGGAAGATCATGATGAATTATTCACAGCCAATCACATTCATTGCTGTTAGTAAAAGAGAGGGGCTGACCTGTGCACAGCGATATCCTACAAGCAGCACAGCCTGTTTTAATGGCCAGTCAACTGCTTGATGGTCATCAACTGTTATTGTTGACCCAGATGCTGAGGTGTGCTCATGCCAGTGATCTCCTCTGCATCTGCCCGAGGATGTTGGCCTTTGCAATTGCCCATGGGTTTGAGGTCCTTTCTGGAAGGGTTGGTGAGCTGACCATCACACAGTGGACAAAGAAACAACTGAGTTGTGGCTGGGGTGGAGGAAAACAGAAGGATGTGGTGGTATGGGGTGGTACAGTGAGGTAGGGTTAACAAAGAGCAGGAATTCAAATGGCTGTGCACCCCTACAACCCACCCACCCCGGACAGGTATCTAGAGTGGCGGCGGGGGGGGGGGGGGGGGGGGTGGAAGGGCAAGATCCAGTTCTTGTGGTACATGTGATTATTGTGGTTCAGTGACATTGTGGTTCTACACAGTGAGTACAAACAGAGGGCAACAGAATTACAAGGACTGAGTCGGCTGGGCTGGTTTCCCTTTGTGTATGTTGGGGGGTGACTTGTTAAAAAAATTATGCAAAATAATGAGCAGCAAAGACAGGACAGATGGAAAGAACCTCCTCCTCCTCACAGCAAAAAACAGAGCATTGGTCTAAGGCAAGAGCTTTGGTAGGAATTGCAGAAGAACTTCATCACTGAGAGCGAAGTTAAATTGGAGCATTATCTCGGAGATGGTGGTCAGCATAGGGACTCTCACAGTACTTCTGAAGTGTCTGGATGAGTATTTGAACTGTCAACTGATAGAAAGGCTACCAACAAGAGCTGGTAAATGGGATTAGTTTATTTTCCTCCATAGATAACTTGTATGGAGGGACATAACAGTCAACGTTTTGGGCAGAGACCCTTCACCAGGTGCTACCTAGCTTGCTGAGTTCCTCCAGCATTTTGTGTGTGTTGCTCGCTCATGGCCCCCCCACCCCGACAGTAACCACGCAGTGGGAAAGGGCGAGTGAAGAGTGATTTTGGAATAGAGTACACGAAGGAGCACGAGCCAGGCAGCAGGTTGAACGAGTGCGAGCAGGACTGTGTGGTGAACAGATGCCTGAGCCACACTAGTGCTTCTGGTGAAGGTGCCTCACGCTGTTGTTGGGGAGGGAGTTAGCTTCAATGGAAGTGGAAAAGTAAGTATTGATTACATCTCCAGGTGTCACCTGCACCTGCTGCCATTGTCCTCTTGGTGGTAAGGATCAAGGGTTTGGGAGGAGCTGTTTGAGTAACCTGTCATGCCTTTTGTAGTTGTTCCAGACTACTGTCACCGTGCACTGGGGGTGGAAGCAATGAACATTTAGAAGGGTTGGTGGACTGCTTCCTCCTGGAGCCGCCCTCAGCCAGGAACAGGGAGATCATTCCATCACAATCCTTACTCATCCCTCGTACGGCAGATATCTGGACTCTAGTAGTCCTTTTCTGTGCCTGAACACAGACCTGGAGCTTTAAGAATTGCACAGAGCTGAATGAACAACCCCATTCCCTCCTGAATCCAAACACAGTACAAGCATCAAGAAATGTACCTCTGCGTCCTGTTCTGTCTGGAATAGGGTGTACCACCTAAACAAAGAGCGGAAACAGGTGATTACCATACTGCCTATTTGCAACAGTCACAGGATATCACATTCTTGGAGAGCTCGTCTGCCTCAGACTGGAGTACAATTTGGACAAGTTAGGCCCCTCTGGGGACACGGGGAGATCAGCTGAAAGACGGCCCCCTGGCAGAGCCTGACACTAACTCCCTGTGGGTGTTGTTTGTAGAGCGAACACCTGCAGTTTGAAGCAGTGGGAAAAAAGTAACTACTATAAACCACCCACAGTCAGTCGAGGGGAAGCAGCTGGGTAGAGGGCTAAGCAGGTTAGTGAAGATCAGTGTCAGCAGCATGCAACTTCCACACCAGCATTGTGATGGTAGCCAATACGTTCCTATGTGACTCAGTTAGTCACTCCCACATAGTTCACATCCTGCACAAGCAGAGTTATCGATAAAGTTCAGTGAACTACCCTGCATGCTGCCATTCCGGTGTGCTCTGCACTCTCCCTGATTAACGAACACAACAAGTATGAGCAATGTAGAGCCGATATCCCAGTAACCAATATTCCAATGGTACCCTCCTCCACAGCACAACAGCAGCTACCAACTGTGAGGCTTTTTTTAAAAAAAAATGTATACAATGCTTTTCAGTATCTCAGTGTGCCCCAAAAGAAATTTAGAAGCAATGACGCACCTTGAAAATGGGGTAACATTTTGCAATAAACAATCTGCTGGAAGAACTCAGCGGGTCGAGAACACTACTATAGTAGTACAAAGTGTGCATTAGTTCCTAATAGTTATCAAGAGAAGAATTCATCACTCCAGTGTTCTTTTGATAAACTGCAAATGAACAAAGCCAGCACAGAAACCTAGTGCAGATAATGGACCGCCTTCTTTACCTTCCTGTACAAAGTCACAATAAAAAGCAAAACAATCAAAAATCACTATTGAATCTGTGTCTGTCAGACCAAATGGATGACGTTACACAAGCACACACAATTGTCGCCATTTAAACACTATTCACTCCATAATGTCCAACAGCCATTTCTGGCCTGAATGTTTGAAACCAGTGAGCAAAACATTTCTGAATTGTTTTACTGTTTATTTTTTGGCAACTATCAGTGACAAAAAACACTGCTTTTTAAACACAAGCAGACACAACTGACACTATTTAAAAACTGTTTGCTCTAAGCAAGGAATAGAGTCTAACGGCCACACAAGTGCACAGGACTGACGCTAGTTTGAGAATGTTCAGTGACAGTCGTCTGTCCTAATTAAATGGAATGGTGTCCCGAATAAATGGAGAGAATCCCTGCTATTTTTCTATTAGTTTTTGTTAAGAGTCATCCCAGATAAACTGCTGCCTCAATTAACTAATGGCCCAATTAAACAGAATCCTCTGTACTATGATTCTGCAATGGGACATCAATAGACTGAGTATTTGGATGAAAACCTCCCTCTTCTCATTTTCCTTGATGCATTCTGAGTCTAGAAACCTATCCATCTCCTTTAATACATTCAGTCCCTGGTTGTCTACAGCTCTCTGTGGTAGAGAATTTCACAGGTTCACCATCCCAGGTGAAGAAAACACCCTTCTTCTCAGCAGAGAGTCAGAATGGTACAGCCTAGATCCAAGCTCCCCGGCCCACCATGTCCATGACACTCTGTTTGCCCACTTACGATTGCATCCAATCTCTATCTTGCCTACACACACAAAATGCTGGTGGAACGCAGCATCTATAGGAAGAAGTACAGATAGATAGATAGATAGATAGATACTTTATTCATCCCCATGGGGAAATTCAACTTTTTTTCCAATGTCCCATACACTTGTTGTAGCAAAACTAATTACATACAATACTTAACTCAGTAAAAAAATGATATGCATCTAAATCACTATCTCAAAAAGCATTAATAATAGCTTTTAAAAAGTTCTTAAGTCCTGGCGGTTGAATTGTAAAGCCTAATGGCATTGGGGAGTATTGACCTCTTCATCCTGTCTGAGGAGCATTGCATCGATAGCAACCTGTCGCTGAAACTGCTTCTCTGTCTCTGGATGGTGCTATGTAGAGGATGTTCAGAGTTTTCCATAATTGACCGTAGCCTACTCAGCGCCCTTCGCTCAGCTACCGATGTTAAACTCTCCAGTACTTTGCCCACGACAGAGCCCACCTTCCTTACCAGCTTATTAAGACGTGAGGCATCCCTCTTCTTAATGCTTCCTCCCCAACACGCCACCACAAAGAAGAGGGCGCTCTCCACAACTGACCTATAGAACATCTTCAGCATCTCACTACAGACATTGAATGACGCCAACCTTCTAAGGAAGTACAGTCGACTCTGTGCCTTCCTGCACAAGGCATCTGTGTTGGCAGTCCAGTCTAGCTTCTCGTCTAACTGTACTCCCAGATACTTGTAGGTCTTAACCTGCTCCACACATTCTCCATTAATGATCACTGGCTCCATATGAGGCCTAGATCTCCTAAAGTCCACCACCATCTCCTTGGTCTTGGTGATATTGAGACGCAGGTAGTTTGAGTTGCACCAGATCACAAAGTCCTGTTTCAGTTTCCTATACTCCTCCTCCTGTCCATTCCTGACACACCCCACTATGGCCGTGTCATCAGCGAACTTCTGCACATGTTTCAACGTTTCAGCCCGAGACCCTTCGTCAGGACTAACTGAAAGAAGAGATAGTAATATATTTGAAAGTGGGAGGTGTGGTAAACCGTATACACCTGTCTGGACATGCCCCTCTGCTGACTGCTCCTGTGGCTCCTCCCACAGACCCCTGTATAAAGGTGATTGGGGCACTGCTCCTCCCTCAGTCTTCAACATGGTCGTGCCCGTTTTCGATGTTAATAAAAGCCTATCATTTTGTACTCTACTCCCAGTCTCCTAGAGTTATTGATAGCGCATCAGAAGGAGAAGGGGGAGATCTGAAATGATAGGAGAAGACTGGCGGAGGTGGGGTGAAGCTAAGATCTGGAAAGGTGATTGGCAAAAGGGATACAGAGCTGGAGAAGGGAGAGGATCATGGGATGGGAGGCCTGGGGAGAAAGAAAGGGGGAGGGAAGCACCAGAGGGAGATGGAGAACAGGCAAGGAGTGATTGTGAGAAGGGCAGAGAGAGAAAAAAAGAAAAGAAAAATACATACATATCTTTCCCACAGCACATTCCAGAAATCAACCACTCTCTGTAATTAAATTAACCCCAAGCTCTCCCCTTTAAATTTCCCACTTCTCACAAACCTACGCCCTCTGGACCTTCTTCTGTTTGCCCACCTTTCACTGGTGCATCCACACCACCCTCTTCAATCACCCCCACTGGGATTGATTAAACGCAACAAAAGTCATCTTACAAACAGCTGACCCAAGTCAAACAATCACTAGTAATCAACAGAGACCCAGCACATGGAGCAGTGCTAATCTGCAGACTCCCAAGCACCAGAATGGTGTCTGCTTCACCGTTTCACGGACAGGAAAGTTGGGGGTGGTGTGAGAAGATCGTCGCATCATGTCTGGTGTGGAGTGTGAGGAAGGTGAAGAGGTTCAAATGACAAATCTAGTAATGAAGCCCAAAGAAATCAGTCCAGGCTACCCCCGGGTTATTTTCAGCAGTGGGCGAGAGCACAGGCAAGACACGGTGCTGAAGACAGCACCAAGGCATCTTGCCCATGCTGAAAACACCTCCAGCCTCCTTACAGCCGTTCAATCACAAGTGCAATGCAGACCATAATCAGAGCCCACATTACTGTAACCCTCTCTCACCCAGCCACTGGAGCCCAGGCAGCAGCTGAGTCAAAGCCAAAGTTTAGAATAGCAAACTCATTTCACACTGACTGGGTTCAAGAATGGGGCCCGGAGGAAGCAGCAGAGAAAATGATATTTGCACATCACTTGAAGACCTAAATCTTGAATATGTTTTTCCAATCTGGGAATAATAACATTGCAATAATAATCGGAGGTCCAGTGACGAGTATCCAGCCGGGTGTAATAATTAGTCCACACCAAAGGACACTCACTGTTGGTGCCGTAAGGTCCAGCTGGGACATGGTGCTTGTAGAAACGCAATCATTCTTTGCAGTGTAATTTGGTGGGTATGCTTGTAGAGCGCAAACAAAGGTTAAGGCTCAGTTACAAATGCTACCCTGTGAATACTAAAGAAACCGTTTTTAAAATTATTTGCATTCCTCACTCTACAGGATCCTGGTGTAATTGTACGTAAATATCTCAGGTTCAGCTTGAAAACCGCAAATATATGTTTAAATCATAGATTACTTAACACTGAGCATTGACACTAAACTGCATCCAGACAATCTGTACCCAATAGTAATGGGAGGTTCACCCATTCTTATTTATTTATTTATTTATTACAGTCGGTCCTCCTTATCCACGGATTCCGTATGTGCAGATTCAACCAAGCGCGGATTGGGAAAACTGAAAGTTCTCTCTCCAGCACTCGTTGCTTGAGCATGTACAGACTATTTTTTCTTGTCATTATTCCCTAAACAATACAGTATAACAACTATTTACATGGCATTTACATTGTATTAGGTATTATAAGTAATCTAGAGATGATTTTAAAGTACAGGCAGTCCCCGGGTTATGAATAAATTCCATTCCTGAGTCCATCTTTAAGTCGGATTTGAAGTCGGAACTGAAGTCGGAACAGGTACATCCAGTATTATTCAGCGTCAGTTAGTCAAACGTTTTTCTTAGTATATATTTTACCTTTCTATGCATATAAAACACTTAAGAAACATATGTATTTCAATAATTTAACCACTGTGTTGCTTAGTAATAATTGTATCATTCATCAGGGCAGGGCCTTTCACATTCTCCATTAAAATTGTTCCAATCGTTGACCAACTGTAGCCTAATACTTTTCCAATGACCGATGGCGTTTCACCTCTTTCCGATCGCTTTATTACTTCCACCTTATTTTCAATTGCAATCGTGATTATTTTCATAAACAGAAACAGAGCTGCGCTGCCAGGTCCTAATGTCCATCGCACGTAACATGTTAAATAAAGTCCAGGGTTCCACTGGGTCCTAAAGACCACCGCACTGATACATGTTAAATAAGGGACTTGAGCATCCGCGAATTTTGGTATCCGCGGGGGGTCCTGGAACCAATCCCCCGCGGATAAGGAGGACCGACTGTATTTTTTTTTAATACAGTGCAGAGTAGGCCCTCCGTCCCTTCAAGCCATGGCTCCCATCAATCCCCCAATTTATCCTAAACACTGGACAATTTACAAAGATCAATTAACCTACCAACCAGTACATCTCTGGTCTGTGGGAGGAAACCAGAGCACCCAGAGAAACCCACATGTTCCTGAGGAGAACGTACAGACTCCTCACAGGCAGCGGATGGAATTGAACCCTGGTCACCTGTACTGTAAAGCATTGTCCTAACCACTAGGCTACTGGGCCGCCCCAGTGCCAATGATTCTAAACCCAGTCAACATAGAGCCTACTGTTAATATATTGTTCCTTTTAAACTGCCCATCCATTACATACCTCACCATTTCAATACCTTACTATTGGAAATCAAACCATACAGGCTGACTATTCTAGCTACATTGCTGGCCTGTTATATCATCCTACCCAACTGATGTCCTCACATCTGTGAAGTGGATTCAATACTTGATCAATATTTTTAAGGATCTACTTGGAATCCCTTTAGAACAAGTATTGTGAAAGGAAACATGATTATTGTATAATAGTCTCTGGGAAAGATTGATTATAATATATTTTATATTGACTTTAACAATGATTTAATCAAGTCTGAAAGTGGTCTTTAAAGTACACAGAAATCTAGAGTGGTCTCGGGGACCAGTTAAAGTAGATTGGGAAGATTTATCAAAATCTGTGACTGTAGATAAACACTAGCAACTTGATAAATAAATATTTTTAAAAGAATAGCATCCCAGTTAATAACAAATCATTTACAAGTGAATTGGGCCAAGCCATGACTAGCCAGAGAAATTAGCTAGTATTTAAGAGGTGTAATAAATCTGATGACTGGGAGGGTTGTCAAGGAATTAAGTAAAGAAATAGCAGAACTGAAGTGGCATAAAAACAGATATTAAGCACTTTTGTTGTGAATCTTTTGTTGTGGCTCAATACATTAGATCAAAACCTGAAGGTCGAAGACCCAGTGAGTGCACGGGTCCACTGGAGGATGGAGGCCAAAGAAGGCCGGTTCTGGGATGAGAGGGTTGTGTATTTGTGCAAGTGAGCAAGAGGGAGGAAGAGGCCTTGTATTACTTTGCCACTTGCTATGTTCTGTTTCTTTGCGTTCTGTGCTGTTCTTCTGAGCATAGTGGGAATGCTATGTTGGTGCTGAAACGCGTGGCAACACTAGCAGGTTGCACCCAGCATACCCCTGGATGTGTTTGTTATCAACACAAACACTCATTACACCAGACATTGATGTACATGTGGCATACAAATTAGAATCTGCCAGAAATCTTGGCACTGAGCCGTTTTTGGAATGGTTATCATAAACATTTGACAGTTAACTTAGTTTAAGAGTATAGCTTCAAAAGTTAAGGACAGGACAGGCCAGCTCTCAACCATCAAGTCAGAGCAATGTTCAGGGAGCGAGCTGCCATTGACAATTCTCCACAGGCAAGGGCAGACCTGATGGCCAAAGCAGCAGTCAGCATGAACCAACTCAGAACGTTCTTCTCAAGAGGTCAAAATGTCCAATGGTTTCTCACTGGGGCTGCTGCTGCTGCCAGTTGCACTGGGATGACGATGCAATTACAGGGGATGATCCAAATTGTTTCAGGTTCCCTGGGTTTTGATGCATCAAGATACCTCCACTGAGTTCCATCATCCAACAGGAATCACAAGCCACTATTCCTCTACAGCAACGGTCCCTCCTGTGCACACAGCCTTGACCAATAGAGGTTTACTCAGAGCTGGCACAGCTGCTGCCTTGCAGTTCCAGTGGCCCCGGGCTTGATACTGACCTTGGATGCTGCCCGTGTGTGGACTTTGCACAGTTCCCTGTTAACTCATGGGTTTTTTCCTCAGCAGTCCAGTTTTCTCCCACATTCCAAGGATACGTGGCTTGGCAAATTAAATGGTTGCTATAAATAGTGTCATTCTGTGGCAGGGTGGTGCATAGAGAATAAAATTGGGTTAGTGTAGATGGGTGGATTGATGCTCAGTTGGCCAGAGGGCTTGCTTTCACATTGACTGACTATTTACCGTGGCTGTCCCAAACATCAGAATTCATAGATCTTCTAACACCTGAAGTGACAGCTGCTGTCATGGCATGGGTAACACAGCAGCCAAGCTCATACAAACATCGATATGGTAATCTGCTTTGACATGCCAACTGGAGGTTAAATATTGAGTAGAACATACGAAGAATTATGTTCTTACTCAATTAGAACTACCGATTTGAAAGACCTTAGTTCAATCGCCACAATGCAGCCCCCAGTCAATTAGTGCACGGAAAGCATCGGAAAGGCAGTGTGGAGGAAGCAGGGAGCAATGTTCCCTCTAATTTTTAGTAGTCAGTGTGTACAAAGATCTTATGTTGTGCAAATTTTTTTCCAGTGACAGAAGTATGTGCACATGGCACAGTTTATGTAGGTTTACAAGATATCTGACATAAAACTGCACAGAATAACAACAAAATAACATACATATTTAAGTCACTCAGTTTTTTTTCTCTCTCCTGTCTTTGGCATTTACCCATTCTTCGTAAACTCTATCTAGACTAATAGAACTTCCATCCAATTGATAGCTTTTGATTCTCATTAACATATCCAAATGACATACACCTAAACGGTTTCTCAGCTTGTTTTTGAGTTGATTCACTAGGCTAAAATCTCGCTCACAGTCCGCACTAGATGTGAGAAAGGTTCCCCCAATGTCCATCAACTGTGCAAGGTCACAAAACTGTTCATTTTGAAGTACAAATGCCACCATTTGAGCAAAGTTTGAAATCAGTTTGGATTTAATTTTTTCTTGCATGGAAAATTTGAAATCATTAAACTGTCTAACTATAACGTTACTTTCAGCTAGAAAATCATAGTATTTTAGACACAAGGCATTAACTTGTTCATGGCCAAATGTGAAGTTGACGATATGAACACTGTCGGCCAAAGATGGCTGCCGCCGTGATGCAGCTGTACAAACCGGAACAGGAAAGGTGAGGTGACGTAAATTAATGACATGCATTGTGGTATCTGAAAAACCAACTAACCAGTTAAAAGAAACATTTAGCTAAAAGATTATTTTCAATAAGTATAATTATTAATTACTACATTATTTTAGGTAACTAACCTATTGTGTGCACATTAATCTCCTTTGTGCGCTGGTTGAAAAACGTGTGCATGCGCACACACGTACAGCTTAGAGGGAACATAGGGAGGGAGGCTGTGGAAGGACTAGATTAGAAGTTCTAGGCTGTGGAGGACTGTGGAAGGAGATTAAGAGAATGGACAAAGAAGTGACAACTGGAATATAATGTAGCGAGATGCATGGTCATGCATTTTGCTAGAAGGAATAAAGGTGTAGAATATTTTCTAAATGGGGAACAAATTCAGAAACCAGAGACACAAAGGGACTTGAGAGCCTTTGCAGGATTCTTCTAAAGGTTAACTTGCAGGTTGAGTCGGAAGTAAGCAAAGCGAATGTTTTGCTTTGAGAGGACTAGAACATAAAGAAAGAATGTAACGCTTAGGATTTATGAGGTATTGCTTAGACTGCATTTGGAGTATTGAGAGCAGTTTTGGGCCCCTTATCTAAGAAAATGATGCTGTTGGAGAGCTTCCGGAGGATATTCATGAGAATAATCCCAGGAATGAAAGGGTTTACATAAGACGAACTTTTGATGTCTCTGGGCCTGTACTTGCTGGAGTTTAGCAGAATGAAGGGGGATCTCAATGAAACATATTGAATAATGAAAGGTCTACATAGAGTGGACATGGGTGGATGCTTCCTCTAGTGGGGGAGTCTAGGACCAGAGGGACATCCCTATAGAACAGAATGAGGAGGAATTTTTTTTAGCCCGAGGGTGTTTAATCTGTGGACCTCATTGCCATGCATGCTGTTGAGGCCAAATCATTGCGTACATTTAAAGCCAAGTTTGATAGCTACCTGATCAATAAGGATGTCAAAGGTTATGGGGAGAAGGCAGGAGAATGGGGCTTAAAGGGACAATAAATAAGCCATGAAGGAATAGTGGAGTAGAAATGATGGGCTGAATGGCCTAATTCTGTTCCTACGTCTTGATGTTTTATGAAAGTATAATGTTTTGCATGTTTTCCATAAAATTTGATTTGAACCCATGATCTTCTGCTTCACAATGATAGATTCTGACCTATTGCTTCCACTGTCTGGTAACAGGATGAATTTGCACCGGCAGTCAGTTTAACTCCACTCCTACAAGAGCAGCGATGAGTTCAGTGAGCAGTACAACTATCAAATCGAACCTCAGATACTGTAGATCGCCTCTGGGAGCCGTGCAAACTTCTCACCTGCTTGACAAGTTGCTTCAGTCCTTGTAGTTGTTGTGAGCAGGACTCGGAGACTACCTGCATTTCTGCTTCTGATGCATTTGGTGTACCACTGTTAAAATCTGAGATCAGTCTCAGGCACTGAAAGAACTCTTCAGAGATTCCACCGACATTCTTCTGTAAAGGAGAGAGGCATGTTACAGCTGGAAAACCCCACAGCAAGTATCACCTCATTCAACAATAACAAATGATTGAAGGATTCTCATTTGCCTTTTACTTCATAAATGCTAGAACCCTCCAACTGGCAATGCTCACTGCCCAAGTTGTGTTGAAGTCCCAACCCCAAGGTGTAGGCAATAAAGGCTTATAGAACAAACCAGAATGGAAACAGGCCCTTTGGCTCAAATGCTAGCCCCATTTGTCTGGATTTGGCCGGTATCCAGATGTCCCTTATACAAGACAGAAAGTTCCAGTGGAGCACTGACAAAATGCCACTCTGCCTCAGGTATCAACTTTGGTGGGAGAGGTCAAACTGGGACACAGCGGAGGAAGGGGTGCCCAGTAGATTTTAAATTCTGAGAATTTTCTCTGGGGACTTCTGATCTCCTGTTTGGTTTGCAATAAGGTAAGAGAAGCTAGTCACCACATGTCCATCTGCCCGATATACTAATAATACATGTGGGTAAGTTTCTCAAGACTGAATGATAACCTTCAGAGGCCCATGGTCTTTGTGGTAATTTTATATGACTCCAGAGTGTCACTGGAAGTCTAGTTATAACAGGAGGATCCGAGAGTTGTAAACTTAGCCATCTCCATCATGGGCACTAGCCTCCATTGTATCCAGGACATCTCCAAGGAGCAATGCCTCAAAAAGGTGACATCCATCATTAAAGACCCCTATCGATCAGGATATGCCCTCTTCTCATTACTACCATCAGGAAGGACGTACAGGAGCCTGAAGGCACATACTCAACGATTCAGGAACAGCTTCTTCCTCTCTGCCATCTGAATTCTAAATGGACATTGCGCCCAGGAACACTTTTTTTTGTTCTATTAATTATATTTCCCGAAAAAAGGCTGGTGATATCAAACCTGATTCTAATTCTGATCAATGCCTTCTTGCAAAAGTCAGAATGCTGACTTTCACTGGTGCTGTGGCTTCAGAAGTGGCCAAGGCCAACATGGGAACCACAGACCCTTCTACCAATGAGACAGCAGGTGCCTGATGACTGGGTGAGTGGGTAGTTTGTGAGGAGATCCACTCCTTCTGCAGCATACATGGGCCTTCAGTGTTCTCCCAGCCTGGACTCGCATTTCTCTATACCACCCTGATTCCTCCTTCCCCACCTGGGCCATTCAATGCTTGGAAGATAGGACCTAGAGAGCGTACAGTTTGGTATGGCAACAGATCTGCCCATGACTACTAGAAACCACAGAGAGCTGTACTCAGCTCAGCATATCAGAGAACATAGCCTCCCTTCTATGGATTCTGACTATACTTCCCTCTGCCTCAGTGAAGCAGACAACATAATCAAAGACCAAAGTCATCATGAACATTTTCTCTTCTTCCCTCCCCAACCAATAGATATAAAAGCTAGAAAGCAAGTAAACCAGGCTCCAGGACAGTTTCTACCAACAAATCCCTAATGATGGACTCGACCTCACATCTACCTCATTATGGCCTTGCACCTCATTGTCTATCTGCACCCTACTTTCCTTGTAACACTTCATTCCGTTGTTTCACCTGGTACAAACTCAATGCCCTGTTGTAATGAAGTTATCTGTATGAATGATGTACAATATTTTCAATGTACCTTGGTACATGTGACAACAATAAGCCAATTACCCATCAACACGGCTTTGTGCAGATCACTTCATGACTTACTAACTTGGTTGTGTTTTAAGTAGGTGATCGACAAAGGCAGAACAGAGGATATTGTCTACGTGGATTTTGACATGGTTCCTCATGGAAAGCACATTCAGAAGATTAAGATGCATGGGATTCAGAGTGACTTGGCCATTTGGATTTGGAACTAGTTTGCCCATAGGACGTACAGGGTAGAGGCTAATGGGTCTCATTCTGGCTGGATATCCATAACGAGGTGTTCCATATATTCAAGACATATATATGTGAAGACTTAGATGAAAACACAGATGGGTGGGCAAGCTTGCAGATGAAGCAAAGATAGCTGGTATTGTGGATAGTGCAGAAGATTATGAAAGAATCTGGCAGGATACAGACCAGTTGTAAAATGGACAGAAAAACGATAGAAGTTAATTTATCCAAGTGTGAAGTGTTGCACTTTGGGAGGTGAAACTATGACAGGACCATAAAAGCGTTGTCGTGCAGAGGGGGTCTGGGGGGGGGGGGGGGGGTTTAGTCTACAGCTTCCTGGAAGTGACCACACACATGTAGAGGGTGGCTCACCTTTAGTTGTTAAGGCGTCGAGGTCAAGAGACAGAAGATTATGTTGCAGCTCTATAAAACTCTGGTTATGCTACATGTGGTGCATGGCATTCAGTTCTAGTCGCTCCATTAATCAAAGGATGCTTTGGAGAGGGTGAAGAGGAGACTTACCAGGATGCTCCCCAGATTAGAAGGCAGGTGTTTCAAGGAGAAATTCGACGAACTCTAGAGTGGCAGAGACTGAAGGGAAACCGGACAGAAACTCATATATAGAAAATCATGTACTGACTATCCACGCTTTGCCCTTTTCCTGGGTTAAAATGTCTAATACTAGAGGGGGTCTGTACAAGTTGAGAGGGGGAAATTCAAAGGAGATTTGCACTGCAATACATACTAACAAACAGAGTGGAGTGTGCCAGAAATGTGTTGCCAGGCTGCGTAATGGAACCAGATATTATAGAGGTTTAACGAGTCTCTTAGATAGACAAATGTGCAGAAATTGTGACGTGGACCATGTGCAGGCAAAAGTTAATAGTATCAAGTTCAAATTCAGTTTCTTGTTATTCCACCATATGCATGAATACCACCAAATAAAACATTTCTCCAGACCAAACTGCACAACTCACACACATAAAGTAATATTACCACTAATAAATAATAAGGTGCACATGACACAAGTTAAAAAGTGAACAGTATAACACTACTGACACTTCACGTGTGATGAGACCCAGGTGGTGGCAGAGACGTTCAGTAGTTTTACAGCCTTGGGGAAGAAGCCGTTTCCCATCCCAACAATTCTCGTCCTAATGCTATGGTACTTCCTGCCTGATGGCAGGGAGGCAAAGGACTGTTATGTGGATGAGAGGGATCACTGACAACATTCAGGGCTCTGCACATGCAGCACTCCTGATAAATATCTCTGATGGATGGAAGAGAGACCCCGATGATCCTCAGCAGTCCTTGCAATCCTCTGTAGGGACTTGTTGTCAAATGCCTTGCAATTCATGTGCCAACTGGTGATGAAGCTGGTCAGGAAGTCTCAATGGTACTTCTGTAAAATTTGGTTAGAAAGGTGGTGGGGGTGGAAAGCCTCACTTTACTTGTCTCAATCTCTTCAGGAAGTGGAGATACTGCTGTGCTTTGTTGACCAAAGAGGTGGTGTTGAGGGGCCAGGTGAGATCATCCATTATGTGCACTCCCAGAAACTTGGTGCTCCTAATTCTCTCCATGGAGGAGCCATGTATATGCAGTGAGGAATGGCCAGCCTGTGTCTTCCTCAAAGTCCACAATCATCTCTTTGGTCTCGTCCACGTCGAGGCCAACCATTGTTATGCCATCAACAAACCTGACTGGATCTGAAATGGATCTAGCAGTACAGTCATGCATGAACAGCAGCTGGAGGGCACCAATGCTCAAAATGACGGCGATAGAGATAATTCTGCCAACACAGACTGACCGTGACCTTTCAGTCAAGAAGTCCAGGATCCATTTAATTAGGCATCTGTAAGTTGATCAGCTTACATGTGGGCCAAAAGGCCTGTTCTAAGTTCTATACAAATTTTCAAGCCTACTTGATACATCATAGTTGATTCTCTATATCAGTACCATATATCCCAACCTCCCCATATACCTCCTTAAAATATTGACCAATCAGCTACCATGGCCATGATACTGATTCACCATCCCAAAACTCTTCTTATCCCATGACAAAAGTTCTTATCATTGTTCTAGAATTCCCAACCTGGGGAAGAACCAACCAGCATCTCCTCCATGAAACTCCTTTGGCCCATGATGTTGTGCTGACCTGTTTACCTATTCCAAAATCAATCTAACACTTTTCTCCCACATAACCCTCTATTTTTTCTTTCATCCATGTGCCTATCCAAGAGTCTCTTAGATATCCCTGATGTATCTGCCTTTACCCTCACTACCCCCATTCAAGTTTGATCTTCCAAACTGAATCACTTCACACTTTTCCAGATTGAACTTCATCTACCACTTCTCAATCCAGCTCTGCATCCTATCAATGTCCCATTGTAACCTATGACAACTTTCTACAACTATCCACAACTCCACCAACATGCATACCATCTGTAAATGTACTAATGCACACTTCCACTTCCTCAACCAAGTCATTTTTTTTTTTAAATCACTAAAAGTAGGGGTCTCAGCAAAGAACTTTGTGGAACACCACTGGTTACTGATCTCCAGGCAGAACACAGTCCATCTACAACCACCCTCTGTTCTGTGGGCAAGCCAGTCTCAATCCACGCAGACACGAGGAAATCTGCAGATGCTGGAAATTCAAGCAACACACACAAAACGCTGGTGAAGACAGCAAGCCAGGCAGCATCTATAGGAAGGAGTACAGTCGATGTTTCGGGTCGAATCCCTTCGTCAGGACTAATGGAAAAAAGAGATAGTAAGAGATTTGAAAGGGGGAGGGGAGGGGAGATCTGAAATGATAGGAGAGGACAGGAGGGGGAGAGATGAAGCTAAGAGCTGGAAAGTTGATTGGCAAAAGGGATACAAGTCTGGAGAAGGGGGAGTATCATAGGATGGAAGGCCTTGGACGAAAGAAAGGGGGAGTGGAGCACCAGAGGAAGATGGAGAACAGGCAAGGAGTTATTGTGAGTGGAAAAGAGAGAAAAAATAATTAAAAATTGAAAACTAGGGATGGGGTAAGAAGGAGGGGCATTAACAGAAAATAGAGAAATCAATGTTCATGCCAACAGGTTGGAGGCAACCCAGACGGAATACAAGGTGTTGTTCCTCCAACCTGAGTGTGGCTTCATCTTGACAGTAGAGGAGGCCATGGATAGACATATCAGAATGGGAATGGGACGTGGAATTAAAATGTGTGGCCACTAGGAGATCCTGCTTTCTCTGGCGGACAGAGCATAGGTGTTCAGCAAAACGGTCTCCCAGTCTGCGTCAGGACTCACCAATATATAGAAGGCCACACTGGGAGCACCGGACACAGTAAATCACACCAGCCGACTCACAGGTGAAGTGTCACCTCACCTGGAAGGACTGTCTGGAGCCCTGAATGGTGGTGAGGGAGGAAGTGTAAGGGCAGGTGTAGCACTTGTTCTACTTACAAGGATAAGCGCCAGGAGGGAGATCAGTGGGAATGGATGGGGGGGCAAATGGATAAGGATGTTGCATAGGGGGAGTGATCCCTGTGGAAAGTAGAAAGTGGGAGAGAGGGAAAGATGTGCTTGATGGTGGGATCCTGTTGGAGATGGCAGAAGTTACGGAGAATTATACGTTGGACACGGAGGCTGCTGGGGTGAGAGCAGGTGCGCATGAAATGGGAGAGATGCATTTGAGGGCAGAGTTGATGGTGGAGGAAGGGAATCCCCTTTCTTTAAAAAAGGAAGACATATCCTTCGTCCTGGAATGAAAAGCATCATCCTGAGAGCAGATGCGGCAGAGACGGAGGAATTGTGAGAAGGGGATGGCATTTTTACAAGTAACAGGGTGGGAAGAGGAATAGTTCAGGTAGCTGTGAGAATCCGTGGGCTTATAGTAGATATCAGTAGATAAGTCGTCTCCAGAGACGGAGTCAGAGAGATCAAGGAAGGGGAGGGAGGTGTCAGAAATGGACCAGGTAAATTTGAGGGCAGGGTGAAAGTTGGAGGCAAAGTTGATGAAGTCAACAAGCTCAGCATGCGTGCAGGAGGCAGCGCCAATGCAGTCTTCGATGTAGCGAAGAAAAATTGGGGGACAGATACCCATATAGATTTGGAACATGGACTGTTCCACAAAGCCAACAAAAAGGCAGGCATAGCAGGGACCCATATGGACGCCCATGGCTATACCTTTAGTTTGAAGGAAGTGGAAGGAGCCAAAGTTGAAATTATTAAGAGTAAGGACCAATTCCGATAGACAGAGGAGTGTGGTGGCAGAGGGGAACTGGTTGGGTCTGGAATCCAACAAGAAACGGAGAGCTTTGAGACCTTGCTGGTGGGGGATGGAGGTATATAGGAACTGGACATCCATGGTGAAAATAAGACTATAGGGGACAGGGAACTTGAATTCATTGAAAAAATCCAGAGCATGGTAAGTGTCACGAACATAGATGGGAAGGGATTGAACAAGGGGGGATAAAACAGTGTCGAGGTATGCAGAAGTGAGTTTGGTGGGGCAGAAGCAAGCTGAAACAATGGATCTACCCTCTTGGGTAGGAGGTAGAAAGGAGAACAACACATTATATTCCATCTGGGTAGTCTCCAACCTGATGGCATGAACATTGACTTCTCTAACTTCCGTTAATGCCCCCCATTCCTAATTTTTAATTTTTTTTTCCTCTTTCCCTCTCACAATAATTCCTTGCCTGTCTTCCATCTTTCTCTGGTGCTCTCCTCCCCATTTCTTTCGTCCAAGGCCTTTCACCCTATGATACTCCCCCTTCTCAGACTTGTATCCCTTTTGCCAATCAACTTCCCAGCTCTTAGCTTCATCCCTCCCCGTCTTCTCCTATCATTTTGGGTCTCCCTCTCCTCTCCCCCTTTCAAATCTCTTACTATCTCTTTTTTCCATTAGTCCTGATGAAGGGTCTCGGCCCGAAACGTCGACTGCACTTCTTCCTGTAGATGCTGCCTGGCCTGCTGTGTTCCACCAGCATTTTGTGTGTGTTGCCTGAATCCACGCAACCAATTTTCCCTGAATGCCTTACCTCCTGACTTTCCGAATGGGGAACATTGTTGATTCCTTACTGCAATCCATATTCACTACATTAACTGGTCGAGCTTCAATTTGTTTGTCACTTCCTTGAAAAGGCCAATTAGGCTCGTGAAGCACAACCTATCTCTCACAAAGCCACGCTGACAATCCCTAATCAGACAATGCTTCTCCAAATACATAGAAATCCTGTCTCTACGGTTCCTCTCCAATAATGTTCCTACCACTGAGATAAAACTCACTAGTCTGTAATTCCCAGGATTATTCATATTACCTTTATTAAATAAATGAATAAAATCTGCCAACCTCCAATCTTCTGGAGCTGCTCCTGCGACTGATGAAGACACAAAGATTATCGCCAAAGGTGCAGCAATCTCTTCCCCCAGTTCTGTAGTAACCTAGGGAATATTCTGTGGGGAATATTCTGCCTGATACTAGTAATTTCTCTATCCTAATGTTTTTCAAAAATTCCAGCACATCACCTTTCTCAACTTCCACATGCAGGAACTTGTATACTTTCCTTTAGAGGAAGGATAGTAAGGTTCATTACACCAATTCCTGGAAATGGCAACACTGTCAAACAAGAAATCAGGTTGATTAAGCTTGTATGTAATATAATTTAATAAAGTGAGAGGGAATTAATACTTCAATATTCACCCGTGAGAGGAATCTTGACGAATATGAGAACAAAGTAGAGCAGAGTGAACTAAACTACTTCCAAAGTTTCATACAAAATGATCACTGTTCCTAATCAACCAGATTGTTACTTTTCAACAGACAGTAAAATTGTTAGTCGCGATGTTATTCACAAAATTCCATCAGGTTCCAAATGGATTCGGTTAAGGTAACTCCACTGTGTCTTGCAAGGATACATCATTAAATTCTTGTTCATCATACGCATAAAGTGCTATCAGGGTTGCTTCATCATACTGCAGTCAGAACAAGTTCAGTAACTGCAGCTAAGTGGAGATTTTGAATCACTTCTACGGATTCAATGTAAGTAATAGTGGGGATGAAGCCTCAGCTCCAGCTAAATTTCAGCACGGTTGTCACTGGAGATTCTGTGCAGCAGAGCCAAAAATCAATCCAATAAATTTTAGAGCTTTGGTCAGGGATCCAGTGTGGTCAATGACTGGACACTCAGTGTTAGCAACTCAGTGAAGTGACTATCAAGGCACAAGAGAAGCAACTACTGCTGCTTTGGGGCAATCACCACCAAACCACAGGACTGTTTACATCTGCTATCATGCTACTTTGTATGTCCACTCTTTGCCTGAGTTTGGGCAGGATTCCTATTCCATCGGGGGAACTGGTGATCGAATTCATTAGGGTACATTTTTTCTTAATGTCTGCATACCTTTAAATTTATCACTGCAGTCGCTGACTGTCTTTAGCAAAAGCAGCTTTCAATCTGAATGTAAGATTAGAAGGGACGGTGTTCACTTCACAAGTTTCTGGTTTCATTTTATCTTCATTAAGTATTAATAGACTGTTTACCTGAAAAGCCTGTGTACCACAAAGTCCTGATGAGGAAAGTATTGTCAACACAATATCCTTCCCACATTTAACCTGCCAAAGCTTCACTATCCATTACCTGACCATTTGTCTCATGCAATATGTCAGCATTCTCTGAGCACCAGTTGGCTACAGCATTTCCCCATTGAGCTGTAGTTCAGGATAAGCAACTGAAAATTAGAAAATTGCAGACACCAGAAGCCTGACATCAAACAGGCTGGAAAATCTCATCAGGTCAGGGAGCATCCATGGAAAGAGAAACAGGGTCAATGTTTCTGGGCCAAGAGCATGTGTCAAAACATGGTTAACTCGGTTTCTAATTTCAGAGTTCCAAATTTTGGGGGATTTTCGATTGCTCTTCAATCGGTGATTGAGGGGATAATCACCCCTCAATTGAGACTTCTCCAGTGATGGAGCGGACAAGATTTTCATCTGCCTCTTTTACCGTCTCTCCTCAATGGCTTTTAGTTCACCTCTTGCCTTTGATAAAGGTGTTGACCATAATTTCCCTAACCTTAATCATCTTGTTTGATTTATTCCATGTTATTTTAGCTGAAGTTTCACTCTCCAGCCTGTTCAAACTATCAGCTATGTTTATCAAGCAGTGGTAAATCAAGGCCACTGGACTTGCTGTGTTGTCTAAAAAATGTTTTGCTACTCATCAGAGAGGGTTTCTTCAGCCCTAGTCCATGGTGGGTAGTTTTCTGCCATAAACTCTGTGAGTTGTTTAAAGGTACTGTACAGCAATCACATCAGAGTCGTTAAGAGTCGTAGAGGTAATGAGAGGGTCTTTAGTCTTATCTTTGCATGAATGAAGGTGTGAACTGTTGTGGAGATAATGGGGTGGAGATGTTAGGACTACAATGCAAGTAGATCATAGGTGCTGTTGTACCCCTCCCCTCTGCACAGGGGTGGGTTTTCCAGTTTGACGAAGATGGCTTCTTTAACCCCTCTTTCAAACCACCTGTCCTTCCTGTTCAAAATGTGCACATAGTTATCAAAGGTGTGTCCCTTATAACCATATAACAATTACGGAAACAGGCCATCTTGACCCTTCTAGTCCGTGCCGAACGCTTACTCTCACCTAGTCCCACCAACCTGCACTCAGCCCATAACCCTCTATTCCTTTCCTGTCCATATACCTATCTAATTTTACTTTAAATGTCAATACCGAACCTGCCTCTACCACTCCTACTGGAAGCTCGACCCACACTGCTACCACTCTCTGAGTAAAGAAGTTCCCGGGGGGACGTCATGAGATGACGTAGGATCGAGACGTGGAAATCCAGCTCTTCCGTAAAAAACCAGTAAAATAATGTTTAAGTGAAGAAAAGTTAGTAAATACTTTTTAAAAATTACTTATAAACTACTCAGGATTGTCTTAAGATATGTCTCCTAAACAGAAGCAGAAGAAAACTACTACTTTGAAGACAACACAAGTTGGAAAAGAATCAAGGCTGGCCGCCATGAAAGAGCCTCAGGCAAATGCATTTTACCTCCGGCGATACTGAACAGGAAACTGCGGCAACATCAACCGTTTCCAAAAAAAAAAGAGCAACAGGAATTGCGCATGCGTGAAGGAAGGGGCATGTGCAAACACAAGCAACCCAAACTACAAATCCCAGCTACAATTGGAACTGAAAGTGAATATGAGGTGGAATCAGATTCTCTGGATAAATCAGACGAAGATGAAGAGACAAACAAAGAAGAGCAACAGGAAGAGGTTGGAGGTGATATTGGAGACAAAAAAACCTTTGGTGCAAATAATGCATGAATTAAAAGCATTAAAAAAGATTAAAATATGAAGATTATGTTTGATAAAATGATGAAAAGACAGGACAAAATGGACAAGTAAATTAAAAACTTGGAAGAAACAACGGGAGACACCATTGATAGTGTGAATAAAACGGAAGATAATATTTCTGCCTGGACATCAGAAAGAAAACGGTCGTTGGAAAAAGTGGATGTACTTGAAAGTTTTAGCAGACGAAATAATATTAAGATTGTTGGACTTAAAGAAGGTATAGAGGGAGAGGATCCAACAAACTTTTTTCAGAAATGGATTCCGGATATTTTGGAAATGGAAGAAGGAACCCAGTTAATTGAAATTGAAAGGGCTCACAGAGCCTTAAGATCAAGACCTCAAGTTGATCAAAACCCACGATCAATCTTGATAAAATGCTTAAGATATCAAGATGCCAGAAAGAGAAATGGGCCATTGATGATAGAAGAGAAAACAATTCTTTTCTATCCTGATACAAGTTATGACCTTTTGAAGAGAAAGAAGGAATTTAACCCAGCGAAAAAAGTTTTATGGGAAAAGGGTTATAAATTTATATTGCGCTACCCGGCAACCCTGATAATTTTTTTGGATGACGGAAAAAGATCTTTTACTGATTATCGGGATGCAGAAGAATTTGCACAAGAACTCCCAAATATTCGCTAACCACAGCCAAAGATTTAAAAGTGAAACGGATTAAAGATGAAGACAGGGACAGTGAATGGAGTTGATGGATGTTTAAGGATAGAAGAATATTTAAATATATTCTTAATTATATGATACAGGGGGAGAAAGGTAAAAATTTGAGAAATATTAATCGAGAGTAGTGATATTATTTTTTCTTCTCTAATATATACTTTTTTATGTTACAGGGGAGGTGGGAAAACTTCCGATCGATTGCTACGGGATTCACGTGTGTAATCATGGAGATTGCCATGACCCGTACAACGGAGGGGGGTAATGATATGTTTTTTTTTTATTCACAACATTAGTAGGGGGGTATTTTGTTATTTTTTTCTCTATAATCTATATTTCTTCAATCTTTTTTTCTTTGCCTGGACAATCGGGGGGAGACACATAGCAACATGGAGAATTTTTAAAAGATTCTCCAAGGTACTACGAAAGTTGAAAAGTTAAGTATTACTATATACTGGAGTAACCCTGTTAAAAATAATGACTAATTTAATGAATTTTTAAAGTTTTAATGTTAATGGGCTTAATGGACCAGTGAAAAGAAAAAGAATTTTAACATACATTAAGAAAATGA
Source organism: Hemitrygon akajei (assembly GCF_048418815.1). Lineage (NCBI taxonomy): Eukaryota > Metazoa > Chordata > Chondrichthyes > Myliobatiformes > Dasyatidae > Hemitrygon > Hemitrygon akajei. Next base: position 90,061,713 of record NC_133128.1, read on the forward strand.
AAATAGATATAGCTTTTAGCTGTATTCCACTTGAAAAAATTACTTATAATTTAAGAGATAAATATGAAATATTTCTGGAAATTTGGCGCCCTTATTTACAAAAGATAGGATTAAATATATAGGTGCTCCGAAGATAAATTTATTGGTTATTTGGGGAAAGAAATAAATATATATACTAAAGCTATTATGAACTCCATGGAGCATGTGAGGATCTTCCGATATCCAGGCATTCTTTATTCTTTCTTTTTTTTCCTCTTTTTTTCTCTTTCTATAGGGATATGTTAGGGGGAGGGGTTAAGGGGAGGGGGGGAAGGGTTGATAATCTTTTTTTCCTTCTGTAACCATTTGAAAATTCATTTTAAAAAATTATTTAAAAAAAGCTCCCCCCCCCGTGTTACCCTAAACTTTTGCCTATTAACTCTCAACTTATGTCCTCTTGTTTGAATCTCCCCTACTCTCAATGGAAAAAGCCTATCCACATCAACTCTATCTATCCCACTCATAATTTTAAATACCTCTATCAAGTCCCCGGCAACTTACTACGCTCCAAAGAATAAAGATTTAACTTGTTCAACCTTTCTCTGTAACTTAGGTGCTGAAACCCAGGTAACATTCTAGTAAATCTTCTCTGTACTCTCTCTATTTTGTTGACTTCTTTCCTATAATTCGGTGACCAGAACTGTACACAATACTCCAATTTTGGCCTTACCAGTGCCTTGTACAATTTCAACATTACATCCCAACTCCTATACTCAGTGCTCTGATTTATAAAGGCCAACATACCAAAAGCTGTCTTCACCACTCTATCCACATGAGATTCCACCTTCAGGGAACTATGCACCATTATTCCTAGATCACTCTGTTCTATTGCATTCTTCAATGCCCTACCATTTTCCATGTATGTCCTATTTTGATTAGTCCTACCAAAATGTAGCACCTCACACATCAGCATTAAACTCCATCTGCCATCTTTCAGCCCACTCTTCTAACTGGCCTAGATCTCTCTGCAAGCTTTGAAAACCTACTTCATTATCCACAATGCCACCTATCTTAGTATCATCTGCATACTTACTAATCCAATTCACCACCCTATCATCCAGATCATTAATGTATATGACAAACAACACTGGACCCAGTACAGATCCCTGAGGCACACCACTAGTCACCGGCCTCCAACCTGACAAACAGTTATCCACCACTACTCCCTGGCATCTCCCATCCAGCCACTGTTGAATCCATTTTACTACTTCAATATTAATACCTAATGATTGAACCTTCCTAACTAATCTTCCGTATGGAACCTTGTCAAAGGCTTTATTGAAGTCCATATAGACAACATCCACTGCTTTACACTCATCAACTTTCCTAGTAACTTCTTCAAAGAATTCAATAAGATTTGTCAAACATGACCTTTTCCATGCACAAATCCATGTTGACTGTTCCTAATCAAACCCTGTATATCCAGATAATTATATCTACCATCTCTAAGAATACTTTCCATTAATTTACCCACCACTGACGTCAAACTTACAGGCCTATAATTGCTAGGTTTACTCTTGGAACCCTTTTTAAACAATGGAACAACATGAGCAATATGCCAATCCTCTGGCACCATTCCCATTTCTAATGACATTTGTAATATTTTTGTCAGAGCCCCTACTATTTCTACACTAACTTCCCTCAAGGTCCTAGGGCATATCCTGTCAGGACCCAGAGATTTATCCACTTTCATATTCCTTAAAAGCGCCAGTATTTCCTCCTCTTTAATTATCATAGATTCCATAACTTCCCTACTTGTTTCCCTTACCTTACACAATTCAATATCCTTCTCCTTAGTGAATACCAAAGAAAAGAAATTGTTCAAAATCTCCCCCATCTCTTTTGGCTCCACACATAGCTGTCCACTCTGATTCTCTAAGGGACCAATTTTATCCCTCACTATCCTTTTGCTATTAATATAACTGTAGAAACCCTTTGGATTTATTTTCACCTTACATGCCAAAGCAACCTCATATCTTCTTTTAGCTTTTTTAATTTCTTTCTTAAGATTCTTCTTACATTCTTTATATTCCTCGAGCACCTCATTTACTCCATGCTGCTTATATTTATTGTAGATATCTCGCTTTTTCCTAATCAAGTTTCCAATATCCCTTGAAAACCATGGCTCTCTCAAACTTTTAACCTTTCCTTTCAACCTAACATGAACATAAAGATTCTGTACCCTCAAAATTTCACCTTTAAATGACCTCCATTTCTCTATTACATCCTGCCCATAAAACAAATTGTTCCAATCCACTCCTTCTGAATCCTTTTGCATCTCCTCAAAGTTAGTCTTTCTCCAATCAAAAATCTCAACCCTAGCTCCAATCCTATCCTTTTCCATAATTATATTGAAACTAATGGCATTGTGATCACTGGACCTGAAGTGCTCCCCAACACATACCTCTGTCACTTGACCTAGCTCATTCACTAACAGGAGATCCAACACTGCCCCTTCTCTAGTTGGTACCTCTATGTATTTCTGCAAAAAACTATCCTGCACACATTTTACAAACTCCAAACCATCCAGCCCTTTTACAGTATGGGCTTCCCAGTCTATGTGTGGAAAATTAAAATCTCCCACAATCACAACCCTGTGCTTACTACAAATATCTGCTATCTCCTTACAAATTTGCTCCTCCAATTCTCACTCCCCATTAGATGGTCTATAATACACCCCTGTTCACACCTGAAGCAATGAAATCCAGTAATAGTGAACACAAAGTACACTGCAGATGCTGTGGTCAAATCAAGATGTAGAAAAAAGCTGGATGAACTCAGCAGGTTGGGCAGCATCCGCTGAAAGAAGCAGTCAACGGATGCTGCTCGACCTGCTGAGTTCATCCAGCCTTTTTATACGTCTTGAAATCCAGTAATATTTAGTTGCCAATCACACCCCTCCTGCAACCATGTTTCACTAATAGCTACAACATCATATTTCCAGGTAACAATCCAGGCTCTAAGCTCATCCACCTTTCTTACACTGCTCCTAGCATTAAAATAATCGCATTTAAGAAATTCTCCACCTCTTACTCTCTGTTTATCACTAACGGTGCAAACAACTTTACTATCTTCTTTATCTTCCTTCTCCCATACATCTGTTCCTACACTCTGGTTCCCCTCCCCCCTTGTGTCTAGTTTAAATACACTGGAGCCTCTCTAGCAAACCTACCTGCAAGAATACTTGTCCCCCTCCAGTTCAGATGTAAACCGTTCCACCGGAACAGGTCCCACCTTCCCCGGAAAACTGCCCAATTATCTATAAATCTGAAACCCTCCCTCCTGCACCATGTCTTCAGCCACGTGTTGATCTGCGTTATATTACTATTTCTAAACCCGCCTGCGTGTGGCACTGGTAACAATCCTGAGATTGCTATCCTGGAGGTCCTTGTCCTTTAACTTGGTGCCTAACTCCCTAAACTCACCTTTCAGGACCTCCTCACTCTTCCTACCCACGTCATTGGTCCCTACATGGACCACAACATCCAGCTGCTCACCCTCCCTCTTGAGAATACTGAGAACTCGATCTGAGATATCACGGACCCTGACACCAGGGAGGCAACAGACCATCCGGGATTCTCGATCTCTTCCACAGAACCTCCCATCTCTCCCCCTAACTATCGAATCCCCTATCACTACTGCTCTCCTCTTTTCCCTCCTTCCCTTCTGAGCTGAGGGTCCAGTCTCAGTGCCAGAGACACAACCACTGCAACTTGTCCCTGGTAGGTCACCCCCACCAACAGTATCCAAAACGGTATACTTGTTATTGATGTCTTGTCCGAGGTACTCACCTCCCTCTGTTATGCCATCCGTTTGAGAAGGGATTGTTTTGTCTCGATGATGTACAGATCTGTGCAGTTCTCACTGCATGAGATGGCAATACTCTGTTTACGTTTGGGTATAAGATCCTTGGGGTGGACGAATTTCAGTCTGAGTGTGTCTGTAGGTTTGAAAAACTCAGGAATTTGATGTTTGGTGACTATCAATCATGGAACAGCCTCTCAGATGAGTGGTGAAATGTCTTCTAGACCACAGTGTCTGGTTGCCTTGATTTACAATGCTTGATATACAATGACCTGGATGACCAAGCACTTTCATAGACATATCAGGTATGTTCTCATTGTATCTTGCAATTCATGCATAATGTCTACATTCAATTGCATTTCCATGCCCTTGACCTCTCTATAACAGTATCAAATCACTCTCGAAGTAGTCAAAAGATACTGTACAGAAACAGGCCCGCCATCCATCACATACACACTGACTATCAACTATCCATTTACACTAAACTTTTATTTAAGTCTCTCCACGTTCCCATCAACCTCCCTCAGATGCTGCCACATATCTTAGGGGCAATTTACAGTGGGCAATTAACCTATTAATATGTTCAACAAGGACCAATCCCAACATTGTCATCAAACCTGCTGAGCAGGATGGTACTCCTATGATCTGTTTCAGCTTTCTCAACCACACCTTTCCCAACCCGCTTCCTGTCAATGATTCTGTTTGACCAGCTGCTCTGTCTCCATTGCATCTGTCCGGATGATGGGACCTGCCACACAAGTGTTTCTGTGATATCTTCCTTCTACCATAAACCCAGTTTCCCCCCCTGGCACTACTGACTGATCTCTCAAACATATTTCCTCCATTTCCTATTCTTCTGCCCTCACCCCAACTTTTAACAGAGTCCTCTAAGTCCTTATTCTCCATCCACATTCAATGAAGCATCCTCCTGATTTTCCATCACCGGTCACCTCCACTCCCTTTTCAGGATTCTGAAATGACCATTGTCTCCATGATTCCTCAGTCTGCCCTTCCCACCCTCGACTCTCTGCAGTTGCACTTCCCCGATCACCTTCACATTTCCGAGGAGCATCGCCACAAGAAAGCAGCATCGATCAAAGACCGTCACCATCCAGGCCATGCTCTCTTCTCACTGCTGCATCAGGAAGCAGGTACGAGAGTTTTAGGTCATACACCACCAGGTTCAGGGATAATTATTAATAGCCAATTATTATTATTATTAGACAATTATTACCCTTCAACCATCAGGCTCCTGAACCACATGGATAACTTCACTCACCCCAACATTGAACTAATTCCACAACCCAACACCCACTTTCATTGACACTACAGATCATATTTTCTGCATTATTTATTTATATTAGTCTTTTTATTTGCAGTTTCTCTTCTTCTGCACATTTGTTGTTTATCAGTCTTTGTATGCAGTTTTTCATTGCTGCTATTGTATTTCTTAGTTCTACTCCGAATACCTACAGGAAAATTAATCTCTGGGCACCATATGGCGACGTCCAGGTACTTTAATAAACTTACATTGAATTTGAACTTTTATCCTCTCACTATCCAGAAATCCAACCAACCCTTCCCGCTGAAACACCAATTCACCTGCACTTCTAATTTACTGCACAGGCTGTCTCCATGCTCCTGTACATTTGGACAAGCTCCCATTGTTTGGCCAAATCCAAAAGGTCCTTGTATTCAGCCAACAGCAGAATTCGTTTCATCTCTCCCTGCATTTTTAGTTCTTTCTTGTGATCTTATGCGCATTTGAAGCTATTCATTACAAAACCGGGGAAGCATGGTTATCAAATCGTGCGATTTCCAAAGTTAAGGACAAACTCAACTCATGTCTGTAAAAGTTCGCTATCAGGATGGCTTGTTATTGTTCATCTCGGCACTGAGAACAGTCTGGATAACCTCGTTCCATTCACAGGACTAACCCTGAACCTCCTTCCTTAACCCCACATCCCATTCCCACTTTGATTCCTCCGTCTGTGGACTTGTGCACTATTCCGACGTAACAGGAAGTTAGTTGAAGCTTGAGAAGCATAAAATGACAGGACTGCCGAGTCGACCTAATTCCGGCAGGTATGATTTAGCATTCAGACTCCCAGTCTGGATTATATTGCAGGGAAGGAGTTACCCAATCTGAACGGCAGGCCGCAGCAATCTTTCACACAACCCACCTCTACAACCAACAAACGTAGAGCAGAAACCGGCTACCACACAGTACCGCAGCTTTTCGACTCTTCGGTAACGGGTTCCTATTTACACAGTTCCTACATCAATCCACCCAATAGAGAGAGCGGTCAATCAATCAATTAATCCCCCCCCCCCCCGTACTTAGAAAGGGAAAGCGTGCAAACACCACATTCACAACACCCGTGTAACTGGCTCCATGTGGTAGTAGCTCTACCCGGCGGCGCCGTCCCAAACCGTGCAATGGCCACGAAACAACCCTAGGTTTCTCCATTCCCTATTCCCTCCTCGCCTCTCTCCTACCTGCAGCCACTGGCTTTGGGTGTAACAGATGAAACCGATGGTGAGGGCAAGCTGCAGGGCACTGACACACAGGACAAGGGTGAGGAGCCCGGCCGCCCTGGGAGCCGCAAAGCCGCGGCCATTCAGCCGACCATCCGTCTCGGCCATGGCTGAACGGCAGAGTGAAATGCAAATAACCTGCCGCGGGCGGGCGGCCGGCCGTCCTATCAACGGCAGCCGGCTGCCGAACACACCCCTCCGAGTCCCGGCGCCGCCCGCCCGCCGCTCAAACGGGAGCCCGTGGGCTTTGAAGAATACTGCGTGACCGTGAGGGGCATATGTGTGATTGTGATTATACACGTGGTGTCTGATTGCTAACAAACAGGCTATTTGATTAGAACTGTGTAGTTTGTATTTATAATTGTGTGCCTACTTGCTATATATTGATCTGGTGATTGAATAATTATGATTTTCATGCAGTGGCCACTTTATGGGGTACCTCCTGCCACTGGATGTATTTTCGTGGTCTCCTGTTGCTGTAGCCCGTCGCTTTCAACGTTCGCCTTGTGCGTTCAGGGACGCCGCAGTTGCAACGCGAGGTCATTTGAGTCATGGTCCGCCTTCCTGCCAGTTTGAACCACTCTGGCCATTCCTCTCTAACCCCTCTCATTAACAAGGTGTTTTGACCACAGAACTGCAGTTCACCAGATTTTTTTTCTTCTGTTTTCCACACCATTCTCTGTTAATTCTAAAGACTTGTATGTGATGTGATGGGCAAACTGAGTTTGTGATGGGGTCCAGAATTGACCCTATGAACTGTGCTGCTATTGGGTGGGGGGTGTCCAGCACAGATGTGAGAGAGAGAGAGACAAGATTTAATGTTATGGTTCCTCAGATGATTGTTTACCTTTTCTCCAAGGACATTTTTGCATGCTTGTTAAGATTCCTGCAGAGTCAGCAGGGAGGAGCCGGTTGATGGACAGCCGGTGTCCAGCATGTGGAGATAAAAAGCAGGTCTACTAAGACACAGGCAGATACACCAGGGGACACCGAACGAGCTTTGTGCACCCACATGAATGTGGGGGTTTTGGAGGATCGATTCGGGGAATCGATAAGCCACTCACAGTGTGTAAAGGTGTGACCGGTGTGGAACTGTTTGTGTGTCCACCCTTGCCTGGGTGACAGGTCTACCACTGAAGAACAGTCATATGTGGTATGGTCATAGTTGGTGACCACAATGTTATGACCCCAGCCCCTTCCTTTGTGAGATTCGCAAGAGCCCTAGTCAAGGGGGGGTCAAATGACCCAAGAGAGAGAGGGAGACGTGCTGAAGACCACGTTCCCCAGGGAAGCAGAATAAAGCGACTCTTTGACTATTGTCTCATGAAAACCACGTGTAAAGCCCTGGGGCAAAGTGGGCTGATCGCTCAACAAGACAAAAGCCTCGGACATAGCCATTGTCTTGGGAGACACCTTTGTGGGATAAGGAATTGGCCTACGTGCAAAATCTCAGGGCAATGTGAGATGGGTGATGGGGGAAGGATTGCCTCGCCCCCCTACCCTGATGGACATCTACAACCCTGCCAGTCCAGATAAAAGGTGGGCTGCCGAGGCGGAGCGCGAGATGCACCAGAAGACGTGCTTGAGATCCTGTGACAGCGTTTAGAGAGCGACAGCCAGTGGTGGGGTTCGTGTGCGTCTTTTCCTTGCCTGGGATTGGCGACCCCACAACGGAAGAACGGCTTAGCTACAGGGGAGGCCACAGATGAGCGTTCATTCCCCCAACGAGGCTCCGACAAACCGAACTCCTCCAGGTTGGAAAACCTGTCGGGTAACTCTTTCATCCCCTCTCTCTCTCTCTCTGTCTAACAAAAGTGCACCAATGCGACACCACAACGAATGCAGTTGGTGGAACTGCAGTGACCACAAAAAGACTTTTAAATATCCAGTAAACAATATATATCTACATTACCCCTAGACAACTGTAGAGCTTATTTCTGATTGATTATTACTACACCTGTGCTTTAGATTGAGTTGTGACGACGTATATGATCTGAATGTTTGGTATTAACCATACGTTTGTGCCCCTTTATAAATAAAAACGTTTGAAAATAGTAGCATCAGGCTTCGGTGGATCCATCTATCTTTGCTGGAAAATTACCCGGTTACTGGGGAACGTAACAAGTGGGTTGTTCGTCCCGGATTTGAAACCAAAGAGGAGGGTCAGTGAATCGGGCTGTAAGTCCAAACTTAAATCTGGTTACGCAGGTAGCCAGACAGGAAACCAGCGAAGATGGATGTGGGTGAATTTATGAGAAATCCGACTGTAGAGATGCTAGGGATGGCTACCAAATCAGACTTGGTAAATCTGGCAAAGGGGTTAGGCCTCGCAGAGGTGAGGTCATCAATGAAAAAGCAGGAAGTGCGAGGGGTCATAAATCAGTATTACATTGAAAAGGAGGTGTTTGCAGCTGAGGATTTGGAAAATATCCCCGAAAAGAGATTAGCGAGTGGGACAGATCAGGTAGAGTTGGAGAAAATAAGGTTGGACCATGATCTTAAAGTAAAGCAGCTAGAAGCAGCTGCAAAGGAAAAGGCTGAGGAACGAGCTGCAAAGGAATTAGAGATGAAACGGGGTCATGAGCTCCAGCTAAAGCAGCTAGAAACAGAAGCAGAAGAGAAAGAGAAACAAAGGAGCCATGAATTGGAGCTGGACAGGCGAAAGCAAGAGCGAAGAGCTCAAGGGCAAGAGAGAGAGGAGGGGTTTGATGTTAGTCGGGCGTTGAGGTTGGTCCCCCCGTTTGAGGAGACGGATGTTGATAGTTATTTCTTGCTTTTTGAAAAGGTGGCAGTGAATCAGAAGTGGCCCAGAGAGCAGTGGGTGGCGTTGTTACAAAGTGTGTTACGAGGGAAAGCACAGCGGGCATATGCCGCGTTGCCCCCAGAAGGGGAAGGGAATTATGATCAAGTAAAGGAGGCCATTCTCCGAGGTTACGAGTTAGTACCTGAGGCGTATAGACAAAGGTTCCGAAATTTAAGGAAAGGGTGGAATCAAACATATACCGAGCTAGCCCATGAGAAGGGTGTGCTCTTGGACCGTTGGTGCACCGTGGAAAAGGTGGCCGAGAATTATGGGCATATCAGGGAGTTATTTTTGATTGAGGAATTTAAAGGTTGTGTTCCGGAAGAGATCCGGATGTATTTGAATGAGAGGACGAATCAGTCCATCTCAGAAATTGCAATGTTCGCAGATGAATATGCCCTAACCCACAAGACAAAGTTTTCCTTGCCAAAAAGTTACCAGAGAGACCGTGGGAACGGTAGAGAAAGTCCGCCGGCTGAGGCGGAGATCCCGCTGGGAGCTAGTGGTAAAATTGAGGAGGAGAGGCAAGACGGCAGGAGAGGTCCTGGCTTGACCTGTTTTAATTGTGGAAAGGTGGGACATATTGCATCTAAATGCTTTGCTCCGAGAAAGGAGCCAGAGAGAGGGAAAGCAGCAATCCCTATCGGGTGTGCAGTGGTAATCAGAAAATCAGCAAGAGGGTCCCAGGGGAGCAGAGAGCGCGAGGGGTCGGAGATTTATGTCACATGTCTGTGAGGAAGGGGGACCCGCCAATTCCCGTACGGATTTGGAGAGACACGGGGGCGGAGCTATCATTAATTAGCCGTAATGTATTACAATTCGGACCTCCGACGGGCGAGGTAGCCCTGAGAGGAATAGGAAAAGGGACAGAAAGGGTGTCTTTGCGTAGGGTCATTTTGGATTGTGAGCTGGTGTATGGATCAGTTGAAATGGGGGTGCCATCAGAATTCCCAAGAACTGACGTGGATGTCCTACTTGGGAACGATTTAGCAGGAGGAAAAGTTTGGTCGGCCATGACTATGACCCGCCGACCGGTGCGTGTTGAGGCCCCGCCCATAGAGTCCCCGAGCTATACCGCATGCGCGGACACTCGCAGCCTGTCGACAGCGGCAGCTGAGAATGGGAGCAGTTTAAAATTGGCCAGTTTTGATTTGGCCCAGACGTCTTTACCGACCCTGTGCCACGAGGATTTTGAGGGTGGTAAAACGAGGGATAGTAACGTAAAAGGGGGTAAGGGAGAGAAGGTAGATCTGCCCTTAGCGAAGAAAAAGGTCCTAGAAGTAGGAAATAAAGATGAGAAACAGATAAAGCTGTTAAAAGGTCCAGGATTGGACATGGATGATCTGTCTGGTTTGGCAGGACTGTTTGAAGAAGTTGAAAATTCTAAAGGTGTTCCCGATAATGAAATGAGGGCAGTCCTCGATGAAAAGGATGCCATTACCTTGAAGAAGTCTGCTGGGTTGGCAGATGGGGTTGTTTCAGCCCGCGGGGTTGAGTTTACTCCGGAAGTGAGTTGCCCAGAGAGTAACTGGGAGGATCAGGGGAATTTAGAATTTGAAAAGGGTACGGGTATTGAAAGCCTGGAAGAGGCCAATGCCCCGTTTGAGTGTGTCCAAGATGGGGATGCACGTGGTCCTGAACCTAGTCACAGAGCTCAGAAAAAATCTGAGGTATTTGACTCAGCTGGACGAGACGGTCGTCCTTTTGGAGCAGATAGACTTGGTTCGGAAAAAAAAGGGTTAACCTTGGGAAGTGTGAGTTCCCAGATGGTTGTGCTGAAGGGGGTGTTCAGAGTTAATGTGGAGTTTACGAATGGGGAGATAACTGTTGTTGTGGAGGAGAATGGTAAATCTGTAGTTCCCAAATCGAATGAAAAAAAGTTAAAGTCTAGATTGATGCCTGCGCATCGATTACAGGTTGATTTGGAATGTAAGGGTGCCTCACACGCTATTGTTATTCAAGAAAGCACTGTGAGGAAGCCAAAATTTAAATGCGGCCAGAGAAAAAGGTTCGAACTGAACCACATCAGCCTGCATGGTCTTGACAAAAGGGTTAACTACCTGTGTAGCATTAAAGAATTGGGTGGAAATTCCCATGATGGACTAGGTTGGGGACACGGAGTTAAGAGAATAACCCTCGTGAAAAGAAAAGGCGGGAGAGTACCTCACCAAATTACTCAAGTTCCCCACGGGGAGACTCTCTGGAAAAGAGGCGATGGTTAATAGAAAATGCCATTTTTAAACAGCAACGCCGGTTGTACGGGTTTGCGCCAAAGCCTGTGACTAATAAAGACAACCCCTTTGGAGACCTGCCGGTGAAATAACACGACCGAAACGATTAGTATTTGTATAAACTTTTGTAGATGCACCTAAGCTAAGAACACACCTCCTTAGTTTTGTTGCTGAAGAAAATAAATAAATAGGTGGTTATTGAGCTGAAGTTTGATGCTACCAGACTTTAGTACGGTACGCGATGTTAAGATATTAAAGAAAGGGACACTGTAATTGTTATCTGTTTAGATACTGACTTGAATGTATAACGGTAGTACTCTGTGAAGAGAGGAGCTTGTGTATTGTGTTAGAAAAAAAAATCCTATAAGACTCTGTACCAACTTGTTTTTAACCGCTGGTAAAAAACTTTTAAGAGGGGAGGTGTTATGACCCCAGCCCCCTCTTTTGTGAGATTCGCAAGAGCCCTAGTCAAGGGGGGATCAAATGACCCAAGAGAGAGAGGGAGACGTGCTGAAGACCACGTTCCCCAGGGAAGCAGAATAAAGCGACTCTTTGACTATTGTCTCATGAAAACCACGTGTAAAGCCCTCGGGCAAAGTGGACTGGTCGCTCAACAAGACAAAAGCCTCAGACATAGCCATTGTCTTGGGAGACACCTTTGTGGGATAAGGAATTGGCCTACGTGCAAAATCTCAGGGCAATGTGAGATGGGTGATGGGGGAAGGATTGCCTCGCCCCCCTACCCTGATGGACATCTACAACCCTGCCAGTCCAGATAAAAGGTGGGCTGCTGAGGCGGGGCGCCAGACGCACCAGAAGACGCGCTTGAGATCCTGTGACAGCGTTTAGAGAGCGACAGCCGGTGGTGGGGTTCGTGTGCGTCTTTTCCTTGCCTGGGATTGGCGACCCCACAACAGAAGAACGGCTTAGCTACAGGGGAGGCCACAGATGAGCGTTCATTCCCCCAACGAGGCTCCGACAAACCGAACTCCTCCAGGTTGGAAAACCTGTCGGGTAACTCTTTCATCCCCTCTCTCTCTCTCTGTATAACAAAAGTGCACCAACGCGACACCACAACGAATGCAGTTGGTGGAACTGCAGTGACCACAAAAAGACTTTTAAATATCCAGTAAACAATATATATCTACATTACCCCTAGAAAACTGTAGAGCTTATTTCTGATTGATTATTACTATACCTGTGCTTTAGATTGAGTTGTGACGACGTATATGATCTGAATGTTTGGTATTAACCATACGTTTGTGCCCCTTTATAAATAAAAACGTTTGAAAATAGTAGCATCAGGCTTCAGTGGATCCATCTATCTTTGCTGGAAAATTACCCGGTTACTGGGGAACGTAACAACAACAGGAAGACAACGGGAAGATCGACGGCAATGGCATCATCTCTCTATCTCTGTCTCCAACAATACTCAAACAAATACCTTGAACTGAACTGAACTCTGCATCATATTGTAAGACTGTATCCATTTACCTCTAGCGCTGAAAGTGCCTGGTTTGGTTCCTATTTCCACACTTCTGTATATATCATTGCTAACCTGTTTCATATATTTGCATTTTATAGTACTGTATTGCTTAGTTTACTAATAAACACTATTAGTTTACAGTAATACCAGACTCCAAAGTGTTTTCCATTTCTGCTGGTTCTTAACCCAGTCACGGGGTACGTGCCAGATTGGGGGCTCATCCGGGATTGAACCTGCGACCTTGGCGTTATCAGCACCATATCATGACTCTAAGACAGTACCAGTCAGTGCTGTCATGAAAAGAAATGAAGTTGTGGAATCTGATAATGAGGGGCAAGAGCAATTTAATAAGTTAAATATAGTGTCTACCAGACTGGAGAATTCTGTTATTTTGACCAACCTTATTGATAAGGTCCATCACTTGGAGTCTACACAGAAAGTGCAGCTGATAAAGTTAATTAACCGGCATACGGATTTATGTCCAGATGTCCCAAGGCGATGCACGGTCGCAGTACATGATGTTATTGTCACTTCAGCCCAGCCCATTAAATAACATCCGTATAGAATGAATTTAGAAAAGAGCAAATTGGTGGAAAGGGAAATTGAACATATGCTAGTTGCAGGTATCATTAGGCAATCTACCTTGGACTGGGCGTCCCCGTGAGTGACTGTTCCGAAACCCGATGGTAGTGAGGTTTTGTACTGATTACAGGAAAGTAAATGCCATCACAAAGACTGATGCTTCCTATTCTGAGGGTAGATGATTGAATTGATAGAGTTGGAAAGGCTAGGTACATCATGAAAATTGACTTGCTGAAGGGATATCGGTGTGTTCCATTAACTGACAGGGCTAGAGAAATTTCAGCATTTGTCACGCCATCAGCGTTGTATGAGTATAATGTTTTGCCTTTTGATGAAAAATGCTCCAGGGACATTCCAAAGGATGATCGACTCGGTAATTAGAGGTTTAGAAAACACAGGCTTATATCAACGACTTAGTGGTCTGGAGTGACACATGGGAAGAGCACATTGCAGCTGTGGAGAAGCTGTTTAAACGGCTGTCTGAAGCCATTCTAACAGTGAACCTCGTCAAAAGTGAGTTCGGCCATGCTACTGTCACGTATCTGGGGTATGTAGTAGGTTAGGGGCAGCTGGCTCCAGTACAAGTTAAGGTGCAGGCTATTTCTGAAGTCCCCGTTCCGACTGACAAGAAAGCTCTGAGAAGGTTTCTAGAAATGGTAGGGTATTACCGGAAGTTTTGTAAAAACTTTGCAGATATCGCTCTTCCTCTTCCTCTTGAGAAAGAGTAAGAAATTTGTATGGAGTGACCCTTGCCAGGAAGTCTTTGAGAGGCTGAAAACTATATTGGGTTACCATCCTGTGCTAAAAGCACCTGACTTTTCAAAACCCTTCTCTCTCACAACGGATGCTAGTGACGAGGCTTCCGGGGTAGTATTGCTACAGAAAGATGGGGACAGAAAGATTGAACACCCAGTGGCTTATTTCTCCAGAAAATTTAATGTACATCAGAAAAAACTATTCCACTGTGGAGAAAGAATTACTCTCATTGATTCTGGCTTTACAGCATTTCGAAGTTTATGTTTGCCCTGCACAGAAGCCACTAATAATCTACACTGACCATTAGCGTTTCTGACTAATATGAAATATAAGGACAGAAGGTTGCTGAATTGGAGTCTGATATTACAAGAATATGACCTCAAAATAAAACATATAAAAGGTACTGACAATGTGATTGCAGATTGTTTATCTAGACGTTAAATTTGAAATTATATCTGTTTTACCCTGTTAATTAATGACTACCTATATATTGTATTAGACAGACAGACAGACAGACATACTTTATTGATCCCGAGGGAAATTAGGTTTCGTTACAGCCGCACCAACTAAGAATAGTGAAGAAATATAGCAATATAAAACCATAAATAATTAAATAAAAATAAGTTAATCATGCCAAGTGGAAATAAGTCCAGGACCAGCCTATTGGCTCAGGGTGTCTGACAGTCGAAGGGAGGAGTTGTAAAGTTTGATGGCCACAGGTAGGAATGACTTCCTATGACACTCAGCGTTACACCTCAGTGGAATGAGTCTCTGGCTGAGTGTACTCCTGTGCCTAACCAGTACATTATGGAGTGGATGGGAGACATTGTCTAAGATGGCATGCAACTTGGACAGCATCCTCTTTTCAGACACCACCGTCAGAGAGTCCAGTTCCACACCCACAACATCGCTGGCCTTACAAATGAGTTTGTTGATTCTGTTGGTGTCTGCTATCCTCAGCCTGCTGCCCCAGCACACAACAGCAAACATGATAGCACTGGCCACCACAGACTCGTAGAACATCGTCAGCAACATCCGGCAGATGTTAAAGGACCTCAGTTTCCTCAGGAAATAGAGACAGCTCTGACCCTTCTTGTAGACAGCCTCAGTGTTCTTTGACCAGTCCAGTTTATTGTCCATTCATTTCCCCAGGTATTTGTAATCCTCCACTATATCCACACTGACCCCTTGGATGGAAACAGGGGTCACCGGTGCCTTAGCCCTCCTCAGGTCCACCACCAGCTCCTTAGTCTTTTTCACATTAACTTAGACTCTGTAATGTACATTTGCCTTTAAATTTTTACCCCCCGTAAAAATTTCCTAAAAGGGAGGGGGTGTGATGGGCAAACCGAGTTTGTGATGGGGTCCAGAATTGACCCTATGAACTGTGCTGCTATTGGGGGGGGGGGGGGCGTCCAGCGCAGATGTGAGAGAGACAAGATTTAATGTTATGGTTCCTCAGCTGATTGTTTACCTTTTCTCCAAGGACATTTTTGCATGCTTGTTAAGATTCCTGCAGAGACAGCAGGGAGGAGCCGGTTGATGGACAGCTGGTGTCCAGCATGTGGAGATAAAAAGCGGGTCTGCTAGGACACAGGCAGATGCACCATGGGACACTAAACAAGCTTTGTGCACCCATGTGAAAATGGGAGTTTTCGAGGATCGATTCAGGGAATCGATCAGTCGCTCACAGTGTGTAAAGGTGTGACCGGTGTGGAACTGTTTGTGTGTCCACCCTCGCCTGGGTGACAGGTCCACCACTGAAGAACAGTCGTACATGGTATGGTCATAGTTGGTGACCACAACAGGAAAACAACGGGAAGATCGACGGCAATGGCATCATCTCTCTATCTCTCTCTCCAACAATACTCAAACAAATACCTTGAACTGAACTGAACTCTGCATCATATTGTAAGACTGTATCCATTTACCCCTAACGCTGAAAGAGCCTGGTTTTGGTTCCTATTTCCACACTTCTGTATATATCATTGCTAACCTGTTTCATATATTTGCATTTTATAGTACTGTATTGCTTAGTTTACTAATAAAAATTATTAGTTTACAGTAATAGCAGACTCCAAAGTGTTTTCCATTTCTGCTGGTTGTTAACCCAGTCACAGGGTATGTGACAGTGAAAATCCCAGAAGATCGGCAGTTTTTAAGATATTCAAACCACCCGCCTGCCACCCACATTCACTTAGACCACATTTCTTCGCCAGTCTGATGTTTGGTTTGAACAACAATGGATCCTCTTGACTATGTCTGCATGCTTTTATGTATTGAGTTGCTGCTCTATGATTGGCTGATTAGATACTTGCATTAACAAGCAGGTGTACAGGATACATACTGTGTGTTTATGTATGTATTGGGACACATGGGACCAGCAAGTTTTGGATCAATTAAGCAGGTGCCCCAATTAGCCAAAACTTTGTGGAAATAATAATAAAGTATAAAGAAAGACAAGCACCATTTAACTAAGAAACAAATTATGTTTTTAAGTGAAATACAGAACAAATTAGAGCACTACCAATAATAGTACAGTACAAACTGTTGTTGCAGGAAAGCAGCAATCTTTGTCAGGGACCCCACCACCTATGTCATGCCCTCTTCTCACTGCTGCCATCAGGAAGAAGGTACAGGAGCTTCAGGACTCACACCACCAGGTTCAGAAATAGTTATTGCCCCTCAAACATCAGGCTTTTGAACCAAAGAGGATAACCTCCCTCAATTTCACTTGCCCCATTGTTGAAATGTCCCCACAATCTATGGACTCACTTTCAAGGACTCTTCATCTCACGTTCTCGATATTTATTGTTTGTTTATTATTATTTCTAGTGGGAGTATTAAAGGACATTTTCAACCTCTCACTGCTACAGGCGGAAGTTCCCACTTGCTTCAAAAAAGGCAACAATTATACCAGTGCCTAAGAAGAAGAATATGGGCTGCCTTAATGACAACCGCCCGGTAGCACTCACATCGACAGTGATGAAATGCTTTAAGAGGTTGGTTATGAATAGACTGAACACCTCCCTCAGCAAGGACCTGGACCCATTGCAATTTGCCTATTGCCCCAATAGGTCAACGGCAGACAAAATCTCAATGGCTCTCCACACGACTTTAAACCACCTGGACAACACAAGCGCCAATGTCAGGATGTTGTTTATCGACTATAGCTCAACATTTAATACCATCATTCCCACCATCCTGATTGAGAAATTGCAGAACCTGGGCCTCTGTACCTCCCTCTGTAATTGGATCTTTGGCTTTCTAACCAGAAGACCACAGTCTGTGTGGATTGGTGATAACATATCCCCCTCACTGATGATCAACACTGGTGCACTTCAGGGGTGTGTGCTTAGCCCACTGCTCTACTCTGTATACACATGACTGTGTGGCTAGGCATAGCTCAAATGCCATCTATAAATTTGCTGATGATACAACAGTTGTTGGTAGAATCTCAGATGGTGACGAAAGGGTGTACAGGAGTGAGATATGCCAACTAGTGGAGTGGTGTCACAGCAACAACCTGGCACTCAACGTCAGTACGATGGAAGAGTTGATTGTGGACTTCAGGAAAAGTAAGATGAAGGAACACATACTAATCCTCATAGAGGGATCAGAAATGGAGAGAGTGAGCAGCTTCAAGTTCCTGGGCGTCAAGATCTCTGAGGACCTAACCTGGTCCTAACATATCGATGGAGTTATAAAGAAGGTAAGACAGCGGCTATACTTTATTAGGAGCTTGAAGAGATTTAGCATGTCAACAAATACACTCAGAAACTTATAAACCCCATTTCCAGAAAAGTTGGGATATTTTCTAAAATGCAATAAAAACAAAAATCTGTGATATGTTAATTCACGTGAACCTTTATTTAACTGACAAAAGTACAAAGAAAAGATTTTCAATAGTTTTACTGACCAACTTAATTGTATTTTGTAAATATACACAAATTTAGAATTTGATGGCTGCAACACACTCAACAAAAGTTGGGACAAAGGCATGTTTACCATTGTGTTACATCACCTTTCCTTTTAATAACACTTTTTAATCGTTTTGGAACTGAGGATACTAATTGTAGTAGATTTGCAATTGGAAATTTTGTCCATTCTTGCTTGATATAAGACTTCAGTTGCTCAACAGTCCGTGGTCTCTGTTGTCTGATTCTCCTCTTCCTGATGCACCATACATTTTCAATAGGAGATAGATCTGGACTGGCAGCAGGCCAGTCAGGCACACGCACTGTGTATACAAAGCCACGCTGTTGTAGCCCGTGCAGAATGTGGTCTGGCATTGTCCTGCCGAAATAAGCATGGACATCCCGGGAAGAGACGTCGCCTTGATGGCAACATACATCTCTCTAAAATCCTAATATACGCCTCAGAGTCAATGGTACCTTCACATACATGCAACTCACCCATGCCGTGGGCACTGATGCACCCCCATACCATCACAGATGCTGGCTTTTGCACCTTTCGCTGTTAACAATCAGGACGGTCGTTTTCATCTTTGACACGGAGAACTCGACGCCCATTTTTTCCGAAAACTAGCTGAAATATGGACTCATCTGACCACAGCACACGGTTCCACATCTGAGATGAGCTCGGGCCCAGAGAACTCACCGGCATTTCTGCATAGAATTGATGTATGGCTTCCTCCTTGCGTAATACAGTTTCAAGTTGCATTTCTGGATGCAGCGACGGACTGTGTTAAGTGACAATGGTTTTCCGAAGTACTCCCGAGCCCAGGTGGCTATAATTGTCACAGTAGCATGACGGTTTCTTAGGCGGTGCCGCCTGAGGGCTTGAAGATCACGCGTATTCAACAGTGGTTTCCGACCTTGCCCTTTACGCACTGAGATGTCTCTGAATTCTCTGAATCTTTTCACAATATTATGTACTGTAGATGTTGAAAGACCTAATTTCTCTGCAATCTTACATTGGGAAATGTTCCTTTTGAACTGACTAACAATTCTCTCACGAATTTTGGCACAAAGGAGTGAACCATGACCCATCCTTGCTTGCAAAGACTGAGCCTTTGATGGATGCTACTTTTATACCCAGTCATGATACCTCACCTGCTACCAATTAGCCTGCTTTATGTGGAGTCTTCCAAACCGGTGTTACTTGAATATTCTGTGCACTTTTCAATCTTATTTTAACTCTGTCCCAACTTTTGTTGAGTGTGTTGCAGCCAACAAATTCTAAATTTGTGTATATTTACAAAATACAATTGGGACTTCCAGTAAGATGGTGATTGCTTAGCTGCTCCGAACTTTTGTTCCATTACGGTCGCTATCTTTGCACTAAATGTCTCCATTTTTTAAACCTTAATTAGGAACTTTTTCGGTATTTCTTACTTGCCTGTGAACACATCTAACTTACAATGTCTAGCAAGAGTTCTAAATCCGGGAGAAAGGAAGTTCCGGCTCTCTCAGACGAGACCCGGGCTGCACTCGGACAGCTTCAAGACGAAATTTTAAAGGAATTCAAAACCACTTTCAAACAGTTGGAAGACAAACTGGATAGGATCAACGATAAAGTGGACAAACATGCTGAACACTTATCTCGCATCGATTCGACCTCTGAAGATTTAAAAAGCCGTGTTCGATACTTGGAGACTCTCTGTTCCAGCTTAGAGGGGAAATGTAACAAACTCCTTTCCAAAATGGTGGATTTCGAAAATCACAGCAGATGCTGCAATCTTAGAATTCTTGGATTACCAGAGGCCACTGAACAGGGATCAACAGTGAAGTTTTTCGCCAAGTTTCTCTGTGAGATATTCAGGAAAGATTTGCTTCCGAACCCGCCTGAGCTCGAAAGGGCACACAGGGTCTACATTCCCCCCGGAATTCTGGGCTCCCGCTCGCGACCAGTAATTTTGTGCTTCCATCAATACCAGGTAAAACACAGTCTGATTGTGGAGGCACGTCGCAGAGGTTCTTTTTCTTTCCATGATACAACCATTCGCTTTGTGGAAGATTTTGCACCCCAGACCTTAAAGATGCGTGCTGAGTTTAAAGGCGCAATGAAAGTGCTTTTTGATCGTGGTTTTAAACCCTCTCTTCGTACTCCTGCTGATCTATGAATCAAGCTTAATACTGGAAAATACAAGTGGTTTAAATCAGTGAAGGAAGCTGAAGCATTTGTGGCAAGTCTTCCGGCTATCCAGTCATCTTCGGAACCCGATCGGACCTCCTAAAACGGTGGATAAGTACTTCTCGTAGTAAAATTACTTTTTCTGGACTCAGACTTTACGTGAATTCAGACATTATTCATTGAAACTCTAAGGGCTGTTTACAATCTCTCCCTGGATTTGGTGTGTGTGTAATCTATTTTATTCTTGTATAACTTTATCTACAGAGTTCTACAACTGACTCTAACTTGTTTTGGAGGTTTAAAGTTGTTAGTGAAGGCCTCCCTGTTTGTTGGTTCACAGTTTAATTGCTGATTTATTTTTCCTTTTTAAAATATTTATTTATTTATTTATTTTTCTTTTCTTCACCCTTTTTTCTAATCTCTGAATTTTTTTCTCTCCTCTCTGTAAATGGTTGATAAATACTCGTCTTGAATTTATAATTTTCCCTTTCTTCTCCTTTTCTTTTTTACCTTTTTTTCCCCTTTCTCTTACTTTATTCTTCTATAATTTTTCGCGGGTAGGTTAGTTTTGATTTTCTCCCGATTTTCTCTGTATTAAGTTTTATATTTCTGCAGAAGGTGTTCTAATCTGTAGTTATGTTTTCTAGTGCGTAAACTAGTTACTATTTGCTATAGTATTTATACGGAACTGCTGTTAATGACACAGATCTGGAAGTTGTATTTGGGTTAATTTTTTTGGTAGAGCTAGCTACTTGTTTTGGTAGCCGTCTAGTTTTGGGTTGTGTGGGTGGGGTGGATTTTACGAATCTATGTTTACATCTCTGCTCCCAGACTGCTAGTGTACTGCTTGACTTTTTATATGCCTGCTGCCTTTTATGCATTAGTAATTGATAATGGCTAGTGCACTTAAATTCGTGAGCTGGAATGTAAAGGGATTGAATCACCCTGTTAAAAGGAGGAAAATATTCTCACATATCAAACAACTCAAAGCTGACATTGCTTTCCTTCAAGAAACTCATATTCGTTGTGTTGATAACTCCCGGCTTCTGTCAAAGTGGGCGGGTCAGCATTTTCATTCATCCTTTGCTGCTAAAGCTAGGGGAGTCTCCATTCTTATTAACTCAAATATTCCTTTTGAACTCCATAATAAAACTTCTGATACAAATGGCCATTTTATTATTGTTTCTGGTAAACTATATAACACTAAAGTTGCACTAGCAAACCTGTATGCCCCCAACTTTGATGATGTTAACTTTTTTGAACTGTTTTTTCCCTCACTACCAAACTTAAACTCATACTCTCTTATACTGGGTGGTGGCTTCAACTGTTGGTTGGATCCTAATCTGGATCGATCGTCCTCTGTTACCAGATCACCTACTAAATCTGCCTTAGCTATCCAATCGTTTCTCTCTAATTTTGGTATCTCTGATATATGGCGTTTCCTTCATCCTACGGAGAGAGATTATTCTTTTTTCTCACATGTTCACCATACCTTCACTAGAATTGACTACTTCTTACTCGATAACCAACTTATTCCATTTGCCCACTCTTGTGACTATCAGAGTATACTGATTTCTGACCATGCCCCAATTACTCTCTCTCTGAACTTTCCTGGTCTCCCTCAGAGGAATAAACACTGGCGGTTTGATTCAACTTTATTATCGGATGATGATTTTTAAAAATTCATTAAGGATCAGATAACCTTTTATTTTAACACTAATACATCACCTGAAGTGCCATCCCAGATTGTCTGGGATGCCATGAAAGCATATCTGAGGGGTCAAATAATCTCTTACACAGCAAATCTCAACAGAAGATCCCGTGCAGATCGACTAGACCTCATTAACCAGATTAAAGAATTGGATCAAATATATGCCCAAACTAAGAACCCTGAATTATACAAGAAGCGCGTTGAACTCCAAACTAAATTTAACCTTCTGTCCACTCAACCTATCGAACGCCAACTTCTCGAAAGCAAGAGTCGCTTTTACATTCATGGGGATAAGTCTGGTAAACTCCTAGCCAATCAGCTGAGGTGTTCCAAAGCCATACAACATATTACAAAGATCCGGAAGGAGAACGGAGACTTTACATCGGATCATTTAGAAATTAATGACGCATTTAAAAATTTCTATTCTTGGCTTTATTACTCTGAATCTCTGAATGACAATATCTCTGTGGATCAATTTTTACAGAATCTGAATATCCCCTCACTTTCATCTGATTTCAAAGCCAAACTCAATGCGCCTATATCATCAGAAGAAATATCTTTTGCAATTTCTGCACTGTCCTCAGGGAAATCTCCTGGACCTGATGGGTTCCCTGTAGAATTTTATAAATCATTCTCTTCACTTCTTTCTCCTCAGTTACTTTCAGTATTATCTGACTCGTTTAATTACGGCAAATTGCCACCCTCTTTCAATGAGGCATCTATTATTCTTCTTTTAAAAAAGGGCAAAGACCCAGCAGAGTGTTCCTCGTATAGGCCGATCTCTCTGCTCAATGTTGATGTAAAGATCTTAGCTAAAGTTTTGGCTCATAGACCAGAAACCATTTTTCCCTCCATTATCTCTGATGACCAAACAGGCTTTATTAAAAACCGTCTCCCTTTTTTTAACATCCGGTGTTTATTCAATATCTTATACTCACCTCCAACTGGGATTCCTGAATGTGTTATTTCCCTCGATGCGGAGAAAGCATTTGACCGTATAGAGTGGAACTACCTTTTTGCAGTCTTAGAAAAATTTGACCTCGGCCAAAGTTTCATCTCCTGGATCCAATTGCTGTACCTGTGTCCTACTGCTTCTGTTTTAACTAATTTTCAGAAATCCCAAGTATTTAATCTCAAACGTGGCACCCATCAGGGATGCCCCTTAAGTCCCTTTCTCTTTGATTTGGCTATAGAACCTCTGGCGATAGCATTTCGAAACTGTCCTGAATTGACCGGGATTTGGAGAGGGGGTGTTGAGCATAAAGTTTCTCTCTATGCTGATGACTTATTACTCTTTCTCTCAAATCCGTCTACGTCCTTACCTCTAATGTTTTCACTTCTTGACCAGTTTAGCCAGATCTCTGGCTATTAACTTAATTTACATAAGAGTGAACTTTTCCCAATTAATAAAGAAGCACAAGAACTAACATTTCGTGATCTCCCTTTTAAAGTAGTCCATAATCAATTTACTTATCTTGGAATTACAGTCACAAGGAAGTTTAAAGATCTCTTTCGTGAAAACTTTGCCAATCTTTCACATGCTATAAAACAGAATCTGGTACAATGGTCACCTCTATCTATGTCTTTGGTAGGTCGTATTAATGTTGTTAAAATGTATGTTCTCCCCAAATTTTTATACTTATTTCAATCTATCCCAATTTTTATTCCTAAATCTTTTTTTGATTCCTTAGACTCTATTATTTTGTCATATTTGTGGCAGAATAAGCATTCTAGAATTAATAAAATACATCTCCAAAAATCTAAAAAAGAGGGTGGCATGGCTTTACCTAACTTTCGCTTATATTATTGGGCAGCTAATATACGTTGTGCTGCCTTCTGGTCTTTCTTCCACGGCCAACCTGAGTGCCCTAACTGGGTGGCAATGGAGTTGAGCTCCACTAAAGAATTATCTATCTCTGCACTTCTTGGCTCTGCACTCCCTAGTAGTCTGCCCAGATCAATAGCTAATCCTCTCATAGACACACTTTGCATATATGGGCTCAGTTCAGGAAATGCTATGGCTTCCAGGGGTTTTCCGTTTCCAGCCCTGTCGCACATAATCACCTTTTTTTACCTACTACGTATGATTCAGCATTCCATGTTTGGTATAGGAAGGGCATTAGACATTTTGAAGATCTTTTCATTGATAATCGCTTCGCCTCTTTTCAGCAGCTCTCTGTTAAGTTCAATCTGCCTAACGCTCATTTTTTCAGATATCTCCAAATCGAACACTTTATTGCTCCTTTAATTCCTAACTTTCCTGAAATGCCTGCGAAAAATGCTATGGACCTATTTCTTTCCATCAATCCACTAGGTAAAGGTTTAATATCAAGTATCTGAGATAAACTAGCAGCCTTACAATGGGCCCCTGTGGATAAAATTAAAATGGCCTGGGAGCAGGATTTAAATATCTCCTTATCAGAGGAGAGCTGGGACAGTTCTCAAATCGGTTAACTCAACCTCTCTTTGTGCTCGCCATTGCCTTTTACAGTTTAAGATTGTTCATAGAGCCCATATGTCTAAATCTAAACTATCTCGATTCTACCCTAGCATTAGTCCGCTCTGTGATAAATGCAAGAGGGGCGTGGCCTCTCTCATCCATATGTACTGGTTCTGTCCTAGTTTGGAGAAATTCTGGAAAGATGTCTTCACTACGTTATCGTGTATTCTGAAACAGCACCTAGAACCAAACCCCTTAATTGCTCTGTTCGGTTTTTGGGGCGAGACAGATTTATGTCTGGGTCCGACCAAATGCCGAATATTATCCTTTGCCTCTCTCCTGGCTAGACGCTTGATCCTCCTTAGATGGAGAGATGTTGCCCCGCCCACTCATGCGCAATGGCTTAACGACATTATGGCCTGCTTGGACCTCGAAAAAATTCATTATTCAGTTCTGAATTCGGATCTAAAGTTCCATAAGGTCTGGGGACCTTTTATCGAGTACTTTCATAACCTTCCTCTTGACTAGGGGTTTTGGTTTTTCTTCTTCTTCTTTTCGGTCCCTTGCTTTCAGCTCCCTTTTTTTTCTGGTTGTAGGCATTATTATCCTCTGTTGCTAAGTGTATTCACAGTCTGGGAGTTTGACTGTTCTGACTTATACTCTCTATATTGTGTTGTGGTTGGTCTGGAGTTGTTGTTTTTTCTTGTGTTGTGGGGCTTGGGGAGGATACTAAGCTTACTTGTCTTTAATTTAGGTGCTTTTTTGTTAATTCTCTTCCTTTGTAGCATATTGTCATTGTATGCTTAATTTTGCACTGTATTAATGTTCCTCATTGGGATTTGGGGTTTTTAATTTGTAAAATGTTTTGGAAAACTAATAAAAAATACAATTAAGTTGGTCAGTAAAACTATTGAAAATCTTTTCTTTGTACTTTTGTCAGTTAAATAAAGGTTCACTTGAATTAACATATCACAGATTTTTGTTTTTATTACATTTTGGAAAATATCCCAACTTTTCTGGAAATGGGGTTTGTATATAGTTGTACTGTGGAGAGAATTCTGACAGATTTCATCACTGTCTGGGATGGAGGGGCTACTGCACAGGACCAAAAGAAGCTGCAGAAGGTTGTAAATCTAGTCAGTTCCATCTTGGGTACTCATCTACAAAGTACCTAGGACATCTTTAGGGAGCAGTGTCTCAGATAGGCAATGTCCATTATTAAGGACCTCCTGCACCCTGGATATGCCCTTTTTTCACTGTTACCATCAGGTAGGAGGTACAGAAGCCTGAAGGCACACACTCAGTGATTCAGGAAAAGCTTCTTCCCCTCTGCCATCTAATTCCTAAATGGACTTAAAAGCTTTGGACACTATCTCACTTCATTAAAAAACATACAGCATTTCTGTTTTAGCATGTTTTTTAAGTCTATTCAATATACATAATTGATTTACTTGTTTATTTATTACTATTATTTTTATCTTATTATTTTTTCTCTCTGCTAGATTATGAACTGCATTGAACTGCTGCTGCTAAGTTAACAAATTTCACATCACATGCTGGTGATAATAAACCTGATTCTACTTTTTGTACTTGCATAGTTGGTGTCTTTTGCAAACCAGTTGACTGTCCAAGTTGGTGCGGTATTTCACTGATCCTATTATGGTTATTATTCTGTTACGGTTATTACTCTATTGTGGATTTATTGAGTATGTCTGCAAGAAAATTATTCTCAGATTTGTATATGGTGACATATATGTACTTTGATAATAAATTTACCCTGAACTTCAATAGTGATTGATGAGGAATTCATCCAGTGTATGCGCTGCTGTGTTCTTTTGATTGACAGTAAATGAACAAAATCAGCTCAGAACCTAGTGCAGATAATGGACTGCTGTCATACAATGCTTTCAGTGATCGCATCTTCCAAATCTTAATCTTCATTCAAGATAATTGTCAATATCTTCAAACTCTTCTCAGTTCTTACCTTGTTGAAGTAATAAAATTGTTTCACTTTCACTTCTGGCCGTTTCTGGCATCGCCAAGCCTGAATGCTTGAAACCACAACAAGCAAATCAGTTCAAAATTGTCTTACTGCTCACTTCTCGCCAACTATCAGTGACAAAGATCACTGCTTTTTGAACACAAGCACATAACTGACACTTTTAAAAAATATTTGCTCTAAGCATGCCATTGTGTCTAAAGGCCACACAAGTGTACATGACTAACACTAGTTAGAAACTGTCCAGCAACAGGCTCCTGTCCTGTTAAAAGCTGTCCCATATAAGCGACTGCTCTGGTTAACCAGTGCAATGGCACAATTAACTGGAAGTGTGTGTGTGTGTGTGTGTGTGTGTGTGTGTGTGTGTGTGTGTGTGTGTGTGTGTGTGTGTGTGTGTGTGTGTGTGTGTGTGTGTGTGTGTGTGTGTGTGTGTGTGTGTGTGTGTGTGTGTATACACATGTCTGTATACACATACACACACAATCTCTATGACTTCCTCCGGTCACTTTAAAGTCTTCAGTGCAGTGACTCCATTCCATGTGACCACCTGGTTCCAGACTTCCCCATTTTCCACTGCAAATTTTTCCAGTTATGATCTTACCTTGTGATTTCACTCCACTTAATCAGGCCATGGCCATGTAACATTTATTCAACAAAAAAGTATTATCTCGTACATTTTCTCTCCCTCCAAATGGAAATTTCCATAGCTACATCGAGATTTCCTCCTTTCATACAATCATTTTGCAATCTGCTTTTGTATCTCTCTGTGCTCAACTAAGTTGCTTAAACATTTTTCCTGCTTTCAGTCCTTTTCTTTGTCACAAACTTTTGATAGCATTTATTGCTTCCATAAACAGATCTACATATATACATCGTAATGATGACCAGCTTCATGCTATTGCTTGCCAGCTTTTCTCTAACAGTCATCATGGGTCTTCGGTGGGAATACACCAGCGCCACATGGAAGGCTCGGTTTCTTTGAAAATCAAGGGAAAAGCAGCAGATTGTGGGAACCTGAAATAAAAACAGCAAATGCTGGAAACTCTTCAATCAGCATGTGAAGAAAGAGAAGTAAACCCTTCATCAAGACACGAAAAGGGAAATAAAATTATAATCTACCTTTATCTCCACCTTTTCCTGCTCATTCGCAGTTTTCCAAGCATGTATAATTCAGATACCAATGTTCAGATATGTTCATTTCAGCAGGTTTGTCTATTTTGCACAGAGTGGACCGGGTTTCCTGAATGGTTGGTCCAATTGCCACATTCACGGGCCACCAATGATTCCAATCAGTGACTCAAGATTTTTAAGAACTAATGGGAACATTAGCTTGCACTTTATATGAGTTTCTTGCTGTGTGGTTAAGTGCTATGGAAAGAGAAAGGGTTTAAATACAGCACATAGGGAACAGGTTGCCTTGTAAGCAGTTCATTTACACCATACTCACCAAGTAGGTGTTTCATTATTACCAACTCATGGCTGGTTAGTAGAGGGCATTAAATTGTTAAACACAGTCCTGGCCCATGAGAGAATTTTTTTAAAAGATGTGATGAAATGAGTGGCTGACAGCTACTTGATACCAACCACGAGTGGGAACAACCACCGCACAATCTGTTTGTGGAGGTCCTTTTACCTGACCTGGATATCGCGACCTATTTCTGCACACTAACGCTGATTGTAGCAGAACAACACCACCTGATGTCTATCAGCTTTGGCAACGTGTCTCAAACCAGTCACATCAGATGTATCTGTGCTATTGTTTCGTTGGTCCTACTCCATGGTTCACTGTTCTCATTGGTATCACTTGGTCTGTTCATCAATTATCTCACAGTTCATTTTTTCTTGGCATTTCCATGCATCCATTTTGTCAGGGCAACCCACAGTGGCTCAGAGCTGCTGCTTCACAGCACCAATGGGCCCAGCTTTGGTCAGGTGCTGTCAGTATGTCCTGTCTGTGGCTTTGGTTGCCTCACACATCCCAAAACTGAGTGGGTTGGTAGGTCACTTACCTACCGCCCATTATGCCGCTGGCATCTAGAGCACAATGAAGGTCCTCTATCTCTGGCAGTGTTCAGGACTCCCTTCATCATGCCAGTAGCTTCCTCTCCGTTTTAACTACTGTCACTCATGCAAGTCCCAAGAGGAGACTCAGGAATACTGTTGCATTCAGATGTAGAATAGTTTCCATAATAGTTTTGTTTTACCAGTGAGGGTTGTTAGCCCTGAGCTGAAACCCTACTCCTGTAGGCCTGCTGGACCACTCTTACTCTGGCCTCTACCCTTTCACCTGTTGGTATATGTGATCCTACCAAGAGCCAAAGCATCAAGCCCTGAATCCAGCCAACATAGCAACACGTACAACACACTGGAGGAACTCAGCAGGTCGAGCAGCATCCGTGGAAACGAGCAGTCAACACTTCGTGAGTCCTGACGAAGGGTCTCGGCCCGAAACGTTGACTGCTCGTTTCCACGGATGCTGCCTGACCTGCTGAGTTCCTCCAGCTTGTTGTATGTGTTGCTTTGACCCCAGCATCTGCAGTGTACTTTGTGTTTCCAGTCAACATAGCTCTCCGGGTCATTGAGGCACACCAACTTGCAAAGCACCACAAGGTTGTGTCCTTCTTGGAAGGGTAGGTCACATGGCCACTGTAAATTTCCCTAGTGTGTAGGTGTGTGCTAGAATCTGGGCAGTGTTGATGACAATGTGTTCGGCAAACACATTGGGATTAGTGTCGGATTGGTCAGTGGGTTGAGGGATTGTTTGTGTGCTGTATCTCCCTATGACACTATGACCTTGCGGCTGCAAATATTCTGGTTCAGGGAGATGGATGGAACTGGAGATGAAGTGTTGGAGGAACCTGTGATGGTCCTGAAGATGAAGGCTTCACTCTTCCCAGCATTGGAGGACATTTTCTCTCCTCCTGCAGTGGATATCAGGGAAGACATGACAAGAAAATTATGAGATTGGGAAGAGTTGGGAAGAGTTGTGGTGGTGAGGTAGAGCTGGTGTGATCAGATCACAAGTGGAAACAGAAACCTTGTTGTCACCTTATGTTGCTATGCAGAGAACAGCACTAATGAGACCTAGGATGAGCCTGAGGACAGAAGCTGAGATCATGGAGCAATGTAAGATTAATTGACAAGATGGCGATGCTTAGGCCATGGCTGGACAGACAGGAATGGAACCTATGAGGTCACATCCAGACAACCAACAGAGGAAAACAGTTGAAAGGAGAGAGATAGTGTGATCAACCACACCAAATCTTGGAAATGACAAAGGCCATGGTAATGAGATTTCTAACAAGGAATCTTAAAAATTCTTATCCACACATAAGTCATAGATATGAAAATCCTTAGCCGAGTTGTACAGTCAAGCACAGAAGTGGGCCCTGTGGTCCAGCACTTCCATTTTTTCACCTTTACACTTACAGGTCTTCCCTCAGTTTGTACACAACTTATGTACAGCGTGTATGTGTAAACAAGTGTTTGGACAACTGGTGGGAAGGATTTACTGGCTAATGTCTGGCTGCAGGAATCTTCTGCCGAGTGAGATTGCCAGCCTGCAAGCTGTCTGGTTTGCAAACAGTTCACAGGAAGAGAAGCCTGCTGGTAACCTGCTCTAGGTCCATGTCCTCTGTGCCTTGCTTGTCCCTGTCTAAGTGTATGTCAAAATTCCTCTTAAACGTAGTGACCAAATCTGATTCCATCACCACCCCTAGTAATAATACAGGTGTCAACCACTCTCTGCATGAATTAAAACTTACCCCTCAGATCCTTATAAAAATCCTTCCTTTCACCTTCAACTATGCCCTCTTGTTTATGACACCCCTACCATAGGATCATGCAGGATACTTCAGGAGTCTTACAAGCCACCCTTAAAACTAAGTGATACATGAAATTTACCAGTGGTAGGGGAGGGTTGTAACACTGAGTGAGTAACAACACCAGAATTGCTGGACATAATCGGCAGTTCAGACAGCAAGTGTGGAGAGAGAAAAACAGAGTTCAAGTTTCAGGTGAACAACCCTTTGGCAAAGGGTCTGGTGAGAGTCTTTGGCTTGAAACATTATTTTTGTTACTCTTTTCTCACCACAGATGCTGCCCGACCAGCTGAGTGTTTCTAGTGTGTTCCATTCTTACTCCTGACCCTCTGATTTTATTTTAGTTTTTCACAGGAGGGGAGAGTCTGGCTCAGAGGTTAACAGATCATAGCGACTGAGTGTTATTTTGGTAAATTAGATGCCTTTATGTGGAGTACAAATGCACAATTTGCATGTTTGACACTTGAGTCTTCCATGCATGTGTTGTACCAGTACAGAATCAGGTGTACTATCACTGTCATTTGTTCTTTTCCAGCAGAGACACAAAATTACTATAAACTATAAATTATATATATAGTGCATTGCAAAAATGAGGTAGAGTTAACAGGTTCAAGGACTATTCAGAAATTAGTAGTGGAAAATGTATTGGAAGTTATTCTAAGAGACCAAATATATAGGTATTTGGACAGATAGGGACTAAATGGGGGTAGTCAACATTGCTTTGTGTGTGGTAGAGTTTTACGTGAAGGTACCAAAACGTTAAAAAGGGCAAAGCAGAGGATGTTGTCTACATGGATTTTAACAAGGTGTTTGAAAAGGTCTTGCCTGGGAGGTTGGTCAAGGAAGTTCAGTCACTTGGCATTCAGGATGAGGTAGTAAATTGTTTTCCACATTGGCTTCATGGGAGAAGCCAGAGGGTGGTAGTAGAGGGTTGCCTCTCTGACTGGAGGCCTGTGACTAGTGGTGTGCAGCAGGAATCAGTGCTGGGTCCATTGTTGTTTGTCATCTATATCAATGATCTGGATGATCTGGATATAGTAAACTGGATCAGCAAATTTGCAGATTACACCAAGACTGGAGAGTGTAGTAGACAAGGAAGACTAACAAAGCTTTCAATGGGATCTGGACCAGCTGGGAAAGTGGGCTGAAAAATGGCAGGTGGAATTTAATGCAGACCAGTGTGATGTGCTGCAGTTTGGGAAGACAAACCAGGGAATAAAGGGTTTGCACAATGAGTGCTAGGGCACAGAGGAGTGCAGTAGAAGAGAAAGATCTGGGAACACAGGTCCATAATTGCTTGAAAGTGGTGTCACAGGTAGATAGGGCTGTAAAGAGAGCTTTTGTACACAGGCCTTCATAGGATTGGACTGAGCCAGCAGGGATTTACCAACGGCAAATCATGCTTGACTAATCTATTGGAGTTTTTCGAGGATGTAACCAGGAAGTTAGACAAGGGAGATCCAGTGGATGTAGTGTACCTCGATTTTCAGAAGGCATTTGATAAGGTCCCACATAAGAGATTGGTGGGTAAAATCAGAGCTCATGGCATTGGGGGTAAGATATTGACATGGATAGAAAACTGGTTGGCAGATAGAAAGCAAAGGGTAACGGTGAATGGGTGTTTCTCGGAATGGCAGGTGGTGACTAGTGGGGTGCCACAGGGCTCGGTATTGGGACCACCCACAGCTGTTTACGACTTACATCAACAATTTAGATGAAGGCATTGAGAATAACATCAGCAAGTTTGCTGATGATACTAAGCTGGGTGGCAGTGTGACATGTGATGAGGATGTTAGGAGAATTCAGGGTGACTTGGATAGGCTGAGTGAGTGGGCAGATACTTGGCAGATGATGTTTAATGTGAATAAGTGTGAGGTTATCCACTTTGGGAGTAAGAACAGGAAGGCAGATTATTATCTGAACGGTGTAGAGTTAGGTAAGGGAGAAATACAAAGAGATCTAGGAGTCCTTGTTCATCAGTCACTGAAGGTGAATGAGCAAGTGCAGCAGGAAGTGAAGAAGGCTAATGGAATGTTGGCCTTTATTATAAAGGGAATTGAGTACAAGAGCAAGGAAATCCTTTTACATTTGTACAGAGCCCTGGTGAGACCACACCTGGAGTATTGTGTACAGTTTTGGTCTCCAGGGTTAAGGAAGGACATCCTGGCTATAGAGGAAGTGCAGCGTAGATTCACGAGGTTAATTCCTGGGATGTCCGGACTGTCTTACACGGAGAGGTTAGAGAGACTGGGTTTGTACATGCTGGAATTAAGGAGATTGAGAGGGGATCTGATTGCAACTTATAAGATTATTAAAGGATTGGACAAGATAGAGGCAGGAAATATGTTCCAGATGCTGGGAGAGTCCAGTACCAGAGGGCATGGTTTGAGAATAAGGGGTAGGTCATTTAGGACAGAGTTAAGGAAAAACTTCTTCTCCCAGAGAGCTGTGGGGGTCTGGAATGCACTGCCTTGGAAGGCAGTGGAGGCCAATTCTCTGGATGCTTTCAAGAAGGAGCTAGATAGGTATCTTATGGATAGGGGAATCAAGGGATATGGGGACAAGGCAGGAACCGGGTATTGATAGTAGATGATCAGCCATGATCTCAGAATTGCAGTGCAGGCTCAAAGGGCCGAATGGTCTACTTCTGCACCTATTGTCTATTGTCTATCAAAGTACTGAGTACAGTAGTTGGGATATTCTGTTGAAGTTGTACAAAATGTTGGTGAGGTCTAATTTGGAGTATTGTGTGCAGTTCGAGTCACCTACCAACAGGAAAGATATCAATAAGATCGAAGAGTGCAAAGAAAAGTTACAAGATGTTGCCAGGGTTCGAGGACCAGAGTTAGAGGGAAAGGTTGGCAGGTTGGGACTTTATTCCCTGGAGCCTAGGAGAATGAGGGGAGATTTGACAGAATTATGAGGGGTATAGATAGGGTAATGCAAGTAGGCTTTTATCAACTGAAGTTGAATGAGACTAGAACAAGAGGTCATGGGTTAAAGGTGAAAAGGGAAGCTATTAAGGGCAACATGAGGAGGAGCCTCTTCACACAGAGGGTGGTGAAATCAGGGAACAAGCTGCAAGCAGAAGCAATGAATGTGGGTTTGATTTCAACATTAAAGAGAAATTTTGAAAGGCATGGATGGCAGGGGTACAGAGGGCTATGGTCCAGGTGCAGGTGATTGGGTCTAGGTGGTTTAATAGTTCAGCATGGATTAGATGGGCCAAAGGGCCTGTTTCTGTGCTGTAGTATTCTATGACTTGATTTGCGAGTGTGAGTCTTCAGGTTCCTGTACCTCCTCCCTAATGGTAATAATGAGAAGAGGACATATCCTCGATGATGAATGCTGCCTTCTTGAGGCACCGCCGTTCGAAGTTGTCCGGGCTTGTCGGGAGGGTTGTGCCCGTGATAGAACTGGCTGAGTCAACAACTCTCTGCCCCCTCTTGCGTTGGAGCCTCCGTACTAGCATGTGATACAACCAGTCCAAATACTCTCCATTGTAAATCGACAGGAATTCACTAGTCTTTGTGACGTACCAAATCTCCCCAAGCTCCCAGTGAAGTAGAGCTGTTGCCGTGCTTTTTTCATGATGGCAGCAACGTGTTTTGTTTCAGGATAGATCTTCCATGTTGACTCCTAGGAATTTAACCACTGACTCCTCAACGAGGACTGGATTGTGTTCCCGACTTGCCCTTTCCGCAGTCCTCAGTCAATCCCTTGGTCTTGCTAACACTCAGTGCAAGGCTGTTGTCGTGACACCACTCAATTAGCCAATCTATCTCTGTTCTGTGCACCTCCCCATCACTACCTGAGATTCTGCCAACAACAGTGGGCCATCTGTGAACTTATAGACTGTTTGAGATATACCTAGCCACAGTGGAGACAGTAAAGTGAGGGGGGTAAGCACACATCCGTGAAGTGAGCTGGTCTTGCTACAAGGCCGTGAACTGAATGTACAGAGCATGTCTGCCCATGTAACACACTCTTTTTGAGGCTGCTCAGCTTTATCTCTTCAGGAAACTGTGTGGCAGGGCATTTGATGAGAAGTTGCTTCTACTTGAGGTCAATGGCATTGCAGGTAATGATAGAACAGGGAAAGCAATTACTGGCGAGCACCCAGCTCATTTTACCATCAGTGTCATAGACTCATACAGCAGAGAAGCAGCCCCTTTGGTCCAATGTGCTCACGATGAACAAGATGCCCATCTAAGCTAGTCCCATTTTCCTGCTTTTGGCACATATCCCTCTAAACCTTCCCTATCCATGTACCTGTCCAAATGCCGTCTCAACAACATCCTCTGGCAGCTCATTCTATATAGATACAACACCCTGCATGAGGAACTTACCCCTCAGCTTCCTCCACTTTCCTTATACCTCTGCCTTCTAGTTCTTAATTCTCTTTCCAAGGGAAAAAAACTGTTGATGATTTTATATATCTCTACAAGGTCATCAGTTGGCCTCCTACACTCCAAAGAATGAACTCCTTGTCAGGAAATGAAACTCCTAGCCTTCCTGACCTCTTCCGATAATTCAAGCCATTCTCATAAATCTTCTTTACATGCTTTCCACCTTAATGAACAGCATCTTGAGCAGATGGTTTCCTGCTGCTTCTGGATCATGTGCTCATGGCGAAGAATAACTTCCTTTAGGCGAGCGTACTCTACTGGGTCAATTGATGTTTCAATCATCCTGTTTGGAAATGCAGAGGACACTTGACCCAGACACAGAGCAGTGGAGAAAACTTAGCGACAAGCAATAACTTTAATAATCAACTGCAAAATAACAAGCCATGAGGAGCCTCAAATTCATAAGACTATAAGATATAGGAGCAGAATTAGTCCATTTGGCCCATTAAGTCTGTTCAGCCATTTCATCCTGGCTGATCCATTTACCCTCAGCTCCAATCTCCTGTATCCCTTCATGCCCTGGCAAATCAAGAATCTATCAACTTCTGCCTTAACTATATATAAAGACTTGGCCTCCCTAGCTGCCTATGGCAATGAATTTCACAGATTTGCCACTCTCTGACTAAGAAATTCCTCCATATCTCCATTCTAAGGGGACTGAAACTGCTCAAATATTCCAAGTGAGGCCTCACCAGTGCTTTATAAAGTCTCAACAATATATCCTTGCTTTTATATTCTAGTCCTCTTGAAATGAGTGCTAGCATCACATTTGCCTTCCTCACCACAAACTCAACCTGCAAATTAACCTTTAGGGAATCCTGTGCAAGGACTCCCAACTCCCCTTGCACCTCAGATTTTTGTATTTTCTTTCCATTTAAAACATAGTCAACCCTTTCATTTCTTCTACCCCAAAGTGCATGACCATACACTTCCTGACACTGTATTTCACCTGCAGCTTCTTTGCCCATTCGCTTAATCTATCTAGGTCCTTCCATAGTCTCTCTACTTCCTCAAAACTACCTGTCGCTCCGCCTATCTTCATATTATCTGCAAACTTTGCAACAAAACCATCAATTCCATCATCCAAATCACTGACGTATAGTGTAAAAAGAATCGGTCCCAACACCAACCCCTGTGGAAAACCAATAGTCACCAGCAGCCAACCAGAAAAAGCTCCCTCTGTTTCCACTCTTTTTCTCCTGTGCCAATCAGCCACTGCTTTCTCCCTGCTAGAACATTTCCCATAATACCATGGGCTCATAGCTTGTTAAGCAGCCTCATGTGTGACACCTTGTCAAAGGCCTTCTGAAAATCCAAGTACACAACATCAGCCGATTCTCCTTTGTCTACCCTGCTTGTTATTTCCTCAAAGAATTCCAATAGATTTGTCAGGCAAGATTTTCCCTTGAGGAAACCATGCCTACTAAGGCCTTGTGCCTCAAAGTACCCTGAAACCACATCCTTAACATCAGTTGACTCCAACATTTTCCCAACCACTGAGGGCAGACTAACCAGCCTACAAGTCCCCTTCTTTTGTCTCACTCCATTCTTGAAGAGTGGAGTGACACTGTGGAGTGGAGTGGAAACAGAAGAGAACAGTTACTTAACACAACAAGGTAACAAAGCAACTGAGGGCTAGGAGCAACAGGTTGAGGATGGTAGGTCCAAATGGAAGAACAAGGTTTGTGGATGAGTGCTGGGTTTAAATAGGCTGCAGGAGATGAGTTGTAAGCAAGTGGGACATGGCTCCTGTTAGCTGGGCGGAGCCTGCACGTGCAGGCCTGGCGTTCTTAGCAACACCAACCTCTTCCTAGAACTCAAGCCATTTTCATAAATGTTTTCATTCTTTCCAGCTTAATTATCTTTTCTACAACAGGGTGACCAAAAGTGTACACAATACTGTAGGTGTGACCTCACAAATGCCCTGTACAACTGCAATACATGGGGATCCCAGTGATGGTTTTTCTAGAGGTAACTGTGAAGAGGTAGAGGCAGCACAGAATGTTGGAGAACAGCAAGGAAGAAGAAAAAGAGCTTATGCCCATCGACTTTATCTCCCAAGAGGCGATACAAGCTATACCCCCACTCCCATCCCCATCTCCCAGGAGCACTGCCCTTCCAGAAGCTAAGGTTTTCAATAGTGAAAGAAATGGTTGTGCTCTCGTACCTCATTGCACCCATCCCTGGACTGCCCCAGCAGCAAAGGCCAAGTTCACTGTTATCCTGAGCACCTAACCTTTGGATCGTTCCAGTTGGCAGAAATAGATCTACCCCTAAAACAGTCTGAGTTTCACAGGATCATTGTTTCATACAGCACAGAAATGGAACCATCGCGTCCTTGTTCCTAGCTGCCCACACTAGGTCCTTATCCTCTGCTTTGCCTTCTGGTGTCTGTCTAATTGCCTTTTCAATGTGTTGATTGTATTACCATGGCCCAGTGGCACAACTAGTACAACTACTGTTTCACAGAACCCGTGACCAGATTGTATCCTGACCTCTGTGCTGTGTGTGTAGAGTTTGCATGTCCTCTCTGTGGCTTCATGAGTTTCCTCCAGTTACTTCGGTTTCCTCTCACATCCCAAAATTGGGCAGGTTGGTAGGTTATCTGCCTGTTCCTATGCTGCACTGTGATCTGCTCCGTATGGATATCAGTCCTTGTAAAGGCTCTCCTGTTGTGGTCCTTTAGAGCAGAAGAAATCCGTGAACATGTCCTCCAAGGAGCTGGATGATGGGTCCGGAGAGCTCCTCATCTCCAGCCTTGCCTTGCCTGCTCTTCAGCAATAGGATTCTCACCCAATAAAAACTGAGACTTTAGCTTCCGTCTGTATCCCACACACTGTCTAGTACTGAGCTGGTGATTTGAGGTTGCACTTGTTAGAGACTGTGAGACACGGGGCATCCTTGAGGAGATATGAGAGTCAGCACAAATGAGAACTGGTCTCCAAACTAAAACAGAGGTAACTGCATGAATACACATCTTTGACAGGCATAGTACCATCTATCAGCGCAGTGGTAAAAGAAAGCTGTTTGGATGTGGATTCCCAACAAAGGGATGTGAATCAACACACACAAAATGTGAAAGGAACTTAGCAGGCCAGGCAGCATCTATGGAAAATGTAAACACTGGACGTTTCAGGCTGAGACCCTTCAGCAGGACTAGACCTTCTTTCTTCTTTTTCTTTCCGGCCCTGATGAAGGGTCTCGGCCCAAAATGTCGACTGTTCACTCTTTTCCATAGATGCTACTTGACCTGTCAGTTCCTCCAGCACTTTGTGAGTGTTGCTTTGGATTTCCAGCATCTACAGATTTTCTTGGGAAAGGGATGTGAATATACAGATGTGCTATTGTCACTTGAAAAGCACACGCATTGTGAACACATAATTCTATGGTGCTGCGTGTTCACACTCAAAATGTTGAAACTGTTTTCTTTGTGCTATGTGTATAAAACCTTAACAACACACACAAAATGCTGGTAGAACACAGCAGGCTAGGCAGCAACTATAGGGAGAAGCGCTGTCAGGACGAAGGGTCTCGGCCCGAAACGTCGACAGCGCTTCTCCCTATAGATGCTGCCTGGCCTGCTGTGTTCCACTAGCATTTTGTGTGTGTTGTTTGAATTTCCAGCATCTGCAGATTTCCTCGTGTTTGCTGTATAAAACCTTGATGTATTTTGTGTTCAATGAGATTCAGAGATGAGTGACATGGTAGTATAGAGGTTAGCGTAATGCCAGTGATCTAGGCTCAATTCTGTTTGATGTTTGTATGTTGTCCCCACGACTGCATGGGTTTACTCCGGGTACTCTGGTTTCCTTCCGTGTTCCAAAAACGAAGATTAAATGGTTACGTGGGTGTATCAGGGGAGTTGTCTTGTTAGGCTTGAAGGGCCTGTTACTCTGCTGTATCTCAAAATAAAATTTTAAAAATGCCTAATTGTTGTGCTTAATATAGAGACATTTTACATCTAGAGCATGTGGGTTTTGTGTACCATTACATCACCCATGACTTCAACAGTCTGTGGAGTGTGTACTTTTGAGTGTAACATAACATTATTAGATCCATTCAAGCAACAACCACAGGATTATGTCCAATGTTCTCTCCGAGGTGTGCACGTACACATTTTTTGCTACTACTGCACAAAGGAATTTAAACTGCGCACAAAAGATTGGCACCCTCTACCTTGTTGTTGTTTTTATTGAACAAATTATTCATTCACTATGTCAAATTCCAAAGAAGCAAAGGGTGTGAAGCACAAAGGAAGTGTTTGTTCATTTAAAGCGGAATGGCTTACCATAAGACCACAAGACATAGGAGCAGAATTAGGCCATTTGGCCCATCGAGTCTGCTCCACCATTCAATCATGGCTGATCCTTTTTTCCAATCCTCAGCCCCACTGAATAGCTCTAGGTTCACTTCCACGTAAAAATTCAGTGCGCACATGTTGCAGTCACTGGGCAAGCGCAGTATGGTGGGGGAGGGGAGGAAGAAGTATGAGGTGATGGGTAATAGGTGAAGCCGGTGGGGGGGGGGGGGGGGGTGAAGTAAAGAGCTGGGAAATTGGTGAAAGAGATAAAGGACTGGAGAAGGGGGAATCTGACAGAGGGTAGAAGACCCTAGAAGAAAGGGAAAGGAGAGGAGCACCAGAGGGAGGCGATAGACAGGTAAGGAGGTAAGGTGAAATAGGGAAATGGGAATGAGGAATGGTGAAGGAGAGGGGGGCAATTACTGGAAGTTCAAGAAATCAATGTTCATGCCATCAGGTTGGAGGCTACCCAAACGGAATATAAGGTGTTGCTCCTTCAACCTGAGAGTGGCTTCATCATGGCAGCAGAGGAGGCCAGGGACTGACATGTTGGAATGGGAAGTAGAATTGAAATGTGTGGTCACTGGGAGGTCCCGCTTTTTCTAGCGGACAGAGTGTAGGTGCTTGGTGAAGTGGTCTCCCAATCTACATCGGGTCTCATCAATATATAGGAAGCCACACCGGGAGCAGCGGATACTGTAGATGACCGCAACAGACTCACAGGTGAAGTGTTGCTTCGACTGGAAGGACTGTATGGGCCCTCATTGGTAGTGAGAGAGGTGGTGTAGGGGCAGGTGTGGCATATGTTCCACTTAATGTATATATGTATACTTGCTCATGCACCTTAGAACATTTGCTGATAAGAGTGTGTTTGTGTGTGCACACGTACAGAAGACTCACAGAATATATATTCCTCTGCTCGAAGTTTGTGCTGTTGCATTTTCTCCTTCCCTACCATTTTATTCTCTATTGGAATTAATATGGAAGCACCTGATGGGCAGGTTATACCCACCAATGCCTGTGAGAATGGCAGCAACCGAGGCTCTGAACCATGATGACATAAGATAGCCAATCACACTCATCACCACCATCTACAATCTGAGCTGCCCTCACTCAGAGTTGTGCCATAAGTTAAAAGAAATAACAATAACTTATTGATAGAGCACTTTTCCTACAAACGATCTAGTTCAAAGTGCTTTACAATGGGATAAAGAGCAAACATGAAAATAAAAGACATTAAGTTATTAGTTAAAGGCATAGTTAAATAAATAAGCTTTGAACATTTAAAAGTTTCAACTGAGTCTGCATCCCTTATAGTTTTAGGTATTGAGTTCCACGGTTTAGGAGCATCATTCAAAAAAGCTGACCTGCCTATTATTTTTTGAGGGAGATTGTGTAAATTTAAGAGACAAGCTAAAGAAGATTTGAAAGGTTGAGGAGGGTTATAAGATAAAAGTGATTCTGTGATGTACTCTGGTCCCAGACCATTGAGAGCTTTAAAAACAAGTAAGGGAACTTTAGAAGCACTTCTAAAAGATAAAGAATGGCATTGCAGAGTAGCTTGGATGGGAGTGATATGCTCCCTGATTTTACTTAAATGTCTAGCAGCAACATTCTGAATGAGATAAGGTTTGTCAATAGACTGCTTTGGAAGGCCAATAAAAATATTGCAGTAGTGTATTCGATATAAAGGCATGAATTAGTCTTTCAGCAATATTACGTGACAGGAGAGAGAGGGAGAGGGGATGTTATATGCTAATTAAATCTGTATTCCAGGTCAAAGTGTTAGAAACGTGGGCATCTCTGTTTTTGATATGAGATTTACATTCCCACATTCTAGAAAATGGTTGATTATTTGTGGTGGGATTTAAAATTGTCATTCAAATTGTCAACCCAACTCATCCATGCTGACAATAATGCCAATCTAAATTAGTCCCTTTGCCCATGTTTGGCCCATATCCCTCTAAATCTTTCTTACCCTTTCAGTACCTGTGCAGACTTCTGTCTTCATCTCCTTTCACCACTCTCATTCCTGATGCAGGGTCCTGACCTGAAGTGTCGGCAATCCCTCTCCTCCCCACAGATGCAACTCAGCGCGCTGATTTCTTCCAGCAGATTGTTTGTTGCTCCAGATTTCAGAATCTCTTATGTCTCTAAGTTGCAAGTGTTGCTTTTCTTAACAAGAATTAGTGTTTAGAGCTCTTTTGGAAAACCTGTTTTTGATGTAATTATTGTTGCTTTGTCTTGTAAAATGCAAGCAAGCAGCCAAGATTGAGGTCATTCCTGTCTCTGAGAATGAAACTGTGGAACGTGCTTGAGGTTCAGCATTGGCCTCATAGAATACCAATAAGGCTTATCTGCCTGCAGAAGGACGTAGATTGCCATCAGACTAGCTGAAGTGAATCCTAGGATTCTGAGGCAAGTATAGGGGAAATAACAGGGGAATTGCCCTTAATATTCCAATGCTTTAGGATAGGAATTATGTTAAAGAACTGGAGAATGATAGCTGTTACTCCTTTCCTTATTCAGATCGAATTTGGATTGCTGGATTAGATGCACAAGGATTTTAGTGGAATCCGTAAGAATGGAACTAAGTACGTTTGGTTTACTCTGCATATGGTAATAGTCACCTACAACATGGCAATTTTGACAGAAACTTGGCTCAGAAAGGAGAAGATTGGGCAATTAATTCCTGGATAGAAAGTGTTTCAGGAGGAAATAATGGAGAAGGTAGGCAGGCTCGAGTAAAGATAATAATAAAGGTAACAGAAGGAATAACACAGAGGTGTAAAACACACCTAATTAGAAATGAGAAACACTGTATTCTACAGGTCACCAACAAGTGGGGGAAATATGAAGACAGAAGTGCATAATACAGGGGTATTTATAATGGAGGGTCTTGAATTATCGTGATGTAAACTCCAATAGTAATTTTAATGGCAGAGTGTGTAAAGAGTTTCTGAAATGTCCAGATGATTTTCTAGAGCAGTATATTACTGGTTCTGGAAAGGGAAGGTGGCCTTCCAATACGGGGCATGTGAATAGTAAAAAAGATAGTACCTGGAGGAATGGGGTCCATCAAAAACAGATGCCAACAGCAGTGCTGAAGTATTAACAGAATATCTGGCAGTTGCCTTCACCAGGGATGAGTGTTTCCAAAGAAAACAAATTGGAGATGCATCCTAGGATTCTGAGGCAAGTATAGGGTAAATTGCAGGGCAATTGCCCTTAATATTCCAATGCTTTAGGATAGGAATGATGTT
Source organism: Hemitrygon akajei (assembly GCF_048418815.1). Lineage (NCBI taxonomy): Eukaryota > Metazoa > Chordata > Chondrichthyes > Myliobatiformes > Dasyatidae > Hemitrygon > Hemitrygon akajei. Next base: position 90,103,991 of record NC_133128.1, read on the forward strand.
AAAGAACTGGAGAATGATAGATGTTACTCCTTTCCTTAAAAAAAGATAAACCCAACAACTGCAAGCTAGTCAGTTTGACCTCAGTGTTGGGAAATCTTTCAGCAGTTGGCATCATAGCTGGTGCAGACATTGTGGGCCAAAGGCCTTTTCCTGTGTTGTCCTGTTCTATGTTAAAAAATTGATCGGGGCCGGAATTAATAGGGACTTGAGGAGAAGCGAATGAATAAAGGCAAACCAGCATGGATAAGTTAAAGCCAAATTGAGTTTAACCAATTTGGGCACTTTTGAATGAGATGACAAAGTTGATGACAGTGATGCAATTAATGCCACATACATTGACCTCCAGAAGCATTTGAGAGGATGTTTCATAACAACTTAACAGTTGAAACACAAGCCCATTAGATATTGTTAACATGTTACAGACAATAGAAGATTGTTGTGAATGGTTGCCTTTTTCAAACAGGAGGAAGAATATTAGTCTTCCCCAAGGTTGTTGTAGTTTCTTTTCATACTGTCAGGACATCCCAAAAGTGCTGTACAAGCAAATATGTAGAATTCAGTCATACTATTGGAAGCAGTGAACCACTTGGCACAGAGCAATTCCAACGATGTGCTAACCCGCAGGTCACTATTTTTGTGCAAACTCTTCAGGTCCTCCTGAAGAATGTCAGAGGACAACTTCTGCCTTATCAGAGTGTAGATGCATGGTCTCAACTCCATGAGGAAAATGTTTCTGTAGATTACCACGGTACGGTTGGACAGACAGCAGAAAACTGACTCCTACACCAGGCTCGGTGGCTGTATCACTTTAGCTAGTTAAAATGTAGACACTTAGATCTGACATTTTTGCAAACTTTTTGCCATAGGCTACATCTGCAGAAGAGGGCACAATGTCGAAATGAAGGGTTCATATTGTATGTGCATATATGATAAATAATTACCTGATGATATTTGGAATTTAAATACAAGGGAAATAGAAATTGATGGTAATACTCATCATCAGACAGCTTCTGTGGAGAGAGAAAAGTTGTAAAAATTTCCAAGTAGTGACCTTTCATCAGAGTTGGGAAAGATTTTTCAAGGGAATAGCAGTGAGGACAATGGGATTCTCCTCTTGCGGGATGTGGGAAGACAGGGAAACCTCCAGTGTCCTCAACAACTACAACTGCAGTAATTGCATCTAGCTGCAGCGCCATACAGACCACATTACGGGAATGGAGCTGGAGGTGGATGAACTATGGATCATTCAGGAGGCTGTGGGGTTGACTGACAAGAAATACAGACAGGTAGTTACACCTAAGCGCAGGACACAGGTGGCTGTTAGGAGAGGGAAAGGGCATGAGCACCACTTCAGGGTTTCCCTGTGGCATTCCTCTCAATAACAAGTAACCACTTTGGATATTGTTGTGGAGGGTGACCTAGCAGAGGAAAGCTGTAGCAATCAGGTCTCAGCCATTGAGTCTGGCTCTGTGGTTCAGAGAGGAAGGGGTCAAAGAGGAGAGCAGTGCTTTAAGGAACTAAATAATGAGGAAAACGGAGAAATGTGGACATGACATGTACTCCTTGATGGTATGTTGCTTCCCAAGTGCCAGGGTCAGGGGTATCTCAGCATTCTTGAAGGGGAGGATGAGCAACCACGGGTCGTGCTACATACTGGTATGCGGAAAGGAGATTAGCTCCTGAAGAGAGAATATAGGGCGCTAGGTAGGAAGCTGAAAAGCAGGACCTCCAGGATGGTCATCTCTGAATTGTTGTCTGGGCCACACTCCAGTGGGGGTAAGAATAGGAAGATTAAATAGATGAATGTGTAGCTGAAGAATTGGAGTAGGGGACTGAGTTTTGGATTTCTGGCTCATTTGGATCTCCTCTGGGGAATGTACAAACTGTAACAGGACGGGTTACACTTAAAAACCAATATCCTTTGGGCAGGTTTGCTAGAGCTGTTGGAGAGAGTTTGAACTAATTTGGCAGGGTGATAGGGCTGAGGATGGTGCACTTGTTATACAAGTAGATGCTGTGTGTAGTGAGACTATGAGGATGGACAGGCAGATGACAGGGCAAGATTGCAGTCAGTGGAATGAGTTGGCGTGTAACATGGGGGTATAATCAAAAAAAGGCAATGAATACAGGACTCAAGGTGTTATATCTGAATGCATGCAGTATACAGAATAAGGTAGATGATCTTGTGCAATTAGACATTGTCAGGTATAATGTTGTGGGCATCACTGGGTTGAGAGTTTAACATCTAAGGGATACAGATTGTATCAAAAAGATAGGCAGGTAGGCAGAGGGGATGGGATGTCTCTGTTGTAAAAAAATCAAATCCTTAAAAACAGGTGACATAGGATTGGAAGATGTACAGTAGAATCCTTGTGGGTAGAGTTAATAAACTGCAAGGATAAACGGAGCCTGATGAAAGTTATATATAGGCCTCTGAACAGTAGCCAGGGTGTGGAGTACAAATTACAATGGGAGTTGGAAAATGTATGTCAAAAGAGCAATGTTACAATAATCATCGGGGTCTTTAATATGCAGGTAGATTGGGAAAATCAAGTTGATGCTGGATCCCAAGAGAAGGAAGTTGTTGAATGCCAATGAGATGGCTTTTTAGAGCAGCTCGTGGTTGAGCCCACTACTGTAAAGGCAATTCTGGACTGGGTGTTGTGTATGAATCAAAATTTTATTAGGGAGCTTAAGTTACCTTAGAAGGCAGTGATTATAATATGATAAAATTCATCCTGCAGTTTGAGAGTATCTGAAATCAGATATTACAGTGGAGTAAAGGGAATTACAGAGACATGAGAGAGGAGTTGCCAAAGTTGGTTGGAAGGAGACACTAACAGAGATGATGGCAGAACAACAATGGCTGAAGTTTCTGGGTGCAGGATAGATACATCCTTAAGAACATGTATTCTAAAGGCAGGATCATGCAACTGTGGCTGACAAGGGAAGTCAAGGACAAAATAAAAACAAGAGAAGGCATATGGATGTTCAGAAGGCCCTTGACAAGGTGCTACACACATGGCTGGTAAGGCAAGATAAGAGGCCACGGTATTACAGGAAAGATATTAGCATGGATAGAAGATTACTTGATTAGCAGGAGGCAAAGAGTGGGAATGAAGGGGGCCATTTCTGGTTGGCATCCAGAGACTAGTGGTGTTCAGTATTGGTACCGCAGCATAAAAGCCAGGACCAACAGGCTCCAGGACAGCTTCTTCCATCAGGCCATCAGACTGATTAACTCATGCTGATTTGAGTAATGTTACATTGCCTGTTCTATTTATTATAAATTACTATGATTGCACATTTAGATAGAGACATAAAGATTCTTACTCCTCATGTATGTGAAGGGTGTAAGAAATAAAGTCAATTCAATTTTTTTCATGTTCTATTGTCAATGATTTGTACGATGGAATTAATGGCTTTGTAGCCAAGTTTGTGGAGGGGCAGGTAGTGTTGAGGAAGCAGGGAGTCTGCAGGACAGACAGATTAGGAGAATGGGCAAAGAGGTGGCAGATTTAATATAGTGTCTGGAGATGTAGCAGGAACAAAGGGTTAGAGTATTTGCTAAAACGGGAGAAAATTCAGAAATCAGAGGTGCAAAGGGACTTGGGAGTCTTTGTGCGGGATTCCCTTAAGGTTAACTTGCAGGTTGAATCAGTCTTTCCATCGTGGCTGATTTATTATCCCTCTCGACCCTATTCTCCTGCCTTCTCCCTATTACCTTTGCCACCTTTACTAATCAAGAACCTCCACTTTAGATTTACCAATGACTTGGCCTCCACAGATTAACCACCCTCTAGCAGGAGATATCCCTCTTCATCTCTGTTCTAAAGACACATCCTACTATTCAGAGGCTGTGCCCTCTGGTCACTGTCTTTCCCCTAGTAGGATGACCCTCCCAACAGAATCCAAACTGGTTACTTATTATTAAGCAGAACAGTCTCTGAAGTACTCTGCACATTCCCTGTCTCCTGACCGTTACCTAGCTATCTGCCTCCTGGAACTTAGGGGTGACGACCTCCACTACAGCTCCCATCACTACATCATTTTCCCTTATGAGCCATAGGTCATCCAGCTGCAGCTCTAGCTCCCTAACATGGTTCATAAGGAGCTGCAGTTATTAGTCCTGATTGAGAACTTCACTTCAGTATTCACTAATGAGAGGGACCTTGACGATTATGAGGACAACACTGAACAGATTAATATACTGAAAAACGTCAAGGTTAAGAAAGAGTGTGTTGGAACATTTGAAAAACATTAGGATAGGTAAGACTCAGGGGCTGGATGGGATATACCCCAGATTACTACTTAAAACGAGGAAAGAGATTGCTGCACCTTTGGCAATGATCTTTGCTTCCTCAGGATTTAAGAAGCATTGATTGGGAACACCTTTTCTCTGGCAAATCCAGACATGTGGAGAGTTTTAAAGATCACCTGCACAGTGTACAGGAAAGATATGTTCCTGTTAGAAGGAAGGGCAGGGATAGAAAGATAAGAGAACCTTGGATGTCCAGAGAGGTGATGAATTTAGTCAGGAAGAAAAAGGAAAGTATTTAAAACTTCAGAAGTTAGGACCAAATGAAACACAAGTATAAAGAAGCCAGAAAAGAACCAAAGAAAGAATTAGTAAAGCCAGGAGGGTCCATGAAAATTCTTTGGCAAGAAGGATTAAGATGAATCCCAAGGCATCCTATACATACATCAAGAGCAAGAAGATAACTAGGGAGAGGGTGGGACCACTCAAGGATAAGGGGGAGGGAACATCTGCTTGGAGGTAGAGAATGTGAGTGAGGTACTTAATGAGTACTTTGCTTCAGTATTTACCAAGGATACAAAGGACTTGGAGATCAGTGCTGAGCGTATAAATCCATTAAGGCATATAGAGATCAAGGAGGCAGTGTTGGCCCTCCTAATGAGTATTAAGGTGGATAAGTCTCCAAAGTCAGATGGGAATTACCCCAGGTTATTGAAAGAGGCAAGAGACGAGATTGCTGGCCCTTTGACCAATACCTTCATATCCCCTCTCCACTGGCAAGTGGCTAATGTTGGCTATTTAAGAAGGGAACAAGGGAGAATCCTGGAACTATAGATCTGTGAGTCTCACATTGGTTGTAGGGAAATTCTTTGGGATAGGATATATGAGCATTTGGAAACCCATGGCCTATTTAGGGAGAGCCAGAATGGCTTTGTTTTTTGACGAGAGATTGATAAGGGCAGGGCAGTGGATGTTGTCTGCATGGATTTTAGCAAAGCACTTAAAAATGTCCCTCATGGGAGGCTAACCCAGAAGATTAAGATGCATGGAATCTGTGGCGTATTGACTGTTTGGATTCAGAACTGACTTGCACACAGAAGACATAGGTTGAAGGAACTTGTTCGGGTTGCAAGTCTGCAATTAGTGGAGTACTGCAGGGATCTGTGCTGGGACCTCTGCTGTTTGTCATGTATATAAATGATCTGGATGAAAATGTAGATGGGTGGGTTAGTAAATTTGCAGATGATACCAAGATTGGTGGAGTTGTGGATAGTGTAGAAGACTGGCCAAGAATACAGTACGACATAGATCAGTTGCAGGTATGGGCAGAGAAATGGCAGAGTTTAACCCAGATAAATAAGAGACGTTGGACTAAGGTAGGCAAATGCAAGGAGACAGTCACTGTTAAGGGCAAGATCTCAACAGTGTTGCTGAGCAGAGATCTTGGAATCCAAATTCATAGCTCCTTGAAAGTGGCTACATGGATCGATAGGGTGGTTGAGAAGGCTTATGGAATGCTTGCTTTGATTAGTTGAGGCATTGAGTTCAAAAGTCAAGAGGTTATGTTGCAACTTTATCATACTCTAGTTAGGCCACATCTGGAGTATCTAGAGTATTGCATACAGTTCTGGTCGCCCCACTTAGGAAGGATGTTGAGGCATTGCAGCAGGTGCAGAAGAGGTTAACCAGGATTCTGCCTGGTTTAGAGGACGTGCTATCATGAGAGGCTGGATAAACTTGGGCCATTTTCTCTGGCGAGTTGGAGACTGAGGGGAAAGCTGATATAGATTTACAAGTTTATGAGAGGCACAGACAGAGAGTACGTTCCCCAGGGTAGAAATGTATAATACCAGAGGTTATTCGTTGAAGGTGAGGGAGGGTTGTATTAAAAGGATGTGAAGGGTAAGTTTTTTCTGAGAGTGGTGGATCCTTGGAATGCACTGCCTGATATGGGTGATAAAGGCAAATAAATTGGAGGCTTTTAAGAGATGTTTGGATAGGCACATGGAAATACTGTAGGAAAATGGAGGGATATGGACACTGTGTAGGTTGGAGCGATTAGCATTTGGGTGTTTTTGATCTGCGTTTTAGCTGGTGCGGCACAACATTGTGGGCTACATGTCCTGTTCTATGTTCTAACAGCCGTGGAAGTTAATAGGGTGGTTAATTCAGAAGGTGTGTGGTGTATTCTTTATTAGTTGTGATTTGAGTTCAAGAGACATGAGGTAATACTGCAGCTCTGTAAACCTCTGAAAGGATGTGGAAGCTTTAGAAAGAGTGCTTAGATTTACCAGGATGCTGCTTGGATTAGAAAGCATGTCTTACGAGGAAAATTTGAGCGAACTAAGGCTTTTCTCTGTGGTGAGGAGGATGAAAGGTAACTTTATAGAGGTATAGAAGATGATTAACAGCCACAGATCGAGTGGACGGTCAGAAACTTTTTAATAAGGCAGACACATCGAAGGCACAGGATTTTTACACTTAGTGTGGTAGGTGCATGGAATGCACTGCCATGAGCAGTGGTAGGGACATGCAAGAGGTTCTTGGATTGGTACATGGATAAACTAAAACTGAAGGACTATTTAGGAGGGAAGGGTTAGATTGATCTTGGCATAGATTAAAAGGGCAACACAACATCATGGGCCAAAGAGCTTGTGTTTCATGTTCCAAGTGTTAAAGGGAAAATGGAGTCAAAATAAGACAGCATATGCCCATAGGAGGTGTGATGGGAATAATAAAATCCTTTTGTGAAACTGTAGAACTTGATGTTGAGTCTGTTTCATGCATGTAAAGATGAAATGTCTTGAAGTTTATTCAACTTTACTGGAACTGCAGAAGGCAGAGGACAGAATGAGGGGCTTGGACAATCTTCAGCATGGAAATCCCGAAAAGCCTTGAGCAAATAAAAACATGGACACACTGTAGATGATCTACCGTTTACTTTTTTAGCCAATGCTTAAGAAATAAACAGACATCAATAATAGTGCAAGTTGCAGCTTATAATCTGATAACAAATTTTACACTTGAAAGAACACCGGACACCAAATTGCTGTAAATTAATGAACTTCAATGCTCTATTTTTTTTGGCAAAATTCATATAAAGGATTAGGGATTACAAATATCAGACATCACACACTTGATATTTACCTTAGCATGTGAATTATGATGGAATTAACACTGCACAGTAGTAAAATAAGTACTAATAGAATAAGGTTAAATTTTAATATTTTCATTCGGTCATCAAAATGGCAACACCAATTACCACTGGAATAAAAACGGAGACTGGGGATGGAGGAACATGCACACACATAAAGTGACTGTGTAACCAAGAGCAAACCTTTCATTCAATTAGTCATTTGAATATACTAAAAGCACTGTGTTAAAGGATCCGGTGTTAAATAAAGTAGTTGTGGGGGGAGGGGGGGGACCTATTGGCTGCGTTAGTTTCAGAACTACATATTCAGCTACTCCATCAGCCTCCCTATCCATGGCTTGTTGAACAGCAGAGGGAAAAGCTGGTATACCCCAGCAAGTAACAGGTCACATTAGTGGGAAATCTTGGGCAGTGCCTTGTGAATTGTATACAAGTATTTAAATCTGCAATGACTATTCCTACTGCAGGTTATTAATGCAATATGCTGGGAATGCTACCAGCTTACAAAGCTGCATGCATACAATCAATGGTGTACTCTGGGAGGATAAGCTGGAAAAAATGACAGTGACATTGAAACGCACTGGTGTAAGGTGAAATCAAAGCAGATGTGACAAATACTGGCAATACCATGTAAGGAGCAGATAAAATTTGAAAACAAATTCAAAAGTTGGAATGATTATTAATCCTACAGGGAGAAAAGTGCTTCAGGACTTTCACTTGAAAAACACAGATTACTATCACAGAATGATTAAGGTGATTATGTGCATTATGTTAATAATTCTTCCAACAGCCATATTTCTGCAACTAAAGGCAGAAATTGGGTCAAGTTTCAAGATGTGTCTCACTGTGCAGCTAGTAAATAATCCTGCAACCCTCGCACTGAGTCCTGTTCCTGTATAATGGTCTGGTCCTTCCCATCCTAATCAGAAGCAACCTTGGATTTTCAATTCATAACCCAATATGCAGGCCGACATGATCTCCCTGCTGTCTTGTACAGTTCCTGCAGAAGATCAGCCTGTGAGAATTTAGTTCTTATAAGCTTATATCATACAAAATAGCAATATCCAGTGGCAAATTTTGTTTCTCTCAAAGACTAATTTGATTTACTTGCAGGATGTTAGTTAAAATGGATGTGTGGATCCATGTTAAATGGATTTTGCTGCTTTTGAACAAGTCTTTGCGTTGTCACATCCCGTTCATCACCAACAGGAGGACTGTATGGTTGTTCCTTGTGAAACTGGAGTATTGTGACTGTAGAGGGTGTGATTTCTGGAAAGAACTTGCTCAACTTTCCAATATCACAGTGCCCAGGTCACGCTATGCTGAACTCAGAGAGTAGTCTTAAAATTTTTTAATGTAATAAAGTACATCTTCTGCAGTTTTTGAATGTGTTGTAGCAAAATGTTTAACTGGGGAGGATTATGGAGTGATCAATGAGATTCTATATCAGCAAACAGACAAAAAAAAAATCTGTTCTATGTTCTAATAGACACACAAGATGATCGAAAAACCAAGAGCTATGTAGGTGGGAAGGGTTAGATTGATCTTAGAGTAGGTTAAAATGTTGGCACAACTCTGTGTTCTATATTTTATGTTCCAACAAACTGAGAGAAACCAAAGGGACAATCTTTGCAAGATTCCACATTGTAAACAGGGAGTACTGTGAACTGGACTTCCGGTACTGGGATCTTTCAAAACTGGTGTGCAGAGGGCAATTCTGAAACCTTGGTTCTAGAAAGGCTGCCCATGGTTCATCAGATTAGTCAGTGAACTTCTATTAGCAGCTGAACACCACATTAATAATTAGGCCAGAATAGTCATACTTGGATAGATATTGGCAATGTTTAGTGCAAATTACACTGCACAATGTTAACAAAACTAGCTCCCTCATGAGCACAAACCTCATATTTGTAATTGACATTTGCCTTCACTGTTAAAGCACCAGGTAGTGAAGGCCAGGAACCATTTTCAAGGTGAATCTTTCCTCACCAAACAATCTTTTGGAAATACTTTCTCCTTCAATTCTTCAACTGTCAGATTATTCTGTGGCTAGATACTGATAAATAGTGATATCAGTCTTTAAGAGTGTTGCAGGTGATAAAAGCTGGTGGGAGCTTTAAGGTCAATCTAAACAAAGAGCTTAATTTAAAGACTTTTTGAAGCATAATTTCTAAAGCTTCTTTGACACTGCAGATCTTCACATCATCTCACAGTAAGCTACAGTCAGAACCCAAAATCCAACCAGTGAAGTGCTACCATTTGTAAGTTAAATTTTGACTGCAACCTCAAAGTTAACATTTCAATGTCCAGAACTGAAAGAACTGATGTCAGAACTGAGACAGCAAGTGTAAAAATCCTGCAAGATTGGTCTTTAAAAAGAACAACTTTAAAAATAAAATTTAGTTGGAAGAACTCAATACTTTTGGGAAATTACATTATTCATCCTTTAACTGTTCACACAGTAGAGCGGGAAATTTGTTTATTTAGAGATACCGTGCAGGACAGGCCTTCAGCCCACTGAGCTGCACAGTCCGCCAATCCACTGATTTAACCTTAGCCTAATTACAGGATAATTTACCATGACCAATTAACCTATCAACCAGTACGTATTTGGACTGTAGGAAGAAACCCACTCTCACATGGAAGAACATACAAACTTTCTTACTGAAGACACTGAATTGAACTCCAATGCCCCCAGGTATAATAGCGTCGCATTAACCACTGCACTACCATGGCACTCTATCCTTTATAATTGCTCTGATTCTGTGGCTATGAGGTTGCAGAATTCCTGCTTCAATTTGCCTTGACAGAGTAGGCACAGCTTTGAGGAAAGCCAGCACATTTTGTTTATAATTGTTTAATTTGGTGATATATAGATATTATATCTATATATTATATACAATTTATATATATATATATATATACATAGTTTTGCCCTCATGTCAAAATTCTTTCTGTGTTTACAAGAAACTTTACTACCTGCCAAGCCAATCACCATAAAGAACACCAGCCTTCCAGTTATTTCTGTTAAGCAACCTGTACAGTTGGTGATACTTGGCTAGTGCAAAGCTGACAACCCTTCACACACTGACATTCATTGCTCTTTGCATATGGACAAGGTTTTATGTACTTTCCAGCAGCCAGTCAAAGAGAGGAGTGTGGTTGCAGTGAGCTCCAGCTGGGTCTTGCTCTCTCATGCTACAATATTTCAGCACGGCCTGAAGTAGGTCACAGATCTTCCAGTCCCTCATTTCCACTCTTTTCACCACTGCAAGAAACTAGAAAAATAGCCACACACCATGCAGATGAGTAAAGGGGTACAATCAAAGCCACACAAAAATGCAGAAAGCTATTAGGGTATGGGCTTCTTGGGTACTCCACCACAACTTTCAGATCCTTGCCCAAGATGCACAACATCTTGATGAAGAAATATATTGCTGTTGCTTCACTAACACTTTTAAATCCTGGAACCAACAGCCCAAGTTTGCTGTGGGAGCACTGAAGTGGTTCAAGATGGTGGCTTGCCAGCAACTTCTAAAGGACAATTAGACTGTAAATACTGGCACTGCCAGCATATCTTGTACCCCGATAAATTAATATTAATAAAACATGCTGGTTAACCAGTTCTGTAATGTAACATTTGCATTAATTTGACAAGAGGTTAGACACCGGGATATAGTAGGAGAGAGGGAAGACAAGATACATAATAAACCAGGAGGAAGGACAACCATCAAGTTGAATCAACTTGTATAATCCTAATCCTACCTCAGTAATGGAACATCATTGATCCCCTCTTGCACTAGCATGGACTTGTCACTGCTTCTTTGTTCTTTAGTGTCTTGTTTTGCAGTTTTCTTTTATTCATTGTCTGGTATAAATTTTGTAAACGTTTTGTGCATTAACTAAACCCATATGCTTGTGATGCTGCTGCAAGTTAGTTTTTCATCACACCTGCACCTCACTGTAGTTGTACATATGACAATAAACTTGACTTGGTAGCATCGTGAGGAATTGTACAGGAAAACAGTAATGATCAGAAGGAACCAGTATGCATGGTGTGTTAGTGCAAGCTTGAGAAGCTACAGTCACCACATGGGTTGAATATAGTGGCATTATAATGGAGACCTTGTTTAAACATGGTCTGATGTAGGAGCTAAAGATTCTGTATTCAGGAGTGATATGGAACAAAACAAAAAAACAATGGTTAGTAGTTCTGAAGGAGATCATAGCTCCACAAAGGAACAAATTAGTATGGTTAAACTGGAATTTTCTTTTGATGTTTAGTGTAAATTGCTGAATAGCAAGAAAATAACAGAGCACCTAATCCATGGTAAATGTAATAAAAATTGCGTAGTGATAAAGGAAGAGTTCAATTACCCAATATAAATGTTAATTATATTAATTATGATTATATTTAAGTAACTATTTAAACAGGAAGGAGGATGAAGAAGAAGAATTATGTCCCTCTAATCTGATTGCCACATCAGAGAAAATAATCAACCCGTGTTTACTTTAATAAATTCCTTACTCATTTTAACTACTACAGTTTGATTACCTGAACACCTCAAAAGAAAGAAAATACAAATCTGTTTCATGTGATCCTTCCTGCTTAATCTACTGTTAAGCTCTGGTAATCTCTACCTATTTAAGGTTAATCTATCTTTAAGGTACAACATCCACAAAATTATAATGGTGCAGAAAGGGTCTGCCCAAGATTTTGAGTCTTTAGCTCCTCACTTTGGATTTCTAACCCCATTGGGATAAGGCACAACAATTCATTTACTTCCTGATTACTTCTCTAACTGTGCACTGGCTTTGAACGATTTCTGCAGTGGATTCCCTTTGCATGACATTTGTACTAGTCCCAATAGTGATGCTCTCATTCAGCGGCTGAAAAGAAACTCTTTACTCTTCCACTCAATAAAAAAAAATAACATATGGCTAATCTCACAATTTTTAGAATATTTATCAGTGAATAGAGATCTGTAATTCCAAGTCTGCTGTAACATTAGTCATACTTTGTTTTTTAATTAAGTGACTGATGGAGTAAAGAGTTTCTTTTGAGTCACTTGTATGGATCCATGGAAGGAATCTCTTGTCTCCTTCTGATTAGCAAAGGAATCCTCATCTGTGCTCTCAGTTTCTTACCTCCTAGCTACTAGCTAATTCACAGTACAATGTTGCCCCAATTCCATTTCTCATATCTTGCTGATCTAATAACCCTGATAAGCGTCCTCTGGAATTTTTTTATGGTAACTTCCATAAACACTTCCTTTTGCTACGTTGGTGGTTTTCTCAGAACATTCAAGCATGCTGGGATGATAAACCTACTGTTCACAACATTACATTGACATTCTTTGATTAACTAATACTAGTCCAGTGCCTCTCATAACAGATTCAAACAACATTCCAATAATGGGCAATATACTAAGTTGACAGTAATCTGGTTCCTCTCTCCCTCCATGATTAAATAATGGCTTACTCTTATACATGCCAATTAGATATTTGTGCCCTATAACTACACCTACTGTAATTCACTTAAGTTGTTAAGACAAATACTGATGCTCGATTTTAAGTGCTGATTTTCAACTTTTTCCACAACAAATTTCGTGACATATACAAGTGATAATAAACCAGATTCTGATTATTTCACAGATTTCTCCATTTATTTTGCTTTCATTTTACTGATGATATTTGACCTTCTTCCTTCAGTGTGAAAATGGATAAGCATACTCATCTATTTTCTTCATGTCCATTTTGCTTTTGCCCACAGCCATTTTTAAATAGTACCATATGCTGCTTTAGGACTATCTGTTAACATACATAGAACAATACAGCATGTGAACAGGCCCTTCATACTACGTTTGCATCAACTAGGATTCCAATCCAAACTGATCCCATTTACCTGTATATTATCCACATTTCCCCATTCTCTGTATGCTCATGTGTCTGTCTAAACATTGCTATTGTGCTTTCATAACCTCTCTGGCAGCATGTTCCAGACAACTACCACTTTCCATCTTGCCTTGTAAATCTCTTTTTAACCATCGCTCACCTCACCTTATGACCTCTCATATTTAATAGTTCTACCATGAGGAAAAAGACTATCTATACCCCTCAATTTTATATACTTCCATCAGGTTGGCCCCCAGTCTCCAACACTCCAGAGAAAACAATCCAAATCTCTTCTTAAAGCTAATGCATTCTAATCCCCAATGAAGCTCTTCCGCACTCTCTCCAAAGCTTCCACATCTTTTGTGTGATCCAGTGACTAGAAATGCACACAGTAATCCAAATGTGGCCTTTTATACAACTGCAAAATGTTACCTTCTATTTCAAAGGACACATGTTATGACAGAGATGTAACAGCTATTAATTCTGGAGTAACTGGATAGGAACTGATGACTTTAGTCAGAGCAGGATGAATAGCCATTAGATGCTTTGCTGGGGTGAAATTGAGTGGAGATCTGTTTCACTAACAACAACAAATTAAAATTAAAAAATAACAGTGCAGAGCAACTAAATGCCTTCTCAGTAATTTTTTGCACATACTTACATTCAATAGTTCATCTTCAAAAGATTCTTTGAAATAAACCAAATGTATTTGAAACTGTGAAGCTGCTATCCACTGCAACAACATTCGCAGCTGAGGATCAAGGTTACTGGGTTCCAGGTCCACGTTTAGAATCAGTAATGTCTCCTTTGCCAATATCAGACCTTCCAATGGGAAAAGAGTGATCATAGTGCAGATTTGTGTTATTCATTGAGAGACTAACATTATTACTATATAGAGAAACTGCTCTTTCAAGATAGAAAAAAAATGATAATACTACAAAACCCAAAAGAGAGGATAGGGTAGATCAGTTCAGCAGACTCAACAGAACTGCTGTATATTTCCAACTGTTTCCCATTATACTTTAGATTTATGATTCTCAAAGGCATTTTTACCTTCTGTTATAATGTTGAGCAGTGACAAGGCAGTTAACAACCTAGTAATTATCTCACTCGAAATCAAATGTCTACACTGGAAACATTCAGGTAAAATGCCTTCTAGAGGGTTGTGGATCTACAGAAGAGAAACATGGTGACATTTAAGTGCCAGGATGTGACAGTTAGTAACCTGCAGTGTTGACACTGATGGATTTTGCAGAGCCTATCAATACCCCCTCTCAAATTCTACCATTCACGTACATGTGGATTAAGTTACAGTCACAAATTAACATACCAACCTGAGTGTCTTTGGACATGGGAGGCAATGGGAACACCTGAAGGAAACCCAGTCATAGGGAGAAGGTGCAAACTCCACACAGACAGAATTGGGGGAAGGGGATTTCAGAAATAAATTCTAGATATGAGGCAGCAGGTCTAGGTCTAACCCCCCTGCCTCACCCTCCAGTTTTGGCACAGTATATATTTCTTTGCACACTTTGAAGATTGCAGTATTTCCTTCCTTAATGTTGAAGCAGAATGGTCCCTCTATTTCGCTGGTGGCAGCACAGCTGCAACTCCAATGAAAGAACTCAAACCACCGTCCCTTGACACTCAATGGCATTACATTTCCAAGTCCTCCAACATCATGAGGAAGGAGAGTTTATAGGTAACCAGAAACTGAACTGAGTTTTCACATAAAATCTCTAAGGCTGTGTCCACACTAGACCGGATAACTTTGAAAAAGCTGGATTCATGTAAGAACGATAGGCGTCCACACCAAGTATTTTTGAAAATACCTCTGTCCACATTAAAAAGGGTATTTGGGCAAATTTCCTCCTACTGGGCATGCACAGGACACATCTACAGAAAACAAGCAACATGTTTGGTGTCGAATCTCACTGTGAAAGTGCGTGTTTGTGCAGTTACAGACTAAAAATGCTTAAAAGGAAATTGCCAAATGACAGACAGTTGTTGGCTCTCGCATAGGAGGACTTAAAACTAAAAAAACAAATACTGAAGTGTATGGAGACAACTGACAGGGAGTTCACGGACAGTATGAACCAGCTGATGACGAATATTGAAAAACTGACTAACTCTGTTGCATTAATAAAGCACCTTGTTAAATGTATAAAACATGTCTGCATCAGTGTTATCTTGTATTTCCATACAATGTTACACATCTATTGTCAGAGAAGTACTTGCATACAAGCAAGGACAGAAAACAGGGCAAAGTGAGTATATTTATTTATTCAGTAAGTTATGGGTCAAAATATTTGGTGAGTACATTTTTAACTCCTCTGGCTTCAGTCTCGTTGTCTGTTCTGAAATTGTTAGGCTGTGTGGAGGGTTGCGTTCAAGAAAACAATGTAATGCCGTGCTGCCGCCACTATCTGTTCCGGCACGTCATGACAGCATTTCTAGAAATCTCCAGTTACCCTGTCCACACTGCTTTGCCCAAGTAGCATTATCAAATTTACATACTCTAGAGGGCGTTTCAGAAAAGCTCTGTTTTTAGGGGGAGGAAAACACTGCTTCAGTGTGGATGGAGGGTCAAAACGAAGAGAAAAAGCTTCGATTATGGATATATCCAGTCTAGAGTGGATGTAGCCTAAGATTACTTTACAGTCCTACCTCTCAGGAAATACTGCAGGAATTGCAGACAAGTTTGACTTTTATTGATGCCATGCTTCACAGAGTGGCAGGAAAAATAATTATTGTACATATTGGTGGACCATATGTTCCAGCATCAACTCTGATCTAAATCTTTGCTTAATATCTGATGCTGAACAGTATATGAACACTCAGGGATGCATTGGCAAAACAAAGGTGATATACAGAGCAACTATACACTGAAGTCTACACACTAAAGGGTCTCACACAAGACAAAATACAATGATCCATAGATAGTAACAAATCCTCTACAGAAAGTGAACTAGTACATAGCTAAGTGGCAACCAAAAGTTAACTGAGTATATGGACAAAGGGTCACCAAAAAGGATAAATGCCAAAAGTGACTGGTGCTGTATTAGCTGCATTAAAAATGTTCTATGAATCTTTAGATTTGGCTTGTGCTATGTGCTTTATTTACGTGAAATAAAATAATTAGCTACACCCAAAGACTCAGGTAGAATTAACAACCTTGGAATTAGTAGTTTACATGGAAGATCAGCCTATATTCATTATTTAAATCTGGGCTTCAGAACTTGAACAGGGCCTGTCAGATCTTCAGTTTATTGTTATCATCATCCCCAGTACTAAGTGGGTATTACTATTTAAAGATTTAAGTGTAAATTCATACTCTACCTTCAGAAACTTCTGGCACTTCCTCCTCTTTATCTTCACTATTATCGCTACAGTCATCAAAAAGAAATCATTAGGCCTTCCTTTAAAACTGATTTAACACAAACTAGTTATTGCTCACTTTAAAACACAAAAAATAAAACTAATTATAAAGTTAAGTGTAAAGATGTATGCACTACAATTAAATTCTGAATACTTCTCATGCCATTTCACTGTTGCCAGTTTTTTTTAATCTACAGAATGATAACCTTAAGACCCTAAGATATAGAGACAGAAGTAGGCCATTTGGCCCATCAAGTCTGCTCCACCATTCATTCATGGGCTGATCCAATTCTTAAAGTCATCCCTGCTACCCTGCCTTCTCCCCATACTCTTTGATGCCTTGGCTAATCAAGAACCTATCTACCTCTGCCTTAAATACGCCCACTGACTTGGCCTCCACAGCCGCTCGTGGCAGAAAATTCCACAGATTTACCACCCTCTGATTGAAGTAATTTCTCCACATCTCAGTTCTAAATGGACGTCCTTCAATCCTGAAGTCATGCTTTACTATCCTCGACTCCCCTAGCATAGGAAATAACTTTGCCATATCTCATCTGTTCAGGCCTTTTAACATTCAGAATGTTTCTATGAGATTCCCCCTCATTAACCTGAACTCCAGGGAATACAGCCCAAGAGCTGCCAGACATTCCTCATACGGTAACCCTTTCATTCCTGGAATCATTCTTGTGAATCTTCTCTGAACCCTCTCCAATGTCAGTATATCCTTTCTAAAATAAGGAGCCCAAAACTGCACACAATACTCCAAGTGTGGTCTCACGTGTGCCTTATAGAGCCTCAACATCACATCCCTGCTCTTATATTCTATACTTCTACAAATGAATACCAACACTGTATTCGCCTTCTTCACCACCAACTTAACCTAAAGGTTAACCTTTAGGTTATCCTGCACAAGGACTCCCAAGTCCCTTTGCATCTCTGCATTTTGAATTATCTCCCCATCTAAATAATAGTCTGCCCATTTATTTCTTCCACCAAAGTGCAAGACCATATACTTTCCACCATTGTATTTCATTTGCCACTTCTTTCCCCTAAACTATCTAAGGCTCTCTGTTCCCTCAACATTACCCACTCCTCCACCTACCTTTGTATCATCAGCAAACTTAGCCACAAGTCCAAATCATCGACATACATTGTAAAAAGCAGTGGTCTCAACACAGACCCCTGTGGAACTCCACTGGTAACCAGCAGCCAGCCAAAATAGGATCCCGTTATTCCCACTATCTGTTTTTGGCCGATCAGCCAATGCTCCACCCATGCTAGTAACTTTCCTGTAATCCCATGGGCTCTTATCTTGCTAAGCAGCCTCATGTGCGGCAACTTGTCAAAGGCCTTCTGAAAATCCAAGTATACCACGTCTACTGCATTTCCTTTGTCTACCCTGCTTGTAATTTCTTCAAAAAATTGCAGTAGGTTAGTCCTCTCAGGAAACCATGCTGGCTTTGGCCTATCTTGTCATGTGCCTCCAGGTACTCTGTAATCTCATCCCTAACAATCGATTCCAACAACTTCCCAACCACTAATGTCAGGCTAACAGGTCTATAGTTTCCTTTCTGCTGCCTCCCACGCTTCTTAAATAGTGGAGTTACATCTGCAATTTTCCAGTCATCCGGTACAATGCCAGGATCTACCGATTCCTGAAAGATCATTGTTAATGCCTCTGCAATCTCTCCAGCTACTTCCTTCAGAAACCAAGGGTGCATTCCATCAGGTCCAGGAGATTTATCCACCCCCAGACCATTAAGCTTCCTGAGCAGTTTCTCAGTCATAATTTTCACTACACATACTTCACTTCTCTGATACACTTGGATGTCTGGTATACTGCTGATGTCTTCCACTGTGACAACTGATACAAAATATGCATTCAGTTCCTCTGTCATCTGTGTCCCTCATTGCAAAATCTCTAGCATCATTTTCTATTGGTCCTATATGCACCCTCAACTGTCTTTATCCTTTATATTCTTAAAAAAGCTTTTAGTATCTTCTTTGATATTAGTCACAAGCTTCATTTCATAATTCATCTTTTCCTTCCTAATGACCTTCTTAGTTTCCTTCTGCAAGTTTTTAAAAGTTCCCTAATCCTCTATCTTCCCTCTAGCTCTGGCTTCCTTGTATGCCCTCTCTTTTGCTTTTACTTTGGCTCTGACTTCACTTGTCAGCCACAGCAGTGTCCTTCTTCCATTCAAAAATATCTTCTTATTTGGAATGTGTCTGTCTTGCACTTTCCTCATCTTTCTCAGAAACTCCAGCCATTGCCGCTCTGCTGTCCTTCCTGCTAGTGTCCCTTTCCAGTCAACCTTGGCCAGTTCACTTCTCGTGCCATTGTAATTTCCTTTATTCCACTGAAATACCGACACACTGAAATTTAATTTCTCCTTCTCAAATTTCAAAGTTAACTGGATCATATTGTGATCACTGTTCCCTAAGGGTTCCTTAACCTTAAGCTCTCTTATCACCTCCAGATCATTGCACATCACCCAATCCAGCACAGCCAATCCCCTAGTGGGCTCAACAACAAGCCATTCATTAGACATTCTACAAACTCTCTCTCTTGAGGTCCTGTACTGGCCTGGTTTTCCCAATCTACTTTCATGTTAAAATCTCCAACGATTATCATGACATTGCCTTTCTGACACAACTTTTCTATCTCCTGCTGTAATTTGTAATCCACATCCCGGCTGCTGATTGAAGACCTGTATACAATTTATATTAGGGTCTTTTTACACTTGCCATTTCTTAACTCAACCCATAGAGACTCTACACCTTCCAATCCTATGTCATCCCTTTCAAATAATTTAATATTATTTCTCATACACATGGCCAAACCACCCACCCCCCCCCCCCCCGCCTACTAACTTATCTTTCCAATACACTGTATATCCTTGGACGTTCAGCTCAACCTTATAGCCAAGTTTCAGATATGGCCACAACGTCATACATGCCAATCTGTAGCTGAATTTCAAGATCATTCAATTTATTTCTTATGCTGCGTGCAATCAAATACAACACTTTCAGTACATTTACAGCATTCTGTTTTAACTGCACCATGCTTCTATTGCCCTGCAACTCATCCCATCGGCTGTGATTATGCCTCATCTCCTGCCTGTCCTTTCTATCATCTCTGTTGCATGCTATCTCTGATTTATTTCTGTTTTCTCCTTCCTCAACCCTATCCCTCCGGTTCCCATTCCCCTGCCAAATTAGTTTAAGGCCTCCCTAACAGCTCTATTAAACCTGCGTGCTAGGATATTGGACCCCTTTGGGTTCAGGTGTAACCCATTCTTTCTGTACAGGTTGTACCTCCCCCAGAAGATGTCCGCATGATCCAGGAACCAAAAGCCCTGCCCCCTACACCAGTCACTCAGCTATGCAGTAATATGCCTGATCATGCTATTCTTATGTTCGTTAGCATGTGGCACAGACAGTAATCCTGAGATTACTATCCTGGAGGTCCTGATTTTCAGCTTCCTACCCAACTCCCTGAATTCTCTCTTTAGGACCTCCTCCTCTTTTCTACCTATGTCATTGGTACCAACGTGTACCAAGACTTCTGGCTTTTCACCCTCTCCCTTCAGAATACTCTGCACCCGATCCAAGACATCCTGTACCCTGTAACCTTCTACACCACAACACCTCCATTCACCAATTTCCCTTGCCAGGGACAGACTCATAAAGACCATGAAGTAGCACAGCTTAATTCATTTAAGAGGAAGATATTTGACTCTACAACCTCTCCTCTAGCTGCCACAAGATCATTTGTGAGACTCATTAAAGCTTCTGTCCATCTCTAAATAAACATTTTGTAAAAACATTAAAATGATCACCACCTTGCACAACTTATTTGACTTACGCTTGGCAAGGCAACATCTTGGAGATTTTCCTATTTTGCTGTTCCTATCAATGCAGGCACAGACTACCACAGATCACATTGGATTAAGTATCCAATAAATGTACTCATCATTTTCGGTACTCTGAGCCCCGAAAGGTGAGTGACATTGGGCCAGATTTCATAATAACACTAGAGAGGCTTTTAGCATTCACTGTAATTATGAAGTAAATCAGATAAAAGCAGAAGAGCTGAGGTTTCCTGTTCCTCCACAGGGTGCTGTTGTATTCCCCAGGAATCACTTCAATACTGAAAGAGCAAATGAGCTCAGGCAGACAGTTGGGATGGACAAGTTGAGCCAGAGGGCCTACTTCCATTCTGTACAACTCTATAAATAACTGCAATGTCGTAAAGTTGTTGTAAACATTTACTGGAAAATTCACAGTGAGGACTGGAACCAATGGAAAACAAGTAAGGTTTAATGCACTGATTAAACTAAAAGCGGCAGTGATTAAGCCTACAGGATAACCCAAGGCACTATTACAACTCAGGATCCTTTAATAGAATTGAAACATCAAGGATTGCACCTGAGAAAAGCATTCTCCAGTAAGCCACATATACATTATATACAACTGCTATTTTGTGTTCAAATTCATCTGCCCTGGGTTGCTTATGGTGTTGAAATAGGATTACGACCATGGTTCAATACTCTCACATGGTTCCCCTTGGTTACCCAAACTAGCTGTAAAAACCCCAACTTAGTATAACAATTAAAACTATATTCCTTATTTAGCTCTCTCACAGTTCACATCATGATAATTAAACCCTGAGCCAGAAGATATGAAATACCATGAGAAGTACTACAGGAGGAATCGAATGGAGTACACAGTACGTCTCTTCAAACAATCAAGCAGAAATGCACTGAGAAATAAAGCAACCAGATTAAGACAATTTCGTTGGAGGATATTAAGATCAAAAAATAATCTTTAGAAGTTGTACCACATTTTGAATTTACATGCATTTAAGTCAAAGACATATCTGCAGATCTTTCATTGTTTGCACATGCAATAAAAGTGTGTTACTTCCAAAGCCATGCTCACATGCAGCCAGTGAAGTTTCCTAACTCAAACTAGGTTTCTTGATTTTTAAGGTCGTGACCAACCTCTCGGATGGTGGAAAGGATATATTCTCCTCATATATATCTCCTTCTAACCCCAGACTGCTCCAGCTACTGCTGTTGCCATTACTGCCAGAAAGGAAAAGAAATGCTGTGGATATTAATGACTTAATATAGTTTCACATTCGCACCCTTCTCATCATCATCATATAGTCAAAATACATATTATCTAGAACACAAAGAGATGATGCAATTTCCATAGTTCTGTACCCATATTCAATACAGGAGGTTTCATATGCTTCAAGAATTCAAGTTGCAAGTTCCTACAGCATCATTATTTTTTTACAGAAAGCAGCTTTGGCTATCTTTGACACGAAGGGGCAAACTCAAGAGGCTTAGCTGCCAGCATGAATCTTCATTTGCAGGGAGAGTGGAGTGGTCTGAAATCATACTGGCTCATCTACCCCTTTCACTGGGTCCCCTCTTCACCTCCCTCATTTGATTCCATGCTCCATCTCCCTCTCCTATCAGATACCATCATCTGCAGCCCTTTGTCATCTCCAGCTGCCACTTCCCAGCCTCTGTCACCATTTCCACTCCCCCTGATCACCTCTCCTCCACCTATCAGCTACTAGCTCTTGCTCCTTTCACCTCTTACACTGACCATCTCCCTTCTACCTTTCACTCCATATGAAGCTCTCAACTTGAAACATCAACTGTCATTTTCCTCCATAGATGCAGCCTGACCTGCTGAGTTCTTCCAGCTTTTATTGTGTGGTTCACTTGCTCCTGAATCTTGATGTTCCAATATCTGGCCAGTAAAGTTAGTACATTTGATATCATTGTCCAGGCTTTCTTTCACAGAAAATGGTCAACCTTTGACTAACGTTATGCACCAGTCCTGGAGTTCCAAAAGCAAGACCACAAATAACAGATGCTTATGGAGTTACATCATTCAAAAGAAAAGCTGCAGAGTTTTAACTCTCCATAAGTATTAAAGATATAGACTAAATGTGCTAAAATTTAAATTCTAACTATTAACTTTATAGATCTTACAGAGAGGATAAAAGAGATTAAACAACTTTTGTTTACATTATCTAATAAAAGGCAATGTTGCAGATGATGGAAATGAGAAATGAAAACAAAATGCTAGAATTACACAACAGATTAGGCAGCATCTGTGGAGTAAAGAAACTGTGCTGGTTGTGCTGAGATCTCAAACTTGTGTCTTTCACAATCCCTATGTACAGTGGTGCTAGAAAGTTTGTGAACCCTTTAGAATTTTCTCTATTTCTGCATAAATATGACCTAAAATATGATCAGATCCTCTTGCAAGTCCTAAAACTAGATAAAGAGAACCCAATAAAAATAAACAAAAAACATTATACTTATTAATTTATTTATTGAGAAAATGATCCATTATTACACGTATTTGTTGGAATGAGTATGTGAACCTCTAGGATTATCAGTTCATTTAAAGGGGTAATTACAGTCATGTGTTCAATCAATGGGATGACAATCAGGTGTGAATGTGGGAGGCCCAGCCCTGTTTAAAAAACATAAACCTGGCTATTCACTTTCAAAGTCTGATCTTCACCATACAGGTGTGTGCCATGCCTCCATCAAAGGAGATTTCTAAAGACCTCAGGATAAAAAAGTCATTGATGCTCACCAGGCTGGAAAAGGAAACAAAACCATTTCTAAAGAGGTTGGGCTCTACCAATCCATTGTCAGGCAGATGGTGTATAAATGTAGGAAATCCAACACTGTTGTTACTCTCCTCAGGAGTGGTTGGCCAACAAAAATCACTCCAAGAATAAGGTGTGTAATATTCCAGGTCACAATGAACCCCAGGGTAACATCTAAGGAACTACAGGCCTCCCTTGCATCAGCTAACGTCAGTGAACAATGGTTTACATGGCAAGATTGCAAGAAGAAAGGCACTACTCTCCAAGAACATTGCTGCCTGTCTAATATTTGCTAAAGACCATATGGATAAGCCAGAAGGCCATTGGAAGAATGTTCTGTGAATAGACGAGTCCAAAATAGGACTTCCTAACCTTAAATGAGAAATGTTATGTTGGCTAAAAGCAAGCACTGCATTCCAGCATAAGAACTCATCCCTTCTGTGAAACAGACAGACAGACATACTTTATTGATCCCAAGGGAAACTGGGTTTTGTTACAGCTGCGCCAACTAAGAATAGTGTAGAAATATAGCAATATAAAACCATAAATAATTAAATAATAATAAGTTAATTATGCCAAGTGGAAATAAGTCCAGGACCAGCCTATTGGCTCAGGGTGTCTGACACTCCGAGGGAGGAGTTGTAAAGTTGTAAACGTGGTGGTGGCAGTGTCATAGTCTGGGCCCGCTTTGCTGCCTTAATCAGGACAACTCGCATCTTTGATGGAAATAAGAATTCTGAATTGTACCAGCAAATTCTACAGGAAAATGTCAGGGTATCTAGCTGTGAACTGAAGCTCAAAGAGAAAGTGGGTCATGCAGCAAAACAATGACCCTAAACACACAAGTCAGTCTACCAAAGAATGGTTAAAGCAGAAGAAATTTCATGTTTAGGAATAATCAAGTCAAAGTCCTCACCTTAAACCTATAGAAATGTTGTTGTATACCCTGGAACAAGCTGTTCATGCATGACAGCCCACCAACATTCCAGAGGTAAAGCAGTTTTGTAAAGAGGAATAGCCTAAAATTCCTCCAACCCGACATGTAGGACTGACCAGAAATGCTTGGTTGAAGTTATTGCTGTAAAAGGGGGTCACACTAGTTACAGAAAGCAAAGGTTCACACACTTTTCCAACAAAAGCATGTAATATTCGATCATTTTTATCAATAAAAATAAATGAAAAAGTACAATTTTATGTTATTTGTTTAATTGGGTTCTCTTTATCAAGTTTTAGGAATTACGTTAAGATCTGATCACATTTAGGTCATATTTATGTAGAAATAGAGAAAAGTCTAAAGGGTTCACAAACTTTCTAGCACTATTGTACCTGTATTTATCTGAACTAGATGCAGAGCACTTAACTCCACTGACCCTATGTACCCTGAGATCCAGTGGCATTGTCTGGACGCTGTCTGGTCCACAGAGGAGAATTGTATTATGGAAGGCCTACCAAGAAATGCTCCCAACACCTTTGACAGCCAGAAGAACTGGGGTCTTCTTTCATTGGTGTTAATGGGTTATATATGTTTCTGAAGTTTGGTGGTAATTCAAAACTACTAAAAGTTTGGCA
Organism: Hemitrygon akajei; assembly: GCF_048418815.1. NCBI lineage: Eukaryota > Metazoa > Chordata > Chondrichthyes > Myliobatiformes > Dasyatidae > Hemitrygon > Hemitrygon akajei. The sequence goes on from NC_133128.1 coordinate 90,128,894, forward strand.
AATAATTTTTAGAAAGTTAAACTCATTGATAAATACAAAACATGAATTATAAAATACAAAACCACTTAGAAATAACCAATAGAAAACAAAATACATAGCTTAAGTAAGTTGCCTCTTACAATTCTCACAAAAAATTATGGGGTTTTGATCATGGCCTGGGATCTAGGTGGCCATTTCTCTGTTTGATGCAGGAGAATTCCAGCTGGAATGGACAGGACTCCATTCAAAGTCCAAGAGCAGAGACACCTGACACATCAGGACATTGAATCTGTTAATATTTCTTGGAATTGTGTTTTTCCAGGATTTAAAATGTAAGAACCAGTGGCATCTATCCTCTGACATCCTGAACTAGTAACAATTTTATTTTTTACCCCAAAGTTATAAGACTATTGAATGTACCTCTTGTATAATAAGATGGATTTTGACCTCACAAAACAGGACCTTGCACCTTAATGACTGCCTGCATTGCTCTTCCTCTGAAACGGTAACATTATATTATACACGCCATTATTGTTTTCTCTTCTACTAACTTGTTATACTGATGTGGTGAAATCCTCTGTATGGATGGCATGCAAAACAATGTTTTCATTGCATCGCAGAACATGTTACCTTTCACCCTTTAACTCCCCAGTAAACAAGCTTCCACTCAAACACTGTCCTGTATTATTAAACACGCTCAAAGAAGGGTGACTGATTAGTTTGTTCGCATATATAATGGCTGGGATGGAAATGATCTTTTGCTTTTAAGGACAAATTGACCACCTTACTTCTCAGAACCAAATCAAAAATATGTTATGTCTGTGTTCTGAGGCTAAACAGTTACCTGTACTTCAGAGAATTTGGGTCAATGACAAACAGTAGTTTGTATATAAGTACCAATACACAGACTTTGATAGGACTCACATATACTAAAGGGCTTGAAAAGATGACACGTTCACTTTCAATGGTTGAAAGCCAGCCACTCTCTGGACACAGCCAGCAACATTCGGCCCATTGTTCCTGTTTCTCTTCCATAAATGCTTGGTGGCTGCTAGGTATTGCCACTATTTTATACTTATATATTGCATAATCACACATAATTTTTGTTTTGCTCTTTCTGGAAGGCAAACTTTATAACTCTAACATTCCTAAATTCTACCATAATACCACAAAATTAGATGTCCAATAATAACAAATAGTTACCTTGCGCAGAGTGCTACTGGGTATGTTAACTGGGTATAGATTTCTACATGACTGCCGATGCATAATTTTCAATGTACTACAGCTAGGCTTGCTGACAGAAGTCAGCACTTACTATCTACTTGGCAAACAAAAACTGGACGTAAATCAACTACTCTCTGGTTAGTTCAGGATCCAAAACACTGGACTAAAGCTAGAAATCACTATTACTAACAGGCATACAAAACCTCTCATTAGTTTTATGTAACATCCAATTTACATTTCAGAATTTCTGAAATAACTATGAGTGAGTTTTAAGGAGTGACAAACAGGATGATTAGGGTATGCAACAAGATGGATTTAAAGAAACTACCTTACCTGCAGGGGAGTCCAAACTTGGGAGGATGCCCATAAAATTAGACTGAACCTGTTTTGTGAGTGCAATCAGGAAAAGTGCTTGGAAATCTGGCACTGTCACTTCCAAAAAGCTGTTAGCAAATTGAAAGTGTAAAGACTAAGACTGCTGCAATTCTAGAAGATAAGGGTGTTTGTTGTTAGACACCAATCATGGTAGTTGAGTTCAGGTACAAATCAGTTGTAACTTAACTGAATAGTTACCCGCTGTTCCTATGCTGCCCTAGGAGACCTGAAAATACAATGGCATATAACCTCAGATGGTACAGTGGTGCTGAAGGATCAATCCAGTCCTTGGTAGCTCCCTGCAGGCAATTTGTAACCTTGTAATCTAAATTTTCTGTTTCCCTTCACATCCCAATGAAATGTTGGCAGATTAACCGGTAACTTCAAATAGCCCCGAATATTGATGGGCATCAAGAGAAGCAGGTTGCAGACGATGAGTTTGACAAAGAGAACAGATTACCAAGATATAAGTGGGGAGATGTGTTTGCTTCAGTTTGGTGGGTTAAATAGTCTGAGCCATGTCTCAAGAAAATATGGGAATAAATAACTCATTACTTGCTCTCCATCCCTCCCAGGAAGCACCCAAATTACAAAATAATAAAATGGAAGTGAAATTCTTGGATGTCTCTCACAGCCTGTCAAGACAGATTTGTTTTTTTATAATGTAATGCCATCTTTTCAAAGGTACTCTATATTAATTACAGAAAGCAGTGTCAAGACTCCTCAGGGTGCTTCTAAAGCAGCTCAGAAATACAGTTAAAAATGATTACATCTACCTGTGTTTATGACAGGAACAAGCTCTAGCACGTCTAAGAATGTGAACCAAGTGGCTTCTATCCAATTTTCTATCTCCATTCATTGCAAATGGAACAGAACAAAAGATGTTTACCATATACATGGTAGAAATCAAAATGCTCTTGAAAGTAAAAGTAAAGTCCATTAATATCACAAAGTGCTAAGTATTTCATTTTCATTGCTCAGCTCCTTTCAACTCCCCATTAAGTCTGTATTCTTATACTGAACCGTATCAGTTAACATGCTAAATGAGACAGATTAGATTGCTCATTTATATGTAACAGTGGGGCAAGAACAGAGAGCAATTTAAGGGTGCACCAACCTAGCAGGGTAAATTGCAAATAAACAAATGAAAAATGCAGGTGCTGGAAATCTGAAATTAAAACAGAAAATGCTGGAAACACTCAGCAAGTCAGGCAGCATCTGTGGAAAGAGAATCAAAGCTAACATCTCAGGTTCAAATCTCTTTGTAATTCTTTCTGTGTGTATTCAGTCATTTATGACATTTGTCTCTGGCAAATTGAGCTAATGGAAAATATTATCAGCTTGAATAATACTTCAACCAAACGATCTTTATCAATCAATTCTACTTGAAAAGGCAGCACTTATGTTAGGGCACATGTTATATAGTAACTTGTTAAATTCATGTTTTCTGTTCTTTAGAACAACTTATAAACTACAGTGAAAGCGAAGGATCCTATTTCAAAATGATATAATGACAGTTAAACCATGAGCTCCTACATGCATAACTGGTATTTATTCATGTGGTATTAGTTACCTGTCACTGAGATGCAGAAAGCTACTTGTTTCATCTGGGTGTTCATCTTCAAAGCTCAGATTTGACCAGCTGCCAGTACTATCATCACCAGCACTGAGGCTAAGCTGCTGGCTGGTTGTTGCAGAATCAGTTGACCTCAATCCATCCTTGAAACTGCTGCTGCACACAGAAATTACAAAGTCCTTATTAACTTGTTTGCACAAAAACAATTTCATTCACTTTTAAAATAATCAACAATTCAAATATTGTGTCTTTCAATAAATGCTGCACTCAATAATATAGAGTGCAAATGCATATTCTAAAAGCAAATGTATACACCATTTTCTGTGTATGCACAACTTGTTATATCTTTAATTGAAGGAGTGTCAGAGGGCAATTCCATTAAGTTGGTACGGACACATTTTAAGTTATCAGAGTTAACAGGTAGATTTTTGAAAATTCAGTGGAAAAATTGGATTTACTGGCATAAAAGTTCACCTGCCCTATCGCTTGGACATTATAGCATCCTTGTATGGCTCCTAATGTTGTAAAAACATTGAAAAGATCATGAAAATTATCAGCACTAGTTAACAAATAAGATCACAGGCTCCCCAACATACCACCACTTTTTTAGTATCGTGTTACTGGTCAATTGTCTCACTGACTTCATCAGGCAGCCCTTAAATGCTCAAGCAAACAAAACTTATAACTGAAGACTACTGTTGAAGTTCAGGTTACCCTTGTTATTCTGAAAGCAGGTAACATGCTCCTAGGTTTCTTGGTGGGGTCTTCAAGAAACTGGTAGGTTTCCTCTCTTCAAGAGCACCCAATATGTTATCAAAATAAAGATATTGAGTTAGTGGGAGAAAGCTATTACCACTTTAAAATATTGTGTCTCTTATAATGCAGGCCCATTATCTATCCTGTAGGAAGTGTTTCTGGCAGGTTTGCAAGTGAGGTCTTCACAAGGTCATGAGTGTATTCAAGAGTCCAGGACTTACACATCCCTGTTAGGGTGAAGGGCAAGGTTGGCAGATTTTGGTAACCCTGCTTTGACAAGAACTATCAAGGCTCTAGTTTAAAAAAAAAAGAGGGAGGCCTACTCTGAACATAAGCAATTGGGAACTAATGAATCTCCTGACAGGTACAAGAAGAGAAAAAGGGTGGCTAGGGAGCAATTATGTCTCTTAAAGATAAACAAGGCCATTTGAGTGATGAACCAAATAAAATGGGTGAGATTTTTAATGAATTTTTCTCTTCAGTTTTTATTGTGGAGAAAACAGTAGGCACGGAGGAAACTGGGGAAATGAGCTGTGGCCTTTGCAGTAATCTGGCCATAGATGAGGTTCTGGAGAGTGGCTAATGTGGTATCATTCTTTAAAAAGAATAAACCAGGAAACTACAGGCCAGTGTTCTGACAGTGGTAGTGAGTAAATTGCTGGAGGAGATACTGAAGGACTGTATTTACCAACATTTGGAAAGACAGTGTCTGATTCAGGACAACTGACACAGCTTTGTGCGTGGGAAGTAGTGTCTGACAAATCTTTTGGAGTTGAATTACAAAGTACAGCTAGTAAGTTTGAGGATACTAAAATAAGCATTGTACAGATACTGCAGAAATATATTAAAAATTACAAGGGACCTCAATCGGCTACATATATGGGCTGAAAATTAGTAAGCAGTGTTCAATCTAGAATAATGTGAGGTACTATATTTTGGGAGCTCCAACCAGGGTAGGAGTTATACAGTGAACGGTAGGGTTTTGGGGAATGTTATGGAACAAAGGGATTTGGAATGCAAATACATAGTTCCCTGAAAGTGGTGTCACAGGCTGACATGTTTGGCAGGTGTTTGGCATGTTGGATTTCATCAGTTAGGACATTTGAGTATAGGAGTTGGAAAGTTAGGTTGCAGTTACATGAAATGTTGATGAGGCCCCGCTAAGAGTATTGTGTACAGTTCTGGCTGCTCTTTCATAGGAAATATGTTATTAAACTAGAAAGGGTATAGAAAAAACTTAACAGGATGTTCCCTGGTCTTGGGGGCCTGAGTTATAAGTGCAATTAAGATAGTGCTGGTGAAGCACGCTGATGACTTGCTGGCAGCAAACTCAACTATTAACTACTTTATACTATTGGGTTTCTTTGTTTTGAGGCCGCCTGTAAGTAGACAAAGTTCAAGGTTGTATATAATATACATACTCTGATAAGAAATGCATTTTGAACTTTTGAGATTTCATAGATTGACTTTACTCTCTGGAATGTAAGAAATTGGTAGTGACCTGATAGGTATACAAGATTGTGAGGGGCATTGAGAAGGTGAAAACCCATAGCCTTTTTCCAGGGAGGGGTTTAAAAAGAAGGCATAGGTTTAAGATTAGAGACATGAGATGTAATAGGGACTTCAGGGGCAGCTTCTTTACGCACAGGATGCATTTGGAACAAGCAGCCAGAAATAATGGCAGGCACATTAGCAACAACTGAAGAGAATTCACTCTATATGCCATAATAATGCCATATTTAAGTCTGTTGATGACACTACTGTTATTGGCCAAATCAAAGGTGGTGATGAATTGGCATATTGGAGGGAGATTGAAAATCTAGTAGAATGGCACAACAACAACAACAACCTCTCACTCAACATCAGCAAAACCAAAGAGCTGATTACTGACTACAAGAGGAAGAAACCATGGGTACATGATCAGAGGTGCAGAGGGTCAGTAACTTTAAATTCCTGGGCATTATCATATCAGAGGATCTGTCCTGAGACCACCATGTAAGTGCCATTTCAAAGAAAGCATGGCAGCATGTCTACTTCCTTAGAAGTTTGTGCAGATTCCGCATGCCATGTAAAATTTTCAAAGTTCAAGGTAAATTTACTATCAGTGTACATATATGTCACCATATATAACTGTGAGATTTATTTTCTTGTGGGCATACTCAAGAACCATAACAGAATCAGTAAAATAACACACCAAACAACCAAGGTACAAAATACAAACTGTGCAAATACAAAAGCAAAAAGAAATAATAAATAAATCAATCAATCAATAAATAAATAAGCAAACAAGCAATAAATATCGAGAACATGAGATGAAGAGTCCTTGAAAGTGAGTCCATAGGTTGCGGCAACAGTTAAGTGATGAGGCAAGTGAAGTTGAGTGAAGTTATCCCCACTGGTTTAAGAGCCTGATGGTTAGGGGTAATAACTTCCTGAAACTGGTGGTGTGGGTCCTGAGGCTCCTGTACCTTCTTCCTCATGGTAGCAGCGAGTAGAGAACATGGCCTGGATGGTGGGGGCCCTTGATGATGAATGCTGTTTCCTGCAACAGCACTCCATGTAGGTGTCCTCAATGGTGGGGAGGACTTTACCCATGATGGACTGGCCGTATCCACTATTTTTTGTAGGAGTTTCCATTTAAGGACATTGAATGATGCAACCAGTAAATATACTCTCAACCACATATCTATAGTTTATCAAAATTTTAGATGTCATACCGAATCTCTGCAAATCCTAAGGAACTAATGCGCTGCCAGGCGTTCTTCATAATTGCATTAACGTGCTGGGCTCAGAAAAGGTCCTTTGAAACGGTAACACCAGGAATTCAAAGTTGCTGACCCTCTCCACCTCTGATCTCTTGATGAGGACTGGCTCTTTGTCCTCTGGTTTCCTCTTCCTGAAGTCAATAATCAGGTCCTTGGTCTTGCTGACATTGAGTGAAAAGTAGTTGTTGTGACACCACTCAATCAGATTTTCAATTCCCCTCCTACATACTGATTCTTTAATTTCTCACCTTTAATTTGGCCAAGAACAGTGGTGTCATCAGCAAATTTAAAATGGTATTGGAGCTGTCCTTAGCCACACAGTCATAAGTGTAAAGCTAGCAGAAAAGGGGACTAAGCACAAGGCCTTGTAGTATACCTATGCTGATGGAAACTGTGGAGATGGTGTTGCCAATCCAAACTGACTGAAGTCTGCAAGTGAGGAAATCGAGGATCTAATTGTACAAGGAATTGAAGCTTATTGATTTTGACAAACCTCTATACATGCACAGTGAAGAATATCCTGTCTGGTTGCACCATGGCCTAGTATCGAAACAGCAATGCCCAAGAGTGGAAAGGCCTACAAAAAGTGGTGCATAGAACCCAGTCCATCACAGGCAAAGCCTCCACCTTCCAGACCATGCTCTCTTCTTGCTGCTGCCATTGAGAAGGTAGTACAGAGACTCACAGCATCAGGTTCAGGAAAAGTTATTACCCTTCAACCATCATGCTCCTGAACCACCCTGGATAACTTTATTCACTTCAACACTGAACTGATTCCACAATCTAAGGACTTACTTTCAAAGACTCCACAACTCGTGTCCTCAATATTATTAATTTCTTCTTTGTACTTGCGCAGTTTGTATTATCTTCGACATCTGGTTGTTTATCAATCATTATTTCTATGTAGTTTTTCACTTATTTTTTGTACAGTTGCAAGAAAAAGTTAGTCAACCCTTTGCAATTAGCTGGTTTTCTGAATTAATTACTCATAAGATGTGATACGCTCTTCGACCAAGTCACAATAATAGACAAACACCATCTGCCTAAACTAACAACACACAATTGTACTGTTCATGTCTTTACTGAACACATATTGTTTCATCCTTCACAGTCCAGGCCGGAAAAGTACGTGAACTTTTGTGTTTAAGAACTGGTAGAACCTCCTTTAGCAGCAATAACCTCCACCAAGTATTTCCTGTAGCTGCTGATCAGACTTGCACAACAGCGAGGAGGAATTTTAGACCATTCTTCCATACAAAACAGTTTCAGTTCATCAATATTTCTGGAATACCTGGCACGAGCAGCCCTCTTCAGTTCATGCACAAAATCTCAATTGGGTTAAGTTCTGCACTCTGACTTGGCCATTCCAAAGCACACATTTTGTTCTTTCTGTTGTTGAATTACTCTTGTTTTGGATCATTGTATAGTTGCATCATCCAACTTCTGCTAAGCTTCGGGTGATGGACCACTACCTTGATACTCCCCTTTAAGATGGCTTGATCAATTTTTAATTCATTGTTCCCTCAACAATTGCAAGCTGTCCAGACCCTGAGGCAGAAAAGCAGCCCCGTGATGCAGCTTCCAATATGCTTCATAATAGAGATGAGGTTTCAGTGTTGATGTGCAGTGCCCTTTTTCCTAGAAACATAGCCAAAAAGCTCAACTTCTGTCTCATCTGTTCATAGAACATTGTCCCAGAACCATTGTGGAACATCCAGGTGATCTTTTGCAAACTTGAGACAAGTAGCGATTTTTTTGGGAGAGCAGTGGTTTCCTACGTGGTGCCTTTCCATGAACCCAGTCTTATTCATTGTTTTTCTTATTGTGGACACATGAACAGAGACTTTGGCTAGTTCTAGAGATTTTTGCAGGTCTTTTGATGTTACCCTTGGGACCTTTTTCACCTTCAACACTGCATGTTTTGCTTTTGGTGTGATCTTTGCAGAATGCCAACTCCTAGGAAGAGTAGCAATGGTACTGAATTTCTTTCATTTGTAGACAATTTCTCTTACAGTGGACTGATAAACACTCAGGCCTTTTCCGACTTCATGAATCTCCATAATTCTTCTTGTAATATCCTCTGAAAATTGTTTTGATCAAGGTATGGTGCACATAAACCAATCTTTCTTGCGAAAAGCAGACTCTGTCAGTAAGTTGATTTTGTGTGTGTTTTTTATACAATCCACACCTCCAATCTCATCTCATTGATTGGAACATCTGACTTCAAACAGCTTTTGTAGAAAGCATTACCCCAGAGATTCACATCAAGTCAAGTCAAGTCAACTTTTATTGTCATTTCGATCATAACTGCTGGTACAGTACATAGTAAAAATGAAACAACGTTTTTCAGGACCATGGTTTACATGACACAGTACAAAAACTAGACTGAACTACATAATAAAAAAACAGAGAAAGCTATACTAGACTACAGACCTACACTGGACTGCATAAAGTGCACAAAAACAGTACCGGCATTACAATAAATAATAAACAGGACAGTAGGGCAAGGTGTCAGTCCAGGCTTCGGGTATTGAGGAGTCTGATAGCTTGGGGGAAGAAACTGTTATATAGTCTGGTCATAAGAGCCCGAATGCTTCGGAGCCTTTTCCTAGACAGCAGGAGGGAGAAGAGATTGTATGACGTGTGCATGGGGTCCTTCATAATGCTGTTTCCTTTGCAGATGCAGTGTGTAGTGTAAATGTCCATGATGGCAGGAAGAGAAACCCCGATGATCTTCTCAGCTGACCTCACTATCAGCTGCAGGGTCTTGCGATCCGAGATGGTACAATTTCCGAACCAGACAGTGATGCAGTTGCTCAGGACGCTCTCAATACAACTCCTGTAGAATTTGATGAGGATGTGGGGTGGGAGATGGACTTTCCTCAACCTTCGCAAAAAGTAGAGACGCTGCTGGGTTTTCTTTGCTATGGAGCTGGTGTTGAGGGACCAGGTGAGATTCTCCGTCAGGTGAACACCAAGAAATTTGGTGCTCTTTACGATCTCTACCGAGGAGCCGTCGATGTTTAGCGGGGAGTGGTCGCTCTGTGCCCTCTTGAAACCAACAACCATCTCTTTTGTTTTGTTCACATTAAGAGACAGGTTGTTGGCTCTGCACCAGTCCGTTAGCCGCTGCACGTCCTCTCTGTAAGCTGACTTGTTGTTCTTGCTGATGAGACCCACCACGGTGGTGTCATCGGCGAACTTGATGATGTGGTTCGAGCTGTGTGTTGCAGCACAGTCGTGGGTCAGCAGAGTGAACAGCAGTGGACTGAGCACGCAACCCTGGCGAGCCCCCGTGCTCAGTGTGATGGTATTGGATCTGGATCTGGACTGATTGAGGTCTCCCAGTCAGGAAGTCTAAGATCCAGTTGCAGAGGGAGGTGTTCAGGCCCAGTAGGCTCAGCTTTCCAATCAGTTTCTGAGGGATGATTGTGTTGAATGCTGAACTAAAGTCTATGAACAGCATCCGAACATATGTGTCTTTTTTGTTCAGGTGTGTTAGGGCCAGGTGGAGGGTGGTGGCAATGGCGTCATCTGTTGAGCGGTTGGGACGGTACGCAAACTGCAGGGGGTCCAGTGAGGCGAGGCAGCAGGGTCTTGATATTCCTCATGACGAGCCTCTCCAAACACTTCATGATGATGGATGTAAGTGCAACGGGACAGTAGCCATTTAGGCAGGACACTGAAGACTTCTTCGGCACGGGGACGATGGTGGCGGCCTTGAAACACGTTGGAATGGTGGTGCTGCTCAGGGAGATGTTGAAGATGTCAGTGAGAACATCTGCTAGCTGGTCTGCACATCCTCTGAGCACTCTACCAGGGATGTTGTCTGGTCCAGCAGCCTTTCGTGGGTTGACCCTGCACAGGGTTCTTCTCACGTCGGCCACGGAGAGACACAGCACCTGGTCATTCGCAGGAGGGGTGGAATTCCGCGCCGCCTCGTCATTTTTCGCCTCAAACTGGGCGTAGAAGTTATTCAGCGCATTTGGGAGGGAGGCATCACCTGCACAGTCAGGTGATGTTGTCTTGTAATTGGTGATGTCCTGGATGCCCTTCCACATGCGCCGCGTGTCACCGCTGTCCTGGAAGTAACTGTGGATTAGCTGGGCATGTGCACGCTTTGCCCCTCTGATGGCCCAGGACAGTTTGGCCCTTGCTGTTGTTAAAGCTGCCTTGTCGCTTGCTCTGAAGGCAGAGTCGCGGGACCTCAGCAGCGCATGCACCTCTGCGGTCATCCATGGCTTCTGGTTAGCACGTGCAGTGAAGGTCTTGGACAGAGTAACATCATCAATGCACTTGCTGATGTAGCTGGTCACTGATGCTGTGTACTCCTCTAAGTTGGTAGAGTCGTCATCGGTTGCAGCCTCCCTGAACATGTTCCAGACAGTGTGCTCCAAGCAGTCTTGAAGAGCAGAGATGGCTCCTGCTGGCCAGGTTTTCACCTGCTTCTGAACTGGTCTGGAGCGCCTGACGAGCGGTCTGTATGCTGGGATTAGCATAACAGAGATGTGGTCTGAGTATCCGAGGTGGGGGCGGGGCTCTGCCCGGTATGCATTTAAATATACTTGTTTAAACCTAGACTTGTAATTGTTTAAATGGTGTACTTGGTATTGACGAGAAGTAGTACAATTATTTGTGTGGTATTAGCTTAGGCAGATTGTATTTGTCTATTATTGTGACTTAGGTGAAAATCAGACCACATTTTAATGCAGAAAACCAGGAAATCACAAATGGTTCATAAACTTTTTCTTTCAACTTTTAAGTTTGCTCCACTGTGAATGTTTGCAAGAAATTAATCTCAGGATAGTATATGGTGACATATATGTATTTTGATAATAAATTTACTTTGAACTTTGACCTAGATTAATCTCATAGTTAGGTGAGGTTTAGCGGGTCGTGGGCCAAACACAAGCAGATTGGGCAGACTGCAATGTAGGTAATGCACATCCCTTGCCAACCTGCTTCTCTGTGTTCATGGAGACGTGCAATAACCACTGTGTAATGTAAACAATGATCAGTAAACTGTTTACTGATCCAGCAGATGTATGAAATGATGTGTGGCAGTATGTGTGCACAGTGACACATGACTGTCTGATCATGAACATTTCAAGTGACCAGCCCTTCAACTGCATTATTAGCAAAGCTAGCTCTTCTAAGTGTTATTATTGAGACCAATGAGGCTGAAAATCTTTCATATGGCAAATTTTGAGAGTCTACTCATCCAAATAAAACTCCAAATGATGAATGTCAGTGGATGAATTTGAAGTTTGAAGAAGAAATACAAATTAGTAAATTTCCCATGGAAATTAACACATACTATTAATGACTGGCATGAAGGTGCTCAGAAATTGTTTTATTGTTTCGATAATTTAAAGTTCAATTTGAAACGCTGTTGTACAATGTCTTTATGTCCCACCCCAGCCTAATCAAAATGCATTACAAGAGCAATAAATATTACTGCCAACCACTACTTAGAATCTGACTAGTCTTCAACTGCAAAATCGTTCTGCTCAAATCTGAAAGATGGAGAATGTTGAGAACCCCAAAATAACCTGCATCTCTATATTAAAGTATTCAGAAACTACCAACAACACAACAATATCAATAATTTCCAGTATCCAGTTAAGTACAATAAATCAGGGTAACAAGGAGTCACAATAGACTGTAGACACTGGAAGCTGGAGAACAAAATTAAACTGCTGGAAGTACTCAGTGAGTCATGCAGCACTTGTGGAGGCATCTGAACAATGTAGGGGCCTGATACGTGACCACCCCTTTGCCTTCATAGATGTTACTTGGCCATTTTTCAAGCAGTTTATTATCAGGAATAAGCTTAAAATAATCCACTACACCCCCAACCTTTGTGTCATCAGCAAATTTACTAACCCATCCCTCCACTTGCTCATTCAGATCATTTACAAAAATCACAAAGTGTAGGGGTCCCAAAACAGATCCCTGAGGCACACCACTGGTCACCGACCTCCATGCAGAATATGACCCATCTACAACCACTCTTTGCCTTCTTTGGGCAAGCCAGTTCTAGATTCACAAAGCAATGTCCCCTTGGATCCCATGACTCCTTACTTTCTCAATAAGCCTTGCATGGGGTACCTTATCAAATGTCTTGCTGAAATCCATATACACTACATCTATGGTTCTACCTTTATCAATGTGTTTAGTCACATCCTCTAAAAGTTCAGTCAGGCTTGTAAGGCACGACCTGCCTTGACAAAGCCATGCTGACTATTCCTAATCATATTATGCCTCTCCAAATGTTCATAAATCCTGCCTCTCTGGATCTTCTCCAACAACTTACCAACCACTGAAGTAAGACTCACTGGTCTATAATTTCCTGGGCTATCCCTACTCCCTTTCTTGAATAAGGGAACAACATCCGCAACCCTCCAATCCTCCGGAACCTCTCCTGTCCTCATTGATAATGCAAAGATCATCACCAGAGGCTCAGCAATCTCTTCCCTCACTTCCCACAGTAGCCTGGGGTACATCCCATCAGGTCCCAGTGACTTATCCAACTTGATGCTTTCCAAAAACTCCAGCACGTCCTCTTCCTTAATATCTACATGCTCAAGTTTTTCAGTCCACTGCAAGTCATCCCTACAATTGCCACTCTCCTTTTCCATAGTGAATACTGAAGCAAAGTATTTATTAAGTACCTTTGCTATCTCCTCTGGTTCCATACAAACTGTCACACTTGATTGGTCCTATTCTCACGCCTTATCCTCTTGCTCTTCACATACTTGTAGAATGCCTTGGGGTTTTCCTTAATCCTGCTCGCCAAGGCCTTCTCATGGCCCCTTCTAGCTCTCCTACTTAAATTTTTAAGCTCCTTCCTGCTAGCCTTATAATCTTCTAGATCACTATCATGACCTAGTTTTTTGAATCTTTCATAAGCTTTTTTCTTCTTCTTGACTAGATTTTCAACAGCTTTTGTACATCATGGTTCCTGTACCCTACCATCCTTTCCCTCACTCATTGGAACATACCTATGCAGAACCCCATGCAAATATCCCCAGAACATTTGTCACATTTCTTCCATTCCCTTCCCTGAGAACATCTGTTTCCAATTTACGCTTCCAGGTTCCTGCCTGATAGCCTCATATTTCCCCTCATTCCAATTAAATGTTTCCCTAACTTGTCTGTTCCTATCCCTCTCCAATGCTATGGTAAAGGAGATGCAATTGTGATCACTATCTCCAAAATGCTCTCCCACTGAGAGACCTGACACCTGACCAGGTTCATTTCCCAATACCAGATCAAGTACAGCCTCTCCTCTTGTAGGTTTATCTACATACTGTGTAAGGAAACCTTCCTGAACACACCTAGCAAACTCCACCCCACCTAAACCCTTCAGTCTAGGGAGATGCCAATCAACATTTGGGAAATTAAAATCCCCCACCACAACAACCCAGTTATTATTACACCTTTGCAGAATCTGTTTCCCTATCTGCTCCTCGATGTCCCTGTTACTATAAAAAAAACCCAGTAGTTATTGACCCTTTCCTATTCCTTACTTCCACCCACAGAGACTCCGTAGACAAGCCCTCTATGACTTCTTTCTTTTCTGAAGCCGCGACACTATCTCTGATCAACACTGCCTCCACCTCTTTTGCCTCCCTCCCTATCCTTTCTGAAACATCTAAAGCCTGGCACTTGAAGTACCATTCCTGTCCCTGCACATCCAAGTCTCTGTAATGGCCACACCACCATATCTCCAAGTGCTGATCCACACACTAAGCTCATCCGCTTTGTTCATAATACTCCTCGCATTAAAGGAGACACACCTAAAACCATTGGCCTGAGCGTGTCCCTTCTCTGTCACCTGCCTATCCTCCCTCTCGCACTTTCTCCCAGCTTTCTCTATTTGTGAGCCAACCTCCCTTTCCTCCGTCACTTCAATTCGGTTCTCAACCCACCTACAATCCTAGTTTATTTCTCCAGTAGCCTTAGCAAACCTCTCCGCCAGGATATTGTTCCCCCGGGATTCAAGTGCAACCCGTCCTTTTTGTACAGGTCCCAAATACCCCGAAAGAGGTCCCAATAATCCAGAAATCTGAATCCCTGCCCCCTGCTCCAATCCCTCAGCCACGCATTTATCTTCCATCTCATTCTGCTCCTATACTCATTGTCTTGTGGCATAGGCAGTAATCCTGAGATTACTACCTCTGAGGTCCTACTTCTCAACTTCCTTCCTAACTCCCTGTAATCTGTTTTCAGGACCTCCTCTCTTGTTCTACCTATGTCGTTGTTCTACCAATATGTACTATGACCTCTGGTTGTTCTCCGTCCCACTTCAAGATGTCGTGGACGCGATCAGAAACATCCCAGACCCTGGTACCTGGGAGGCAAAATACCATTTGCATTTCTTTCCTGATTCCACAGAATCACCTATCTGACCCCCTAACTATAGTGTTCCCTATCACTGATGCCATCCTCTTCCTTTCCCTACCCTTCTGAGCCACAGGGCCAGACTCTGTGCCAGAAGTGCGATCACTGTTCTTTACCCCAGGTAGGCCGTCTCCCCCAACAGTACTCAAACAGGAGTACTTATTGTTAAGGGGGACAGCCACTGGGGTACTCGCTAGCATCTGCCTCTTGCCCTTCCCTCTCCTGACTGTTACCCACTTACCTGTCTCCCCAGGCCCCAGAGTGACTACCTACCTATAGCTCCTCTCTATCACCTCCTCACTCTTCCTGACCAGACAAAGGTCTTCGAGTTGCATCTCCAGATCGCTAATGCAGTCCCTAAGGAGCTGCAGCTTGATGCACCTGGTGCAGATGTGGCCAGCCGGGAGGCTGGGAGTCTCCAGGACATCCCACATCTAACACTGAGCACAGAAAACCAGCCTTACACACATACTTCCTATCTGTATTCTACACAGATAACCTACCTTGCCTCGACCCGTTATCGCCAAAGCCCTGTTGAGCCAAAGCCTTCCTACCCTGTCTCCCTCTACTCTGACACCCACTTCATAAATCTGTCTTCTTTTTAAACTCTTCTCACTGGCTGACCTCCACGCCCTTGCGCAGTCGTGGCCCGTTCAAACCGCTGAAGAAATAACCGTCACCTTTTGAACTCTTCAATAATGTAACAATATGCAGGAAGTCTAATGAATTGAATTTTGAGGCACTGTAAAAGTGAAACTGTTCCTGATGAGAGACGTCTGAAGCAGATAGCAGGCATCCAACCTATCAGAGCCTCACACTATAAATGACATTCCTTTTCTCAGATGAGCTACCATTCTCACCAATTAACATTCAATTTCTTCCAACGGGTTTACTGATCCAAGTGCTTTTACCAGATGAGCACATCTGGTTTTAAGAGTAAGACTGTAAGACACAGGAGCAGAATTAGGCCATTCAGCCTATCAAGTCTGCTCCACCATTCCATCACAGCTGATACCAGATCCCACTCAAAGGTTACGGCCTCCTTGCCATAGTCTTTGATGGCCTAATCAGGAAAATACCAATTTTCGCTTTAAATATATCCACGGTCTTAGCCTCTACAGCTGTCTGTGGCAGAGCAATCTGCAAATTCACTACTCTCTGGCTAAATAATTTCCCCCTTACCCCTGTTCTGGATATGTTGCCCATCAATTTTGATGTTGTGCCCTCCAGCTCTGGACACCCCCACCACAGGCAACATCCTCTTTACATTCACCTTATCTAGTCCTTTCAATGTTCAGTAGTTTTTAGTGAGATCCCCACGCCACCCCCACCGCATTCTACTAAATTCCAGTGAGTACACGCCCAAAGCTGCCAAATGCTCATGTTAACCCCTTCATTCCCCAAGTACCCTTTGACATGACATTTTAAGAGAGATGTCGTTTATACAAGGATGTGGTGGTGATGTAAAAGATCAGCCAAGTTTTTATTGAATTGTAGAGGGGATTTAAATCTGCTTTTAATGTCAAGGCAGAACCACACCATCAACAGCTTCTATCCTACTCCTTCTATCAGACTCTTGAAAAGACCTCTTAAGCAATAAGATGGACTTTGTCCAGGCCCCACGGTGTATCAAAGTGACTGAACCCGATGTTTGGATGATTTGGATACCGGGCCAGATTGAATCGGTCAGGGTGTCGGGGCCTGAGGTGAAGGATGGGCCGGTTCTGCTCACGGCTCTGCTCTGCACTAAGGGTCTATGGATGGACTCCTTTTGTGGACTTCAGTTCAGAACACTATTTGCATGCATTTATTGTTTGCATGGTTTGTTTCTGCACATTGGGTGTTTGTCAGTCTTTTTTTTTAATGGGTTCTTTTGGGTCTCTTTGTTTTGTGGCTGCCTGTAAGGAGACAAATCTCAAGGTTGTATAATGTTTACAGTGGGCCCCTATTTCTGGGACCTCCCCCCCCAACGGATACCAAAAAAACACAGATGCTCAAGTCCCTTATTTAACCTGTCTTAGTACGGTGGACTTTAGTATCCAGCGGAGCTCTGGACCTTATTTAACCTGTGTCAGTATGGTGGACTTTAGGACCTGGTGGAGCTCCGGACCTTATTTAACCTGTCTCAGTATGGTGGACTTTAAGACCTGGCGGAGCCCTGAATCTTCAGTGTTTCTGTTCCGCTGACGGAAAACAATCATGATTGAAAATAAAGTAGAAATAATAAAACAATCGGAAAGAGGTGAAACACCATCAGTCATTGGAAAAGCGTTAGGCTACAGTCAGTCAACGATCAGAACAATTTTAACGGATAAAGTGAGAATAATGGAGCATGTGAAAGGCCCTGCCCCAATAAAAGCTACAATTATTACTAAGCAACACAGTGTTTGATTATTGAAATACATATGTTTCTTAAGTGTTTTATATGCATAGAAAGGTAAAATATATACTATATACTAAGACAAACGTTTGACTAACTGACACTAAATAATACCGGATATACCTGTTCCAACTTACTTAGAGTACTTCCGTTTTTTTTCAATCCCGATCCGTGGTAACCAATGCACATCCTCCCATATAATTTAAATCATCTCTAATTACTTATAATACCTATTACAATGTAAATGCTATGTAAATAGTTGTTATACTGTATTATTTAGGAAATAATGACAAGAAAAAAAAAGTCTATACATGTTCAAAACACAAGTGCTGGAGAGAAAACTTCCAGGTTTTCCCGATTCACAGTTGGTTGAATCCGCACACACGGAACCCGTGGATAAGGAGGGCCGACTGTACATTCTTTGATAATAAATGCATTTTGAACTTTAAGCAATCTACCACATTATGATCTTGCATTTTATTGGTTACCTTCACTGCACTTCATCTGCTTTTACACTTTATTCTATAATCTGTCATTATTTAACCTTGTTCTACACCGTGCAATGATTTAATTTAGATGAAAAGAATGCAAGTTAAGTCTTTCACAGTATCTTGGCACATGTGACAATAATAAACCAATACCAATCTCATACAAAAATCCTTGTAAGTTCTTTGAACAGTTTGCATTCTTAATTATTTACCAATCTCATAACAAGCAATTCTCAAAGGTGACCTGCTGCACAAGAATTATGATGCTTACAGTGAAATTTTAACTGTACATCATTCTTATAACTATCAAAACTCATAAAACAAACGTAGTCAGCAACACTACCTACATCAACTAGTGTTCCAAGCTCATGGCATACTAACTGGAAGTCTTCAGTTAAAGGGAAAATGCATTGGATATATCAGATAATAAAGTGTCACAGCACATAAAAAGCATTCACCCCCCCCCCCCCCCAGAAGTTTTCGTGTTTTATTGTTTCACAACACTGATTCATAGAAGATTTAATTTGGCTTTTTTTGACACTGATCAACAGAAAAAGATTCTTTCATGTCAAAGTGAAAACAGATCTCTACAAAGTGAACTAATTAACTACAAATATAAAACACAAAATAATTGACTGTATTAAGTATTCACACCCTTTAATATGACACACCAAATCATCACTGGTGCAGCCATTTAATTTTAGAAGACATAGAATTAGTTAAATGGAGATCACCTGTGTACCATCAAGGTGTTTCAATTGATTGTAGTAAAAATACACTTGTATCTGGAAGGTCCAACTGCTGGAGAGTCAGTATCCTGGCAAAAACTACACCATGAAGACAAAAGAACACTCCAAGCAACTCTACAAAAAGGTTATTGAAAAGCACAAACCAGGAGATGGGTACAAGAAAACTTCCAAGTCACTGAATATCCCTTGGAGTAGTTAAGTCAATCATCAGGAAATGGAAAGAATATGACACAGTTGTAAATCTGCCCTGAGCAGGTCATCCTCAAAAACTGAGTGACCATGCAAGAAAGGGACTAATGACGGAGGCCACCAAGAGACCTATGACACTCTGGAGGAGTTAAGAGGCTTCAGTGGCTGAGATGGGAGAGGCTGCGCATACAACAACCGTTGCCCAGGTGCTTCACCAGTAACAGCTTTATAGGAGAGTGGCAAAGAGAAAGCCACTGTTGAAAAAAAAAACTCACGTGAAATCTTGGCTAGAATTTGCCAGAAGGCATATGGGAAGAATACGCCATAGAACCTTCAGCCGGAAGAAGGTTCTATGGTCTGATGAAACCAAAACTGAGCTTTTTGAACATCAGACTAAATGCTATGTTTGGCGTAAGCCGAACACTGCACATCATCAAAAACACACCATCCCTCCTGTGAAGCATGGTGCTGGCTGCATCATGCTATGGGGATGCTTCACTGCAGCAGGCCCTGGAAGGCATGTGGAGGTAGAGGATACATGAATGCAGCAAATTACAGGGAAATCCTGGAGGAAAACCTGATACAGTCAGCAAGAGAACTGTGACTTGGGAGATCTGCTTTCCAGCATGACAATGACCTCAAGCATAAAGCCAAAGCTATAAAGGATGGTTTAAAAACAATAAAGTTCATGTCAGAGGCCAGACCTCAATCTAATTGAAAATTTATGGCTGGACTTGAAAAGGGCTGTTGCCTCACAATCCCCATGGAATCTGACAGAGTTTGAGCAGTTCTGTAAAAAGAATGGAGGGAAATAGTTGTGTCCAGATTTGCAAAGCTGATAGACACCTATCCACACAAACTCAAGTATGTAATTGCTGCCAAAGGTGCATCTATAAATACTAACTTGAAGGGGGTGAATACTTATGTAATCAATTTTGTTTTATATTTGTAATTAATTTAGATCACTTTGTAGAGATCTGTTTTCACTTTTGCACAAGAGAGTCTTTTTCTGTTAATCAGTGCCAAAAAATCCACTGTGATTCAATGTTCTAAAACAATAAAACATGAAAACATGGGGGAGGGGGGGTTGAGTACTTTTTATAGGCCCTGTATGCTGGTTTTATTTCACCATTACATTGTTCAGCATTAACGTTCCTCTCCATTATGCTAAGATCAATGGACTGAAAGAATGGCGAAGTGAGATCCAGTTACCATGCCAACTCCCACAGTTGAATTAGTTAACTAAACGTGAAAATGTTGGAAACACTCATTACATCAGGCAAAATCTGTGGAAGGTGAAACATTCACATCAACTGTGATGAAATACTTTGAGGGGTTGGTCATGACTAGAATGAACTCCTGCCTCAACAAGGCCCTCGACCCACTACAATTTGCCAATTACTGCAATAGGTCTATGGCAGTTGCAATCTCAATGGATCTTCACATGGCCTTAGATCATCTGGACAATACAAACACCTATTTCACAATGCTGTTCATCTAACACCATCATTCCACAGTCCTGATTGATAAGCTACAGAACCTGGCCCTCTGTACCTCCCTCTGCAACTGGATCAACTTCCCAACCAGAAGAGCACAATTTGTACAGATTAGTGGTCCATCTCAGATGGAGATGAGATACATCAGCTGGTTGAGTGGTGTTGCAGCAAAAACTTTGCACTCAATGTCAGTAAGGGCTGATTGAGGACTTGTGGAAGGGCAAGACAAGGGAACACAAACCAATCCCCATAGAGGGATCAGAAGTGGAAAGGGTGAGCAATTTCAAATTCCTGGGTATCAAGATCTCTGAGGATCTAATGTGATCCAAACATATCGATGTAGCTATAAAGGTGGCAAGACAGTGGCTTTATTTCATTAGGAGTTTGAAGAGATTTGGTTTGTCAACTAAAACACTCAAAAATGTCTATAAATGTATCGTGGAGAGCATTCTGCATCAGTCTGATATGAGAGGGGGGTTGGCGGGCACAAGACTGAAAGGCTACAGAAAGTTGTAAAATTAGTCAGTTCCATCTTGGGTACTAGCCTCCACAGTATCCATGACATCTTCAAGGAGCGGTGCCTCAGAAAGGCAACATCCATTATTAAGGACCCCCTTCACCCAGGACATGCCCTCTTTTCATTGTTACCATCAGGAAGGAGGTACAGAAGCCTGAAGGCACACACTCAGTGATTCAGTTTTTTTCCCCTCTGCCACACGATTCCTAAATGGAAACTGAACCCGTGAACACTACCTCATTTTTTTAATTTCTGTTTTTGCACAATTTTTAATCCATTAATATACATATATATTTACTGTAACTGACTTACTTACATGTTTTTTTTTCTTTCTATATTATCATGTATTGCATTGTACTGCTGCTGCTAAGTTCACAAATTTCATGACACATCATAAAACTGATTCTGATTGATGTTCAGGTTTGGGATCCTTCATCAGCCTGACCTGATTAGTGTTTCCAGCAATTTCTCATTACACTTCAGGTGGTATTTAATGCAGACAAGTATAAGAGGGTTGCACTTCAGTGGGCAACCCAGAGTAGGACACCGAGGAGTATGGCAGATCAAAGGGATATAGAAATATAAAATTCCTTGAAACTGGCGTCATGAGTGGATAGGGCCACAAAAAGAGTTTCTGGCACAATGGCCTTCAAAGATCAGAGTACTGAGTATAGGAATTGGGAATTGTTGATGAGGCTTAATTTGGAGTATTGTGTTCAGTTCTGGTCACCTGCCTATAGGAAAGATATCAATAAAATTGAAAGATCACAGAGAAAATTTACAAGGATGTTTGTTAATAGGATTTGAGGGCCTGAGTTATATGGAAAGGTTGAACAGATTAGGACTTCTTTTCCTTGGAGTGTAGGAGAATACCTGGGATGTGATAGATGCATAGAAATTTATGAGGGGTATAGACAAGGTAAATGAAAGCATGCTTTTGCCACTAAAATTGGGTGAGACTAGAACTAAATTCTAGGTGAAAGGTTTCTGAACCAATTTGATAGTGCAGAATATAAAGACAGTTGCATTTCTACACCATGTATTTTTTTAAATCAATGAATCAAGTATCCACCAATTCCTACTCTTCAGTAACAAAACACCAACAACAATGGAAGGACTGGCCATAGCTTCATTCATCTCTTCCCCTCACTTCTTTACCTATCTCCCCTCTTTTAGTTCAGATGGCCATGATCTAAAATGTCATCTGGCCATTCCCCTTGGATGTTGTCTGACTTGTTAATTTCCTCCAATTTGTTCTTGCTCTAGATTCCAGTATCTGCAGATTTGTGTCTCCATGATGATATTAAACAGATGACTAAAACCTTGGTTAAACAGTCCATTTAATATGAATTTTAAAGGAGAGGTAGAGTGCTGTAGGGAAATTTGAGTAGGCAATTCCAGGTTTTGGAGCCCATGAAGCTGCAGGCACTGTCATTGGTGAAGTGAAGGAAATTGGGGAGGCACTTGAGGTCACAACTCAAGGGCCAGAGAGATCTAAGAAGCCAAGAGAGGTTAGAGACAGACATGATGATAAAAGCATAAAAAGTTATGAAAACAAAGGTATAAATTTTGAAGTGATAATTTTTGAAACCAAGGAACCATTGTAAATCAACAGCATAGAAATGAGAGGTTAAGAGATATGTGGTGAAATTTAGATCATGCATAGATTTTGGTGACCTCAGGATTTTGCGTAGTATGATGCTATAGTTGAAGAGGTAATAGTACAGGAGGTAGAAAGATGAGGATTTTAGATGTAAATGAATTCAGAGTGCACAGACAGCAATGAACAGAAAGAATCTGAAGTAACTATTGACTGATGGAAAAGACACTTGGCTACACCTGGGCTTGTGTGTTGAAGTCAAACAACACAGGCTGAGAAGCAATGTGTTTATGGTTTCCCATCCAAAGTGTTAATTCTTGGGTAATGATGTTCAGTGATAAAACAGGGCTGGTGGGAGCAAGGTTTCTCTGTTTGTCTGATGACCTTCAATCGTCATTAAATGTACAGACCTAGAAGGGTTACAACGTAAATGACAAGATAGATGGATTTCCGGAATTGGCTCATTATCAGTGAAAAATGAATTGTTTTTAACAGAGCCAATGAATGTCGACCATAAATTATCATTGAGGAGATGGATGGGAAATCAGCTGACTGCTTGCAAATCTCTTTTAGTGTCTATGTGTTTGAGTGAATTCCACCTAAAATATACCCCAAGGATGATAACAACACCCTATCTGAAACTGACTTTTGGGAGGACAAGAAATAATTATCAAAATTCTACTTAAAATAACAGAAGGACAATCTTTATTTACCTGGTGATTGACTGGCTGGCATTGATCATGGCTGAAGTCATTATCTCTGCAGCAAGACTTTCAGTGAAACTTGCACCATCCTGTCCAATACCACTGTCTGCTGCCAGGCTTGTATTACTCTTGGCTTTCTCAATGGCTACGGACATCAAATCATCTGGAAAAATTCCCCTCTGATCCAAGTCAATATGGATCCTCGGTACATCAAGCTGACAGGCTCCACTGACATAGCACTCTGGCCTTGTAAGTGGTTTATTGGCATGCCCCGTGGCATGTTTGGGGCAGAATCCACCAGTCTGTGAACTTAACCTGTTAGTGTAACTTCTTGATTCCTTTTCTGCAGAGGAGCACTGTAAAACAACCCCTCTCAACTTTTCAGCATACATTAAACATTCTTTTTGTTTGCTGACATCCAAAACATCCCCATCATCCCCGGCTGCTTTGAAATGGAGAGTTTCACCAGCATTTTTTCCAACATAATGTTCAAAGGTTCGATTGGTGCTGGCAATGCAGTATCCATAATCACTTAAACTTCCCATGCTGTGATAGTGTTTATTTCTCTGGACAATGGGTTGTATCGAGCAGGTCCAGGTCTTCTTAATAAGGTCTTCAGCCATCTGTTCCAGCTGTGACCTTTCATAGAGACAAGAGTCTGTCAGAGACTTGGATAGGCCTTGCATGCCAGAGGCTGAGTTCATTTTCTGTGTGACTTCATATGTGATATTTTGGGCAACTGATTCTGCAAACTTTTCCAGATCTCTGGAATCTCTTCTGCTCATTCTTTGATCATGGCCTCTCCTGTAGGGACCGGTGTCTTGTGTCTCCTCCCTTGTCA
Organism: Hemitrygon akajei; assembly: GCF_048418815.1. Classification (NCBI taxonomy): domain Eukaryota; kingdom Metazoa; phylum Chordata; class Chondrichthyes; order Myliobatiformes; family Dasyatidae; genus Hemitrygon; species Hemitrygon akajei. The sequence goes on from NC_133128.1 coordinate 90,152,939, forward strand.
GAAATTTGAAAAGTTCCTTGCACCCATTGTCACTCCTCAATTGTTGCGAGGACAGAAGTCTTCTCTTATACTTCTGCTTTATTCTCCTGGCTGCTTGTTCCAGACCTACTTTCACAGTCCTAAAGGCGAGCTTACTGGCATAATGATCTACTATTACTTCACCATTTCCTGCTTCTCTGCTGATCATTCTCATGATGTATTCTGCGTACTCATCAGTCACGCTCTCAAAGCTTGAATGTTTGGACACAAGTCCACCTTGGGGAGAATGAAGCACAGAATCCACAAGCTCTCGGGACCACTGATCTGCCATGGTGTTTAACCCTTCAATCCCTACACTATCCTGCTCTCCACAGCTGGATTCATTGCTTTCTGCCAGGCAGTCGTCCCTCTTGAATTTTCTAACTCTATGTTTCTTGGAACTAAGGACTTTCTTGGCATCCCGAATTACCTCTCCCGCCACCCTACCTGCATAACTCAACAAAGAACCTGCAGTCTCTTCTGGTGCATTCCTTTCAGCAACTGCATGTCTGTTGTGCAGGTCACTCCGAACAGCTACCTTCCGTAGGTGGCTGGGTGACACCCCAAAGCACACGAGGTCCTTGCCATCACATTTCCTGGCATCCTCCACACAAATTGCTGCAATTTCGGTGGCCATGGAAACAATGCCAGAGGCCAGCTGATTGGAATACTGCAGAGCCTGCCTCTTGATGTCCAACTTCAGCTCTTCCTTTTCCAAAACCTTTGTGCCCTGCCTGGGGCTTGGGCTCACCTGCTCCCTCACCTCTGCATGCCCCTCTATGAAGTCGAAGTTTTCATCCTCGTCATTATCCAGCACCTCTTCAGACAGTGACCTCATGAGCTTCAGCACAAACTCAGCCTTTTCCTCAGTGTCCTGGCTCAGCCCTGCCATGTTTGGAATGGAATGGTTATGCGGGGTGGATGGAGGGGTTACAGGCATGAATTCTTTAGCCAGCTCCCCTTTAAGCTTCCGAGTGAAACTCTTCAGACCTTTTTCACGGGTCAATTGCTGTGGGGTTGGTGGTGGTGTTCCTGGAGACCCACTTGAGCTGCCTTCTATACTGGCAAGACCTTCCTCTGGAAATAGCCCATCCTTATTAAGCCCAACCTGCTGCTTTCCCAGCATACCTGTGCTTATCTCTTTGCTTGGTTCACTGATCTCGGCCAAAGAAGTCTGGAAAGTTGGTGCTGAGATGTGACCTTGAAGCTGTGCAGTCAATGACTTTAGAGTAAGAGCAAGTTCTGGGCCACCCACACCATCTACACTTTCTACCTCTGAGTTCTTGAATACCACAGTGGGACTGGGTGGTGGAGTACATGGAGGAAACTCTTCTGCTAAGTGACCCTTAAGCTCCTGTGCAAAATGCTGTGGGATGGTCAAGCCTTTACTGGGAATAAATTCAGTGGGCGACACAGGAGGTGTTCGCAACATGTCTGGAGACTGAGAATATGCATACTGAGTTGGACCACATAAAACTATTTTCTCAACCGATAGCTGATCCTGTAGCTGGCCCTCTGGTATCTCTCCAAGTCTCATAAATGCTTCCTTACTGCCAGTTGCAAACCGACCTGAACAAAATACCCCTTGAGAGCTTGAGACTTTCGTTTTTACTTCATCTACTAAATTCATTACATTCCCTTCGGTCAACTCTGTTGTAAATTGCAAATCAGTAATATGCTCAATTAGTGTTTTTTCACCCAACTCAGAAGTAACATCCTTTGCCACACATTCAACTTTAGGTGGGGTCACCAAGTCAAAAGGATTATTTACCACTATATCAATCATTGCTCCTGTTTGCCCATTGTTCTGCACTGTGACAGCAGCATCAGTAGTGGCCAAGCCGCCATTCTGCTGCAATGTTCCTTGGCCAGTGTTAGCTGCCTCAGTGCAATGAAAGGTGTTGTCACCAGAAGCATGCTCACTAGAAGTAACATGGCTTGTAGAATCCCTTCGCTGAGGCATATAGTTCACAGATTGCACCTCATCCATTTTATTGTTCCCTGAACAGGATCTCTCAGGAGCTGCGTTTGTAGTTTGTGCTGAACTCAGCTTTGATGACACAAGATGAATGCATGACTTCAGAGGGGAGTCCAAAGAATTGCCAGAAAATGCCTTGGCAGCGCGAGGAACAGATACACCACCTGCAACACCAGAAACACAAAGCAAAGCTTTCTGTATGGTATACTCTTTTCCCATCAAATTCGAATCATCAACAGAATTGCTTGCCGTAGCATTAGGATAACACCCTGCAAGATCTCTGAGTAACATTCTCTCTTGGATATCACTTGGGCCATAAGCAGTCTTCATTGCCTGGACTACATCTTTTCCACCAACATTTTTAATATTGTCCACAGAAATGCTAATTGCAGCTTGTGCTGTGAAGCTCACATCCACTTGAGACAATTCAATGAAGGCCTCTTGTAGTACTGACTCCGACAGATCTCTGGCATAGGAGCTTACAATCTTTTCCTCGTCATCGAGTGACCAGCTTGTTATTGACGTAGGCGTTGTTGGGTGGGAGAACTGACAAACCTCCATGATTCCCTCAAAAATAAGTTCCTCAGCAAGATCAGTTGCAAATCGAGCAACAGCATTGTTAAAGATTTGTTTCTTGACAAACTCCAGTTCCCGCAGTGCTCCAGCTATTGCACTGCCCACCAAATAATCTGCTAAGTCATTAATAGCACTCTTCTTCTGTAAGAACGCTCGTCTTGCTCCTATCTCCTGCAAGGCCATGTGAATGACAGAGGATGTCAACCTTGCAGCCAGGTGGCATAGGGCACTGGTGCAAGAAGAAACACCATTCTGCAGGTCCTTAAAGGCACTGCTAAAACTTCTCTCCACTAGTTCTGTAGCAATTAGCTGAATGCCATCTCTGAACTTGTTCGAATAAGTCTGCTGGGCAGAAGGATGAGCTGTGGGTAGTTTCATGTCAGAATTTTCATTGGAAGCAGTTGTGTTTTGTTCTTCAACTCTTTCTGACCAACATCTATCCTGAGGGCAAGCCGTCATCCTCTTATGCTCAAAGCCAACAGCATGAGGATACCTGAAAACAGAGTTGATGATGTTGTGCGAAACATCACCTGCATATTGAGAGTAACTGTCAGAAAGTGCTCCGTTGTTTTGTGCTTTAACAATTTCAGTACCGATGGCCTGCATCTTCCCTGAACACTCAGACCCACTCAGAGCTGCAAGGGGACTGAATGCTGATGAATGGATGGGGCTGAAGAGGGGGCTATTCTCTTCTCCTGAACTATGTTGTAGGCGAGGTGAATCCGGGACATCCGACAGGTTGTTGTAGGGAGATTCTGCCTTTCGAGCAGTGGGTTTTTTCACATCAGCGGGAAGGACTGGGTGGTCAAACTTCTGTGGGTTCATAGCAGCAACTGCATTAGTGCATTGTTTCAGTAAGGAGTCAGAACATAGCTTTACAGCAGGCTTGTTTTTCTGAGATGGATTTTGAGGGCTAGACCCTACCTTCAGGGTGGTATACGTACTGACCATTTGGTCTAGTTCGTCAAACTGATCAAAGCTGTCGAAGAATTCACTTACTTCGGAGTCGGAATCCTCAATGTCATCCTTGAGTATTGGGATCTGGGGCAATTTTAGTTTAGCCTTCAGACTCCTCTGGTAGCCTTCTTCATCCAGAAAGATGACTGGACTTGGACTTGAGCCTTCTGAATCTTCAGACTCTGATAGGGATACAGAGGACCCAGATTTAAGTCCATTGTTGGATCTTGGTTCAGGAGCATTACAAGATTTGTAAAAACTCCTTTGCCTCCCAGGACCCGAGTTTAATGTTACGACAGAACTTTTAGCAGATGGTGGCAGTCCCAAAAATGCTGAATTATCAAGCAATGGAGGAAAGATGGGGCTTGGGGAAGAGCCGGCATGAACTGGCAACTCTGCGAAGTCCAGTGCAAAGGTCTGAAGAGCAACTTCTCGCTGGAGTTTTGGTGTACTTGGATCAAAGCCTACAGTTCACAAATAAAAGAACAATAAATTTTATATCATTACCAAAATTGTCCTTTTAAAATTAACTGCAGCTACCAATATCACCTTTTTCTATGAAAAGATGTGAGTGTTATGTGAGAATAGTTTGTCCATCAAGGAATCAACAAAGCATATTGTATTGGAATGAAATTTACTTGCACTCCTCAACTGATATAACATAAGGACTATGATAGGGCAGAAATGTTCCCATGAAAGACAGCTGTTGGAACATCAGAACATGGCAGAGAGAGAGCTTTCATGCCACTCTCTATTATCAATGCTAATATAAAATATAAGAGTACCCCATACAGGACTGGTTAAACTAGTCCACTTTGACGATCTAAACTGGGAAATACATTTGGCTTCGCGTCACGTAGCACCAAGCTCATATACCAGAGAGGAAGAAAGTTCATTGAATTATAATTTAAACACTTAATGTGTTGGTTTTAGTACAGTCCTTGCAACTTGACACATTTGAAAAAGGCAAAGGCAAAATGGTCCCAGATGTTGGAAAGTGAAAAGATAAAAATCACTCCAGCAATTTCAGCAAATAGGTGCTGCTGCATCTGTGGAAAAAGACAGAGTGAACATTTCAGGTCAAGATCTTTCATCGAATGTAGCGGCCAAAATTTAATCATGCCCTTTTCAAATTGCAGTTATTTCATTTTTAGTTTGTTTTAGTCAGAAACAGCTGTCCTGTTAGTTCCCACTCGGGTACTGAAAATACTTAAGGCCCTTTTGATTGCTATGGGCTACAAAGTATAAATTGATTGTGATTTAAATAAACCTGCTGGTCAGAGTGGAATATGCCTGCAATTTAACTGAAAAGGACACTATTTGACAAGTAATACAATAGCACAACCCATTATACCAACCATCTTATACAGCAGGCATATTACATTCCCAGAAGCAACACCACAACATACAATGGAGTCTGTACTATTATTGGACCAGTTAGATCTGGTCTGCTATGAAAATATGCAAGCTTTAGACATAACCCACTTGGAAGATTATAATTGTAGGTCTAAAATTTAATACATCTTCTATCAAAATTACATTATTCAATATTAATTAGTATTTATAAAACACAGCAACTCTAAACCAAAAATGAAATTTCCAATAACCTTCATAGAAAGCACTGCTCATAAGAAAAACTGATATTGATAGGAAAACTGGAATGGAAAACTATCCTTATGACAAATTATCTTCAGCCGAATACTAAACTGAAGTTAAATTATAGAAACACAGAAAACCTACAGCACAATACAGGCCCTTCAGGCCACAAAGTTGTGCCGAACATGTCCCTACCTTAGAAATTACTAGGCTTACCCATAGCCCACTATTTTACTAAGCTCCATGTACCCTATCCAAAAGTCTCTTAAAAGACCCTATTGTATCTGCTTCCACCACCGTTGCCGGCAGCCCATTCCACGCACTCACAACTCTCTGCGTAAAAAACTTACCCCTGACATCTCCTCTGTACCTACTCCCCAGCACCTTAAACCTGTGTCCTCTTGTGGCAACCATTTCAGCCTTGGGAAAAAGCCTCTGACTATCCACACGATCAATGCCTCTCATCATCTTATACACCTCAATCAGGTCACCTCTCATCTTCTGTCGCTCCAAGGAGAAAAGGCCGAGTTCACTCAACCTGTTTTCATAAGGCATGCTCCCCAATCCAGGCAACATCCTTGTAAGTCTCCTCTGCACCCTTTCTATGGCTTCACATCCTTCCTGTAGTGAGGTGACCAAAACTGAGCAAAGTACTCCAAGTGGGGTCTGACCAGGGTCCTATATAGCTGCAACATTACCTCTCGGCTCCTAAATTCAATTCCATGATTGATGAAGGCCAATACACCATATGCCTTCTTAACCACAGAGTCAACCTGCACAGCTGCTTTGAATGTCCCAGAGAAGAGGTCCCAGAACAGATCCCTGAGGCACACCACTGGTCACCGACCTCCATGCAGAACATGACCCATCTACAACCACTCTTTGCCTTCTGTGGGCAAGCCAGTTCTAGATCTACAAAGCAATGCCCTTTGGATCCTATGCCTCCTTACTTTCTCAATAAGCCTTGCATTGGATACCTTATCAAATGCCTTGCTAAAATCCATATACACTACATCTACAGCTCTACCTTTATCAATGTGTTTAGTCACATACTCAAAAAATTCAGTCAGGCTCGTAAGGCATGACCTGCCTTTGACAAAGCCATGCTGACTATTCCTAATCATATTATACCTCTCCAAATGTTCATAAATCCTGCCTCTCAGGATCTTCTCCATCAACTTACCAACCACTGAAGTAAGACTCACTGGTCTCTAATTTCCTGGGCTATCCCTACTCCCTTTCTTGAATAAGGGAACAACATCTGCAACCCTCCAATCCTCCGGAACATCTCCCATCCTCATTGATGATGCAAAGATCATCGACAGAGGCTCAGCCTTGCCTCCCACAGTAGCCTGGGGTACATCTCATCCGGACCCGGTGACTTATCCAACTTGATGCTTTCCAAAAGCTCCAGCACATCCTCTTCCTTAATATCAACATGTTCAAGCTTTTCAGTCTGCTGCAAGTCATCACTACAATCATCAAGATCCTTTTCCGTAGTGAATACTGAAGTATTCATTAAGTCCCTCTGCTATCTCCTCCGGTTCCATACACACTTTCCCACTGTCACACTTGATAGGTCCTATTCTTTCACATCTTATCCTCTTGCTCTTCACATACTTGTAGAATGCCTTGGGGTTTTCCTTAATCCTGCCCGCCAAGGCCTTCTCATGGCCCCTTCTGGCTCTCCTAATTTTCTTCTTAAACTCCTTCCTTCTAGCCTTATAATCTTCTAGATCTCTAACATTACCTAGCTGAACCTTTTGTAGGCTTTTTTCTTCTTGACTAGATTTATTACAGTCTTTGTACACCACGGTTCCTGTACCCTACCATAACTTCCCTGTCTCATTGGAATGTACCTATGCAGAACTCCACACAAATATCCCCTGAACATTTGCCACATTTCTTCCATACCTTTCCCTTAGAACATCTGTTCCCAATTTAAGCTTCCAAGTTCCTGCCTGATAGCCTCATAACTCCTCTTACACCAATTAAATGCTTTTCTAACTTGTCTGTTCCTATCTCTCTCCAATGTTATTATAAATGAGATAGAATTATGATCACTACCTCCAAAATGCTCTCCCACTGAGAGATCTGACACCTGACCAGGGTCATTTCTCAATACCAGATCAAGTACAGTCTCTCCTCTTGTAGGCTTATCTATATATTGTGTCAAGAAACCTTCCTGAATACACCAAACAAAACTCCACCCCATCTAAATCCCTTGCTCTAGGGAGATGCCAATTGATATTTGGGAAATTAAAATCTCCCATCACGACAACTCTGTTATTATTATACCGTTCCAGGATCTGTTTCCCTATCTGCTCCTTGATATCCCTGCTACTACTGGGTGGCCTATAAAAAACACCCAGTAAAGTTATTGACCCCTTCCTGTTCCTTACCTCCACCCACAGAGACTCCGTAGACAAGCCCTCCATGATGTCCACCTTTTCTGCAGCCATGACACTATCTCTGATCAACAGTGCCACAATCCCACCTCCTTTTGACCCCCCGTCTTTTCTGAAACATCTAAAACCCGGCACTTGAAGTAACCATTCCTGTCCCTGAGCCATCCAAGTCTCTGTAATGGCCACAACATCATAGCTTCAAGTACTGATCCACGCTCTAAGCTCATCTGCTTTGTTCACAACACTCCTTACATTAAAATAGACACATCTCAAACCTTCATTCTGAGCGTGTGCCTTCTCTATCACCTGCCTATCCTCCCTCACACACTGTCTCCAAGCTTTCTCTATTTGTGAGCCAACTGCCTCTTCCCCAGTCTCTTCAGTTTGGTTCCCACCCTCCAACAATTCTAGTTTAAACTCTCCCCAGTAGCCTTAGCAAACCTCCCCGCCAGGATATTGGTCCCCCTGGGATTCAAGTGCAACCCGTCCTTTTTGTACAGGTCACACCTGCCCCAAGAGGTCCCAATGATGCAGAAATCTGAATCTCTGCCCCCTGCTCCAATCCCTCAGCCTGGACCTTGGCAGCTGGGAAGCAAACTACCATCTGATTTTCTTTCTTGCGTCCACAGATTCGCCTGTCTGACCCCTTAACTATAGAGTCCCCTATCACTACTGCCTTCCTCCCTTTCTCTACCCTTCTGAGCCACAGGGCCAGACTCTATGCGAGAGGCACGGCCACTGTTGCGTCCCCCAGGTAGGCTGTCCACCCCAACAGTACTCAAACAGGAGTACTTGTTGTCAAGGGGGACAGCCACAGGGGTACTATCTAGTACCTGACTCTTCCTCTTCCCTCTCCTGACTGTTACCCACTTGTCTGTCTCTCATGGGCCCCAGTGTAACCACCTGCCTATAACTCCTTTCTATCACCTCCTCGCTCTCCCTGAGCAGACGAAGGTCATTAAGCTGCATTTGCAGTTCCCTAACTTGGCCCCTTAGGAGCTGCAGCTCAACAGACCGTGTGCAGATATGGCTGTCCAGGAGGCTGGGAGACTCCAGTACCTCCCACATCTGACACCGAGCACAGAAAACCAGTCTCACACAAATACTTCCTTTCCGGAATTTACACAGGTAAACCTACCTCGCCTCATTACCGCCTAAGCCCGCTGAGCCAAAGCCCTATCACTCTGCTGCCCGCTGGATATGGCGGTCTTCATTTAAAGCTTTTCCCGTTCTACTGGCTGACATCACGCGCCTGCGCAGTCTTGCCTCTCTTTTATCCCAGTAGTAAAATGCCTTCGCTCTGGAAATCCTCAGCCATTCTACTCGTAGCCTTCTTGCTCCGAGTTTTTCTATTACAATTATTGAAGTAATTGGAAGCCTGCACTGAATTGGCATAGCACACCCCAACCTCCTAAAATAGTTTGACACAATTTACAGCAATATCTTCATAATGAGGTTATTTTTTGTTCTCACGATGTAGGGAGACTGGTACTTCCACTTCACCTGCCTATGCCCTAGTTTCCCTAACTATCTATTTCACTGCTAGACCACTTCAAAGAACATTAAGAGGAAAGCATACAGTTATAGGCAATTCACATACAGACCAGAGCGAGTAAGGGTTGAATTTCCCTTCGTGTGGTCTCAGGGCAACAAATGGTGTAGAGAGGTGACTCTATCCCAGACATAACCCTGACAGCCTTTACAAATAGCAGAATAGGAATGCAGTTTCACCAGTTGATTTTAATAACATTTAAATACTAAAATTGAAATTAAAAATAAAAATACACTAAAGCAAATATTAGGAACACTGAAGCAAAGCAAAATATAGTTTAGAAACTTACTTTCCCCTTGGCTTCCTAAGCCTCATTTAAGTTATCAGGGTCTTAGAACCTTTGCCAACTCAAGAGGCATAGGATCTGACCGTGCAATGCTTGGGAATCACTGCGAGACTGAACTCCGCTGTGGGACTGCTGCCCAAATTACGTACTTAACAATAAAAGGACAATTTCAACAATTTTGGAGGATTAATCTCAAAATTGGCAGTGGATTACATTTACCTGCTGATCCAAATGCAGTTACTGCTTCTTCATCCAAGTGCTCAAAAGCAGTCACAAAGTCATCCTCAATGGATGATACTGACTGATTGGTGTCATCCTCCTCCACAAGGTATGCGTCAGTCTGATGTTTTGATGTTGAGTGGGACTCCAAAGAAAACTGAATTCCTGTTGTATATTTGCTAAGCAGGGAGAATACAGAATCATTGCAGTACAGGGATGATGGAGGATGCACCATTACGCAAACCACCTGGCAAACAAAAAAAATTCAAATAGCATTTCTTTATGATGTAAAAAGCCAAGTATCAATGGGGAGATTATAAATACAACTTATTTTTCACTGTTATATTTTCAAATGGCGATTGAATTAAGAATATATCATTCAGTGCATAGCATCACAGTTAATGTGACCCAGACTCAATCCTGAATTTGGGTGTGGTCTATGTGGAGTTTTTACATTCTCTCTGTAACCATGTTTCCTCTGGGTGCTCCAGCTTCTTCCCGCATCCAAAAGAAGTGTGGGTTAGTAGGTCAATTGGCCACTGTAAATTGTCCCTAGTGTGTAGGTGAATAGTAGAATCTGCATGAGTTGCTGGAATAAGAGGCAAGAATAATGTACAATGAGCGTAAATGGGTGGTCAATGTTGGTACAGGTTTGCCTGGCTAGAAGACTTTCTTTTGTGCTGTATAACTCTATGACTTTAAAGGAGCAAATTTTTCAACTCCAATTATCCTTTACTCTTTCTGTCTGCATAAAATAAAGAACTACCATTAAGAATCAAAGAAATTTCTGATGTAATCTATGTTTCAACTTCCGGTTTAAGAGGGGCGAGAGCTTACTGGCGGTTTTCAAAGCAAGAAATTCAACTAAACACTCTATTAATAACATTTCTTATATGGAAAACTGTGGTAAATGATCACCACAAACAATGAAGGGGCGAGCAAAGGCAAGGCTAATCCGAGAGCTGAGGCATGTGAGTGCGAGATGGGAGTCGGATCAAGGTTGAGGCATGTTTCAGAAGTTGGAACTTCGTAGACAAAGTTGGAGCGAGTGGAGAAAAGTTGAAGCAGAGTTGTTTCAGAGCCTGTCCACCTAAGCCAGAAACAAGGTACGACCCATCTAAGTGTCATACAAATTTGGAAAGATAGACCATATGGACCATAAGTGGCCCAGTGTGTCGCTGTGGTGGGGCCCAGGTACAAGTATGGAGGAACAACTCAGCGCTTGGACAATTTCAACACTGGGCCAGATGGACTGAAAAGGCAAGGTGTCAGGATCAGAGGCAGGGGTTGAGCTGGCTCTGCTCGGTGATGCTTTACTCCGCTCTCCTCGGTGCTGAGATGGTGAGACTGCTCTGGCTGCTACCTGCTTCGTGTCTGCGAGCTTTGCAGTAATTTTCCCTGCTATATGATGAACGGAGGCTAAGGCCTACTCCACTGCACCGGGGTTCGGGACTATGGGCACAATTTGGTTCGGAATGCTGTTTTTTCCTTTTATTGTTTGCATGATCTGTTTTTCTTCTTTCTCTGCGCATTTGGTGTTGGTCATTGTTTTAAAATTGGGTTCTTTTGGGTTTCTTGCTTTGTGGCTGCCTGCAAGCAGACAAATCTTTGAACTTTGACCATTGAAAACATTAAAACAGCAGCATTCACAAGGTTGAAAATGACTCACCAAAATGTTCTGGGTCAAGAAAAATACCGAGTAATCATATAAACAAGTAGTAGGTCTGACCAAACAAGGCCTCTTCTAGTGAATGTATTACTAAATAAGACTGAAGACCATGTTCTACCCTTCTTACAATAAAGAACTGTAATGACCACAGCATTTTAGCTAAGATTTGCCCTGAAGACATGAGCGACTATGGCTAGGCTGCTCCAAAAGCTGATCAAGGATCACCTTTTCAAACCAGGGTAGTGTTTGTGGCGACAATTAAACAATTACTGTTCAAGTCACCAATTCACAAAGCTCCTGGAAAGTTTCAGGAAGATAGCCCTTTCTGACACTGGTGATAAGATGGCATAGAACTAGTCCTCAGATAATAACAAAACCTAGCTTCCCCTTTCCTGACTTATTCCTGTGTTTTCAGCAGTTTCATAGCAAGCTGCAGAGGGCGACCTGGGGTAAATAAGCAATTTCCAGATATTTAGATTGTTCCTGCAGCATAATTCAATCTCACACAACAAACAATCTGCTGAAGGAACTCAGCAGGTCAAGAAGCACTTGTCAGAGGAAAAGAACTATTCAATGATTTTTCAACCTCTAGCAGATTGATTGTTGCTCCAAATTCTAGGATCTACAGTCGCTTATGCCTCAGTCTTACAGAATTGACGTGAATTGAGATGATCGGTTGGTGGGTTGGGGGGTGGGTCAGACACACGATCATGCTTGTGTCCAAGACTGTGTGGTCAGACATGCAAACAAGATTCCAAAAGATGTAGGCAACAAGTTGTGGCACAGGAGGACTGGAAATGGTGGATACAGCAAATATCATTGTAATTATTTGGAAGAATTGTGATGTTTCACATTGCTTTACAGAAACAAGTCAGCTTCATTCTCTTTAAATAACATTGAGCCAGGTTAAGGACTGCTTCAGTGTGAGTAGCCTGCACTGCTAATCCACTTCCAATATTTAAAGGAATTCTGAGCAAGTGCAGCTTTCTCTCACTATGTGTCAAATCTCTAAAAATGTGCAAGGCACACGTAAAAAAACAAAAATGATTTTCATAGAGCACATTATTGTAATCTTAGGATAGAAAACAAATAGTAACATTAATCTTCTTCACGGCTTCTCCAAAACTTTTCCTTAATGTCATTCCTCTAAATGAGAATGACGTTTTTTAAAAAAAGAGTAACATTTCAGGATTTTAAGTCAGAAAGAATCAAGCCTTCTAAGATAGTGAAGTAAAATGTCAAACAGCTATTTGTTGGATACACAGAAGTAACAGTCCATGTAGTAACTGTACACGATGGAGGGAGTTAAGTTAAATACAAGATTAAGGTATGAAAATATAGTTTGTAGAAAAAATGACAAGCATAGCTGAGGGAGTGAGATAGAGTAGACAAGCATCCAGAGAGAAGTAAAAGTGCCCAATATTGCAATACACTCAAATATGAGATTATGTTTACATCAGAAATACAGTGACATTCAAAAGTTTGGGCACCCTTGGTCAAAATTTCTGTTACTGTGAATAGCTAAGCGAGTAAAAGATGACCTGATTTCCAAAAGGCATAAAGTTAAAGATGACACATTTCTTTAATATTTTAAGCAAGATTACTTTTTTTATTTCCATCTTTTACAGTTTCAAAACAATAAAAAAGGAAAAGGGCCTGAAACAAAAGTTTGGGCACCCTGCATGGTCAGTACTTAGTAACACCTCCTTTGGCAAGTATCACAGCTTGTAAACACTTTCTGTAGCTAGCTAATAGTCTTTCAATTCTTGTTTGGGGGATTTTCACCCATTCTTCCTTGCAAAAGGCTTCTAGCTCTGTGAGATTCTTGGGCCATCTTGCATACACTGCTCTTTGGAGATCTATCCACAGATTTTCAATGACATTTAGGTCGGAGGACTGCGAGGGCCAAGGCAAAACCTTCAGCTTGCTCCTCTTGAGGTAGCCCATTGTGAATTTTGAGGTGTGTTTAGGATCATTATCCTGTAGAAGCCATCCTCTTTTCATCTTCAGCTTTTTTACAGACGGTGTGAGTCTGCTTCCAGAATTTGCTGGTATTTAATTGAATTCATTCTTCCCTCTACCAGTGAAATGTTCCCCATGCCACTGGCTGCAGCACAAGCCCAAAACATGGTCGATCTACCCCCGTGCTTAACAATTGGAGAGGTGTTCTTTTCATGAAATTCTGCACCCTTTTTTCTCCAAACATACCTTTGCTCAATGCAGCCAAAAAAGTTCAATTTTAACTTCTTCAATCCACAGGATTTGTTTCCAAAATGCATCAGGCTTATTTAGATGTTCCTTTGCAAACTTCTGACGCTGAATTTTGTGGTGAGGATGCAGGAAAGGTTTTCTTCTGATGACCCTTCCATGAAGGTCATATTTGTGTAGGTGTCACTGCACAGTAGAACAGTGCACCACCACTCCAGATTCTGCTAAATCTTCCTGAAGGTCTTTTGCAGTCAAACAGGGGTTTTGATTTGCCTTTCTAGCCATCCTACGAGCAGTTCTCTTGGAAAGTTTTCTTGGTCTTCCAGACCTCAACTTGACCTCCACCGTTCCTGTTAACTGCCATTTCTTAATTACATTATGAACTGAGGAAACAGCTACGTGAAAACACTTTACTATCTTCTTATAGCCTCCTCCTGCTTTGTGGGCATCATTTATTTTAATTTTCAGAGTGCTAGGCAGATGCTTAGAGGAGCCCATGGCTGCTGATTAATGAGACAAGGTTTGAGGAGTCAGGGTATTTATAAAGCTTTGAAATTTGCATCACCTGGCCTTTCCTAACAATGAGTGTGAACAAGCCATAGTCCTAACAAGCTAATTAAGGTCTGAGACCTTGGTAAAAGTTATCTGAGAGCTCAAATCTCTTGGGGTGCCCAAACTTTTGCATGGTGCTCCTTTCTTTTTTCCCCACTCTAAAATTGTACAAAACAAAAATAATATACTAATCTTGCTTAAAATGTTGAAAGGAATGTTTCATCTTTAACTTTATGACTTTTGGAGATCACTTCATTTTCTACTCACTTAACTATTCACAGTAACAGAAATTTTAACCGGGGTGCCCAAAAGTATGCATGCATATAACAAAAGAATCAAGTGCCTACCCCACTGAGGAACAGAGGGGCCATGCTACTACACTGTGGTTACATGATGCAGAATCTGTGGTTGGGAGTCTCAAGGGTGATAGAACTCATCACATCTGGAGCCAAGTTTGAAACTGCACACATTTTTCCAAATTGATGACAGCTTCTGTGATCTTAAGTACTGGAAACAAACTGATCCAGTAGTCAGAACTTTTTCCAGTGCAGTAAAGAACCCCAATATCACTATTTCTAAAGCAGCACCAAATTAAGAAAGCATCAGTTATGATATCACATCATCATAACACCTTAAGGTACCTATACTAATTTTCTTCTCTGACAACATTACTACTGTATGCATGAGACAAGATTTTCTGATGTGAGAATAATGAATATGGGTTCAGCTCAATACACTGAAAATGCTGAACCATGGGAGATTATAGTTGAAATAGTTTGCCTTCCAACACAGAGTAGTTGGTTTATTCATAATTTAGATTAAACCTCTGCACTATTTATTCTCGAGTCTCCACTGATTTTCTACATTATTGGATGATTTATTTAAGTGGCACATTTAACTCAAACACCCTTCACAGCAATGCAATTAAAGAAAACCCCCTGGCAAGCTACAACAGCAGACACTAGAGTACATGATGAAAAGTTTGAGGACGCAGATTTTTACGGTACCTCTTTCTGCAAGCTTTTGATCAAGGGTGCGAGGTCAGCATGTGAACAAGATTCCAAAAGATGCTGGCAGCAAGTTGTTGCAGAAGGATTGGAGGTGCCTCATGGTTTATTATTATTGTTTTCCACCAAGTACAGTGGAAAAACTTGTCTTGCATACCATTCATTCAGATCAATTCAAGTCATAACAAGGTATAGACTGTGAGGTCAAAAATTCATCTTATCCCACTGGCGAACAGTTCAATCGTCTATATTAACAATGGGACAGAAGCTGCCTCTGAGCCTGGTGTCACATGCTTTCAGGTATTTCTATCTTCTTTTCAATAGGAGAAGGGAGAAGAGAGAACATCCAGGATGGATGGAGTCTTTGATAATACTGGCTGCTTTATTGAGGCAGCAAGAAATATACACAGAGTCTATGGAAGGGAGGCTGGTTTCCATAATGTGCTGAGCTGTTTCCAAAATATCTGCAGTTTCTTGCAGTCATGTGCAGAGCAGCTGCCATACCAAGCTGTGATGCCTGCATAGGATGCTTTAAATGACCCATCGATAAAAATTGGCGAGGGTCAATGAGCTTTCTTTGTCATAGTGTCCATGTGATTGTATCAGGATAGGTTATTGGCGATGTCGGTCTCTAGCCACTCAAAGGGTTCAACCAGTGTGTCATCAGCACCAATGATGTAGACAGGAGCATATGCACCAATCACCTTGCTGAAGTCAATGACCTGCTCTTGTTTTCCTGACACTGAGGGAATGGTCATTGTCATGACATCATGTTACCATCTCTTTATTTCCCTCCTGTACCCTGACTCATCGTTATTTGAGTTAAAGCCCACTACAGTGGTGTCATCTGTAAACTTCTGGGTGACCACAGAGTGAGTGAGTGCATAGTTAAAGAGACAGCAAGAAATTAGATCTTAAAGTGTGGAAAGCTGAAAAGGCATGCTTACCAATTGCACAGTGATTAAATCTGGGCATTATCATGACAGCAAAAACTTGATTGTCAGGTATAGAGGACTGTTACAGAAACTGAAGAGACAACAGACATATGTAAGGGTGTGAGATAGGATGAACCTATTTGCAGTCATCCACATATATACATTGGGGTGCATGCTAAATGTGTAATAACCATTTCTGTGCATTTAGAATTATTAAAGGGAAAATAAATGAATTTCTAATTGAGATAGCATTAATTTTGCTCCTTCTGTTGAGGATAATAAATTAAACATATCTCAGCACAGTTTCCTCCTGCTTGCTTTCCCTATGTAGCTGTGCAACAGCTTAATGCAGCAATCGTAAGGATCTTGTCTGCATGTAAAATAGACACTTGAGCTTTTGCACTGGTCTCACATGTAACCCAAGCCTCTGACCTCTTGTTTTATTACCTGGCTGACAGTTTTCTCTTTTGTCCTGGAGTGTTTCTTCAAATCATTCAAAAGAGCAATTTCAGTATTCTTTAAATCGAAAAGCTGTAGTGAACTCAGCCAATCAGAAAGCTCCAGGTCATTAGCAGCAAGTGCCTGCACAAGAGAAATAACAGATTAACTGAGTGAGTCACATTATTGAATATGGATTTCAAATGGGTCAAGACAGTCAAAAGCAAACTGACTACATAGTCTTAAAAATCTTACAATACCAAATTGCCTATTCCTATACAGTTACTTTTTATTCTTTAACCTTTGCTGCCAAGTGCTGAATAGAGGGCAGAGCATAAACACAAATGAATCAGAAGCAGGTGTAGACCACTGCACTGATATTATACCTCACTACAATTTCCTTAATTGTACGTACTGTCGGCCTTCCTTATCTGGGACCCCCCACAGATACCAAAAAGCCTGGATGCTCAAGTCTGTGGACTGTAGGACCTGGTAGAGCTCAGGAGCTTATTTAACCTGTCTCAGTGTGGTGGACTTTAGGACCCAGCGGAGCTCAGGACCGCCGCCCGCAGTGTTTCTGTTCCAGAAAACGGTCATAATTGAAAATAAAGTGGAAATAATAAAGCAATCGGAAAGAGGTGAAACGCCATCGGTCATTGGAAAAGCGTTAGGCTACAGTCGGTCAATGATTGGAACAATTTTAAAGGATAAAGTGAGAATAATGGAGCATGAGAAGGCCCAGCCCTGATAAAAGATACGATTATTAGTAAGCAACGCAGTGGTTTAAATATTGAAATACATACGTTTCTTAAGTGTTTTATATGCATAGAAAGGTAAAATATATACTATATACTAAGACAAACGTTTGACTAACTGACGCTAAATAATACCGGATGTACCTGTTCCGACTTAGAGAACTTCCGTTTTTTTTTCCGATTCCCAATCCATGGTAACCTATGTACATCCTCCTGTATACTTTAAATCATCTCTAGATTACTTATAATACCTAATACAATGTAAATGCTATGTAAATAGTTGTTATACTGTATTGTTTTGGGAATAACGACAAGAAAAAAAAGTCTGAACATGCTCAAACAACAAGTGCCGGAGAGAGAACCTCCAGATTTTCCCGATCCGCGGTTGGTTGAATCCGCGCATGCAGAACCCATGGATAAGGAGGGCCGACTGTACATCCCTTGATTCCCTTAACATCTAACTGTCTTGAATAGACTCAGGGATTGAGCCTCCGTAGCTCTCTAGGGTAGAGAATTCCAAAGATTCACAATCTCCAGGGTTGGGAAAAATATTCTAATCTGCCCTCAAAGGATGACTTGTTATTTTGAATGTGGACCCTGTTCCTAGATCATGCAGCTAGGAAAAGCAGCAACTCTACCTCTATTCCATCAAGCCCTATGGGAATTTAGTATGTTTCAATGAGATCACCTCTCATTGATCAAAGAACACCAGCTTTATAATGTATTTTTTTGTTGACTTTCCCCTACGGATCTTAGTCCCAAAGTTGACTTTCAAAGGTAATAAAACAGAGATTGAGATAATAACTTACGGCAGTAGAATTACAACTATTGGCACTCCCTAAGTTGGTATGTTTTCCACCAATAACAAAGCTAACAAAGCAGTCCAGCTCATTAATAGCACTTACTACATTGCACACAGAGGAGCTGGTTACAGTATGTACTAGATTATGTTCTTTAAGGTTGGTGACATTACCTGCTTTCCAGCAGAAGTGGCATCTTCAGCTGAACTAGAAAATCCCACAAAAGTGACCTGCAAACCATACAGAAAGTTATCCAGCACTAAGTAATGAGCATGGAGTATCTAAAGAGTTGCAAGTCAGTTTTCAGTTGATAAAAACAAATTATTTAGCATGATGAAACCATAATCATCCATACCTCCCATACACTAAAAGATAAACTCTTGATCTCCTAATCTTTCTTGTCATGAGCCTTACATTTCATTTGTTACCTGCACTGAACTTTCTCTGTAACTGTAACAATATACTGTGCTGTTTTCTTTTTATTACCGCAGTGTAATTAAGTATGGAATAATCTGTCTGGATGGCACACGAATCAAAGGTCCTCAGTATACCTCAGTACATTTGACAGTATTAAACCAATATCCCCATAAGAAGCAATGTAAATTGTGCCTCAGTAGCATCACTGCCACTCAAGTTAGAGGGTCATAAATTCAAATCCTTGAATTCTAAGGTCTACGCAAAGACCAATGACACACTGTAGAACTCTTAAATCATGGCTCCATCATCCTGCACATAAACAAATACAAGATATATCAGGACACTACCTTTATTTCCGCCCAACGATCAAGAGTGGTTATATTGTTTTCACATTTCCTTACAATATTGTTGGCCAACTGAGACTTTGTCAGTGCTCAGAGTATTCCTGTCCTCTTCTATTTTCCTGCAACTTGTTCTGTCTCAGGAACCTATCACCCTGATTTTCCCACCACCTACATTCAGCAGGGGTAACCAATCAACTTCCCACCCAGCACATCTTAAGAAGTGTGACAGGAGTTGTGGAAAATGCACATGGTAACAGGGGGAACACGCAAACTCCAGTACTGGAAGTCAGCACTCAACAGTCACAGAAGAGCCAGCTACCGGACCGTGATGCCACCCCATAAATAAAGGAACGGACAACTTGTGATCTGGCTATACTTATCTCTCAAACCACACAACTAAAAACTAAACGTTTTGTCAGTTATCTTGATACTTCATTGTTCATAAGTTAGTTACCACATATACTCATATCACATTAGTGATTATATAACTACATCCAAAAGATAGTACATAAACCACAAACAGTTTTTTTTGTTCATGTGCTTGGGTGTATGGGGTGTCTAGGGAGGGGTAGAACCTCTGGTGGGGGGGGGGGGCCTGCTGTGCCCTTTTTCAGGGCAGCTCGTTCACCTTTGGTCCCAACATGGCACTCAGCTCTTCACCTGTGGCTCCAAGTAGCTGTAGCATATGCAGCGGCCACTCCCCGGTAAACCATCTCAGAAGACAAACCAAACCAGGTGAGGGTAGCCGACGGGTCTTCGACCCTCGGTGAAGTAGGGGATTTGTCTGTCCCAGCGTGTGAAGTCTGGCCCTGGCAGATTGAGCGGAGGAGACCGATGGTCAAACGGTCAACAAGGCAAGCTAGAAAGCGTTTGTGGAGCGCTAAGAGCATGACAAGACATTTACATGTCATGGTCATCCACTGCAAGAGGAGGTGATCTCTTTAAACTCACCCAGCAGAAGGCAATGGCAAACTACTGCCGTAACCTGCCAAGTACATGATTTCCCAATACATCAGAGCGGCGTGGAGGGAAATCGTTCACCAACTAGAATTTCCAGATGCAACCTAACGACGACTTGGCAATGGCTTATATATAACCACAGATATATATCTGTGAGACTGTGAGACTGGTAGTCTCTACCAGTGAAATTACAATTGTGATCTTCTCAGTTACATCAATAGCCAAAGAAGGTGCACTTTCTGCTTGCTGCTTTTATTACTAGTAACATTTTAAAAAGATAAAATATTAACAGTAAAATTTCCATTATATGATATACTATTTTAAGAAAGCTAATTCTTCCATTAAGTTACATGGTTCATAATTGCTCAATTGTCACAGAACTACCATTTTCTTCACTGCCAAATTAAACAAAGGCTGTGCTAAATCTTGTCAAAAGTCTTTACTTTTCACAATTAAATTGTAAACAAGGGGAATAAAGGGTCAATGGTGAGAT
Source organism: Hemitrygon akajei (assembly GCF_048418815.1). Taxonomy (NCBI): domain Eukaryota; kingdom Metazoa; phylum Chordata; class Chondrichthyes; order Myliobatiformes; family Dasyatidae; genus Hemitrygon; species Hemitrygon akajei. Next base: position 90,173,107 of record NC_133128.1, read on the forward strand.
ACTTCAGCTCTTTGAATTAAAATGGAGCGCAAGCAGGAACTTTCAAACTCATGAATTTAATCTTTAAACTTTGACATCATTTTGTGAACTTTAACATACTGCTTCCAAAGTCAATGCATCCTTCTTAGGGTTGCAGTGTCTCATACTGAATGCCACACTCCATTTGGGGTATGATGAAAGCTTTCTGCAAACAGAACCTTGCCCTTTTTTCATTCATTGACATCTGCCATTACCGCAATCCTCAAAAAAATCTGGAAATGATCAATATCCAAAGCTTGATCCCTAGTTTTTCCCCTTGGCAAAGCTGCTGAAATTTAATCTCCATGCAGTGGCCGAATCCTGATGCCTGTCAACAGCTGTGGTTTGCTAGTTGCCTAAGAATTGATTTAGTAAATATTATGTTTCCTTTATGAACTTAATATTCATATTTGCTTGTTAAAGGATGACTGAATTAGCCAAAAAGATCCAAAAGTCCCAGGGCATGATAATGAAACTGCAATAAAGTGACAATCCCACTCCAAATTGGCTGAACTTCTGGAAAGGAAAAAAAGCAGAGAAACCTCTCATAGCTGGGTAGAAGACACTTGGAGTTAGGTACATTTTAAATATCTAAGCAGCTAATGGTTGCCTACAATTTTGTATAGGTATTGTGATCCACAATAGGATTTCTTAAGGAAACTCTGAACTCCTTGATTAAGTTCCAAGCTCTGGTTAAAACCTGCTCCTAACCCTAGTCAACCAATTGGCTAACATCAGACAAAAAGAGAGGGTTGAAAGAACCGTAAGATCTCATGACTGGCCCAAATGCACTTAAACCAGGAAAACACAACTGAGCTGAAGGCATAAACTTTCAAAAGATTCACTGGTTAAATGACCAGAATCCACTTTGCAATAACAGGGCAGCCTGGAGAATAAAGAGTAAGGATATAATGCATTGTCAGTTTCCAGAAGGAATTCCATCATGAGGGCCATGGAGTTCAGCTACTGAGGCTCATGATTTTAAATATCTACAGCGCTCTGCTGTAAGGAAACATGCTGAACTAGGAATTATACCATAACTTACTTCTGAAGTGATTACAATCACATCATGCTAATAACGTTCACTTTGGAACACGTAGGCTCCCTTCTTTGAATCTGCAGATTGCCTCTTGGTTCACTGAAGACACTCATTCATAGCCCACCACCACTTTTTTTGATCCTTTTGTTACTTGATTTTTCACACTGCTTTTCTAAAAATTCCTTGAATTAAATACTAGGAAAATTGAGGATCATGCCATTTGTGTGCCACCACAAACATTCCTGAGTCACTGGGTTGCTCTCTCTCATTGGGTTGAGGCATAGTGCTCATAGCTTTGAGGCCTTATTTGACCAAGGTCATTTTCTGCCACTATTTTTGACCCTTCACCCATCTATTCAGTTACCTCTGATGGCATACTGAAAAAACACTCTACAATGCCTTAAATTACCTGGAGACTTACAATGAGTCCAATGAGTCATCCAAAACTCAGCTGGCTCTATCTCAATCTGGACCCACTATCCACTGTAGGCTCATTAACCTACAGAAGCCATAGTCCTCATTTTAAAAATATGCATTATCATATTCCAATCCTCTCTTTATTGCTACAATCTTATCCAAATTCTGCAACCTCTTGAGATAAATGCACTCTTACAAAACCGACTTATTTCTAAACCTACTCAACATGACAACATCATAATGAGCACCACTTAGCTGTGAGAATTTTGCATCAGGAAGGCAGCTAGGTTACTAGATTTGAACAACACTGATGGTCTTGTTGGAATTACGTTCATTCTGTGACCACAATTCTGTTGCCTCAACAGAGGTTACTGCACTACTTTAGGAATTAGATACCCATTTGAAAAGTGAGCCGTGGGGAAAGAACATGATGTGATTAGCTTTGAAATGCTCTAGCATATAGCTAGCACAACCCTGACAAACTCAGTAAGAAGTCTAATGATTCAAACAGAGATTTAGTTTTTAGTTCAATTTTTGTTTTCAGCAGTATACGCAATTTTTAGTTCTAATTCAACACAGAAATTCTTAATTACTTTTTCATCTAATTTAAAACTGGCATGGTTCAATTAATTACAGCAACAGTTGGTAATAATTACAGTGTGAGTGATTTTCCTGAGCACAGGATGGCAAAAGCAGGAAACTTATTGCCTGTAAATCGAGCCTCAAGTGAGCCAGAGACACAGCTTATGTCCTTAAAAAGATACAGTCCAGAGCCAAGGGTCACTCACCAAAATTCACTGCTTACAACGCATCAAATTGAATTTATTTCAGTAAAAGCGAACAGAATGAACTGTCATTTATGAAGAGCCATTTAGGGCTTAGGGACAGTGTTTTGTTGCAACCACTGAAGTGTAGTCACTGTTGGAATACAAAGAACCATGAAGCCAAGTGGTGTAGTCAGCTCTCTTCGCTCTCTCTGGGATAAATTTCCATCATTTACATTGACCTTGGCAAGGGAGAGATTATAAAGCACTATTTACGGTATATTATAAGCAAATAGTCACACAAGTTCTTTTACATCCAGCTCTGTGGACACACAAGGGCTCAATTCAACATCTAATCAAGAGGACAGAAGAGAATGGTGAGATGCATTACCTGAGAGTGTGGTTGAAGCTAGGCCCCTGATGGTGGTTAAGAAGAGTCTACATGTGAATTTGGATCCCTGAAGCATAAAGGCCATGACAAGTGCTGAATGATAAGATTAATATAGAAGGATACCCATTGATTGATCTGAATGTGGAGGGCCAAACGCTGCATGATTCCAGGGCTCTAAGTTTAACGCTATGGAGGTTATGAGGCAAAAGGATTGGCATTGATGAGCAAGCAGAGATATGATGCATACTGGATCTTTTCAATCAAATTAAATTAGGAGACAATTTGAAATTATGATGGTGAGAGACAAACTTAGGTCAGTTATAGAACTGCTGTCTCACAACGTCAGCAACCTGCCTTATCCCCTGGTCCTGTTTCTATGGATTTTGTATATGTTCCCTGTGACAATATGGATTTCCTCCAGGTACACCTGCTGCATCTTCAAACATTCCAAAGATACATATGATGGTAAGTTAACTGCACACTGTAAATTGTCCTGAACACATACTGTAAGTGCATGTGGAATCCGGGGAAGTAGATGGGAAAGTGGAGAAAAATAAAATGGAATTAGTGTAGGATTAGAGACAATGGATACTCAATTGTCTGCATGGACTACCTGAGCCAAATGGCCTATTTCCATGTTCTCCTGCTCTATGACTGTTAGCAAGAGGAAAACTGCTTCCATGGTTGAGGCATCCTCAGAAGAGATTAAAAAGATATTGCTGGATGCTTGTAGCATTAACTCCATATTCCTCTATGCCTTGCCCTGCTCATTCAAGTACCAGTCGAGCTGCCTCTTAAATGTTCATATTCTGATTTATCACATGTACATCGAACCATACAGTGAAATGCAACTGTAAACGTTACTGCTTTTGAGCCACCACCTCCTCATTCCAGATACAAATCTTTGTGAAAGGTTTACCCCTCAGATGCCATTTAAACCTCCTCTCTCTCACCTTAAACATATGCCCTTTAGTTTTAGACACCCGTATCATGAGAAAGAGTCTGGCTATCTATGTTATTATTTTACATACCTCTAATGAGTTACCTTTCATCCTGCTTTGCTCGAGCAAAAACAGACTCAGCCTTTCCAAACTCTCCTTAAATCTCAAGCTCATCAATCCAGGCAACATCATTGTGAATCTTTTCTGCACACTTTCTGGCCTTAATTACACTTTATGTCCTGCTTTATAGGGAGCAGAAAGAAAAATATCTAATGAAGTGTTCAAACTGGTAAGAGCTGCTTAGTTGTGATTTCAAGTTGATAACTTTTCATCATAACCAGGAAAAGCTAAGAGGTAAAAACAAGTTCTAATTTGGGGTGGCTGAAGAGAAAATGGGGAAGGTGAAGCACAGTGCATAATGAAGCAGTGATGGAGACAGCTGAAAGAAGGCAGTGGAGAATGAGAGACAGCTGAAAGAATGAGAGGTGAAGGTGATAAATAAGAGGAGACAAACTATATCTAAATTTACCAGTTGAGACAAAAAAATATATAAATGCTGGAAACACACTATACTATGGATGAATTAGCAGACCAGCTTCTAATGGGAAGAAAGGACACTAACAACACCATCCTGTAGCAATGGTCTATCACTGATATCACCCCTATACTACACACTCATGTACAATGGAGAATTTCATTCACACTCTTTCCCTTTCTAATACACTATGCTATCATATGCTCCCTATTAGATTTTGTAGATTTTTCCTATTCTTAAATTTTCTAATTCAGTGCACCTTCACATGTATATTCAGTTCATTCCACTGGTATGGATGTTATTTCTATAGCTGCATATATTACTTCTAATAAATAATTCTGATTATTTCAAAACCTAGCACAAGAAGTGATCATTTCTCTGCATACTGCAGAAGAATATAACATGCCACAGACCATGTTACTATGAGTCAATATTAGAGAAAGATATTCTGCAATAAAAAGCTCAATGTACAATGAAAAATTGTAAAAAAGAGATTTCAGTTGCATACCTCAGTTAAATTGTTGCCTCCTTTCCAATGTTGGTCAAGTGTTACATTGCACAGTGGCCTTGTGCTCTGCAGTAAGGTCTTCATTGAAAGTTGCTGCTGGCCACTGAGCATCTAGACAAACAAAAAAAAACAATCTTTAGTTTTTCTGAAAAATACAGGAGGTTTCACTTTAAGAAAAAGTATTGTAAGACCACACATATGGAGGCAAGGAACGACAAACAGGGAACAATTAAATTTAAAGTCCTGTGCTGGTTCCAATTTTTCCACTATCTGTGGGTGAGGCAAGCTCCAGATTACAACACCATTGGGTGGACATCACAATAAACTAGAGGCATTTGGAATCACAACTGAGGTACGGGGAATGCTTGGGATCATGATTTGAAAGACAAGTAAAAAGTTAAAAGGGACTTGGTGTATGAAGTGCCATGTGTAAGGTTAGTAATGAGTGCCATGGCCTCAGATCTGGTTAGATAGCTCCTCTGTGGCAGGACTCACATGCTTTGTAAAGGCCTACTTCTGCATGGCTGATCTGTGCTGTTCATAGCCCAGGGATGAATTTAACAGAAAATTGCACACAATTTAAAGCTTGACACAATTTGATAGCAAACTTCCCTTTGCACACTTTTTAAATCATTGCACACACTCAGATGTCTGTGTCTGCCACAGCATGAAATGCATGCAGGTCTCAAAACAAGTCTGAGATTGTATGCAAACCACAAATTGCACAATTCTAGATAGTGTTAAGGACTTTGATAAAGTTCCTTTTGTTGGCCTATAGAAAAAGTTTTCTAGGCAATTTCATTTAGTATTACTGCAGCAGGGACCTTTATTTACCTAATTTATAAGAGAACACTCAGAATGTCAGTGATAAAGCAACTATGAGTAAGGAAGTGTGCCTGTAAAATTTACCACTGACGCTCCTGATATTTGCCAAGTGATCCTTACCATAATTAAGAAAAGTTTTCACTGGGATTTTATTATCAAAAGATAAAGCAGAGAAATGGAAAATGGGTCCAACTGTGTAAATACTCATAATCATAGTTGGCTGTATAAATCTGCTGGAGGAACTCATCGGATCAGCAGTATCTGAGAAAGAAAAGTAAGTCTCAATGTTTCTTTCTTTCTTTTTCAATCTTTTTATTAAATTTTTCAAAGACAAATACACAACGGTCATAATACTACAAAGGAAGTGGGATTACATTGTTGGCAATTAACATGTGAGTAAAAACTATAGGTAACACCAATACAATTGACCTCCCAACCCTTAATATAAACAAGATACAAGGAAATAAAAAGATGGAAAAAAAACCCCAAATTGAAAAATCAAGAACAAAGTAAACTAAACAAAACTAAAACTAAACTAAACAAAGCTGGGCTGTTCTATTATATCAAATAAAATCATTAGTGTCGACAACTCTACTCCTCTACTCAAATTAATGAATAATATAAAGGAATCAAAAATATCAAATTACATTCTATTAAAGTATTGAATAAAAGGCCTCCAAGTTTCTTCAAATTTAACCAAGGGATCAAAGGTACCACTTCTAATTTTTTCTAAGTTTAAACAGGATATGGTTTGGGAAAACCATTGAGATGTAGTTGGAGGATTCATCTCTTTCCAATTCAATAAAATAGATCTTCTAGCCATTAAAGTAGCAAATGCAATCATCCGCCAAGCTGCAGAGGGCAGATCAATCATTGGTAAGCCAAAAATTGCAGTGACAGGGTGAGGTTATAAGTCAATGTGCAAAACGGTAGAGAATGTATCAACAATATCTTTCCAAAATTTTTCCAAAAAAGGGCAAGACCAAAACATATGAGTCAGAGAGGCTACCTCAGAATGACACCTATCACAGATCGGATTTATATGAGAGTAAAAACAAGCTAATTTATCTTTGGACATAAGAGCCCTATGCACTACCTTAAATTGAATCAACGTATGTTTAGCAAAAATAGAAGAAAAATTAACTAATTGAAAAATGTTCTCCCATTTCTCTATAGGTAAAGAAAGTTGAAGTTCCTTCTCCCATTCATTTTTAATTTTATTGGATATATCTGACTGTATTTTCATAATGATATCATAAATGATTGCTATTAAACCCTTTTGATAAGAGCTTAAGCCTAATTTTTTTTCCAGTTGGATATGAAATCGGAAAAGAAGGTAACATTGTATTCAAAAAATCTCTGATCTGTAAGTATCTAAAAACTGGGATCTGAGCAAATTATATTTATTAGACAACTGTTCAAAAGACATGAAACAGTTATCCAAAAATAAATCACAAAAACGTTTTCCATGCCAAAAGGGTTTGATCCATGACAGAGGGTTGAAAGAAAAAACTAGGTATAATAGGATTTGATCAAATAAATTTATTCAAGCCAAAGAATTTATGAAACTGAAACCATATTCGTAATGTATGCTTAATTATTGGATTAACCATTTGTTTATTCAATTTAGAAAGAAACAAGGGAAGCGAAGTTCCTAAGACGGAAACCAATGAAAATCCTTGTGCAGAATTACATTCAAGATTAACCTATTGTGGACTGACATTAATATCCACATCTTGTGTCGAAAATATTAAATATCGAATATTAATTGCCCAATAATAAAATCTTAAATTCGGCAGTGCCAGGCCACCATTCTTTTTGGATTTCTGCAAGTATTTTTTACTTAATCTAGGATTTTTATTCTGTCATATATAAGACAAAATTTTAGTGTAGAAATATAGCAATATAAAACTATAAATAATTAAATATCAAGAAAGGATTTAGGAATAAAGATTGGTACTGTTACGTTCCCCAGTAACCGGGTGACTTATCAGCAAAGATAGATAGGTCCGCTAAAGCCTGATGCTACTATTTTCAAACGTTTTTATTTATAAAAGGGCACAAACGTATGGTTAATACCAAACATTCAGATCATATACGTCGTCACAACTCAATCTAAAGCACAGGTATAGTAATAATCAATCAGAAATAAGCTCTATCGTTGTCTAGGGGTAATATAGATATATATTGTTTACTGGATATCTAAAAGTCTTTTGCGGTCACTGCAGTTCCACCAGCTGCCGTCGTTGTGGTGTCGCATTGGTGCACTTTTGTTAGAAAGAGAGAGAGAGATGGGATGAAACAGTTACCCGACCGGTTTTCCAACCTGGAGGAGTTCGGTTTGTCGGAGCCTCGTTGGGGGAATGAACGCTCATCTGTGGCCTCCCCTGTAGCTAAGCCGTTCTTCCGTTGTGGGGTCGCCAATCCCAGGCAAGGAAAAGACGCACACGAACCCCACCACCGGCTGTCGCTATCAAAACGCTGTCACAGGATTTCTAGCGTGTCTTCTGGTGCGTCTGAAGGGGTCCCCCCCCCCCCCAGACCCTCCTTTATACTTCCTCACGGGATCGCCAGTGTCAATCTCTCTCTCAACCAGCCCACGTTGCCCGAGGGCTTTACACGTGGTCTTCATGAGACAATAGTCAGAGTCACTTTATTCTGCTTCCCGGGGGAACGTGGTCTTCCGCACGTCTCCCTCTCTCTCTTGGGTCATTTGACCCCCCCTTGACTAGGGCTCTTGCGATTCTCACAAAGGAGGGGGCTGGGGTCATAACAATACCGCTTGGAAAAGATATAAAAATTTAGGTAATCTTAATAACAATAATTCAGCCAATCAGTGATATAGACAGTGAGGACCATTTAGTAAGCTATTGTTTGACCTGATCTATTAAAGGTAAAAAAATTGATGTTAAATAATTCCTCATGTCTTTTAGTGATTTTAAACCTATTTTAAACCGATTTTAAACCATTTCCTGCAGGAAATGCCAAATATAGAAGGTGAGTCATGAATACTGACAGACAGACGTACTTTATTGATCGAGGGAAATTGGGTTTCATTACAGTCGCACCAACCAAGAATAGTGTAGAAATATAGCAATATAAAACTATAAATAATTAAATAATAATAGGTAAATTATTCCAAGTGGAAATAAGTCCAGGACCAGCCTATTGGCTCAGGGTGTCTGACTCAGAGGGAGGAGTTGTAAAGTTTGATGGCCACAGGCAGGAATGACTTCCTATGATGCTCAGTGTTGCATCTCGGTGGAATGAGTCTCTGGCTGAATGTACTCCTGTGCCTAACCAGTACATTATGGAGTGGATGGGAGACATTGTCCAAGATGGCATGCAACTTGGACACCATCCTCTTTTCAGACACCACCGTCAGAGAGTCCAGTTCCACCCCCGCAACATCACTGGCCTTACGAATGAGTTTGTTGATTCTGTTGGTGTCTGCTACCCTCAGCCTGCTGCCCCAGCACACAACAGCAAACATGATAGCACTGGCCACCACAGACTCATAGAACATCCTCAGCATCGTCCGGCAAATGTTAAAGGACCTCAGTCTCCTCAGGAAGTAGAGAAGGTTCTGACCCTTCTTGTAGACAGCCTCAGTGTTCTTTGACCAGTCCAGTTTATTGTCAATTAGTATCCCCAGATATTTGTAATCCTCCACCATGTCCACACTGACCCCTTGGATGGAAACAGGGGTCACCGGTGCCTTAGCCCTCCTCAGGTCCACCACCAGCTCCTTAGTCTTTTTCACATTAAGCTGCAGATGATTCTGCTCACACCATGTGACAAAGTTTCCCACCGTAGCCCTGTACTCAGCCTCATCTCCCTCGCTGATGCATCCAACTATGGCAGAGTCATCAGAAAACTTCTGAAGATGGCAAGACTCTGTGCAGTAGTTGAAGTCCAAGGTGTAAATGGTGAAGAGAAAGGGAGACAGGACAATCCCTTGTGGAGCCCCAGTGCTGCTGACCACTCTGTCTGACACACAGAACAGCAATAGCTAAAGGTTCCAGGGTAATATCAAATAACAATGGGCTAAGAGGACAACTTGCCTAGTGCCACGAAACAACTGAAAAAAAAGATCTTGAATTCATCGAAGAAATAGCATCTTTTATTTCTTGTTCCATAATAGGAGCATCTAATACTAAATGTTCATTAAGTGATAATTTTGGAACATTCAATTTCCTTAAGAATCCGTGCATTATAGTGGGGTCATCAGGAGATTCTATTTGATATAAGGTGTAAAATTCTTGAAAAGATTTGTTTATCTCATCATGATCAATGGTCATAGTTCCAACTCGTTTACGAATTTTAATAATCTGACATTTAGCCGAAGCAGATTTCAATTGACTAGCCAATAGTTTACCAGATTTATCACCATGTATATAAAATTGACTTCTAGACTTAATTAATTGGTTTTCAATAGAGGATGTTAAAAGTAAACTATGCTCCATTTGAAGTTCGACCCTTTTTTTTATATAAAGCTCCTGACTAGGAGCAATAGAGTATAACTTGTCAATTGCTTTAATTTTATCAACCAACATATAAATCTCTTTATTAATTCGTTTTTTCAGTCCAGCAGAATATGAGATAATCTGTCCATGGATGTATCCTTTAGAAGTATCCCATAAAACCCCACTGGAAATTTCTTCTGTAGAGTTTGTTGAAAAGAAGAAATCAGTCTGTTCCTTAATGAAATTCACAGCATCTGAGTCTTGTAGTAATACAGAATTGAATCACCATTGTCCAAAACTAGAAGGTGTATCCATTAATTTAATAGGGATTTTCAGGGGCGCATGGTCAGAGATGGCAATGGAATAGTAATTGCAGTCAGTAACAGAGGGAATTAAACGAGAGTCAATAAAAAAGTAGTCAATTCTAGAATAACTGTGATAAACATGGGAAAAGAATGAAAACTCTTTATCCTTTGGATGTAAAAACCTCCAAATTTCTGAAATTCCAAAATCAAGCATAAAGGAATTAATAGAGGTAGCCGATTTATTCAGAAGTGCCTGATTAGACTTAGATCTATCCACTGAAGGATTTAAACAGCAATTAAAATCTCCTCCCATTATCAACGTACAGTCATTTAAATTGGGAAGGGATGTAAATAAGTGTTTAAAAAATTCAGGATAGTCAACATTCGGAGCATAAACATTAACAATAACCACTTTTTTTATTACAGAGTAGGCCAGTGATTAACAAAAATCTACCATTTGGATCTGAAATTGTTTCATAGTGAACAAATGAAACTGAAGAATCTATAATAATAGAAACTCCTTTCACTTTAGCCTGGGAATTCGAATGGTATTGTTGACCTTGCCGAAACCTAAAAAAACACTGATTATCCTTTTTCCTCACAAGTTTCTTGTGCAAAGATAATATGGGCATTCATTCTGTGGAATACTTTGAAATTTTTTTCCGTTTAATCGGATGGTTTAAACCAGTTGTATTCCACAAAACAAAATTAATAATCTTATCCATCATAGTAAAACCAGTAATATGGTACATAAAGGGTTAACCAGAATACAAACTCATGAACTCGGAAGAGGAAAAAAGGTTCAAAATGGAACCGGAAGTTACGACATATCGGACATTTGAGTAGTTTTGAATTAGCCCAGGTGAAAAAATCTAATCTAAAAAGAGAAATACCCCCTCCCCCCACCCACAAAGACCCAGAAATAGGCTAGAGATTGGCCAAGAGATAAGCTAAAGCTAATTCTACCCCTATCTCTCCTGATGGCAGCCCAAAAGATAAAAGATTTTAAAGAAAAGCCACCCATAATCCAAAAAATATGACGAAAATTACCAAAAAAGAGCAAGAAAAAAACTACCGCGATTTTTTTAAAAAAAGGTTTAAGTACTAAGATACTAGTATTTCAGAAAAAAGAGAAAACAAGCGCCAGTTCATGTTGTTGATTATTTTCACGCAGAAACAATTGAAAATGATGCAGCAAGAAAATAAGGTCTTATGGGAAGAAGAAAGCAGGATGCTATCTTGAAAGGTAAAAAGAGTGAATGTATCTCCGTTCAAAAAAAAACACCAAAACATCTACTAAGTAGTTTCAAAAAATTTTTAAAAAGCAGAATCCCAAAAGGGAACAGAAAAGTTAATCTAGAAATACTAAAAATACCTACAGTACAAACCAAAAAAGAGAACCCTCACATTCTAACTGACCTGATCAGTAAGCTGGCAAATAGCTTATAAATTTAAGTAAAACTCAAAAAAAAAACGGAACCTTAATTAGGCCGTAGCAGAGGAAGGTTGCTGGTCGAAAAATTTTTGAACTTCATTTAATGACTTAAAGAGACAACGGGAATTATCAGAGAGGACGATTCTCAATTTGACAGGAAACAGCAGGGCTGGCTTGAGACCCATTCGAAAAAATTCCAACATCAGTGGCTTATACGCCATTCGTTCTTTCAGAACCACAGGGCTGAAATCTTCAACAAAGCAGAATTTGAAACCTTTACATTCGAACATGCCTTTCTGCCAAGCAAAGCGAATCAAAAGTTCCTTGAAATGAACATAATGGAGATGAATAATTACTGGCTGTGGTTTATTAGATTTTGGACGTAATGAGCAAAGAATGTGGTCGATTAATGGAGGGTCATCCAGAACTTCTGTGCCAAACACATCAAATAAAAATTAAGAAAAGAACTTGATAGGATCACCCTCCTCAACATCTTCAGGGAGACCAATTATCCGTAGATTCTGACTTCAAGATCGATTTTCAAGGTTGGTAACAAATTTATAACGATACAGCTGTTGAGACATCGAAATTAAATTTTGTTCCAGAGTTGTAATCTTCCGGTCTCTTTGCTGAGTACCTTCGTCAAGTTCTGAAATTGTTGCTTGCTGCAGTTCAAATTCACGTTTAAGCGATCTAAATTTACCCTCAACTATCTTTAAAACTCCTTCAAACACGGCAAATTTTTGAGTAAGTTTATCATCTATAAGTTTCCACATTGTTTCAAAAGTTAACGGAGGCTGCTTAGATTGTTTCGGATCACTATCTTTTTTTCCATTAGGATCCGAATCTTTCCCGTTTTTTGCTTCTCGCGATCTGGTATTCATTTCCAGTGAATTAAAGTCAAAGTCCACATCCAAAAATATGTCTATAACATAAGCCTTTTAGTGTAGGTACAAAAGACAGTAAATAAGGGTGGCTACAGGTAATAGAAGTAAACAGAATAGAGTGAAGCCAAATTGAACCTCACTCCATGAGTGCCACCAGGAGAAGTCCTCTCAATGTTTCTCACTGTGACCTTGCACCAGAGTTAAGCATGGAGAGGCGAGATAGATGCATCGCTTACCAAATTCTAACAAACCTTTAAATTATGCCAACTCCAGACTAAATGGAGTATATCTACTGTGCATTACTTATTTTTTTTAATTGCTAGATAATTGCCAGCTCATTAAGTACAATAGAACACTGCATTTCACTTCTCTGATTCTATTGTGAGATTTGTAGACCAAGACAATGGTATAGTATACAAAGCTGAAGTATTAGGACGAGTAGGCAAAGCCACTGAGAGAAACAAAAGTTGGTACAACTTGAATTGTGTAGAACCAGCCACGGTTGCTGACACTGCAATTGATTATATGAAACAATTCTTGAAACTTAACGAACTGGCTTGTTAGACTAATCAGCAACTCCATTCACCAAGAGATGCCAGTTAGTAAAGCTTTACTGCATGTTAATTTCTATTCTGTCATTTCAGTTATTAATAAATGTGGTGAATAGTTACAGCCCAATATAGACACTTGCAGTTTATCAACAACCTATCATAAAGAATATCTGTCCATTATCCTACTGAACCTGGCTGCTCAGAAAAGATTACTGAAAGGATATCTGCTGTCTATCTCTCCTCTAAAGTGTTAGGGCAGAAACCAACTGGTTCTGGCATTTTGTCACTCTTTAAGCTACTATTTTCTTTAATACCGTTATTTTGCTCAGATGACAAAGTTCTATTCATGGGTTTGCTGAAAGCAGTGTCTCAGGTAGATAGGGTACTGAAGGAGATGGTTAGCATTCTGGCCTTTAATCAGGGTATTGAATATAGGAATTAGGACATTATGTTTTGTTGAACAAGATACTGGTGAGACCACACTTAGAATATAATGCATAGCTTTGGTTGCACTGTTGTAGGAAAGTCATCATTAAACTGTAAAGAGTGCAGAAAAGATGTACGAGGACAGTGCTGGAACTTTTGAGTCACAGGGTTAGGTTGGACAGTTAGGACTTTATTCCTTGGAATGTAGGAAACCTGAGAGGTAACCATAAGGAGATGTATATAATCATAAGGGACATGGACAGAATGCACACACATAGTCTTTTTCCCCAAGGAAGGGGAACTAAAAACTAGACGAATTAGGCTGAAAGTGAGAGGTGACAGATTTAATAAGAACCTGAGGGACAATTTCTAATCAGGGTAGTGCATATCTGCCAGAAAGTAGTTAAGACAGATACAACAACAGCATATAAAAGACATTTAGGTAAGTACATGGATAAAAGTAGTTCAGAGGAATCTAGGTCAAATGTGGGAAAATGTAACTAGCCTGGTGGACACCACGGAGGTATTGGGCTGAAGGGCCTATTTACTTGCTGCATTATAACTCTATGACTTCACTCATGAAGTAATGATGGTTCAACGTCATGTGACTCACCAAGTCTGTTTTAGTTATTGGGGTGTCATTACCCACTCTTGCCACATCCCAAAAATAATATCCTCTGCATATCAGTTTTCTTAGTATCAGACATGCTTTCTTTCTCCGATACAAATTCCAAACATGAACACTTGATTTTTCACTTTTCCAGGATCCTTGTCCCAGTTTTCCTCTCCACTGATGTTACTTAACCACAAAAAGCTTCCAACATCCCTGTTTGTGTTTCAGATTTTAAGCATTTGCAGTTTGTGTTATCCCAATTATTATTCAACATTATTTCCTTATTTTAATTTTCTTACAGTTCAGTTTACTTTGCTTTTCTAAATCACAGGGAAGTGATCTTAACACAAGATATGACGTAGTACATAGACATCCACAGCACATTACCGCACATTACAATGTTGTGCCAACTATGCAACCTTCTCTAGAAACAGCCTAGAATTACCCCACTGCATAGCCCTCTATTTTTCGAAGCTCCATGTACCTATCTAAGAGTCTCTTAAAAGACCCTATTGTATCCGCCTCCACCATCATCACTGACAGTGCATTCCATGCACCCACCACTCTCTGTGTGAAAAACTTATCCCTGACATCCCCTCTGTACCTACTTCCAAGCACCTTGAAACTATACCCCGTCATGTTAGCCATTTCAGCCCTGGGGAAAAGCCTCTGGCTATCCACATGATCAATGCCTCTCATCATCTTATACACCTCTATCAGGTCACCTCTCATCCTCCATCTCTCCAAGGCAAAAAAGGCCCAGTTCACTCAACATGTTCTCATAAGGCACACTCTCCAATCCAGGCAACATCCTTGTAAATCTCCTCTGCACTCTTTCTATAGTATCCACATCCTTTCTGTAGTGAGGTGACCAGAACTGAACACAGTACTCCAAGTGGGGTCTAACCCAGGTCTAGACCCTCACAGCTGAACATTACCTCAAGGCTCTTGAACTCAATCCCATGGTTGATGAATGCTAAGACACCATACAACTTCTTAACATTGTCTATCTGCGCAGCAGCTTTGAGTGTCCTATGGACATGAACCCCAAGATCTCTCTGATCCTCCAGACTGCCAAGAGTCTTACCATTAATATCATAAAACATTAATATAATAATAGCAATACAGCAAAGTCTATACAGTGCAGAAAAATTAAGAGTCATGCCAGCAATTCCATAGCAAAATATTTGAAGAGGTTCTCAGACACAATCTGAATAATACCTGTATTTTATCATTAACTTTAAAATTGTCACTAGTTAATACCTAGTCAGTTCACATTTTCATTGTGTTTGTTCCTTCCTGTGTCCAGAGGTTTAAAGAATATTCTAAATCATTTCTTTTTGCACATGCTCCACAGAGTTGCTATTGAAATCTTACATTGTTCTACTGTTTTAAGAACTTCGAAAGAAGGGATAGGCTGAGGTTTCCCCAAGCTTGCCTCACAGTTCTATATCGTCATAGCTGATCTGGCCCATCTCTGTGTCAATTCCCACATAATCGTCAAATTCAAAACCTTTGAAAAATGTATCTTCCGCCTCTTTAAAATAATTCCAAAGATCAAGCCAAGACAAACTGCTGCAGTAGAAAATCCCAATGATTCACTACCATCTGAGAGGAGATCCTTAGCACTTCAGCTTCAAACGACTGCTCCTCGATCTTGTAACTATGGCTCATCAGTCTAGATCAGGGGTTCTCAACCTGGGCTCCATGAACCCCCCCTGCTTAATGATACTGGTCCATGGCATTAAACACAGGTTGGGAATGCATGCTCTAGAATCACCCACTAGTGGAAGCGTTTCAACATTTGCCCTGTCATGACCCATAAAGATCTTGAATGTTTCAACAAATTCACTTCTGGTAAACTCCAAAATCTAATCTGCTCACGATAGGATAACCATCTCATTCTAGGAATCTCTTTCAGATTGATTTCAATGCCAGTATACACTTTCTTAAATAGGAGCTAAAATTATGTTTACCAACTGTGTTTTCAGTAAGCAAATATGACAGCCAGTCTTAAAAGAGGTTTGAAAAACTCATCAATATCCTGCAGTGAAAATTTTTACAGGTTATAGCTAAGTGACAACCAATGATTATTTGAAACATGCAACTAGAAGAGACACATTCCATTACCTCTTTCTTCAGAGATACTCTGGACTTGCAGCAGCCACTTCTTAGCCTGTTTTTTTCCATTTTTTCCATTGTAGCTTGATTTTTGTATTGCAGCATCTGATGCTGGTAATTCAACTAGAGGCTACTACGAATAAACAAAAACACAATGAAAGAGTTACGGAAGGATGGATGGTGACGTGGAATAGATAAACAAAAAAAAACAGAAGATTATGTGTCTTTTGAATTGCTTCGAAGCTGTAAGGGAAACTAAATGCAAATCTTTAGTCTTATTGCTTTGAATTACATATTTTATCTCCATACATCCCACTGTGTGAGATGAAACTGCAGTTTGCTTGGTAGGCACCACAGCTAACAAGGACGAGTTAGGCCAAAGGGCTTGTCTGCATGCTGTATTACTTCATAACTCTCTATCAAGGGCACAAACGAGTATGTATAGAAAATTAAGCACTTACCCCAAATGCGGTTCACTTTTAATTTTGAAGAGTTTTAAAAGATAAATATTTCAAGAAACTACCATATAAACAGGAACAATATGAAATACACAAGAACAGGAAATGAGATCCTTCCTCTTCTATAAGCATGGCATGAGTCAACCAAGAACATTCAGAACTGAGAAACCTAATACATAATGTCAATTCCACTTTCACAGCTGAAAAAGTGAAGCATCTGATGGCATAAAATTCTGTGGACATGCGTAAATTTATCATAGTCAACTGATCAACAGTCAACCAGTGCAGCGCCCCCGCCCCCCCCCCCCCACAAACACACACACACGTAGATTAACAGTGTTTTTATATGTGCTTTATTGCAACATTAGTACCAACAAAGTTGCTGGAATACGCTGAATTACACTAAGCAAATTCAAGCACAGAGGCATACCACAGGTCCATCTTTTTTAGTTATATTCATTCTTATTGTGGTATGTGATAACATTTATAAACCATGATGCAACTAGTAAGCAAGAACTTCCCTCAAACACATGAATATTCCAAAAGAAAACTACTAACATCTAAAATATTTGGCATCTACACATCCAAGAACAAAAACCCTCTGTGCTTCATTTTCTGTCATCCCAAAAGTCATATGACAAACTGACGCTGGAGGTGCTGATGACTGCAATTATTAGCCTCCATAAAATTGTGCACAACAGACAGGAAAGGAGTTAAGCAAAGCATTGCTGAAGAGAATCACGATGTAAAGATACGTGTAGTCAATATTGATATGACGAGCTACAGGGCCAGCTCCTATCCTGTGTGACTATGACAAGAGATCAGAATTGTAGGAACACATGGGATATTGAAGATGGAGAGCTAGGAGAGGTTTATGTCAGGATTAGAGATAGGTGAAGCCAAAGAAGGTTTTGAAAATGAGAATGGCTGTTAAAATATGAACAGCTGACAAAACAGGGAGCAATAGGAAAATCACGACAATGAAGGTGAATGGAAATTATGTGTTAGGAATTATTTAAATAGTCAATCCACACTGGCTATGTTTTAGATGACAGAACCTATTAAATAAGCTTCATACAACTCAACTCATACATTTCAAAAAATATTTTTTTAGTATTTACAAAACACAGAAAAGTGCTTCATCACTGTTGAGATACAGGTTTCCCCTGCAATCTGAAGGTAGAGCGTTCCTATGAGACCGTTTGTAAACCGAAATGTTGTAAAGCGAAGAAGCAATTACCATTAATTTATATGGGAAAAATTTTTGAGCGTTCCCAGACCCAAAAAATAACTTACCAAATCAAACCAAATAACACTAACATATAGTAAAAGCAGGAATGATATGATAAATATACACTCTATATAAAGTAGAAATATTGTAAGTATGGTGTAGTTTCACTTATCAAAATCGGGAAGACAGCGGGCCAAAATCGATTTGGAGAAAAAAAATCGGCACATACACGCATACGTACGCACGTACATGCATGCGCAAACAACTGCCCACACAAGGCTTCACTGTCATTGTAGTCTTTCTCAGGGTAAACACACATATAAAACAGGCTTTTTTTTCTCGTAAAATCCTCTTTGGTTAACAAAAACAGGTACTAATGTAGGTCTTTAGTAACAGCGAGTTGTCGTAAAGTGAACGTTCGAAAAATGGGGGACACCTGTATGACATCAATTTGGAATGATAATCCAAACCTTTTCACTTAACTTGCTCTTATTAAATCTTATATACTTGTTGTTAAAATGTACATGGGTCAGGAATCAGAGGCAAAAGTCTGGATTTTTGACATAATCAGCTCAGTTTTAAATTTATCTTAGAACTTGAATAGCTCGTTACATCACATTACTGATGGATTTTGTCTCCACTGTTCACATAGTGGAAAAATGTTAATCTATGAATTTCTGCAGTGTTTGCATGAGTAAATTCATGGCTGGACTTCCACGAAAGAGTGGAGTGTGCGAATACTATTTAGGGATCATGTCATTACAAAGGACCACGTGCATCAACAGCCATTCTGCTTATACAAGAACCAGTAAGCTATAAAACATGGACAATCAAAACCACCAACAATTTACATGCTACTGTAATTTAGTTACTATGAACAAATACTAAGTAACAGAACCTAGGAAGCACTGATATTAGAACTGCTCACAAGACTCGTCCCTATAATCTTAAATCAGGCTGCCAGCTGTGGCTGTCACTCGCCTAAGGCTTCAGCATACATCTGTACACACCAATGCAGTAATGGGAGTATTCTACATTGTCAGAGGTGCCACCTTTCTAACGAACCATTAAACTAAGAACCCATCTGCCAAGTATGTGCCATTGATCAACCAAAAGGTGGGGAGTTCAACCCGATTTAATATCCCTCAAACAACACTTTGGTAGATTATTTGTTCATTATCATTTTAATGTTTGTGGGATATTTTGTGCAAAATGCAAACTCTTCTGTTATGACACTTCTGAAGTAAACTGACCTCAAATAAGTGCCTCTTTTAAAACAACAATATGACGGAAAAGAACATCTCAAAACTATCTAACTGAAGCATTGCAAAATTAAATGGCATAGTGGCATTGTAAAAGTGTTCCAACATTGCTTTAACCACAATAGCAAATCATTAATATTTGCTTAGAAAAAAAGATGATTATTGAGAAATGATACTTTAAAATTGTAAGTACAGCTGTAAAAGTTTAGATATTTATCTACATTACTAAAAATAATTAAGAGCTATCAGAAGTTATAGTGTCCATGACATGACTTAATTCTGATAAAGAAACATTCCGTTCCTGATTGCCCTTGGAAATATCAGCAATTCCTACTCAACCAGATCTGGATGCAATTCCATATCTCTGGCAGCCTCTGTGCAAGGGCAGTGACGATCAGCAATAAACAGTGAATGAATAAAAATATTCTTGCGAGTGTGTGTAAAACAAAATTATCCAAGTAAATATTTAATGTGAATTACACTAGTACTCTATATTCACAAAGCAAACACAAGCAGTATCATGTGAAATCTATAGAGCTGCCTAACACAAACTTAGTGATACGATGCACAGCAATTAAAACAGTACTAACATACTGCAGCTATCCATCAGTTTGGCTTAAGAGGTTGTCCATTTGCCAACAAATATCATGATACCACTGTACTTTATGTACAAAGTAACAACTACTTGGAGAACTACAGACCAGTCTCCTGGCTTGAGAAGATGATAGATAGATAGATAGATAGATACTTTATTCATCCCCATGGGGAAATTCAACTTTTTTTCCAATGTCCCATACACTTGTTGTAGCAAAACTACTTACATACAATACTTAACTCAGTAAAAAAAAAATATGATATGCATCTAAATCACTATCTCAAAAAGCATTAATAATAGCTTTTAAAAAGTTCTTAAGTCCTGGTGGTAGAATTGTAAAGCCTAATGGCATTGGGGAGTATTGACCTCTTCATCCTGTCTGAGGAGCATTGCATCGATAGTAACCTGTCGCTGAAACTGCTTCTCTGTCTCTGGATGGTGCTATGTAGAGGATGTTCAGAGTTATCCATAATTGACCGTAGCCTACTCAGCGCCCTTCGCTCAGCTACCGATGTTAAACTCTCCAGTACTTTGCCCACGACAGAGCCCGCCTTCCTTACCAGCTTATTAAGACGTGAGGCGTCCCTCTTCTTAATGCTTCCTCCCCAACACGCCACCACAAAGAAGAGGGCGCTCTCCACAACTGACCTATAGAACATCTTCAGCATCTCACTACAGACATTGAATGACACCAACCTTCTTAGGAAGTACAGTCGACTCTGTGCCTTCCTGCACAAGAACAGCAAATGCTAGAATCCATTCATAGAAAAGTAGTTACAGGCCACTTAGAAAATCCTCATTTGATTAGTCAAAGGTAATATTGCAAATATTGAGAGTTAATATGATGAGCATGGCAGATAACAATTTTTAACTCTGAAGTAGGCCACCCTGTATTTTGAAACAATGTCTCAGTTCTAGACTCCCTGATGAGAGAACAAATACAGCCTTAGTACATCCATCCTATCAAGCCTTCCTCTTCTAAACTCCATCAAGCACAGGAGAGGAAATCGTGTTTGAAAAAGCTAATAATTGTTTTCCCTGAGGATGTAACCACTAGAGTCAAATATGGTGACAGGAAAACTAGTAAATGTAGATGGTATACAAGGAATTTCAAAACATTTGATAAAATGCAACAAAAGAGAAAGGAATTGATTTGCAGGGATAGATGCTTATAGTCAGTCATAGAGTAATACAGCACAGATCAGGCTCTTTGGACCAACTTGTCTATGCCAACCAAGGTGCTCACCTAAGCTTGTAACATGAGCCTATAGAGGTGGGGTGTAGAGGTTTTGCTGGCTACTCACTGTGCAGAACCTACTCTCTCCTTGGCATTACAGAGAGTTGCAAAGAAGAGCCATCAGGACCGTAACAGAGGTTGCTGAGTGAGCCTTCAGTTGGCTGTGGATCAAGAGGTGTGACCCGTGGGCCAATGCTGCTGAGTCATAAGCCAGGGCTTGATCAAGCCGGCTGGGTCACCTGGGTGACAGTGTCTGACACTGAAAGACCTAAAACACCCGATGAACCTAGGTTACATCATGATGATGTGTCCCAGCTCATCCTAGGATGTATCTCAGTATCATCTATTCCATTTGTATGTGTATGTAAATCCTGCTCATTTCAAAACAAATCAGATAGAAATATTTGAATAATTTCTGATTCATTACTAGTAGGGTGGCACAGAAGGGGCCTCAGCTGGCTTACTTTCATGGTTAAATGAAGGCACCAAGTCTACATAAGATTCTAAGAAGAAATGACTGACATAGCTTTCTTTGACTTGAGCTTTCAAATGGTGAGAAACCTTTTAAGCATTATCCATGGGAAGCTGAGGATACTCAGTATTCAGGACAGAAATTGATATATTTCTGGGATCTTAAGGAAAATGGAGTTGAGATCAAGAATCAATCGTTATCTTACCAAATGATGAAGTTGGGTTCAAACCTGTGCCTATTCTTGCTTTATGTTCGTTCATATTCAGTCCAGATCTCAACTGGCAGTCACTGCAGTGCTACCACTTCTATTCATAGTCAACAATTCAGTATTGCAGAGCTAGAAAATATTCACACCCTGAAATAAGCAGATAAACAATATAAATAGGACAAGGATAATATGAAGCAGAAACACTGCTAGGAACTTACTTGTCTACTGGGCTTGCTATACAATATAAATCTATATAAAGTACACAATACAAAAAACTCCAAGATTTCGTTTTAAGTAGCTTCATAGGTATTAACATCTTTAATTTCCAATCTTATCAAAATTAGGTTTAATTTACATGGGTCCAGTTACCATTCTGGAGTTGTTTTACCCCCATTACTCTTCAGGAGATGCTTTGAAAATTTAACGTTCATGTAGCCATCAAAGCTTAAGAACATCTGTAATCTGTTGTTAAATATGAAAGGACCGTTTAGCATGTATTCTTTCTCTCACCTTGCCTAAAGTAACAGCATCTTAGCATGCTTTGACATTTGCCAGTCAGTATCCAAACCGAATAACAATCACTCTGCTCTGAATTCCTAACGTCTACAGTGGGTTATTCAATTTTCATTATTTGCACACTGTTTTACTCCACTAGCTTTTCTTCTTTATATATTCCTCCTCAGAATAAAGCCACTGTTTTAAATCAGACAAGGTAACAAAAAAGTTCCTTCAAACCCAGCATCCTCTTGCCATTGCCTCTTACAGTTTAAGATTGTTCATAGAGCCCATATGTCTAAATCTAAACTATCTCGATTCTACCCTGGCATTAGTCCGCTCTGTGATAAATGCAAGAGGGGTGTGGCTTCTCTCATCCATATGTACTGGTTCTGTCCTAGTTTGGAGAAATTCTGGAAAGATGTCTTCACTACATTATCGGGTATTCTGAATCAGCACCTAGAACCTAACCCCTTAATTGCTCTGTTCGGTTTTTGGGGTGAGACAGATTTATGTCTGGGTCCGACCAAATGCCAAATACTATCCTTTGCCTCTCTCCTGGCGAGACGCTTGATCCTCCTTAGATGGAGAGATGTTGCCCCGCCCACTCATGCGCAATGGCTTAACGACATTATGGCCTGCTTGGACCTCGAAAAAATTCATTATTCAGTTCTTAATTCGGATCTAAAGTTCCATAAGGTCTGGGGACCTTTTATCGAGTACTTTCATAACCTTCCTCTTGACTAGGGGTTTTTTTTCGATCCCTTGCTTTCAGCTCCCTTTTTTTTTCTGGTAGTAGGCATTATTATCCTCTGTTGCTAAGTGTATTCACAGTCTGGGAGTTTGACTGTCTGGACTTATACCCTTTATACTGTGTGGTGGTTGGTCTGGAGTTGTTTTTTTCTTGTGTTGTGGGGTTTGGGGAGGACACTAAGCTCACTTGTCTTTAATTTAGGTGCTTTTTTGTTAAATTCTCTTCCTTTGTAGCATATTGTTATTGTATGCTTAACCTTGCTCTATATTAATGCTCCTCATTGGGATTTGTGGTTTTTAATTTTGTAACATGTTTTGAAAAACTAATAAAATTTTTTTTAAAAACCCAGCATCCTTGGTAACATATGGATGACCACCAACTCATTCACTCCCTATGGGGACACTTGCTAAATTAAGGTGAAAGGTCAACAACTCAGTGGTTCTGTCAACAGATGCAGCATGACCTTCTGAATATTTCTACTATTCTCCAACTTTTGTTTCAGATTTCCACCAACAGTATTTCTCTGTAGCAGGATAATTTTGCATTCATTCCTACTACTGATGTATATATGTACATCAGTAGGCATATACTGACAAACAATTTGCAATAATTTCCTTTGCCAAAGATTGATCCACAATTCTCATTCTGTTCTCACGATTCTTTCAAAAAGAAGTAATTTATTGAGTTTGTAGCAGCCTCTACAGCCCACATTTCAGATGCTTAAATGCATTAAATGCTAGGTGCAGGCCCACAATTTATACTGGGAAATAAAATGGAAGCACAGAGAAGGAGAGATAGTCTGCCAGCAGACAAGCCCATCTTAGCGTGAGAATATTCGGTTCACTGCAACTGATGGTGTTACATTGAAGTTGTACAAGGCTTTGCTGAGACCAAATTTGAAGCATTGTATGCAGTTCTGGTCACCTACCTACAGGAAAGTTATCAACAAGATTGACAGAGTACAGAGAAAAATTGCAAGGACTTTGGCAGAAATTAAGGACCTAAGTTACACAGGATGGGTGAATTAGTTAGGACTTTATTCCCTTGAATTCAGGAGAATGAGAGGAGAATTGATAGAGGTATACAATATTATGAGAGGTATGGATAGGATAAATACAAACAAGCTTGCATAAGACCAGAACTAGAGGTTATAGGTTAAGTCTGAAATGTGAAATAGTTAAAAGAAATCTGAGGGGGAACTTCTTCACTTAAAGGGTGCTGCGAGTGTGGAACAAGCTGCTAGTGGAAGTGGTTGATGCAGGTTAAAATGCAACATTTAAAAGGAGTTTGGTAAGTATATGGATAGGAAGGGTATAGAGGGTGATGGTCCAGCTGTAGGTTGAATGGACTAGGCAGAATAACAGCTCAACACAGAGGAGATGGGCAGAATTAACTGTTTCTCATCTGGCACGCTCTTTAGCCCTGATGTGGTCATGAATGCTTCCTTTGTAAACCACAGAAATCTGCAAGGTCAAGATTGCAGTGCTTTGCTAAATATATTATGCAATGTGTCTGCACGATTCTTGATATTTCCCAAACTGGATCCAACACTGAGCAAAAATGTCTAAATCCTCTTAACTTGATCAGTGATAACCTTTAAGTAACATGGTGCATTTATACAGGACCCATATACAGGGTATTCTGTATATGAAGCACCAAAATAAAGATCACATTAACCTTCATATCTAGGAGTATATTTATATTTCCAAGGTTGAAAATTACTTTTGCGAATCAGGTTTTCATCTGAGATCGAAATAATGGAAAAATAGCCTTCTGGATCATTTATTTTCTGTGTATCAGTTTTTAGACAGATGAAAACCTGTTTCCAACTTTCAGCACTAAAAACGCAGCACTGAAGGTCAAGCCTCTTCAAGATCATACTAAAGTACTGGTGAAACTTGTTTCGGGTCGCTTCCTTTACCATTCTTTCAGGCAGCAAGCTTCACTCTCTGGGTGAAAACATACTTTTCTCTCCCCCTCTACTTCCTACAATACTGGTTTGACCCTCTGTTAAGGAAAATAGTTTTTCCTATAGGTTTCTTTGTCTCCATAGATGCTGCTTGACCTGCTGAGTTCCTTCAGCATCTTGTATATATTACTTCTTACTCAGGCTTCTTCCCCTTCACCCCTTCCTTTCCAGTCCTGATGAGGTGTCTTAGCTCAAATGGTCAATTCTTTATTCCTTTCCAAAGATGCTGCCTGACCTACTGAATTCCTCCAACATTTTACACGTTACCTCCTCCTCTTTCTCCTTTAGTCCACTCCTCTCCTATCAGATTCCTCCTTCAGCCCTTTCTCTTTTCCATCTACCACCTCCCAGCTTTTCATTTCCTTCCCTACCCCTCCACCCAGCTACCATCTCCCTCACCTGGCTTCACTTATCACCTTCCAGCTTGTACTCCTTCCCCCACCTTCTCATTCTGGCTTCTCTCCCATTCCTTTCCAGTACTGAAAAAGGGTCTCAGCCCGAAATGTTGACTACTTATTCTTTTCTACAGATGCTACCTGAGTGCTAGGGTGCCTAAGGATTTTGCACAGTACTGTACTTGTCAACGTGCTGCGGAAAGCCAGCTTGTAAATCAAAGGATGTAGGGAATGGCAAAGGTGGAGCAATGCGGGAGGTGGGGGTGGAACAGGTGACAGAGGAGTGCCGGGCTGGGGGGGTGGTGCTGCAGGTACAGACACGGCTAGCCCTGAGACACCAGGCATGGTCATTTGATTCTAAGTAATTGGCTTATTGATCATAACAAGATGTTTCTCTGGTGCTTCCCACTCCCTCCACTTCCCCTTTTCCCTAACCAAGATTCCCCTCTCCTACCCCTCACATTCTCAGTCCACAATAGAGACCCAGATCAGTATCAAGTTTATCATAAGACATATGAGCAGAATTAGGCCATTTGGCCCATCAAGTCTGTTCTGCCACAACATCATGGTCGATTCATTTTCCCTCTCAACCACATTCTCCTGCCCACTCCCCATAACATTTCACGTGCTGACTAGTCAAGAACCTATCAAACTCTGCCTTAAATACACCCAGCAAGCTGGCTACACGGCTGCATAAGGCAATGAATTCCACAGATTCACCACCGACTAACTAAAGAAATTCCTCCTCAGCTTTGTTCTAAATGGATGACTCTCTATTTTGAGGCTGTGCCCCCACTTCAGGAAGCAACTTCTTAACATCCACTCTATCTAGGCCATTGAACATTTGATAGGTTTCAATGAGGTCTCCCCCTCATGCTTATAAATTCCAGCGAGTATAAGCCCGGAACATTCAATAACACTTTCATTCCCAGAATCATTCTTGTGAAACTCCTCTGAACCCACCCCAAAATCAGTGCATCCTTTCTTAAATAAGGGGCCCAAAACTGCTCACGATACTCCAAATGGGGTCTTGCCTCAGCATTACATCCTTGCTTTTATATTCTAGTCCTCTTTAAATGAGACATTCCCCTTCCTCATCACCGATTTAACCTTAAAATTAACCTTTAAGGAATCCTGCACAAGGACTCACAAATCCCTTTGCACCTTGTTTATTTTTAATTTTCCCCTCGTTTAGAAAATGGTCTGTGCTTTTATTCCTTCTATCAAAGTGTATGACTATGCACTTCCCAACATTGTATTCCATCTGCCATCTCTTTCCCCTTTCTCCTAGTCTGTCCTTCTGCAGCCTTCCTGCTTCAGCAACACAGCCTATCTTTGCATCATCAGCAAACTTGGTCACATAGCCATCAATTTCATCATCCAAATCGTTGACATACAAAAAGAAGCAGTCCCAACACCCCCCCCCCCGCCCCCCATGGAACACCACTAGTCACCGGCAGCCAATCCTAAAAGGATCCCTTTATTTCCACTCTTTGCCTCTTGCCAATCAGCCAATGCTCTATTCATGTTAGCATCTTTCCTGTAATACCCTGGGTTCTTATTCTGTTTAGCAGTCTAGTATACAGCACCCTGTCAAAGGCTTTCTGAAAATCAAACTACACAACGTCCACCAATTCTCCCGTCTATTCTGCTTGCTATTTCTTCAAAGAATTCCAACAGATTTATTAGGCAAGACTTTCCCTGAAGGAAACCACTCTGACTTCGGCCTCTTATGTCCTGCGCCTCTCAGTCCCCAGAAACCACATCCTTAGCAACTGACCCAAACATCTCCCAAACACTGAGGTCAGGCTAACTGGCCTATAATTTCCTTTCTTCTTCCTCCATTTGTAATTTCTAGTCCTCCAGAACCATTCTAGAATCTACTGATCATCACTCACATATGTCATGGAAAGTGTTTTTATTTGTGGCTATACAATGACTACAGTACTGTGCAAAACTCTTAGGCTATATACATGTGCCTAGGACTCTTGCACAGGACTGTATGTGTTACTCTAGATTTCCAGCATCTGCAGAATCTCCTGTGTTTTTTTTTTCTATTCACTGAGTCTCAATCTCCCCTCGGTCTTTTCTGTTCCACAATAAATAATCTAAACTTTTCCAATCTTTCCACCTAGACAGAAATTTAAAGTTCTGATAATACCTTTATAAAATTCTTCTGCACATTCACCAAAGCGATCACAATTTTCTTGTAATCTTGTGATGAGAATTGTAAAAGTATTCAAACTGTGGCTGAACCAGTGCTGTATAGTTTAGCATCATCTCTCTGGACTTGTATGTAACGCCCAAGTTAATAAAATACAGTATCTGTTAAGACTGTTTAACCATTTTATTGTTTTGACATGAAAATTCAAAGATCTATAGACATACACATTCTGTTCCTCATCACTCAATATCCTTCCATTTATTCTTTGACTTGCTGCATTTTTCCAAACTTCTCTCACACTTCCCTGGATTATATCCAATTTACTACTTTCCTGGTCCACTAACAGGAATAAATACACCTTCCATCATGTTACAACTTTTCTCCTGATTGCAAACCACAGAGTCGGTTTTTCTAATAATTTTTAAGCAAAATAACCCTAATTCTCATACATCATTCTGAAATAAAGTGAGCAATTTAAAAGACTGATACCGGTAGATAGATAGATAGATAGATAGATACTTTATTCATCCCCATGGGGAAATTCAACATTTTTTCCAATGTCCCATACACTTATTGTAGCAAAACTAATTACATACAATACTTAACTCAGTAAAAATATGATATGCATCTAAAATCACCCTCTCAAAAAGCATTAATAATAGCTTTTAAAAAGTTCTTAAGTAGTTTACTTAAATACATTGAGTCCTAACCCCGGCACTTTAACATATCTTACTCCCAGCGGTTGAATTGTAAAGCCGAATGGCATTGGGGAGTATTGATCTCTTCATCCTGTCTGAGGAGCATTGCATCGATAGCAACCTGTCGCTGAAACTGCTTCTCTGTCTCTGGATGGTGCTATGTAGAGGATGTTCAGGGTTTTCCATAATTGACCGTAGCCTACTCAGCACCCTTCGCTCTGCTACCGATGTTATACTCTCCAGTACTTTGCCCACGACAGAGCCCGCCTTCCTTACCAGCTTATTAAGACGTGAGGCGTCCCTCTTCTTAATGCTGCCTCCCCAACACGCCACCACAAAGAAGAGGGCGCTCTCCACAACTGACCTATAGAACATCTTCAGCATCTCACTACAAACATTGAATGACGCCAACCTTCTAAGGAAGTACAGTCGACTCTGTGCCTTCCTGCACAAGGCATCTGTGTTGGCAGTCCAGTCTAGCTTCTCGTCTAACTGTACTCCCAGATACTTGTAGGTCTTAACCTGCTCCACACATTCTCCATTAATGATCACTGGCTCCATATGAGGCCTAGATCTCCTAAAGTCCACCACCATCTCCTTGGTCTTGGTGATATTGAGATGCAGGTAGTTTGAGTTGCACCATATCACAAAGATATGCGTTAATATTGTATTGCTACGCAGTAATAGGCAGTGAACAAATATATCAGCTGTATATCATTAAAGAAATGGAAGGAATAGGAAGCTTCTCAGGGAAATGTACAGATAGATTCACTCAAACAGATTGCCATATTAAAGAGCTGTTTTAAGTCAGGGAAAATAGTGTAACTGTTCCTAACAAAATTTTTAAAAGTGCTTTTCCATATTGGAGGTGCAGCAATATACTCAGTCAGAACTTCCACATGGAAGAAACTTGATTCTTGAGGAATCACGAGATATCGCCACTTACTCCAGACTGAAACTGTTTCCTACTCCTTTGCTTCTATATCTGCACACACTCCCTATCATTGGCTCAATTTCTCCATTTCTTCCTCCCACCCGTGCCGTGTCCCTTTCATTTCTTTTTTTTTTGCCACTTCCAATCTCTCGTCCACCCTCAAATCTATCCATTGCATTCACCGTTTCCCCCTTCACTGTATCACTGTTGATTTGATTGCCTGAATCTGCCTCACTGGCTTTTTCACACTTCTGAACCGCTTTTTTTAAACTGCTCTTCTTCTTACCTTTGGTACATGGTCCAACCTTTCTGGCTTCTTGTTTTTGGGTGTTATACCCATCATCTGTTTCTTGAACTCTGTATTCCTCTAGCTCACTGTTTCTGTGCATCCCTGTCTCTCTTATATTCTTTCTCTCTCACACATATCTCCCCTATACTCTTTCTTTGGTCTTTCCCATGTCTTCTGCCTGTCACCTTACTTCTGTCTCACTCTCACTTTGACATCTCTAATGTTCTCCTTACTTAACTCAATCTAGTTTCTCTGTCTACCCTTACCCTGTCCTCAATCTATTCCACAGCTTTCTGACTCACTCCAGCCACTCCCCAGCCCTACAACTTAAATGTGTTCATTCCATCTATCCTGTCTACTTCACCATCACTATCACACTCTGTTCCTCTTTCTGATTGTCTCTCCAATGCCTCTCCCTTTCCCTGGTTCTTTGTTGTGTTTCACTGTAAGCCTGTCTGGTGACTGCCAAGACACCTCCTTCATGTCCTAGCATCAGGATCCCACAACCCCATTAGGAACGGAACCAGAATTCCCTACATTCTACATCAATGGAATTAGATCTATATTCTCTAAAGTTTAGAATGACTGATCTTATTGAAACATACAAATTCCTAAGGTGACATGTCAAGGAAGAGCTTAAAGGTTTCCACCAGTGCAAAACTTCAAGTCAAGCAACATAGTTACAAGATTAAAGACAGAGAACAAGGAATGTCTTCTCACAGAGGGTGGTCAATCTCTTGAATTCTCTAACCAGAAGGTTGTGAAGGCTAGATCACTAAGAGGTAGAAACATGCTTGGGAGAATTCAGAGATATGAGGGAAATGACATACAGGAGAGTTGAGACCTAGGACAGATATGCCATGATCACATTGAATAGCAGATCTGAAGGACCAGGCAATCTACACCTGCTTCTAATGTCTTCTGTTTCTGAAAGTTGTTAATAGGGAAGTAGTTTGAAAGGATTAAAGGACCAAGGTTAGTTTACCTTTGAGGAGAACAATGATAACAGATTACAGAATAAGGGGCAACATTTGAACAACACAAAGTTAATAATACCAACGACCAGGTGGTCAGCTTTCCATGAAAATAGAACTACACGTGAAGGAGGTGGGTTTCCAGCAAAAGTTCAGCTGAGAGAGGGCACCAGAGAAAAACAGAAGGAAAATCAAGACCTGATTCTGAATCAGGCCGACTGTTTCACCCAAATTTCGAATCTGAGCCCACCCCCCGCAACCAGCTATCATTCTTCCTATCGCACCTCCCCATCCCACCGCAACCAACCCACCCGACCTCTTCTCAAATCCCACATCACAAATCTAAATGCCGCAAGCCCCGACCTACCTCCCGCACCCAATTTTCTCAACCCCTCGCTCCCCTTCATATTCCACTACCCCCCTCCCCCAAGCCGCACTTCTTCCCTCGGAACCCTGATCCCCTCCTCCGAGGCCCTGGAGCCTTTCCCATCGCCTTCCCTCAGGGTTCCGGGTCTTCGCTCATCGCCTTCCCTCAGGGCCCCGGGACCTCCCTCATCGCCCCGGCTCTCTCCACCATCCCACAGGCCTCGGGCCCTTCCCATCCCATTCTCCCAGGCCAAGTCCCCGCTACCCTGGTCCCCACCATTCCAGGCCTCCGCTCCCCTTCCAACACACCCCCAAGCCCTCACCGTTGCGCTCCGGAGCCGCTTCATGCCGGGTTGTGGGGTTGGGGGGGAGGCGGGGGCGGGGAGGGGGTAACAACAGGCCCCGCAATCCAGCGCCGACTCACCAGCAACTGGGATTGGGAGAACAGCCCGCATCAATCGAGCGAAGAGCGGCTCCAAACGTCGCAGTAACGCGACGCAGCCAGAGGGGGCGCGGCGATAGGGACGAGGGTCACGGCTCTGAATGGCCGGTGAGAGCGAAGGGGCGAGGGGAGCTGAGGCTGGCAATGGTGGCGCTCTGAGTCTCGTCAGTGAGAGATTGCCGTTGAGCCGCTGAGGTCGTGAGGTGACTCCGTCTTGAAGGAATGGCAGCTTCAGTTCCCTGGAAGGGTCATCCACAGAGAGAGCAGCCCCATCCCATCACCAGGTCTGAGGAGGTTAAATTCAGTCAATCAGATAATCTGAATTTAAAATCCCATATTAGTTTAGGTAATGATGGATTGACATGAGGATTATCCTGATTTCTGCGTGAGGTTGTTTGTTCTTTGCAATGACCTGCTTCCTGAAGTGGCAAGTTGTAAATACGAAAGGAATGGGGATGCCATGTGGAGCCTGTTTGGTCCCTAAAGCTTCCACTTTCAAGTAATACCCCTTCTGCCCAAGGTGGAGAGTTGTGAATACAGCCCAGTCCATCAGTTTTGTCTTCATCTACTCTGGCTACACTCAACACTACCAAGGATGCCTCCCACCTCAGTCATTCTCTCTCTTTCTCCTCTTCTCTTGGACAAAAGCCTGAGTGTACGAACCACCAGATCCAAGGACAGCTTCCATCAGACCTTTCATGGGCTATAGAATGAACTCTTGGATGTCCAGTCTACCTTGTTGTGGCCCTTTTTATTTGTCGACCTACAATGCACTTTCTCTAACACAACCTACAGTATTCTGTTCTTTATACAACCTTAATATAATTGTATATGGCACCATTGGTATGGATGGCATGCAAAACAGAAGTGTTTTATCGTATCTTGGTACACGTGACAATAATAAATCAATACCAACACCAATATCTTGATTCTTGTAATATCCAAGAAATGTATCAATCTCTTGGAGTACACAATTCCAAAGTTTCATGACCTTTGTCATTTTCTCAGTCCTAAATGGCTTTCCCCCTTACTCTGAGACCGTACCCCCAAGTTTTAGACTCTGCAGTCATGGAAAACGTCCCCACTGTGAGAATTTCAAAAGTTTCAATGAGATTGCCTTTCATTCTTCTAACCTGAAAAATCCTAGCCAAGTATGCTCAATCACTCCTCGAGCAGCAAACATGTCCCTAAGGAATGAGACTAATGAATCTTTGTGGCACTTCCTTTTTGGAGAGTTTTTTTGGTAACCAAAAACTATACTGTGAGTATAGTGGGTGAGATCTCAACAGGCTATAATTATAAAAGTCATCATTATTCTTGTACTCATTCTCTTGTAATGAAGGCCAACGTTCTACTTGCCTTCATAATTGTATGCTGCACCTGTGTTTTAGCTTTAACTGACTTGTGCACATAATGGCCCTTTGAACATCGACAGTTAACAATTTTTCACTATTTAAGAAAGACTGCTTCTCTGTTTCACCGAAGTCAAGGACATCACAATTTTCCACATCACTATTCCCATGAAGCTTTTTTACGCCTTCTCCCTACTCTCACTCTCACCCATTTTAGCATTTGCAGCAAAGAGAAATATGACATTTAGTCTTCAAAGCTGAATTGTTGATATAGATTATTGAAAGATGGGACCCAAGGAACAAACCTTACCATACCCCATTAGTCACAGCCTGACAACCTAAGCAAGATCAGTTTATTTCTGCTCTTTGCTTTCTGCCTCATAACCAATTCTCATTTCACCTCAGTACATCATCAAAAAGTAGATGCAAGAGATTCTGAGGATGCTGGAAATCGTGAGCAATGCATATAAAATGCTGAAGGATCTCGGCAGATCAGGCAGTAACTATGGAGGGAAATGAACAGACGACATTCAGGCCAAGACCATTCATCAGCACTGGAAAGGAAGAAGGGAGCCGCCATGGGGAGAGGGGCAGGAGAGTGAGCTAGCAGGTGATAAGTGAGTCCATGTGAGGGGGAAGGCAGGTGGATAGGGATGCAAATGAAAGGGAATGATGTGAGAAGCTAGAAGGTGATAGGTGGAAGAGGTAAAGGGCTGAAGAAGAAGGAATCTGATAGGAGAGGAAAGTAGACAATGGAATAAAGAGAGGGGAGTGGATGCTGTTTAGAGAAATCTACGATCATGCTGTCAAATTGAAGACTATCAAGATGGAATGTGAGATACTGCTTCTCAGTCCTGAGTCTGACCTCATCGCCGCAACAGAGGAAGCCTTGGATAGATTTGTCAGTGCAGGAATGGAGAGTAGAATTGAAATGGGTGGCCAATGGGTTTAGTCCAAAACATATTTTAGAATATATAAATCCATGATTGCTTTGCTCATTCATGTTGTTCTTTAGGTGTTCTGTTATTACATCTTGAATTTTAAATTCTGGTGTTCTCCCTACTCCATATTTTAAGCTAACAGGTCGATGGTTCCCTGCTTTTTGTCTCTCCTCTTTCTCAAATCAAGGAGCCATGTTTGTTACCCTCCAATCTTTCAGGTGCTCAAGAAGAGAAAGGTTAACTACCTCAGTGACTTTCGCCCAGTTGCACTCACATCTACTATAATAAAGTGAGAGGTTGATGATGGCAAGAATTAACTCCTGGATCAACTGCAAGTAAGGACCTGGATCAACTGCAATTTACCCATTGCCACACTAGGTCTACAGCAGATGTAATTTCACTTATTCTCCATTTGGCTTGGACCATCTATACAACAGCAACACTTTTGTATTACTGTTGTATATGTACCTGTTATGTTTTGTAACTCCAAACGTAGAACTAATTAAATGAAAAGCAAGGGAGCCCAAGAACATGTGTAAACCTTGCTTTTACTTTGTAGTGAGGTACGCACGCATGAAGTAGTGGCGTGATGACATATGACATTCATGTACTTTTACATATAACTTATACAGAATTATGTAAACAACAAAGAAAGTTTAATCAAACAATATATTTACAAAATTTACAATATTACTGAAATATTAATTATGCAATAGTCCTCCCTGCCTAGCTATAAACTCTAATTCAATGTAGAATGCATCTCAAATTAAACACACACACACACACACACACACACACACACACACACACACACACACACACACACACACACACACACACACACACACACACACACACACACACACACACACACACACACACACACAAAGAACCATTAATTTATATGGGAAAAATTTTCGTAAAAGCAAAAATCCTCTTTGTAATGTGAAAACAGGTTACTAATGTAGGTTCTTTGTAAAAGTGAAGTGCCGTAAAGCGAACATTCATAAAACGGGGGACACCTGTGTGTGTGTGTGTATATATATACAGTATACTATGCAATACAGCTATATACTACATAATACAACAGTATACAACATAATGGACATCACCAGCATAGTCAATTTTAAATTGTCCCATTCAGGTTTAAAGATTTAATTGCTGTGGAGGATTTCTTTACTATTGTGGTATAATGTCTTTCCTGACAAGGGAGCGGGGGGGGGGGGGGGGGGAATCACTCTGCCTGGCAGGTAAGGCTTGTGGCTTTGAATTACAGGTTCTGGGGACTCCTCTATGGGGCCTGTAGGAGTTGACTATGGGATTGCAGGAAGTAGTTCTGACACCTCTGGTCTCCTTTCTTCTCTAACAAGTAGCTCTGTTCTCCTCAGCTGATCCAATGTGTCGTCTCCAGGTTCTATCAGACAGAATCTCCACTGTGTAAGAGAGTGGTCCAGTGGATGTACAATAGGTGCTACCAGACGGTAGTCATTGAGGCAGGGCACCACGTCCTTCTTAAGCTCCGGTGTAATTGAAGCATGTGGGAACTTCAGGCTGCCAAAGTAAGATGTTAAAAATCTCAGTGCAGACTCTAGTCAGTTGATCAGCACAGGTCTTTAGAGTGACAAGAGTCCTTGAGAAGGATGGTTTAGACCCAGATGCTGGGGTATCTGAAGTAAGGTTTGAGCTGGGGTGCCAAACTGGATCAGAGCACTAACCAAACCCAAGACAATATCGCCAGTAGGCTTACAACTAAGCACCAAACCACAGTTTGGGTGTTCCTTAAATACTTGATTCTTGGCACCCAAAACATGATTATCAATTAGCAGGACCATCCTGAACCCTTAAAGGGGCTGCGACAGCAATCTGTACTCTCGGAAGCCAGCACAGTTGAGAGTGTCTTGTAATGGGACCCTCTCCCCTAGGGCTGACTCCTGATGGTCATAGCTGCTTGGAGAGGCAGTGTTGGTCCTCGTGGATGACAGCTGGATCCGAGATGTCTCTTTCAGGAGCCCAGCACCTCACTTTGGGTTCGATTCCATCCCAGTCCACGAGGTTTTGCTGAACACCCCAAACAGTACATGAGTCCAAAGTCCTGCTTCCCCATTGACAAGCCTGGGAGACAGCAGGGTGGATGGTGGTGGGGCAAAGGGGCTGGTGAAGACAGGTTTTAGATGTAGAAGGTGGGATTGATTTTTAAGGTTTTGGGGAACAAGGTTACTAATGAGGGAACTTAACCAAGGTTACTAACAACATAGTAATTAAATTAAAAGGCACTAAATTAGAACTAAATAAATAAAATTGGGACATGGGACCAGGTGATGTGTTGTGTGAGCTCATGGGCCCCATTAGGTTTCCCGGTGGCCACATCTGCTGTACTTGTTGGTGGCTTGAGGAATTTGGGATCAAAGTCGATGACCTGGAAGCTAAGCTCCAGACACTGATGCATCAGGAAGAGGAGAGTCGTCTGGACACTATGACCCCATGTCACCATGCTGAGAATTTGATTTTCTTTTGTAAACCAACAGAGCTTGGTGAGGCAGTTACATCCATTACATTAACCACCTTAAGTCTGGTCTGTAGTCAGAGACAAGAGGGTGTGAATATGACTGAGGCAGGCAGGGGGAACAAGAAGGTAGAGGTGGAGGAAGCTCGGCCCTTGAGCTCGTCCATCAGGTCTGAGGTTCCCGCTTACTGCGCGGGGTAATGTGGGGGCTGTAGGAAAGATGAGCAGCAGCATGATGCTGGTAGCCATTCAGGACGGGGGAGAGAAGAGGAATAGAGTTGGGGATGTACCATCAGTGGGATAAACACAATTCTCTGTCTCAAGGATCGAAAGTCCTGAAGGCTGTATTGTCCATCTGGTGCCCAAATTCAGGACCTCTCATCTGACCTGCCGAGGGATTTGGAGTGAGAGGGGAAAGATCCAGTTGTGGTCCATGTGGGTACCAATGATGTACATAGAACAAGGAAAGAGGATCTGCTGATGAAATTTGAGCAGGTAGGGACTAAATTAAAAAGCAGAACCAAATAGGAAATAATCTCTAGATTGCTATCTGAGCTACGTGTGAATTAGAGTCAATAAGAATAGAAAATTAAGTGCATAGCTCGAAGGCTGGTATGGGAGAAATGAATTTGAATTTATGGGTATTGGGAAAGGGGGGAGTTGTTCCAAAGGGATAGGCTCCACCTGAACATGTAGGGACCAGAGTCCTGGCAAATCACATAACTACATGGATAGGGCATAAAAACAAATAGTAGGGGATGGGTTCAACAGATTGGAAATGTATGGATAAAACAAGTGAGAGGAGAGTCTATGGAATAAAGACAAAGTTTAGAAAGGGAATTCAGAAAGTTTGAGAAGATGGGTGGTGAATACAGGACTGAAGGTGTTACATTTGAATTCATGCAGAATATGAAGCAATATTTGAAATACATCTTATGGAAGTGTTTGATGATGAACTTCAATAAAAAATAAATTACAAAAAAAAAGAAATTGGTAGATTTGATGTTTTGTGTATGACAGAGTCATGGTTGAAAGAAGGTCACAGTTGGGACCTAATTACCATGGATTCACATCCTATCAAAAGGAAGTGGGTGGGCAGAATGGGTGGTGAGGCTCTGTTGGTTTACAAAAGAAAATCAAGTTCTTAGCAAGGTGACATGGGATCATTGTGGGTAAAGTTAAGAAAATGCAAGAGTAGATGGGAGTTACCTACAGGCCTCTGAATAGCAGTCAGAATATAAATTCAACTTCAAGTTTAGTTTATTGTCATTCACCCATACACGTGTATACCACCAAACAAAACACTGTTCTTCCAGACTGTGATGCACAATACAGTATGTCTAACTCACACACACAACACATAAAGTAAAATTACCACAATTAATTTAACAACTGATATTTACAACACAAGTTAAAAAGTAAACAGTATAGCATTACTGGAGTATAAATGATAGTGGCAGGGAGTTCAGTTGTCTTACAACTTGGGGTTAGAAGCTGTTTCCTATCTTAATAATTCTTGTCCAAATGCTATGGTACCTCCTGCCTGATGGTTGAGGGCCAAGGAGATTGTTGAATGAATGGGAGGGATCATACACAATGCTAGGGCCCCTGAATACACAGTGCTCACAATAAATGTCTCTAATGGGTGGAAGAGAGACCCCAGTGATCCTATCAGAAGTCCTTGTGATCTTTTGGAGGGATTTGTGGTCAGATGCCTTGCAATTCCCATACCAGACTGTGATGCAGCTGGTCTCGATAGGGCTCCCGTAAAGATTGTTAGAATGGGGGGGGGGGGGGGGGGGGGAGCTCGCTTACCTCAATCTCCTCAGGAAGTAGAGACACTGCTCCAAATATAAAGATATATTACAACAGGAGATTAAAAAAAAGACGTACAAGAAAGACAATGTGGTCATGGGAGACTTCAATATGCAGGTAGACTGGGAAAATCAGGTCGGTACTGGATCCTAAAAGAGAATTTGCAAAATGCCTAAGAGATGGCTTTTTGGAGCACCTTGTGATCATGCCCAGCTGAAAAAAGGTAATTCTGGATTTGGTGTTGTGTAAGGGACAAGATTTGATCAGTGAGGTAAAGGAAGCTTTAGGAGGAAGTGATCATAGTATAATGGAATTCACCCTGCCATTTGAGAAGTTAAAAGCAAATAGACATGTATTACAGTGGAGTAAAGGTAACTACAGAGGCATGAGAGAAGAGCTGGTCAAAGACGATTGGAAGGGGACCCTAGGAGTGGTGATGGTAGAGCAGCAATGACAGGAGTTTCTGAGGGCAATTCAGAAGATGTAGGGTTATTTCACCCCAAAGAAGAAGTTTTCTAAAGAGAGGCTGAAGCAACCATGGCTGACAAAATAAGTTAGTAACAGCATTAAAGCAAAAGAAGGCATACAATATTACAAAACTTAGAAGGAAGCTAGAGGATTGGGAAGCCTTTAAAATCCAACAGAAGACAAGTAAAAGGCCACAAGGAGAGAAAAACGAAATATGAAGGAAAGCTAACCAATAAAATAAAAGAAGATAGCAGAAGTTTATTTTCAGATATATAAAGAGTAAAAGAGTACAAGAATAGATATTGGATCACTAGAAAATGATACTGGAGAGTTAGTAATGGGGGACAAAGAAATGGTGGATGAACTAAATAAGTACTTTGTGTCAGACTTCACTGTATAGCAGTATACCAGAAATTTGAGAGTGTCAGGGGCAGAAGTGAGTGTTGTTGTTATTACTAAGAAAAAGGTGCTTGGGAAGCTGAAAGGTCTGAAGGTAGATAAGTCACCAGGACCAGATGGACCACTCCCCAGGGTTCTGAAAGAGGTAGCTGAAGAGATTGTGGAGGCATTGGTAGTGCTCTAGAGTCAGGAATAGTTCTGGAGGACTGGGAAATCACAAATGTCACTGCACTCCTTAAGAAGGCAGGGAGGATAAAGAAAGGAAATTATAGGCCAGTTAGCATGACTTCAGTGGTTGGTAAGATTTTGAAGTCCACTATTAGGATGTAATTTCAGGGTATTTGGAAGCACATGATAAAATAGGCCAAAGTCAGGTTGGTTTCCTTAAGGGGAGACCTTTGTTTAACAAACCTATTGGATTTTTTGAGGCAGTAACAAGTAGAATAGATTAAAAGGAATCCATGGACATTGTTTACTTGGATTTTCACAGGTCTTTGACAAAGAGCTGCACATGAGGCTGCTAAACAAGGTAGGGTCCCATGCTATTAAATAAAGGTACTATCATATACAAAAGACTGGCTGACTGCCAGAAGGCAAAGAGTGGAAATAAATGAGGCTTTTTCCAGTTGGATGCCAGTGACTAGTGGCGTTTTGTAGGGGTCAGTGTTGGATCTGCCACTGTTTATATTATGTGTTAATTACCCTTATGACAGAATTGAAGGCTTTATGACCAAGTCTGCATATGACACAAAGCTGGGTGGAGGATCAGGTGGTGCTGAGGAAAAAGGGAGTTTATAGTAGGATTTGAACAGGTTGGGAGAATGGGCAAAGAATTAGCAGATAGAATACAGCAGAGGTCATGCATTGTGGTAGAAGAAAGGTGTAGACTATTTTCTAAATAGGGACAAAATTCAGAAATTGGAACTGCAAAGGTATTGGAGAGACCTAGTGCAGGATTCCCTAAAGGTTAACTTGCAGGTTGAGCTGGTGGTAAGGAAGGCAAAACAATGTCAGCATTCATTTTGAAGAGACTAGAAAATTGAAAAAAAAAACAAGGATGTAAAGCTGAGGCTTTATAAGGGTTTGGCCAGACTACTTTTGGAGTGTTGTGAGCAGTTTTAGGCCTCATATGGAAGGAAGGATTTGCAGGCATCAGAGAGGGTCAAGGGGAAGTTTATGAAAATAATTCTGGAGATGAAAGGTTTAACGTATGAGGAGCTTTTAGATAGCTGTAGGCCTGTACTTTCTGCAGTTTAGAAGGGTGATGGGAGATCTCATTGAAGTATACTGAATACTGAAAGAGTGGATGTGGTACAGTCTATAACAGATGAGGAGGAATTTCTTTAGCCTGGGGGTGGTGAATCTATGAAATTCATTGCCACAGATGGCTGTGGAGACAAAGTCATTGGGTATAAAGCAGAGATTGATAGATTCTTTATTGTAAGGGTATCAAAAGTTATGGGGAGAAGGCTGGAGAATCAGGTTGAAAGGTATAATGAATCAGATATGATCAAATGGTAGAGCAGACTCAATGGGCCATTAGCCTAATTCTGCTCCTGTATCTCATGGCTTTTTTGTTTCCTTGTTAAAATTATCTCTTCGTTTTCTTTTTCTAAAGAACGCTGTTTACATGATGCTATGTGCCTGTGGTGCTGCTGCAAGTAAAATTTTCATTTCACCTGTGCATATGACAATAAACTCACTTTGACTTTAAGGGTTCTGAACATGTGTCCCCACTGGTCCCCAGTATATTTGTGCGCAGTACTCACTAATACACCTCATTCATTCGTGCACAACTAGGTGTTGTGACAGCTGTGGCAAACCAATAAAGGGAGGGAAGTGTAAATGCTGCCATATCAGTTCACTCCATTGGAGGAGAGAGTGCTTCCCTTAATTAGAGCAGGTATGACAGGGACAGAGTGAGCTCTTTGAAAATACCCATTCATAATTGTCCAGCTTTCCCTTGGGTTGCACATCAATGATCCAATCGCCTCTTTTACAATCCCTTCCTGGTAGTCCAAGAACCCTAATTCTAACTCTTGGTTATTGGTTATTTAATTTTTGTCACTAGGTATTTCTAGTTGGCTGGTGGTGTAGTGGCATGCACACTGGACTTCGAAGTGAGTGGTCCCAGGTTCAAATCCGGCTGGCCCCTTGCATGTTTTCATCTCAATTTCATTTCATTGCCTGCTGCGTTCCACCAGCATTTTGTGTGTGTTGCTATGTTTTCATCTGTGCTGGGTTGAGCATGTTTAGCGTGGGTGAGCTGGGTTGAGTGTGGTTGAGCTGAGTTGAGCGTGGGTGAGCTGGGTTGAGCGTGGTTGAGCTGGGTTGAGTGTGGGTGAGCGTGGTTGAGCTGGGTTGAGCTGGGTTGAGCGTGGGTTAGTTGGGTTGAGCGTGGGTGAGCTGGGTTGAGCGTGGGTGAGCTGGGTTGAGCGTGGTTGAGCGTGGTTGAGCGTGGGTTAGTTGGGTTGAGTGTGGGTGAGCTGGGTTGAGCGTGGGTGAGCGTGGTTGAGCTGGGTTGAGTGTGGGTGAGCGTGGTTGAGCTGGGTTGAGCATGGGTTAGTTGGGTTGAGCGTGGGTGAGCTGGGTTGAGCGTGGGTGAGCTGGGTTGAGCTGGGTTGAGTGTGGTTGAGCTTCATAAAAAACAGACAGAAACGCTAAAGAAACAGCAAGGTTGTCATCCAACGCACCATAAGGTGTGGAAAGTATCTCTACATGACTTTTGACTGCACTACAATCTTTGGACCATTCTACAGTTTAAACTTTTTGCTGTATTGTATTTTTATTGCAATGGTATATGAGAATAACCTAATTTGAATTCAAATCTAAATCTGAACTATGTATAATAGATATATCCATGCAGCTTCCATTGTCTCATCACTCCTTTCTTCTACCACCAACCTTCTGCCTTCATCAAACCAGATCATGCAGAAGATAAATACACTGGCATGATTTAAAAGTCATAGCCACTAGTGCAGATTCTAATTTAAGGGTAGGAACTAAGATAAGTCATTGGTCATGAGTGGCAAGTGTCCAGTAACCAGGATCCTGCCTCTGAAAGGTGCATTTCAACAGACAGTGAGGTTATGCACTTCTGCTGCAGAAGACTTGTATGAAAACTATAATGGGATAGCTTATAGATGAGGCTAGATGGGTCTGCACTGATCTATTTGTGTCAGGCCTGCATAAATATGTACTTCCTAGTACCCACCCAGTTAACAGGAATCATCTGCCACTCATTTCTAGATCATGACCTGCAGCCTATTTAAACCCAGCTCTTAGCTGTTAAATCGTGCCAGTGTATTTATCTTCTGCATGATCTGGTTTGATGAAGGCAGAAGGTTGGTGGTAGAAGAGGGGAGTGATGAGACAATGGAAGCTGCATGGATATATCTATTGTACATAGTTCAGTCCTTGTTTGTTCATACCAACCAGCCGGCCTCAACCAATTGATCCTATCCTTCACTTGCCTTGTTATGTTAAGTATCTGTTTGGCCCCTTGTGGTTTGTTATTTTGCAGTTTATTAGTAAAATATCATTTACTGTTAAATCTTCTCTGCTGCTCTGCTTTTGGTTCAAGTTTCCTCGATAATCCCTGACAATTTGGTGCTTTGCGAGGCTTGCCAGTCAACCTGAGTGCAACGCTGACAAAACTTGCTGTTGCAGGAGTTCAATGTGCGACAATTGACATTGCCATATCGACT
The DNA here is from genome assembly GCF_048418815.1 of Hemitrygon akajei. NCBI lineage: Eukaryota > Metazoa > Chordata > Chondrichthyes > Myliobatiformes > Dasyatidae > Hemitrygon > Hemitrygon akajei. The sequence goes on from NC_133128.1 coordinate 90,215,477, forward strand.
ACATTTCTGAATTACTTCACTAGTTATAAATGTTATGAAAGGGTCCATATAAAATTCTCTTTATTTTAAAGGTACAGGTAGAAAGCAAATGCACTAGAGTGGAAGGTTAAGATGAAGGTCTGCAGTGAGACAAGAATAGATGAAATCAATTGATGTGGCATTGTACACAGACAGTGGAATATTGAGACACACCCATTATTTATTGTTTCTCTCACTGTAAATATGTTATTCTACAGAAGCACACCCTAACAAGCTGGATCACTACTTGGTACAGAAACGGCACTGTGGTGAACAGTAATGCTCTACAACAGGTAGTCAAAACCAGTACCATTGACATATATACAGAAAGGTGTAAAAAAGGGCCAGTAACATCATAAAGGATCCCACCCACCCTGCTCATGGATTGTTTGTCCCACTCCCATCAGGGAGGAGGCTACGTAGCATCCACGTCAGGACCACTAGACTCAAAGACAGTTACTTTCCCTCAGCAGTAAGGCTGATAAACACTGGGTTTGTCTACCCATTGTAGAGCTTTACTGCGCACTGCAGTGTAGATTCTGTACCAAGAAGTGCATCAGCTTAGGATATGTATCTGTACCCACTAACTCCTCCACTACTTTATTATTTCCCATCAGTCACCTTATGTTCAGCTTGGCGTCACTTTATAGACATACAAGGGTTGATTGATAAGTTCATAGCCTAAGGTAGAAGGAGTCAATTTTAGAAAATTTAGCACAATTTTTTCCCCATAGTTCCCTAGCACACTGTAAGATTGGAATGAAGTTGAAAGAAAAAGGCTTAGGGTTACAATGATTAGTCACTAGCCAGGAGATCTGGAACATGTTAGAACCCAGAAAAGGATGAAGAAAAAAATAAGCAAATATACAGACAATGAGCGTAAACCAGTAAGAAATATTAAATTAAAAATATAAGAGCAGACGCAAGAAAAGTTACTAAATGGTGACTTAGAGAAAAGTATCGGAGAGTTAGTAATGGGGAATGAGGAAATGGCAGCCCCTTCAAACAAACATTTCATATCTGTCTTTATGGTAGAAAACACTCAAGGTATTGGTAGAATATCATGGGGGCAAATAAGAGGCAAAAGATAAGATTGCTGGGGCCTCAGCAAATATCCTCGTGTTTCCTCTCATCACAGCCAAGGTCCCAGAGGACTGGTGAGCAGCTAATGTTCATAAGGGAAATAGGGACAATCCTGGAAACTTCAGACCAGTGAGTCTAACTTTAGTGGTAGATAAGTTACTGAAGAGGATTCTTAGGGATAGGATTTATGAGCATTGGAATTGTATGGCCTAATTAGAGATAATCCACATGGCGTTGTGTGGGGCAAGATTGTCTTACTAATTATTAAGTTTTAAGGAGGTTATGAAGGTAGAGCTGCGGATGTTGTCTCCATGGATTTTAGTAAGATATTTGACAAAGTCCCTCATGGGAGGTTTATCCAGGGGTTTGAGAGGCATGGAATCCATGATGAAGTGGCTTTTTAGATTCAGAATTGGTTTGCCCAAGTGGTGATTGATACAACTCACCCCGGCCGGGGGTCTGCGGGGATCCATTCTGTAACTTCTACTATATGACTGGGACGAAAGGTGAAATGGGTAGATTAGTAAGTTCACAGACTATGGAAAGATTGGTGGTGGGGCCGTGATGTGGTGTGATGATATTGAGTTCACTGTCCGCAACTCAAAAGAGGATTTTAATCCCTATCCAATATAGGTATCTACAGGTACCTCACTATAGGGAGGTTATACTGTATCCTTCTACTTTTCAAGAACTAGTTTACTTCCCTGTCTAGCCTCTGCAGTGAGGTCTAGCTGCAAATACCCACTGCTTCAGTGGTGGGTCCTCTCTCACTTATGAAGACAAGGTACTTCCAGCTAACCAAGTAGTTTAAACTCAGTTTACTTTATTTTTAATGATACACATTTAAATTTCAACAGATAGTTTTTAACACACACTTAACACTAACAGAGGATTCATGATTTAAAAGATTCAAGGTTGTTTAATGTCATTTCCTGTACACAAGTGTAATGAGAATGAAATAATTGTTACTCCGGATCTGATGCAGCACAAAAAACACAATAAGATAAAGAATACAATAATAATAATAATAATAAATATGAATATATAGAGTAAATATGAATTATAAAACAAGATAGCTTATATACATAGATTGATACAGTATAACCTCCCTATAGTGAGGTACCTGTAAATACCTATATTGGATAGGGATTAAAATCCTCTTTTGAGTTGCGGACAGTGAACTCAATATCATCACACCACATCATGGCCCCACCACCAATCTTTCCATAGTCTGTGAACTTACTAATCTACCCATTTCACTTTTCGTCCCAGTCATATAGTAGAAGTTACAGAATGGATCCCCGCAGACCCCCGGCCGGGGTGAGTTGTATCAACCATCACTCGGGCAAACCAATTCTGAATCTAAAAAGCCACTTCATCATGGATTCCATGCCTCTCAAACCCCTGGATCAACCTCCCATGAGGGACTTTGTCAAATATCTTACTAAAATCCATGGAGACAACATCCGCAGCTCTACCTTCATAACCTCCTTAAAACTTAATCATTAGTAAAACATATCTTGCCCCACACAATGCCATGTGGATTATCTCTAATTAGGCCATACAATTCCAATGCTCATAAATCCTATCCCTAAGAATCCTCTTCAGTAACTTATCTACCACTAAAGTTAGACTCACTGGTCTGAAGTTTCCAGGATTGTCCCTATTTCCCTTATGAACATTAGCTGCTCACCAGTCCTCTGGAACCTTGGCTGTGATGAGAGGAAACACGAGGATATTTGCTGAGGCCCCAGCAATCTTATCTTTTGCCTCTTATTTGCCCCCATGATATTCTACCAATGCCTTGAGTGTTTTCTACCATAAAGACAGATATGAAATGTTTGTTTGAAGGGGCTGCCATTTCCTCATTCCCCATTACTAACTCTCCGATACTTTTCTCTAAGTCACCATTTAGTAACTTCTCTTGCGTCTGCTCTTATATTTTTAATTTAATATTTCTTACTGGTTTACACTCATTGTCTGTATATTTGCTTATTTTTTTCTTCATCCTTTTCTGGGTTCTAACATGTTCCAGATCTCCTGGCTAGTGACTAATCGTTGTAACCCTAAGCCTTTTTCTTTCAACCTCATTCCAATCTTAAATAGTCACAGATGATGCAAATTTATTTCACAATTCAATGTAGCTTTGTTGACAATTCTGAATTATTTCCTTAAATGCTTGCTACTGATTATTTAATATCGTATCATTTAGGTTATTTTCCCAATACCATCTCTGTCTTCATTCTGACGTGTTGCTTTTATATGCTTAAGACAATAGTTTGAGTCACTTTACTCTTCCTTAAACTATATGTGAACCTTACCATGTTATGATCCCTCTTTATTATTAAGATTCTGTCCCCGAGACAAAACCAGATTTGAAATAGTTGTTTGCATGGATTAGCAAGGCCAAAGACCCTGCTTCTGTGATGTAGTGCTCGCACTCTGTGACCTTCCAAAGAACTGTCACAATACTCTCTGTGGACATTGTTCTTTAAGATTTATCTTCACCACTGATTTGTCCAATCCTAATGAATGTTACTGTCACCCACAGTTATTGCAGTATATTTACCATAAGGCTCCCTTATTTATTGATATACTCAGATCTATATTAGAGCCATTATTAGGATGTATAAATGTATAGACGATTCCCCCTGAGTTTTTGTTTGTTTCTTTTCCCTAACCAAACTGTTTCCACATCTCGATATTTCTTCACGCTATCACAATCTCATCCTTTGCTAACATGGCTAATCCATCCCCTTTTGTGTTTGAAACATCAAATGCAATGGAATATTCACCGCTATCTATCACCTTACAAAATCATGTCGTCGTACTTGATAATGACACCATTATCTCTTGATTTACCTGGTTTAAGTCACTATATGACATAGTTACTAATGAAGTAGTGTTTTGTTAACAGCAAAACCAGACTCCCGGTGTGTTCTATTGCTGCTGATACTTTCAACAGGGTTGCGTGTAAATTTTTTGCCACAAATTCAGCCATTTGTTACAAATGCATGGTGAATTAAAATAGGCTTTTTGTCTTTTTAATATTGTTCTCCCTGACCTATTTTGTACCTTCCTGGCATACCTTGGTTATCTGAAACCAAATCACTCCTCCACTCTATCACCTTGTCCTCTGCTTTAAGTTTCTGTATATTGTATCACCTGAGCCTCTTTCCACATCTCCACAATCAATTCAAATACAATTTAGTGGAACATCCTATCTAGAATCATCATCAGGATAAAATGTTTAGCCTGATCCAAGTGACTCCCATTTGACTAAAGCAGTTCCTCCTTTCCTGCACCAATACCTGTGTCCCCTCATCGAAATCTTCTGTACTTCTTCATAATTATGCTGTGCATAAAACTCTAATCCCTCTGCCCAGTGCCAATTTGCATATGACTCAGGTAATAATTCAGTAGTTTCCTTAGCTAGTTGTGTTTGTGAATTTTTAGATCGAATATCATAGAACGTATGACTTTTTAGATCTAATATTACAGCACAGTACAGGCCTTTGGCCTACGATGTTTACTGACCTTTTAACCTACTCTAAGATTAATCTAACCCCTTCCTCCTACATAGCCCTCCATTTTTCTATCATCGATGTGTATTCACAACACAATGCTTTCCGGCTGTTATCTGTCAAATTAGAAACTACTTTCCAGCTGACTCTAAGTTTTAAATTATAATTTAGTCTTGTTATTAATCTCACTATAAAATACTGGTTCAATCACACAGAAATACTTTGTCCTATTGGTGAGAGAGGCTTCTGTTCATTGTGAGGAAGTTATGCTGCTCTTTATTGTACCGCTGCAGGCTTTCTGCTGAAGATACTCCAACACCAGGGAACTCCAAAGTTCAAAGTAAATTTATTATCAAGGTACATATAGGTCACCATATACTTGTTAATGATAGAGGAAGTGATCTACAGAATTTCCAAGTCAGAATGGTCAGTGGCTTGAAGGGGCACCAGTAGGTGCTTTTTATCTGCATTCCTGGAGACTTGTCTTTTCTTTGGCAGGTAGACTTAAATGAGTAACTGTTTCATATTCAGTGGATGGTACACATTGTGCCCGTGGCATGCAGTATACTTTGTGTGGGGGCAGGTTGCTACTCAAGTAGCAGCTTCTCCTGAATGGTGTTGAACTTCAGTTTTAGTGGAGCGACCCTCCTTCTCTACACATGGATGTCAGGAGATGTTGTCTGACATACTCATTGCCTGTACCTTCGTGGCACACCCATTATGTGCCACCTATCAGCCCATGTCTGACTGATCTAGACTCTGCTGCATGCAGGCATGGGCTGTTTCATGTGCTGAGTTGAAGATGGAATTAAATTGCATGCAATAATCACCATGTGATTCAGATCACCTATCTAAAATCGCTGCGTGGTTCTGTGCTGAACCATGGGACTCTCTTTGCGAACTTCAGTTCAGAACGCTATTACCTTGCAGTTACTGTTTGCATGATGTGTCTTTTTTTCTCTCTGCACATTGGGTGTTCAAGGGTCTTTTTTATGAATTCTTTTGGGTTTCTTTGTTTTTATGGTAGCCTGTTAAGAGAGGAATCTTAAGGCTGTATAATGTATACATACTTTGAAAATAAATGTACTTTGAACTGTGATATGTCCCTACTTTTGATCTTGTGATGGATAGAATGTCACTGACAAAAGCAGCTGAAGATGGTTTGGTCCAGATCACAGCCCTAATAAACTTCTGAAGAGATGTCCTTGGCCTGATCACTCACCTGTAAAGAAACTGCCACCTTTATCTGTGCTGTACGTGTTTCCCTCTGGGGAGGATGTTCCGGAAGACCTGATAAAGCTGTCAGTAGACATAAAGGAGAAAACACTCCTGTGGCTGGAGCCTCATTCTACAGAAAGGAAGATGGCCTTGGTTGTTGGAGATTAAACATCACAGCCCCAGAATGTAATTGGAGTTCCTCAGGAAAATGTTCTATGTCCAACCATCTTCAGCTATTTCACCAGTTACCTTCCTTCTGTTACTAGTCAGAGGAGGGAATGTTCACTGATGCTTCATAATGTTCAATTCCATTTACCAGCCAACAATCAAAAATGGGCAATAAGTTGAAAGTGACATAAAAATAGCACAACTTTCTGGAGGAATTCAGCAAGTCAGGCAGAGTGTCAGAATGTTTCAGGCCAAGGCCCTTCTGGTGTGAAATATCAATTGTTCATTCTTCTCCATAGGTGCATGCACATGTGTGTGTTTTCTAGGTCTCCCCTTTGACTGGAAAACCCAGTGGAAACAGCCACATAAAACCTTTGCCTTCAAAAAGGGGACAGAGATTGGTTATTCTGTTGCAAGTGACTTCCTGACATCCCAAAATCTTTCCACCATCTATAAGTGTGGTAAGTGAAGAGGGTGATAGAGGGTGTGAATGAGTGTAGCTCTGACAGCACTCAAAGGAGTCCAACCCTATCTAGAATAAAGCAACTCAGATTAACACCCATGTGCACCATGTTTCTGGTATGTTACAACTCACAAAATGCACTGCCACCAGCCACCTCTGCCTGAGAACATCACTGTCAACAATTTTCCCTCAATGTTTTGTAAATAGATAATCAGTCCTTTATCATGAATGGTGCCGTCTTCCAAATGTCTTAGGCAGAGTCAAATTCCTTCTTCAACTCACTGGCAGAAACTGTGGTGTCAAAATGCATTCTGTAAATGTACATTATTGAAAAGCATATGTATTTGTTCATTTTACAGAGCCTTGAAAAAATATTCAGCCCTCACAACTATTTTCACATTTTGCTGTCTCATTTTCTGAATTTAAAATATATTGAAGTAGGACTTTTTAATCTACAAAACACTGAGCATCATTTCAAATCAAAAGAAAAATTCCAAACCTATCAACAATTAACTGAAAATTAAAAACCAAAATTCTGAGGCTGAAGAAATATTCACCCCCTTTGTAATTATTAGACTAACTTTTCTCAGGTGCAATACCTTACCACTCATCCAATTTGATGATGTAGAAAATTGGAGGATCGCCTGTTTACAATGAACTCATAGGAGTATATACTCCTTCTCTCTGTAAGGTCCAACAGTGTTGTAGATTTTCAAAAGACCAAAGCAAAATGAAGACCAAAGAGCATTCAAGACAAGTCAGGGAAATAATAGAGAAGCACAAATCTGGGAAAGTGTACAAGACCATTTCAAAGGCACTGAACATACCTCAGATCAGTCCATCATGAAAAAGTGGAAAACATATGAAACTACTGCCACACTGCCAGTCTAGCTCCTCTAAATGTAGTCGCCAGAGAAGAACGGCACTTATAAGAGAGGCTATTGTGAAGCTAACAGTCACTCAGTGAGCTGCAGAAGTCAGTGGCAGCAACTGGAGATGAAGTTCATGTCTCCACAGTCTCTCAGGCCTTGCACAAAAAGGGTATTTATGGAAGAGTGGCAAGGAAGATTCCCTGGCTAAAAAAAATATTCTTACCTGTAAAAACTTTGCAAAGTATCACTTAGAAGATACTGTCACAATGTGGAAGACGGTCTTGTGGTTGGATGAGATTAAAGCAGAACTTTCTGGCCTTGACACTAAGAGGTATGTGTGGTGTAAATCTAATACTGCACATCATGCTCTGGGGACACTGTTCAGCATCAAGGACTGGAAATCTGGTCAGGATTGATGGGAAGGTGGGAAGATGAATGCTGCTAAATACAGAGAGATCCTGGGTAAAAACTTGCTAGCCTCTGCCAGAAAGCTTAAAATGGGGAGGAAGTTCAGTTTTCAGCAGGACAATGACCCAAAGCACACAGACAGAGCAACCACTGAGAAAATTGATGTCCTTGAATGGCCCAGTCAGAGTCCTGAACTTAACCCGATCAAACATCTCTAGATTGCTGTCCACCACCGCTCCCCAACTAACCCGGCACAGCTTGAGCAACTTTGCAAGGAGGAATGGGCAAATCTTGCTCTATCACGTTATGCAAAGCTAACAGAGACTTATCTAGAAAGACTACTGACTGTAATAGCTGTGAGAGGTGGTTCAACTAAGTACTGAGCAATGGGGAATGAATACTTTTGAACTGCTGACATTTCAGTTTTTGAATTTTTAGTTTTTCATGCTTTACAATTTTCTGTTTTTTGGGCTCTTCTGTGAGGAAAGGAGCATGTGATTCACAAATTAAAAACTGTCAGTTAAATTGATCAAAATCCCTGATGGGTATACTCATTTATGTGAACAAAGGGTTGGGGTTGAGCACTTTTTCAAGACACTGTATTTGACTCTATTTTATTTTAGAGATATAGTGTGGAACAGGCCCTTCTGGCCCTTCGAACCATGCCACTGGTAACCCACCAATCTGACCCAAGCCTAATGACGGGACAATTTACAATGACCAATTAACCTACTAATAGGTATGTCTTTAGAGTGTGGGAAGAAACCTGCGCATTCCATGGGAAGGTTGTACAAACACCTTGCAGAGGACACTGGACTGAACTCCAACACCCCAAGCTGTAATAGCATTGTTGTAACTGCTCCGCTACTGTGGCGCCCCTGGATGGTAAGAACAGAGGAAATGAAAATAGGTTGTACGGCCTCTTAAGCATTTCCCGCATTCAGCAATATTGTCGTTCATCTTTGGCCTCATCTTCAGGTTTGTAATTAATCTCCATATCTCTTGATCCCTGTGTGGTCTGAAAATCTATCTCAGTCCTTAACATAACTGTGTCACCCAGCAGACAAAAACCTCATGAGTATAAATGGACACTTCGAGCAGAGAATGCATTTGAATTTATTGAGTAATGTTAGGAAGAGCTTAACAGACTGCCTTTCTGTAAGGCAGATTCATAATGTACAACAAAAATGAACCACCAATTCCAGCAATATATAAAAATACACATCTGAGTAACTTCCTAAATAATAAATATTCAACCATGCATTTAAACATAAAAGGCACAGAAAACAGAATCTATTCTAGTAGTCATAAAGTTACCAACTACATAAATAAATCACCCAAATATCTATATGTAAATGTAACATTATATTCAAAGGGTGAATTACATAAACATCTTTAGTTCCCCAAACAGTACGCAATAAATACTCCAAATTTTGTTTATTAAAAATAAAACTGTGCTGTTGTAAACAGTATGTAAACAAAGACATTTCACTTTTGCCTTACATAAAGACAAATTGTTGCCTATAGGTTGGCTTTTAAATGACACTGGAAGGGTATTGGGCAGTTTAAAGCTTTAATTGTTTCCACAGCAGAATTAGTCCACAAGTTCAGCATCACCATCTCTCTGTTCAATCTCTGGCTTTGACAATGTTATCTTTGAGGAAAATAAAGAAAAATAGCAAGAAGCCAAACATACCAATCAGGAAACAACAGGAACAATTCACACAGAGGATTTACCTTGGTGATATGAGCGCCCTGATTTTGTGTAAAAATCCATCACCATGTTTAACATCCTGTACGGAAAGCTACTAATCAATTCACAGGCTATATTCTGCTTGTCCTGATGTGGAGAGTACCCTTTCTTACAGGAGGGTCAGTGCCAGATTGGAAAGTTTGATATGGGTTGGCTGAGCCAAGGTAGAGAAAGTAGTACTAATCAAAGCAAAATAAAATGTATACAGTTGATGTGGGAATTATATAACATTTGCATAAACTTCCTATCAAGTAATAAACCTAACTAACATATTGATTAGGACTGAAATTGAGAGCACAGGCTGCTCAGTGAAGCTGTGGTTTACAAGTTGTCCAAGTAACGTAGTGCACATTTGTTACCACGTTTTCTCTCAGTATCACAGGCTTGTCCTTTCTCTTTATGTTAGAAATGTGCAACTGCCTCTGAAAATTCTAAACACCCTATTTCATGCCTTAATAACCACTGACAGGATAAGAAAATATTGTTCAGGAATGTATAAAACAGCCTCCTGATAAGGCGAGGCTTGGAAGTATAGCACTGCTTTTGCTGCGAAGAAAGTAATGATTTAGCAACACCAATATAGGTTATAAATTTTCATTTAAAGACAACCATAAATAGAACTAGAAAGCAGTTAGTAAAAAATAACAAAGTCACAATTTTTAATGCTTCACTACTACGAATACCAGCACAATTTAATATATTTACAAATATCAAGGGAGGCTGCACTAAGAATGAAGAGTCCAAACCATATAAAATACATCCTAGGCAGAAGGAAAATACTCGAGGTACATTTACAGGTACGTTTACTTATTACAGTGGTAAGTTGTATTAGTGCAACGTAGCCCATCGAAAATCATAAGCAAAACTTTTGACTTTACATGCACATTTTTCTTGTAAACACATTGTGAAAAAGCAGCTGTGGCAATCATTTCCCACTTCAGGTAAATTCAATAAGTGACTGGCCACTGCTGGTTAAAAAAAAATCTCTGCCCTGCTGAATAAATATAAACTTGAGTTAGTTCCCAGTACATAATAGATTTCTTATGACATAGTCTTCCCTGTCATTTTTAATGTGCATCCTAAGCTAGGTTTTGTTTGGCATTCTCAGTTCCTGTGTACTGAACAACCTTTACAGCAGAGACTCAGGACAGTGGCTGGGAAAGCTGACTTTAATTAAAGTAAAAGGACATAAAGGATCATCTTATTGTTGCTTTTCGTTTCTCTTCCTGAGGGAGCAAAAAAGTTGTTATTTTGACCTTCGGGAATCAGGTAAAAACTGCTAGTAATAAGGCTTTATTTTTCAAAATGACTGCATAGAATAGTAAAAAGATTGTTTTTTTATTGGCGTAGATAAGTGCAAATTTGATGGAGAACTGTTTGGGTACAGTTTCATGCTGTGTGGTATGAAAATTCAGTGCAGTTATCTGCTTCTGACCCAGGCAAAGCTGGGCACAGAAATGTCTGTTTATTTCTAGGAATTTAGTTATGAATGTGTTGCTATATTATGAACATCTTTCAACAATTATCTGGAACAGGTAGATTGGGGTTCAAAAGATTTAGAGTCCATATTCTCCATGGGTCTCCTCTATGTGTTCAGCAGCAAGTTACACTTGAGTATACATTCCCACTCAGTACCATAATAGCCTGGCTCTCTCTTGTCCAGTTCAGCCTGGAAAAAGTAATCTCAGACAGTCTGGGGTCATAGCACTTGATCCAGGTTCCTAGAGAGTTGGGGTTGAAATGGTGTACAATTAGGATTAATTATAATTGTGCTTCTTTTATTAATATGCCGCCTACTGTTTCACTTTATCTTAATTCTAATCCCCTGAGCTACACCTTTTAAAGTTGTAACGATGGATCAACGCTGTAAAAACTCATCAAATAAGTTCTACGGTTACAATGTCAGATACTAATCCCTTCTGGTGCAACAAACTTTCTAACAATTCATCCTTTTCAGCAACTTGTTTTGGAAAGACAACCTTGCTAGCAGCAGGATACTATGTGGAACAATCAGGTGATTCATTTAAAAAAACTGAGCAGCACTAATGTTTGAGATTCCTACTCAGTTTAAAACATTAACCAGAAGTGCACAATATTTTGTCCTTTACCCCAGGATCCACAGGGTCCCACAGGTACTGTGGGTCAGATAGCAGATAGTTAGGCTCTGATTGCCTCTGAAACAGAAGGTTTTTGTTCAAGTCTCATTCCAGAGATGAAAGCAGATAATCTCAATTGCTACTGTCAATGCAGAACCAAGGAAATAGTGTTCCATTAAAGATGCTTTCAGGTGGGACATTAAATGGAAGCTTTATCTTCTATCTCAGATGATTGTTAAATCCCATAGCAACATCTGAGGGTGATTTGGCCAATAGTTATCTTTCAACTAGATAATTATATGACTATACTATTGCACAAATTGGCTACCACTTTTCAACAGTAGCTGGACCGCTATACATTTTTGTATGATTTTAAAGCACTTTGGGACATCTTGAGGTCATAAAATGTGTTAAATTGCTTTCCTTTCTCATGAATGATACAATAACTTAAATCTCACATCAAATTCACTATTTTTACTTGTCACATGGTGCCGCAGCAGAACATCAAAATATTCCAACAGAGCAAATGGTTAAAGTAAAACTCCTGCCTTAAATGGAGACATCAATTATTTCTTTAAAGTGGGTCTTTAGCTTCATTAGAAAAGTAGAAAGCAATGGAAGAATAATGTGTAGTGTCCACTATGACTCCACTGAATATGAAACAGAGTTCCACTTCAGAGTCCAGCTTTGCACAACTTCACAGCATGGAGGAAGGTTATTTGTGATTGCTCAATTGTGCTTACTAAGGCTCTCTGAAATGGCTAACCAAGTAGTCCCACTCTTTCAAAAGTGCCCACTAGTTATTGATCCCAGTCTCCTTGTTAGTAGAAACATTGCTCCTTATCTACTCCATCAAACTCTCAGGTAAATCACATGTTAATCATAATCATAGTGCTATTTTAGCAATTTTTGGGTGCCTAGAATTGAAAGTAATATTTTAGCTGAATTTCATGGAAGTATTTCTGTTTGCCATAATCTTCTTTCTTTTGTTCCTTATCCATATATCTATCAAGGTAATGATCCCATATCAGTAGCCAAATTCAAAGATCTATGTATGTGCACCTTTCCACTCTGTTCCTGCATCCTTTTAAAATGTAATTTCCACTATGTTGACCCTTTTACTGAACTTCTCAATGCTATTATTGAATATCTGATAATTTCCCAGAATTTGTCCTCAAATCTGCCACTATCTAATTACTTTTGTCTGGATTATTGTTTGATATAATATGATTGGCAGCAACCATTTATAGTACTTCCTATTTCAATATCAGCTGTAAATTTTGAAAAAAATTCCTTTTATACCCAAATCTAGATCAAAACATACAGTGGGTTCTGTATCAGCTCAAGGGCTCTACACTGTTACTGAAAGCCTGTCAACAAAATTGTTCTCTCCTTTTAGACAATTATATACTGTAACTTTTAGTCATAACTCCTTCAATTTCACCAACAAATCTATCGTAAAATACTTTATGAAATGCATTCTGAAAGCCCACACACACATTAACTTACTCTGCTATTTCACTGAAGATTACAATTGTTTGTCATATTTATCAGCACTTTTTTATCTGCAAAAATTAATTTTATCCTGGATTATACTTTTTGAAATTTTCCCATCACCAGTGTTAAGACTAACAGAGCCATGGTTCATCTCGCTCTCCTTGTTTTGAACGGTATTAGTGCAGTGCTGGGGCTGTAATAGTCTTGCTCTCTGGCAATACTTTCACATTAGGATAATTGGAAGACTGCAGCAGGGAGCCTTTATTTCCATTCTTATCCTTGCCCTCTACCAAGTAAATTTTGATGCATTCCAATGGGCCAAATGATTGCTTTTTCCCCTACAAGCATTATTTGTTATTCAAGCACAGCCATCTTTATCAGGGCTGAATAGGAACCATTTGGAGTGCTGTTCAATTAGTTTATAGAAATGCTCACAGTATAACAGTATGATATGGATTTTTTGTTGCTGAAGTGTGCAGATATTCTGAATTCCTTTTTTCCCCATGTGTAAATATTACCTTAGCCATTGGATGAAATCCAGGGAAATCCTTGAAAAAGATGCATATTTTGTGGTTACTGGATTTGGTAATGACTGAAATCTTGATGACAGAAGTAGATGGGGTAATAGATCCCACTGTTTGTTTGGCACACTATTCTTACCACATTTACATTTTTCTTTGGCATGGAAACTTGTAAACGATATGCTTGCAAAGGATTTTGGCTCCAGATTCTGACATTGCCATGTTTCTTTGCCTGCACAAGGTGTCCTTGACAGTAGTTTGGTTAGTCAGGTGGGATTTACTGCGTCTAGGAGATGAAAAAGCTTGAGATGACTTGTTAATAAATGAGCTGGTCAAATTCTGAGCAGGGGGGCAGATGGCGCCATGTTCTATTTTCTCTGTCCAGCAATATTAAGGTTGGTGTTAGAATGCTGAATTATGCACTACTCTACACTATCCATAGGTGCTATATACCGTCTATTTGCTGGAGGATTGGATGAGATTCAACACTGGTACTGAGATTTGACCACATGCTCACACAAGATGAAATCCAATACTTTTCTTTGAAAGGTAAGCTCTTCTCACAGGTGTGGTCCAAGCATATTCCAGTCTTTACCCTACTCAACTCAATACCTAACGCTCTGAAAACATCCCTTTGCACATGGATTTCTGCACACCTGTAACCTAGATTTTATGGTCAGTGGGCACACAATCAGGTCAAAGCTGACATCTGAACAAAAAAATCACACTTTGCTGACCTTTGCCACAGAAACATCCAGAAATCATTAAGTGGAATGCTTGGTGACAAGACCTTGTGCAGAAGGAGCTTCTGTACTGTAGTGGGACAAATGTTGATAGTCAAAATAAACCTTGCCTCCGAATGGCCTCTGAGAATCAGCGAAGTTGAAATCCTTGTTCTAGCCCTATCAAACCATTTTGAAAACTGAATGTTTCTGAAAGTCTCAGAGATTTCAAAATCATTTGAAAACTTAACTGCAGAAGATACCCAAAAAAACCTGAAATACTCCAAAACACTAATACTCGACATCAGACAAATACTCCAAAATTAGTATAAATAGACCACGAGATCTAAACATGTTTAGAAAGATTAAAAAGAATAAACTTAAACCAAGAGTGGCTAAAATTCTTTTTTCCCCCCATTAAATAACAGACCTGAGGCGCTCTAATTTCCTTCCATTCAAATGACAAGTGGCACCTTTTCTCATCCAGTTCAAGGCTCCTCAGTGAGTGCAAGTACAAGGCATTTGGAGCAGATCTGTGCTTCCACACCACACCTAGCTCCAGCATCAGAATACAGATTACAGTCTATAGCAAACTGCCAACAGCAACAGCTAGATTTCCCACTGAAGTGTAGAAGCTGTTATCAATTAAAATCCCAATAGTATTATGTTACTCAGGTTTGTTGCCTCTTTTCAATAACTGTATATTCTTTTGGGTTTCTTTTTCCTTCAGTTTTTTTAGGGAGGATAATTGGATCAAGTTTCATTAACAGTACTGACAAACACTGAGCTCACAGCAAACATCAATTTCAATGCGGGCAGATTTTCAGACTAGTGTTAGGGCAGCTGATTCCTAACTTGTCCTTATTCGATCTACAACCATGAGCACACTCAGCTTGTTTAGATTGCAAAACGTCTATTCTCTTTCATGACTCTGAGCTCTTGAAGCTGATTGTAACAGCAGAAACATGACTTTTGCTCACCTCCTCCCAATCTCTGCCCTGAGGAAAGCCAAGGTCTATCACTCTTGTAAGCTTAAGTTTCAGAAGATATGCAACTAATATTTCATGACCACAACTTTGATTGTTAGGGCCCAGTTGCCAGTGAGAATGGGTACCCTTATAATGGTTTAAGCTCTCCCTAATCAAGTGACCTCCTGGTGGTAAATAACACAAGGAACAAGAGATGGTCTTTGAATAGGATCTGAGTTTAGTAAAGGGCTGAATGACTGAAATTGATTCAGCTATGCATGATATATTTTGAAACTAGAATAAAATCTTTTGTCTAGTAGTGTAGGGGACACCTGCAAAAAGGAACTAATTTACAGAATACGCATAAAGTGTTTAGACTTCAATCATGGGGAAGAGATTTTGAACATGGGTGAGTATAAATTATTCAATATTAAGACCAACATTCATCTGGTTTCAGCTTCCCATTGTCCTTTCTATATAAATTTTCTATAACACCTATCAAAGAGGGCAGTACATCTCATTAAATATGGTGATATAGGTCAATGCATTTTATATGTTAAAGTTCTATACAAACAAGCTTTGTAAGAAGATTAATTAATATAATAATGAGGAATTGCTATTCTTGTTAAAAAAACACATATTCCACTCTACAATTTGGTTCACATTAGAAAATCAAGGTCTCGCTTTCTCGGATCCACGTAGTGTCTCTAAACCAACAGGGCACATTTTAAGTTCTGCCCGTCCTGGTAAAGAACTTGCCAAGCCATTATTGCAAGATGACCTCATTGCACATTAGTAGAAATGTAAATAATGAACTAATCTACTGTCACTAATGTGCAAAACACATGCACATACTATAGGGACAACGTAAGATTAAAACTGATGCTTAGAACAAATGTATATTTTTTGGAGGCATAGTCTTGGAATAAAGTTGTAGTACAAATACTATAAACAGAGAAATAGAGGCAATTTGAGAGACCAAACCTTGAATGCTGAAAGGAAGACTGCAAGTGCTGCAAATCTAAACCAAAAACAGAAACTGCTATAAATACTCCGAAGTTCAGGTGGTATCTTTGGGGATAGAAACAGAGTTATTGTTTCAGGTTGATGACCTTTGTCAGAACTGTTGCAGGTACATTGCTCATGATGGGGCAAAGGGAGGTGTGGAAGTATGAATCACTGGAATTCGTAGTGCATTATATTGACAAAGGATGTTACAAAAATAGGGAGAAGTGAAGGTATTAAAGGATGGGAACTTTAAATTTCAACTGTTTGATGAGCAACAGGAAGGTAAAATGTAGTGTGGAATAGGATACAGGCTACTATTTTGGAGACCACTTGGAAGGCTTGTATCAAGAGGTTTTAGCGAATGATGAACCTGAACCGGAGATGAGTTGGCATTTGACGTATAAGGCTTTATAAGGCATTGGTCAGACTGCACTTGGAATATTTTGAGTATTTCTGGGCCCCTTATCTAAGAAAGGATGTGCCGGCATTGGAGAGTCCAGAGGAGGTTTACATCAATGATCCTGGGAATGAAAGGGTTAATGCATGAGAAACGTTTGAAGGTTCTGAGCCTGTACTCAGAATGGGGTTGAGGGGGGTGGGGGTATCTCATTGAAACCTATCAAACATTGGAAGACCTAGACAGAGTGGATGCAGAGAGGGTGTTTCTTATAGTGTGTGAGTCGAGGACCAGAGGGCACAGCCTCAGCATAGAAGAACATCCCTCTAGAACAGAGATGAGGAGGAATTCCTTTAGCCAAAGGGTGGTGAATCTATGGAATTCATTGCCACAGATGGCTATGGAGGCCAAGTCATTAGGTGTATTTAAAGTGGAGGTCCTTAATTAATAAGGTGTTAAAGGTTATGGGCAGAAGGCAGGAGAATGTGGTTGAGAAGGATAATAAATCAGCCATGATGGAATGGCAGAGGAATCGATGGGCCAAAATGGTCTAATCCTGCTCCTATGTCTTATGGTCTTCTAATTTAGGGATTAGAACTGGTGGTCTTTGTGATGAAAAATCAAAAGCTTTATACCCTAATAAGAGGTTGGTGTTACAGAGAATTTTATTCTTCCAGAGATGGCAGCCAAGCTGTTTGATGGAATCAATGGGTTCAGCCTCCTAATACTAACCAGGAAGAAGTGTAGGCTCATTCGAGACCAGAGCTTATGCAATAGTCAGAATTTGAAAGCATATTGAGGAAATTTGAAAATCACAGTGATAACAAGAACAATGATGATGAAAATAGGCATCTGGTAGGAATATTAAACACACCTAAAATATTCTTATGATTTCCAATTTAAGATATTTGACAAAAAGGGGGGAAGATGAAAGAATTTTCTCTTTTTAAAGACAAATCTGATTTAACAATATTCTGACTGATAGAGCAGAAGATGTGGATACAATAGGAACTTTAAAAATGGCAGTTGAATATCGACGTCAAAAAGAAAAAAATATTAGGGAAGTTGAACCAATTAGATAGTTCTGTCAGAGAGGTAGACAGATATGAAAAATCACCTTCCATGCTGTGGAATTTACATAGGTTGAATCAGGTCTCCAAATAATTATTTAGCAGAGGTTCACAGAGAATTCATGTTTAAGAAGATGTTACTTGTTGGCAATGAGGGACAACTCAAGTGCTCTTGCGAGCCTGTATGGCTGTCACGGTCAGAAATGCAATAATTCTTTTTCATGCCCATGATATTCCAAAATCATGCATTGCCAGTGAACTTTTACTCTCATTCATACCATCATGGAGACTCTCTAGATAAGTCCTGCCTTGTCACTACTATTCCTGTTCATCTTTAATCATACAGCCACTGAATCCCCCTCAAACAAGAAGGCACATTGATTGCCACTTTCTGGATAAGGTGGCATTACTTCCGTGAACCAGTCCTTGTCAAAGAAATGTGCTCATGCAAAGTTTAACACAGAGCAGCAGAAATAACTTTTCATTAACAAACACATCAGTAGTAATAAGTTACGAACTATTAAACAAATATAAAACTTGTTCAAGTGTTTCTCTTTTTAAAAGCATTAGGCATATATCATGCAATCCTATAGAGAAAGTTCAAGCAGGCACACCATGCGGGAGAATCTACATGCATGCTGAACTGCATGTCTTTCCTACTTCAGTCGTCTAAATTAGACACCTTGGCCATCAAGTGATATGTTCCATACACCATATTCACGGGTCAAGAAACACTGATTATGAGTCCACTCCAAAAAAAACATATAGGATACAAATCAATTCTGCCTTCTAAAGCAATATAGACAATTGTCTGCATTAAATTGATATGTTATGTGAAAAAACAAGCCGTTTTTGGATCTACGGCCCTCGCAGAAGGAAGTCCTGAAATATTTTGCACCTGTATTTACCATTTTGCAGCATCCTAGTTTCCAGGAGGGTTATGCAGTTCATTGTAAACTCAAGTTTACCAATGCATATTAGGACTTGTCGATGTTGAGGATTGTTGCATTAGCACACAACCCTCAGCAAAACTCACAACAGTTTAAGTTTAGAAAAGAACACATTAATTGAAGCAAACACCTGAACATTGCACGCAGTGACGGCTGTGAGATCACAAATCCTGCGGAGCAGAAATCTTGCAAAACATAATACGATTGTGAGACCTCTTAGGAAAGTCCAGACAGCACTCCACTATTTTCTGAGATAGCACCAGAATAGCTACACTTCTGGTATGGAAGTGTTTTTGCCAAGATCCTTAATTCCCTGGAGAATTCGCTTCATGTGGCCCACTTTCGTTATCCCCAGATCCTGAAAAAAAAGTAATAAACTCATTAGCATCATGGCTTTGTTAAAGTGTATTCACACTTGAGCAACTCCATGACAAACTCAAGCCAGACAGCAGTGATAAAGTGGTATTTAGAATCAGAATCTGGTTTAATATCACTGGCATATGTCATGAAGTTTGTTGATATGCGGCAATAGTATGTAGCAATGCATAGTAATAAAAACCATAAATTACAGTAAGATATATACATATATATATAAATTTAAACTCATAGTGCAAAAAGAGAGCAAAATTTTAAAAAACGGTAAGGTAATGTACATGGGTGAATGGTCCATTCAGAAATCTGACGGCGGAGGGGAAGAAGCTGGTCCTAAAACGTTGAACGTGTGCATTCAAGCTCTTGTACCTATTCCATGATGGCAGCAATGAGAAGAGTGCACGTCCTGGGTGATGAGGGTCCTTAATGACAGATGCTGCCTTTTTGAAGGTGTCCTCAGTGCTGAGGAGGCTAATACCTATGACAGGACTGACTGAGTTTTCAACTTTCTGCAGTTTTTTCTGATCCTGTGCCGTGGCCCCTCCATACCAGAGAGTGATGCAACCAGTTAGAGTGCTCTTCATAGTACATCTATAGAAATTTGTATGACTCTTTGGTGACATACCAAATCTCCTCAAACTCCCAATGAAATATAGCTGCTGTTGTGCCTTCTTTGAAACTGCAGCAATATATTGGCCCCCAGGATAGATCTTCAGAGATGTTGACACCCATCAACTAGACACTGCTCACCCTTTCCATTGCTGATTTCTCAATGAGGCCCATTATCTGTTCCCTTGACTTCCTCTTCCTGAAGTCCATAATCAATTCCTTGGTCTTACTGACATTGAGCACAAGGTTGTTGTGACACAACTCAACCAACTGAGCTGTCTCACTCCTGTGTGCTTCCTCATCACCATCTAGAATTCTGCCAACAATAGTTGTGTCAACAGCAAATTTATAGATGCCATTTGAGCTTTGCCTAGCTATAGTTGTGGATGTGGAGAAAGCAGAGCAGTGAGCTCAGCAGGCATCCTTGAAGTGTAACTGTGTTGACTGTCAGCCTGGAGGAGATGTTATTTCTCATCTGCACTGACTGTGGTCTCCCACTGAGTAAGTCAAGGATCCAGATGCACAGGGAAGTATACAGGCCCAAGTTCCAGAGTTTGTTAATTAGTACTGAGGGTATGATGAACTGTAATCAGTAAACAGCAGCCTGACATAGGGATTGTTATTGTCCAAGTGATCCAAGGCCAAGTGGAGAGCCAGTGAGACTGCATCTGCTGTAGACCTATTGGATACTTTCCAAGAACTTTAAATCTAGGATGCTCCAGAATTCCCCACTCCCTCAGGAGGCACAAAATATTGAGCTTGGGATCTTTAGTCAGCTGACATGCATTATTTACAATTGACTTTAGGTACATGAGGAAGTGATTAACTCTACCACTGTCAGAATCCAGAGAGGAGGAAAGGTTGAACGTATTTCTAGATCCACTTTCACATTCAAAAAAGAATTAGTCGTGATTTAGGAAATGCAGCAGAGAAGATGTGCACAGCAAACTCCCACAAGCAATAATTTGCTACAGACCAGACAATCTTCTTTAGGCTGAGATAAATATTGTAGCCAGGCATCTGAGGGAGGTACTCTTCATCTAAATAATATTACAGAGCTCCCTTACATCTATCCAAAGATCAGGTCAGACATTGATTTTATTAACAGTATCTTTAATAGTACAGCAGTCTGTCTGTCACAGTTTTCTACCCAAAGATCAGGTCAGGTGTTGATTTAACAAACAGTATCTTCAAAAGTACAGCACTCTGTCATTGCCACAATTAGTCTTCTGCATTTAAGTCACTGGAGTGGGTCAAAGCAATACTTTTTGATTCAAAAGCCATTATGTTACCAAGAGGATATGCAGGAAGTAGAATCAGAGTTTGGATGCTGAGCAGAGGACGATTTGACTTTCCTTTTAATCATGTGAAACTATACTTAGGTGGCAGATATAGCTTTTACTCTAACTGTTGGTGAGGATCTTGATGAGAAGTCACTGGGTGCAGAACGTGGTACAAGCACACAAGAAAGAATGTTGTCCAGCTTCTTTTTCGTTAAGGAGTTTAAACCCAGTTGAGGTTTCTGGGTAAATACAATCTCAAATGACTGCTGAGTGTTTGCAATGGCACATAGTACTCAGCAAAGTTAAGACATGAAAAACAGACAAAAAACACTTACCAAAGGAACACCTGAACATTGCATCCTGTGATGCTAGCAACTTTCTGGATACCGTCAAGCAAAAAATATGTACAAAAATAAGTACAATATTTATATTGTATTTTAAACAGAAACTTGAAACAGCAAAGGGACGGCACATCTTTGAGTACATCCTTCATAAGCTGAAACAGCAGTGTCAATTTACTCAGCCCACACAAGCCTTGATAAGCTGGAGGACCCACCCAATTTATATTGAACCCACACAGAGAGAGCATTGAGATAATCCTTTGCTTGAGTTTCCTCCAGGTTTGGCAGATTTGTTGTTAGGTGTAACATGGGTCAAAAACACCCAGATATCAGTTGAAGTAAATGTTTTTTTTTCCGAGTTGCAAGGATGTAGAAAGTGGAGTATCCCATGGATTAAATCTTGCCTTTCAATTATTTACTATTTATATAAGTGACTTGGCAAGGGGAGCACAATACAAGGTATCCAAGTTTGCCAATCATATGAAAATAGGTAGTAGGGCATTTAGTATTAAGAACATTGTGATCCTGCAACAGATTGAGTGAGTGGGGAAAGACCAGGCAAGAGGATTTCAGTGTGAGGTCCTGGACTTCAATAAGAGAAATCTAACTGTGGATAATGAAGATAGGCTGCAATTGAGTGAAGTACAGAAGGATCCACATGTTCTTATGTAGAAACCACAAAAAGTTAGCTGGTAGGTGCAACAAGCCGTTAAGCAGGCAAATGGCATATTGACCTTTAGTGCAAAGGGTTTGGAGTTTAGAAACAGGTTAAGTCCTACACAAGGTGGAGAGAACACACTTGGAGTATTGCACATTATTTTGGTTCCTTTAGATAAGAAAGGATGTAGCATGTTGGAGGCTGTGTCTTAAGGGCTATGTGTCCTACTCTTGCTCTTATTGCACACTTGTGATCTGCGAGGATTTCTCACTTTAAGAAGTAGTGAAGGTAAGCTAATCTTAAAAGCTTCTCCTTGGACGTCTGCTGGTCTTCCAGTTCTGAATGTGTTAACAGAACATTGGCTCCTTTGAAAGACCAAATTGAAGATTTTACAGAGCCAGGATCTGCTTTTCAACAACTCTGATTGTGACAGCTTGGCTCAGTTGGGCGTAAATGTGCCTCTAAGCCAGAGATTAGAGCTTCATTCCAAGCATTAATCGGACTCTTCAAACGAGCGTGATTAAATGTCTGGTGCCAAAGAAGTAGCAGAAGTAGCCTTCAGTCGATGTTAAATTATTGGCTCAAGTTCTTGTAGAGATAATTGTCAAGGCTTTAATGGCACTGTTCTAAAGGAAGGCAGGGGGATCTGGTACCCATTCCTTGCTAAGAACAGGTTAATTGGTCACTTATCTGCATACTACTTGCAGGCCATGCAACGCTCGGAATGATTGCTGCAGTACCCACATGTAGGAAAACGCAGGTTATCCATGGAACATTTAGTGAAACCTTGCTGGAGCAGACTATCTCATGTTTGCTCTTTTACTCTAGACTTTCCCCTTCACTCATTAGCTCAAAGATATTTTTCATTGTCACTACAACAATTACAAATTCTTGAAGTATGCAAGAAAATGCTGGAAAGCCATTTCCCCTGCACCAACACACTTGTTTCTTTATCTGAAATGAACTTGATTTCACATTCTGTATAACTTTTCTTTCAAGTCTGCCCACATTCTCTAAATCAAAGGCAACGGACCAGGCCACGAGTGCTTTGCTTTAGTTCTGCCTGGAACTACTCCCTTACTGGTGGCTGCCAATTTCCACCCCTCTCACATCTTCACCTTCTCTGACTCTTCCCTTTCAAAATCTCTCTGCTCCCATCTCAGTGGACAGGCTGGCAATAGATTGCAGACTGCACAGTTCTCTCAAATACACTCATTTGCTTCCTATAAGGACTTTCCCGTTCTCTCTGTTTCTGTCATATTTGCTCCAGTGTCAAAGCTTTTTACACAGGTGCCTCTAAGATGTCTTCCCTCTACCTGAACTGCGGCTCCATTTTACTGTTATGGCAGGTCTCTCTACCACAGCTTACCTATTTCTCATACTTTTGCTCCCACCCTCCTAGAACAAAGATAGAATACCCCTGGTTCTCACTTTGTCCCATCAGCTTGCACATTCAAACCCTCATCCATCACAATTTCAGCCACATTCAACAGATTCCCACAAGAAAATGCATTTTACTTCCCCTCCCTTTCACCATTCTGAATAGAAACGCTTTTTTTCTGACTCTCGAGTTTGCTCTTCTGTGTCCACCAATTCCCCTGCATAGGAGAAATCAAACACAGACTGGGCAATGACTTTGCAGAGGTCCTGAGCCTGAAACTTTAGTCCCCCATCCCACTCTGACCTCTATCTGTGTCATGAGATGCAACACAAGAAGATATCAGTCCTGCCGAAGGGTCTCGGCCCAAAATGTCGACTGTACTTTTTTCCATAGATGCTGCCTGGCCTGCTGAGTTCCTCTAGCATTTTGTGTGTGTTACTTGGATTTCCAGCATCTGCAGATTTTCTCTTGTTTGTGATATAGAACAGCTCCTCCTTGATATGAGCATGGTGCAGACTTCTGGACTCTATAGAATTCAATTTCAAATGACTTGCTTTCTCCATCTGTCTCAAAACTCAGTGGTTCACCTGCGATGTTGGCTCATGGTTTCACTATGTACTAGCATGTCTGATTTACTGGCTATGTTCTACTACTCTGCATCTTGCTGCCTTTAAATTCCTTTGTTTGTGCCTTTACCCTCACTGGCAATTACCCTCACTGAACAGATTTTATATGCCTTTGTTCAAATACTGCCTCTCTAACCCACAACAACTTTGGACTTACCCTCTCAGATATCCCTTTTGTCTTCTCCACACCTAACACCAACCCCATAAAAAACATTTTCTCACTTTCCTAGTTCTGGTTAAACATCTCCAGCCTAAAATATTCATCATTTCCCTTCCACAGTTGCTGCCTGAACAGAGTGTTTCCAGCATTTTCTGAATGTGTGGCTTTGTTATTAGCTGACAGTGTGACCCAGGGCATCACTGAATGGCAGGACCACTTTTCTATCTTCTTAACCAATAGGATGCAAGACATCCATGTTTTCAAAGGAAAAGGGCAAATTAGAGTGAAATCATAAAGAGAAGTGTGGTAAAGAGAAAACAAAGAGAGAAAAAGATGTAAAAATATAGATAACTATTAAATATGCAATCTTAAGCATCAACAAATCACTAACAAAGGAATAATAATTCACATTTTTAAGTGTTTTCTTTCTAGGTGACAGATTGATTTGAGTCATTACCAATTATTACTGTGGAATAGTATGGAAGCTCTTATCAAGTTAAATTAACCTTCTGTGTCAAATTAATTGAGCAATTAATATTGAAATGCTTCAGGAGACTGAGGGCAATCTGTTTTCTTTGTTATGTGAATAGTGCATGTTGGCAGTGAACAAGTAATTCAGGCAAGTCCTCTTCCTCTTTACAGGCTGATAAACAATTTGTGTACTAATTGCAGCAGGTTCAGTACACCATTTTTAAAAACAAATTCCAGCCCAATTCCCAGTCCCATTCAGTATCTGTCACATGTTGGGAATATGCCAAACCAGACTCAGTATGGAACTCTACCTCAGGCTAGCTCAGAGAACAGGGAAATATCTAACAGAAAGGCAATTCCATTAATTCCTGAAAATTGCTTTCCCACACAAATTAAACACAATTGTGAACCTAAAAAAATTAGTAAACTATTTAACATGAGATGTGTTTGAATCTCATTCCAAATCCAAAGAAACATCCGTGTTCCTCATTAATTTCCTATCCACGGAGTCTAGGCTGGCTTTACAGAACTCCAAGTATTTGCTCAGCTGGAGGGACAGGCCAATTATTGTGCTTGGTATCAGTGAAGACTTTAGTTTTAAAAGAATGAAAGTCAGTGGAGTTTCTTAGTTTCTGTGTGATGTAACCTTACGGGCCCAATACTGGAACTGAATTGGTTAGGAACACAAAGGAATCAATTACTAAATGGGATCTGTGGCAACTGTAGTATCCAGAGTTATCAAGCAGCATGTAAACCAAATCAATCTCACACAAATTATCCCATAGCCAGAGCTATATGACAGCTTACAGCACATTTTAAGAAATACAACTTGTAAATGTAAGGATATATACCTGGAGACGAGATAGTCCATTCAGCTCTTTAAGCCAACACTGCCACCCAGTTAAATTATTGCTGCTCCCTACTCTATTTGCTTCATCCTCATTTTATAGTGCTTGCCCAAGCCAGTTCTTGTCCAAATTTGTTGAGCCAAAGCCTGACCACTCTAACACTGTCCACTCTAACAGTGACCACTCCCACTATAGCTGCTTTGCTTACACCTTGCTTCTTTTTATTGCACTCTGCCGAGTGCCTGTTATGGTCGGGTCCGAAGTCCGCATTCCGGTTCTTGATCCGGTCTGCGGACTCCAAACTCCATCCCTCGTTTTGCCTTGAACTCAAATATTCACACCTGAGGATCATCTTAGCTCGGTTGGGCTCAAGGAGGTGGATCTGATGCCTATCGGTTGGCTGTAAACATAAGGGGCTCTGGGATTGAGTATAGTTGGGGGGTCGTCCAAGGTCTCCACAAACGCCACTGTCTCCACACCTTGTCCTATCCTTTAGCTTGTCCCATCCTGCCCCTAGTACATCAGTGCCTGCATCCTGCATTTGGGTCCAGTCTCACGTCCCCTTATGATGGTGCCTAATGGATCGCTATAATAGCAGCCCACTCAAAAATCCCGAAAGCACCCAAGCTCTTTCTAAAACGTGCACTATGTCAACAACGAAAATCCTCTCACGCTGTTTGCCACCCACCAAAAAAGATTAACAGCTTGGCATAGACTAGATGGGCCAATGGGCCTGTTTCTGTGCTTAGTGCTCTATGACGCCATAGACGTCAATAGCTTTACTTGATCCACATCTATGAGTTACAGTCACAAATAATTCCCCTCCTCAGATGGACAATTCCAAATGTTCTCTGCCCTTTCTGCTTTCTGTCATCACCCTGAACAGTCTGGATCCCAAAAGAAGTAAAAGAAAATCCTAATTATCTTATCAAATCCTGGAATAATCATGTAAACTCTCTAATTAGATTATCTACATTTAAAGAAATAAAATTGGTCAATGTTGTATGTCGACATAACTCTTTTACCTCGGGTATTAGAATAACAAGGCTCTGCAAAGACAAAGTTAAGGGATAACAGTTGAAGATGTAGAGTCACAGTTATAAATGTGCATTACAATAAATATAGGAACACCAAGTCAAGTCTTCCCCAGCTCATAAATGCCTGACTCATTGTATATACCACTCATACATACAAACAAGATTTTGGGAGACGGGCTGCGGCAGAGCTGCCACAATCTTCTGGATGGTTTGTGCCCTTATTTTTGCCTTGCAAACTTCTGGGTTATGAATAGTTCACAGGAATGGGACTTTGCTGAAACTTGGGGAGGACCTATAAGTGAAAATATAACCATCTAATTATAGAGCTTAATCCTCAACTTCCCGGGACAGATTGAGAGGTGTAGTGATAATGTTCATTCAGCCCTACCAATATCTCTGTATTCTGCTGAAGACTGGATGATTTTGCCTTGCAGATGACTCATTTAATCGGAGAAGCCAACCTCTGGTCAGTCAGGAAAATAACATTATGAGAATAAAGCTGTAGTTCACCAGAAGCAGCATGTGTCCCAAAATGGACAGAAAAACCAAACCACTGAGAAAAAATTAGTTAGAATATACCAGCTACAGACAGCAACTCTTCCCCTGAAACTGCTACTAGACACATGACCTTATTAAGTTTCCACTTCCAGTGGTAAATGCTATTTAATTGTAGTATGACAGATTTTGCATTAATCCAGAGTACAATTTTAGCTTATACTGGTACTGAATTAATAAGAAGTGTATTGTGGAGACATAAAAATACTATCCATACCTTGATACAATGAAGACATTATCATTATAAAGGAAGAGGTGTAAATGTTGGAAAAAAAAATTAAATTTTACAACTGAACATTGGAAACATATTGACTTGCTTATCAAAATGCTGTTTCCAGCATTGTGTTATAATGATCCACAAGGTGTAATTCTGAGGCACTAACTATGGCTATCGGAATATGTTTTGCTGTGCCTATTGAGCTTCCTTGCCCCAATTCACTCCATACACTGTTGAAAAGCACGACTGAGTAAAATCCCATCTACCTAGAAACTGAACTGTGCAGCAATACATCATTGTGCATTGCACTTCCAATTATTGTGGAAACAGAAGTGTTGATGAAAGGTCTGGGCTTACATAGTGAATTGTGTTCTGTTTTTGATTTAGGTCATCCATATGTCTGACATGCTTTCATAAGAAGGGTCCAGGATGTGTGCAGTGGCATTTAATATCAGGACTAGTAATTGGTGCATGAGCCATCTGTGCAGAAACAACCCTCCATAAACATTACAAAGCCCAACACACAGGCAGGTCCCAAGCCAGCTCTGGGAACACATCAATATTCTTGAAGTGATTCCTGACCAAACTCTTCCTCAGTGTCTCAATGTCCATCCCACATCTTCAAGCATAGCTTCCCAATATCTAATAATCACAATCCCCTCTCCCACCATGGACACCCAATAATCAAAGGCTCTGATTGGCAATCACACTAACAACTAATGACCAAGCCTGGGCTCTTCTTGTAATCTAACTAATTACAGTTATATGACCAACCATGATCATATCTACCTCACCTTCTTACAATTTACATGGCCATTTCTCAGCCTGAAGACTCCACTTTCTGGCACAATCTCAGACCTCTCTGACCTACAAACTGGAACTGCTTCTGGCCCCTAGTCCTGACCATAGTTTCCCCCTTTGGTTATTGTCTATTTGCACATGTTACTCTAAGGATCACACACCCTTTGCTTCCTTATTTATGACAACCTTTTGTTATGGGGAAAAAATAGAGTCAATCTCCATATACACGATGATATTTCCTACAAGTTCCACTTGGTTTTACTCCTTCTACTGAGCTATACCTTCAAGTAGTCTGATTTGAAGGTGTTGATGATGCAGAACTTGCCATATCTAAATCACAGAGAGGCTGAGACTGTGATTCATTAAGCCACTGGCCTCAATTCCCATGAGCTCCTTGGGTACCTTCTCAATAGAGCCAGAATAAGATGGGAGGAGTACACATGGTCTATTGTTCTTTCCTGTTAGGTTCCTCCTTCTTCCACCATTTACTTCTTCCACCGATCGCCTCCCCATTTCTTACTTCATTGCCCCTCCCCCTCACCTGGTCTCACTGCCAGTTTGTACTCCTTGCCCTCTCCCCACCTTCATATTCTGGCTTCTGCTCACTTCATTTCCAATCCTGATTAAGGGCGTCAACCTGAAACTTAGACTGTTTATTCCCTCCAAAGGTGTGACCTGACTTGCTGAGTTCCTCCAGCATTTTGTGTGTTGCTCAATCTCCCCTAGTCTTGAACTTCTGCAATTGTCTCTCCAACACATTGTTGGAATCCTAATCCATGCCTTCAGTACCCAAACTCTCAACTTCTCTAAAGATGTGTTTGCTGGTCTATTGAGGTGCAGGTCATATAGATTATATTCCAAGCTCCCATCACCTCACTTGGACCGTGCAGTATCCACAGTGTGTTAACTGCAGGATTCACAACTGCTTCTTTTCAAATATCACCATAGGCTTATCTACCTTTAATCTGGCAAATCTGATGAGAAATTTATGACAAAAACATTTTGTTAGCATAATGGAAGAAAATGTTTTCTTTTGATGGTGAAGGTCACACACAAGAAAACATTATGTCAATTCTAGACTATATTAGTTTTTTTTAAAAATTTCGAGGAACACTTCTTTACAATAAAGAATCTGGAACTCTTTGAGGCCACATCACCTCTAAACTGGGATTATATACTTTTGTACCAACAACATTCTGCAGTTATATTACAGATTAACTATGAACTTATTAAATGTTAAAGCAAGTTTGAAGAGTTGAATAGCTTGGCCCTCTTCCTGACATGCAGATACATGGTCAGGCAGATACAAACGCCTGAAAGCAAATATCACCAGGCTTAAGGACGGCTTCTACCCTGGTGTTATTAGACTATTGAATGGTCAAGAAATGGACTCTTGATCACCTTACACCTTATTGGCTGCCATTACTAGACTTGACCTGTAACTGAAACGCTACATTCTGCATTCAGTTATTGTTTTCCCTTCTACTATCTCAATGCACAGCTGTAATAAAATTATCAATATGGATGCCATGCAAATCAAGAGTTTTACACTGTACCTCTGTACCGATGATAATAATAATCCAATTTACCATTTTGCCTTGCATTCAATGAATGAGCAGACTTGGGCACCACCTTGGAGGTGGCATGGCTAGTAGGACTTCTGCCAGCAGCCTGAGTTAAATTCCAATCTTTGGTTCAGTCACTAAGCAGTTTGTGCTTTCAACCTGTAGAACTCCTCTGGGTACTTTGATTTCTACCCTTGTCCCAAAAGGATTGGGATGTGGAAGGAACTGTAAACTGACCCCAGTGTGTGATAGAATCCAGGGAGAACTGATGGGAACATAGGGATGTAAGTATTTGTGTGAGCTGCCCTGATCTCAGGAGGCTGATTGGCCTCCCCGCGCAAAAATTCTTAGGCACATATATATAGCTAGGGTGCCTAACACTTTTGCACAGTACTGTAGTAATTTTATGTATTGCACTGTACTGGTCCCACAAAAAAAACATAAACATAAATTTCATGACATATGTGAGTGATGATAAACTTGATTCTGATATGGGTCTCTTTTGTGGATTGAGAGTGGGAAGGGGGCAGGGAAAGGGGAATCATGATTGGAAAAAGGGAAAGAGAGAGGAGTGAGAGTGGGAAGCACCACAGAGACATGCTTTAATGATCAATAAACCAATTGTTTGGAATCAAATGATCTTGCCCGGTGGCTCAGAGCTGGGTGTGTCTGCACCCACGCCACCAACACCCCCCCATCCCATTCATGGCACTCCTTCTCTGCTAACCATCCTACACTCTTCCCACTGTGCTCCACCCTCACCATTTCCATCACCCTTTGCTCCTGCCAGATTTACAAACTTGCTCTCTGCTTCACATTGATAAATACAGTACTGTGCAAAAGTCTTAGGCACCCTAATTATATATGTGTGCCCAAGGCTTTGCACAGTACTGTATGAAGAAAATATTGAATATATGAGGATATATTGGTCTTGCAGAACATACACAGAAATCTTTCCAAAGTGGCATTTCCCTCCAGTGGTTCAATTACAAGAAGTGGTTATTGTGAGGAATTTGTAGATTTGAGAAGGTTAAAGAGGCATTTGAGTGAAGTTTTCTCTCCACTACAATAGACAGAAGCTATTCAACTCCCCTAAAGAGCCAAAACAGTTTCCTTAAAAATTCTCTGAAGATTTTTTCAGTGTTGTCTGGGAAACACTTCTACTCAGAAAAGGTGGCAGATATTTGGAACTCCATTCCATAAATGTTAGCTAATTGGGTCAAGTCTCAAGTTTAAATCTGGGGTTAATAAATTTTTAGCGACACACACAAAATGCTGGAGGAACACAGCAAGTTAGGCAGCAGCTATGGATGAAAATATACAGCTGATAAATTGGGCCAAGACCCTTCATTAGAATTGGAAAGGAAGAGAGCAGAAGTCAGAATAAATTGGGAGGGAGTGGGAGGGCCCCAAACATTCCTTCCAGGTGAAGCTGTACTTCACATGTAAATACATCAATGTCATCACATGAGTGGCTTCCTCTGTATCAGTGAGACCCAACACAGATGGGGAATCACTTCATCAAGCACCTTTGCTCTATCCATCACAAGAGTGAAGATCTCCAGGTGGCCAACCATTTTAATTTCAATACTTGCATGTCTGACCCCGTCTCGTCCACTGCTACATTGAATCAGATACAGAGAAGAGCAATACCTCATATTCTATTATGTTGTGCAGTCAACATGACTGCATCAAAATTGATTTTTGTAACTTCTGGTAATCACTCCCTTCTGTTCTCACATCACTTCTTGTTTTCTCTTGACCTTGTGGCACCTATTTCAGTTCTCTTTCTCCTCCCTGCCCTCACGATCTGTGTATCACCTTCCTCCCTCTGGTTCCTCACTTTCTTCCTTATATACCACGATCTACTGTCTTCTCCCATTAGATTTCTTCTTCTTCTTCAGCTCTTTGCCTCTTACACCTGTCACCTCACAGCTTCTAACACTATTTCCTTCCCCTTTTCACTTGGATTCATCTATCACATGCATCTATGATAGGACACTGCCTTAAGGGTACTTTCATTGATAACTTGGGGAGCGAGGGAACAGTTAATCTCCAACAATCACAACTGTCTTCCTTTATGTGAGGTAGGACTCCTACCACCATAAGATATAGGAGCAGAATTAGGCCATTTGGCTAATCGAGTCTGCTCTGCCATTTCATCATGGCTGATCCATTTTTCTTCTTATCCCCAATCTTCTGCCTTCAGCATATCCCTTCATGACCTGACCAATGAAGAATCTATCAGCTTCTACTTTAAATATACAACTGTTCCTCTGGAAAAAAATTTCTTTTTATTGGGAGAGTTTTTTTGCAGTTTTTCTGCTCTTTGACTACACACTCAGTGGCTACTTTATTAACTACCTCCTTTTCCTAATGAAGTGACCGCAGAGTGCAAGTTTGTGGTCTTCTACTGCGGTAGTAGTTCAATGTGTTGTACATTTAGAGATGCTCTTGTGCACACCACTGTTGTAACACGGGGTTATTTGAGTTATAATCACATTCCTGTCAACTTGAACCAGTCCAGCTGGCAATTTTCTTTTGACCTTTCACCTATGCTGTTCACTGGATGTTATTTTGTTTCTTGCACCATTCTCTGTAAACTCTAGAGACTGTTGTACCTGAAAATCCCAGGAGATCAGCAGTTCCTATGGCACCAATAATCAATCCATAGTCAATGTCACTTAGATCACATTTCTTCCCCATTCTGATGTTTGGCCTGAACATTAAAAGACATTAAATCTTTGGCTAAACTGAATCTGTTGACCATGTCTGCATGTTTTTAAGTATTGAGTTACTGCCACTTGATTGGCTAATTAGATAGTTGCATTAATGAGCAGTTGGACAGGTGTAGCTAATGAAGTGCCAGTGAGTGTATAATGTTTTCAAAATAAATTGATCGATAGAGAATAAATTTTATTGTCATACATCCAGCCTACTTCATTGGCTTTTTGGGTGATACATCAGCTCATTGGATGTACGAGTCAAAAGTTATATGACCTCCAACTGGCATAATATCATCAATAGTTTTCTGTCAGTTAATGAATTAGGTTCCTAAAGAACCCTGATTATGTGAAAATTCACAAGGGCTGTGTTAAGAACAAGTTGATGCTAGAGTTAATATCAAGAGAAGCAGCAGAGGCATTTTTTAACCTTCGAGGTCTTTAACATTTACAAAGGGATTTGATAGTTTGTAGAAATCTTTCCAACTTTAGTGAGTGTTGAAACAGAAATTATATGTAGAAAATCATCGCTAATAAATCTAGTGAGAAATTCAGTGACCGGTGGTTGGAATTTGCTATACAAGTTTAGATCTATTAAAGAAGCTGGAGGCAAGGAAGGGAGAAAATTATGGAAGTACATTAGTGGAATGGGATGGAGGGGTTAGAAGATTTGTTTGCAGAATCATTTTGCAAGGTTGGGACACAGAATTCTAGCTGTAAATTTAATTGAATTTTACGTACATTAATTTAAAAAGATCAATTGATTTTTTTGGCTTATATGGCAGACATTAAATCTTCGGCTAAAAATCTGCATAGTGGATCTTAGATAGAGAAGCATTATTTAATTTCAATATGGGAAAATAGCCCAAGATGTTCTATTATGATGGCTTTCTCCTGTAAATGTACCAGCGACTCCTGACCATTCAGGCAGATACAGCAGGTATTGTGGACACAGTCAAAGGATGAGAGACTACAAAACAAAAGGAGAGTGAGAGGTAGGAAAAGTACAGACAACACAGAGCAGAATAAACACATTTTCTTCTTCTATGCCCCATTCAATGGAATGTCACTATAGGACATTTGGTGAATTTCTTACACATATAATGTGGACTACAAAGTACTTTCAGGTATGATGCATAAAATGCCTTGTTCAGCTGTTTTACATGCAAGTACCAACATCACTGACCATCTGTTTTGCTGAACTCAATTAGTTACATCAGATGACTGAATACAGCAAGCCAAGCCAAAGCAGAGCAGAGAACAGAAAAGGAAGAGTTGCAGGGGTGAGGGAGGGCAAGGGAAGGGTGGTGGGGATGGAGGGAAGGGCACAAATGCAAGGGGAAATATAGCACAACAGTCGTTAAAGGAAGTACCTTCAGATCACGCCTTTCCAGATGCAATAGCTCAGAACCTCGGATGTCATGACGGATGAAGCGTTCTTTGTATTCTCCCAAGCTGAGCAGCTCCAGCCAAGAAGCAACTTCATCTGTGCCCCATTTCTGAACTACCAAAGTCAAGAGCAAAAGCTCCTTAATTCCTCCATGCTTCATTAGCAAAGGTTAAGCAAGAGTGGGAAAAGAGCAGAGGAGCAAGCAATGCTGGCAAAGAGGGTGAGGACAATAACAGATACATTTATCTACCCCATCACTAGGCCCCTCTTCCATGCAAACAGTTGTTATTGCATTTACCCCTTAAGCACAAGGCATCCTTGGGCTTCTGAAGACACATACTTGACAAGGTCATGTCAGCAAAGCTGTAATTTGAAGCTGAATCCAGTAGTTCCTCATCAAAATAGAAAGCCCGCCTAACTGGACAAGTCGAATAAGGCATATATATACAGATAGCCGTGAAGAGCAAATCTGATTGTGGATTGTGGTTGAAGCTCAGAAGCCTAACTTGCACTTTGTGACCCTTTGTATAGGAGCTGTTTGTCACAATCTACTCTTACAATGAAACTTTAGAATGTATTGTATTTTGAGGGATGATCTGAAACATCACTGAGTAAAAGGGAGCTGGTGTATGTGTGTTTGGTCGGGGCAAGTGGTGTTCCGCAAGGCTTGGTGTTGGGACCACTTCTTTTTTACTTTATATGTCAATAATCTGTATTGATGGCTTTGTGGCCAAGTTTGCGGATGATATGAAGATAGGTGGAGGGTCAGGTAGTGTTGTGGAAGCAGAGAGGCTGATTAAGGTCTTAGAGAGATTAGGAGAATGGGCAAAGAAGTGGCAGATGGAATACAGTGTCAGGAAGTACATGGCTCTACACTTTGACAGAAGAAGAAAAAGCATGAACAGCTTTATAAAAGGGCAGAAAATTCAAAACTCCAAGGTGCAAAGGGACTTAAGAATCTTGGTGCAGGATTCCCTAAAGGTTAACTTGCAGGTTGAGTCAGTGGTGAAGAAGGCAAATGCAATGTTAGCATTCATTTCAAGAGGACCAGAATATAAAAGCAAGAATGTAATGCTGAAACTTTATAAGGCACTGGTGAGGCCTCACCTGGAGTACTGTGAGCAGTTTTCAGCCCCTTACCTAAGAAAAGATGTGCTGACATTGCAGAGGGTCCAGAGGAGGTTCACAAGAATGATTCCAGGAATGAAAGGGTTATTGGATGAGGAACATTTGATGGCTCTGGATCTGTACTCACTGGAATTTAGAAAAATTACGGGGGAATCTCTTTGAAACCTATCGAATATTGAAAGGCCTAAATAGAGTGGGTGTGGAGAAGACACTTCCTGAAGTGGGGGAGCCTAGGACCAGAGGGCACAGCCTCAAAATAGAGAGTCATCCATTTAGAACAGAGATGAGGAGGAATTTTTTTAGCCACAGGGTGGTAAATCTGTGGAATTCATTGCTACAGGTGGCTGTGGAGGCCAGGTCACTGGGTGTATTTAAGGTAGCAGTTGATAGGTTCTTGATATGTCAAGGCATTAAAGGTCATAGGGAGGCGGCAGCAGAATGGGGTTGAGAAGGAAAATGGAGCAGCAATGATGAAATGGTGGAGTAAACTTGATGGGCTGAATGGCCTTAGTCTGCTCCTAACAATACGGTCTAATGGTTTGACCTGAGATATAAGCTTTTTTTTCCCATCTAAAGGATCACTGTTTATAAATTACACTGATATCTTAAGTCCTTTTTATTTATAGTAAGGACAAGAGGAGATGCTAAGAGAGCCATGGATTGCGTGTCAGCAAGGTTTGATGTTTTGAATTTTGCTGATAGGTAATGCAGACTTAGACGTAAGTGTCCATAAAGATGCAGGACAGTGTAACTTGTGAATCATTCATGATATGGCATTTAGAGGCAAGAAGAAATTATAAAAAGAGGCCAGCATCTCAATTACTAATACTCTGAGTAGAGAAAACTTTGAATATTACTTTGGAGTTGAGTCAGACAATTCTGATATTCTGTACTATGATGGACAAAACCAGCAAGGAATGAGGAAACAGGTGATAAGGACATGAAGGTTGTGTAGACAGGAGCAAGAAGTTACTGTCTTAGTTACAGAAGATAACCTGGAATATCAAAATCAAATTTCAGTAAGACAATTTTGATTTTTCTCATAGTGGAAGACTGACAGTTGTGCATGGGAGAAAAATATTTTGTGTATTTAAGTCTTCATTATGATCATAGACTAGTATATAGATAGGAACAAAGTACAACGTGCAAACTCTAATTATAATAGGCATACAACTGCATTCAGGAGGAAACACTGTCATTAATTTGCAAAATACCATTTGAGAAATAAGCAGTCTTTTGTGACCCAATCAGATGTTACATTTTCAAAATGTTTTATGTGCAGGAAATCCAGACGAAGAAGAAGATGCACTCCTATAATTTAAACTGAGAAAAGACCCAAAGGGTAGGAAGGTCTGAACCCACCTTGTTGTTTATAGTCTAACTGAGGGAAGATGTGTCATTGCTTAGGCTGTACTGAGGTTGCATGTTAAATGTTTTCTGAAACAGTTGATGAATGGTTATATTATGACATAAGCTTCTACAGGACCAGAATATAAAAAGCAAGGATGTAATACTGAGGCTTTATAAGGCACTGGTGAGGCCTCACTTGGAGTATTGTGAACAGTTTTGGGCCCCTTATCTAAGAAAGGATGTGTTAATATTGAAAAGGGTACAAAGGAAGTTCATGAAAATGATTCTGGGATTGAAAGGCTTGTCAAATGAGGGGAGTTTGATGGCTCTGGGCCTGTACTTACTGGAATTCAGAAGAATGAGGGAGAATCTCATTGAAACCTATTAAATGTTGAATGGCCTCAATAGAGTGGATGTGGAGAGGATGTTTCCAATAGTGGGGGAGTCTAGGATCATAGGACACAGACTCAGAATAGAGGGACATCCATTTAGAATGGAGATGAGGAGGAATTTCTTTACCCAGAGAGGGGTGAATCTGTGAAATTCATTACCACAGGCAGCTGTGGAGACCAAGTCATTGGGTATATTTAAGGCAGAGATTGATAAATTCTTGATTAGTTAGGACATGAAGGGATATGGAGGGAAGGCAAGAGACCGGGGCTGAGAGGAAAAAGGGATTACCCATGATGAAATGGCAGAGCAGGCGCGATGGGCCAAATGAATTCTGCTCCTATCTCTAATGGTCTTATCACAATCAGATATCTTATCAGGTATTACATTAGATATTACTGGGAAAAATAGATATAACCTTGCAATATAAGTTGGTAAATAGTTAGCAAACTGGAGACAGAGAGTAGGTAGAACATGACATATAATGTTCTTTAGGGATTTCTGTTTCTGCAGCCTTAATGAAGGAATGAAGATTTGTGGAAGCAAATTTTCAGATGATTCTAAGATTTAAAGTGCAGTAACTTGTGTAGATTCAAGCAGGAAGATTCAGCTTGGTAGAAGATCAGTTAATGGAGAAAACCTGAGTCATCCACTTTGCGAAACAGTTTGAGAAATTCTCACTGTAAATTGTGGGAAATAAGGGGAAAAATACTTGGGGATTTTTGAATAGCAAGTCACCAAAAATGAGGGTATAAGGACCAAAAAGAAGTATCTTACAGACTTAATTTATAAAAGGTACATATATGTAGTCAAAATTTTAAATGGAAAGCTGCTATTAATCTTCAAAATGCATGATGTGATGTTGAAGCACTCAAACAAATCCAATAAAGACGCTAAATGTTACTTCATGGGGGTGGGAGTTTCAAATAACATTTGGCTCTTTGCAAAATTTTGAATTGCTAGCCCACTCCCATTTCTTGTGGATTTTTGGATAATATGAATGTCAAGTTCAGTTCACAATTTTGTGTTTCTGTTCAACAGAACTATTTCAGCTGGATCTATCTGGCAGTCCACACCTCTGGTGACCCCCAATCCATATTCAACATCCTGAAAGGAACTGATTACTCTCATGCCTCATTTCCAAACCTTGGTATTACACTTGTGGTCATTTAAAATGTAGGAACAAGATGCTGAACTGCGGATCCAAAATGCAATCAGCACACATATAGACACAAAACCACATGCGTATGTATATCTTCACCTATAAACACATGGAAACAGTTGCAAATATGGAGAAACACACACATATAAATATAAATATTATACTCAGAAAAATATGCATGTACATATACAGAGAAGCACTCACACACACTGGTATGTATGTGTGAATGCATGCACAATCATACAGCTAAGGGTCCATGTACCAACAGAGAACTGATCACACAAAACCTACCACCACCACTCATTCAGTTGAACTACAGCTGCACTCCATTTACTTGCTTTTACTCAATATCCTTTGAAACCTAATGAAAGGCAAAGGGCCTCTGTCTGCAGCAATAACTTGGGGAGCGGATTTCCAGTTTCCACTATTCTTTGTGGATTGGCGGCATCTGCAGAGGCACTTGAATTCAGCAGTGAAGGACAGCCAATGAGCACTTCGTTCAAGAGGATAGTGCTACAATATTCTATAATGTAAAAGCTAATATCCTTTGCCACTACAGCCTCTCACAGAAAGTGAGGCAGGTGATTGGCCTCAGAATTTGGGTGGAGTTGGAGAGGGTTGGTGAGGGTTCTCCAGTCAGCTGGGGGAATAGAAGGGTGCTGAGAGGTTGGGAAGGGTCAGCCGAGCAAATGAGAGAATCAAGGTATAGTTAGTTTGGGGAGAAGGGCAGGTTTGTGCTTGGCACTGAGATGGGGGGGGTTGACTGGATGGAGTGGGTTGGCTTAAAATTGGAGGGGGTGGTGAGGGTGAAGACTGCACTAGTGATTGATGAGGAATGCAAAAGAAGGGATGGGAGACAGAGATGGGGATAGGACCATGAGACACAGGAGCAGAAATAGGCCATTCAGCCCATCAAGTCTGCTCCGCCATTCCATCATGGCTGATCCTGGATCCCACTCAACCCCATACACCTGTCTTCTTACCATATCCTTTGATGCCTTGACCAATCAGGAAACAGTCAACTTCCACCGTAAATATAGCACGGATTTGGCCTCCACCGCAGACTGTGGCAGAGCATTCCACAGATTTACTGCTCTCTGGCTAAAAATATTCCTCCTTACCTCTGTTCTAAAGAGTCGCCCCTTTATTCTGAGGCTGAAACCTCTAGTTCTGCATACCTCCACCACAGGAAACATCCTATCCACATCGACCCTATCTAGTCCTTTCAACATTTGGTAGGTTTCAATGATATCCCCCGCATTCCTTATAAATTCCAGTGAGTACAAGCCCAAAGCTACCAAAAGCCCCATATATTA
Organism: Hemitrygon akajei; assembly: GCF_048418815.1. Taxonomy (NCBI): domain Eukaryota; kingdom Metazoa; phylum Chordata; class Chondrichthyes; order Myliobatiformes; family Dasyatidae; genus Hemitrygon; species Hemitrygon akajei. The sequence goes on from NC_133128.1 coordinate 90,254,596, forward strand.
TCAACCCCTTCATTCTGGAATCATCCTTGTGAGCCTTCTCTGGACCCTCTCCAATGACAAACACATACCCTCTGAGATATGGGGCCCAAAACTGTTGATAATACTCCAAGTGCAGTTATTCTATTCCCCTTGAAATAAATGCCAACACCGCATTTGCCTTCTTTACCACAGACTCAACCTGTAAATGAACCTTCTGGGAGTCTTGCACGAGGACTCCTAAGTCCCTCTGCACTTCTGATATTTGAGCCTTCTCCCCATTTAGATAATAGTCCGCACTATTGTTCCTTTTACCAAAATGCATTATCATACATTTCCCAACACTGTATTCCATCTGCCACTTTTTTTGCCCATTCTTCCAATTTGTCTAAGTCCTGCTGCAATCGCATTGCTTCCTCAGCACTACCTACCCCTCCACCTATCTTCGTATCATCTGCAAAGCCATGGCTTTGCCACTAAGCCATTGATTTCATTATCTAAATCATTAACAAATGATGTGAAAAGCAATAGTCCCAATACTGACCCCTGAGGAACACCACTAGTCACAGGGAGCAAACCAGAAAAACCCCCTTTGACTCCTACTCAGTGCCTCCTGCCTGCCAGGCATTCCTCTATCCATGTCCGTATCTTTCCTGTAACATCACAGTTCTGCTGAAGGGTTTCGGCCCGTAATGTCAACTATAACTGTACTTTTTTCCATAGATGCTGCCTGACCTGCTGAGTTCCTCCAGCATTTTGTGTGTGTTGCTATAGGACTTAGCTTGTTAAGCAGCCTTGTGTGTGGCACATTATCAAATGCCTTCTGTCAATCCAAGTAAATGGCATCTACGGCCTTTCCTTTGTCCAGCCTGCTTGTTAATCCCTGGAAGAAATATAGCAGATTTGTCAGGCAAGATTTCCCTTTACAGAAACCATGCTGACTTTGGCTTACTTTATCATTAGTCTCTAAGTACCTCAAAACCTCATCCTTAATAATAGACTTCAACACTTTCCCAACCACTGAGGTTAGGCTAACTGGCCTATAATTTCCTTTCTTTTGCCTTCCTCCCTTCTTAAAGAGGAAAGTGACATTTGCAATCTTTCAGTCCTCCATGACCATGTCAGAATCAAGTGATTCTTGAAAGATCATGGCCAACACATTTGTTATCTCTTTAGCAACCTCTCTCAATTCTCTAGGATGTAGTCCATCTGGTCCAAGAGACTTACCTATCTTAAGACTTTTGAGTTTGCCTAACACTTTTTCCTTTGTGATAGCAATGGCACTCACTCCTGCTCCCTGACACTCACAGACCTCTGGCAAATTGCTAGTGTCTTCCACAGTGAAGACTGTTGAAAAGTACACATTAAGTTCATCTGCCATTTTTGGTCCCTCATTACTACTTCACCAGCATCACTTTCCAATGGGCCAATATCAACTCCCACCTCCCTTTTACTCTTCATATAACTGAAAAAACATATGGTATCCTGCTTTAATATTATTGGCTAGTCTGCTCTCATATTTCATCTTTTCCCTTTTTATAGCATTTTTAGTTGCCTTTTGTTGGATTTTAAAAACTTCCCAATCATCCAACTTCCCACTCACTTTTGCTACCTTGTATGCCCTTTCCTTGGCTTTTATGCAGTCCCTAATGTCCTTTGTCAGCCACAATTGCCTACCCCTGCCATCTGAGAACTTCTTCCTCTGTGGGACATATCTATCTGTGCCTTGTGAACTATTCCCTGAAACTTCAGCCATCTCTGCTCTGCCATCATCCCTGCCAGTGTCCTCCTCCCGATCCACCTGGGCAAGCTCCTCTCTCATGCCTCTGTAATTCCCTTTATTCCACTGTGATACTGATACATGTGAGTTATGCTTCTCCCTCTCAAATTGCAGTATGAACTTAATCACATTATGATCAATGCCTCCGAAGGATCTTTTGGTTTTTGGCCTTTTGCACTTTGTTGGGGTTCCTAATATCATGGTCCTCCAACTGGTTGCCCTATCTGCTTCCTTTCCCGTCCCACACCCGATTTCACATGGACTGGAAAAAGGAGCTCACTTCCCAGCTCTCACCATATGCAACAATAACCCAATTCGTTTCTACCAGTTGACCAGAAGTGACCTGTTCTACGTGGGACAGTGACTGGGGCTTCTCACCAAGAACTGTGCAGCCCAGCCCTTGGTCATTGAGCTCATTAAGGAAGACAAGCGGCTGTGGTTTCAGAAACTCTCCGAGTTCTGCCTCTTTTTGCTGTTGTGAGGGAATCAGCCTGAATTTCATGGACCGCTGGGGGGTCGACCAGTTGGACGACCTGCTTATATCTCGCAGATACCGAGAGGATATGTGTGGGCCACAGAATTTACCTCTGTGAATTTTGCTATTTCTTCATTTCTATTTTTTACCTACTTTTGGAAATATGTTACTCCTAGGATAGGAGGGAAGTTTTAGGCTATAGAACAGGGAGCAGATGACTGAAAAAAGGGTGAAGGATACAAGGGTAGCAGCACAAGAGAACCCTAAAGGGAACATGATATTTACATGCCAAATTTACTTACCTCAGACAGATTTCCAGTGTCTATTTATCACTGTACCCCATGAGTCATAGAGTAAAAGAGCATGGAAACAGAGTCCTTCAGCCCAATACATCCATGCAGACCAAGATTCACATCAAGGGCTAATCCTATTTCTCCGCATTTGTCCCATTTCTTTCAAAACCATTCTTATCCAAGTATCTATCTAAAATAGACTCTTTTTTGCATAATCACTACAGGAGTAGTGATTATGCAAAAACCATGGAGTTGAAACAAAAACATAAAGCACGGAGCTTCCTATATTTATTTTACCATCTTTTTATGTATATTACCCTTTAAACAACCTCACATTGTGCAAAGAAATCCAATTTTAACCTCCTGGCTTTGGTTTAAATAAGCTTAACTGTCCCCCAAAAGAAATAATTTCTGTCTACCCTATCAAATCCTTTGAAGAACTCAGATAAAGATTAATCCTTAATCTCCTCTGCTAAGGGAAGACATCCAGTCTATGTTCCCATAACTTAACCACTTTAGCTCCAGCGTCATTAGAGTGAATTAATACCACACTCTCCCAAGACCAATATTATCCAACCCTATATGCAGTCTAGCAAAGTTTAAGCTTCTTACATCTGTCCCAATATCTGCTTGATGGGATCAGTGCCAAATGTTGCCTGATTATGCTTCTTGTGGAGTTTTTGGAACATTTTGCCACATTAAAAGTAATTTAGTTTAGTGTACTTAATTACTTTGTTCTGTAACTGTCTATTAATTCTGACAGAATTATATTTATGGAACACTAAAGCTCTCCACTCCTGTAGCTTATGTCCAATTAGAAAATTCCCATGCCCATCATTTCTAGATCCTTCCCCATTACAAGCCTCCATGAAAATTAGAAACTTATTTCCTAAAAATCTGTGGTTCATTTTCCAGAGTAAGAATACACTGTATATGGTATAGGGAGTAAAATATTAGCAAAACCAAAGAGTTGATTATTAATTACAGGAGAAAGAAACTGGGGTCCAAGAGCCAGTTCTCATTAGGGGATCGGAGGTGGAGAGGAGTCAGTAGCTTTAAATTCATTGGCATTATCACTTCAGAGGATCTGTCCTGGGACCAGCACGTAAGTGCCATTACAAAAAAGGCACAGCAGCACCTCTATTTTCTTGGAAGTTTGTGAGTATTCGGCATGGAATCTGAAACTTTGACAAACTTCGATAAACGCACAGTGGAGAGTATCCTAACTGTCATGGCCTGGTAAGGAAACACCAATGCCCAAGAGTGGAAATCTTACTAAAATAGTGGATACAGCCCAGTCCATCACAGTAAAAGCCCTCCACACCATTGAACACATCTACAAAGAGCACTGCCACAAGAAAGCAGCGTCCATCAAGGACCTCCACCACCTAGGCTATATTCTTTTCTCGCTGCTGCCATCAGGATGGAGGTACAAGAGCCTTAGGTCCCACACCACCAGATTCAGGAATAGTTCATGAACCAGAGGATATAACTTCACTCAGGTCAATGCTGAGCTGATTCTACAACCTATGGACTCACTTTCAAAGACTCTACAACTCAGGTTCTCAGTATTTATTTATTTATAGAATTTGCAGAGTTTGTCTTCTTTTGCATATTGGTGTGTACTTTTTCATTGGTTCTATTGCATTTTTTTGTTGTACTGTGAATACCTGCAAAAAATGAATCTTGGTGACATATACATAGATTGATAATAAATTTACTTTGAACTTTGAAAGCTGGGTAGAGTTGAGAAATGAGCAAACCCTGGATCTACATGTTGAGTAGGCCACTTGTATTCCTAACCACATTCATTTAAGAGGGAGTTAAATGTGCATTTCACAAGAAAGTAAATTAGTGAAGTGCATCTGGCAAACAGTGCTGTACTTCCAAAACTGGGATTTGTTGTCTAGAAATGAACTAATGTGCATGTCTATGAAGGTTCTCAGTCATCCACGTTATTGTATATCAAGCAGTAGTAAATCAAGGCAGCTGGATTTGCTGTGTTGCCTCTCATCTCCACGACTCTTTAAAAACCCTCATGTGATTGCTATACCCTTAACCAACTCACAGAGTTTATAAGCCGGAAAATGACCCTCCATGGATCAGAACTGAAGAAGCCTTTCTGATGAGTGGCAAAACGTCTTCTAGACAACACAGCAAATGCAGTTGCCTTGATTTACTACTGCTTGATATAACTAAAGTGCAGTTACTTTAAGGTGGGTCTGAGATTAGGTGCTTTTTGAGATGTTGAACCCTTTCTAGGTTCTTTTGAAGACCCTGACCTGGAGTTACACTCTGACTTTGGTTCTTTGTGGGAATGGGACCCGTTCTCAGGGCCTCACGACCGGCCACTTTTCGACATGCCAAGGACGTGGCCTAGAAGACTAGCGTGCCTTCAGGGTACCAGATTTTCGTGGGTCTGGAGGCGGGCGGATTCAAGGCTGGTGCTGCTGCAGGCGACTGGTACGTCGCGGGAGAACAAGGAAGGTCGGAAGCAGCGGGCTTGCGGTTGGCCATGTGCCCAGAGACACAGAGTTTGGAAAAAGCGACACAACAGACTTTTAACACCATAAGTCAGCGAGTTGTTTTGTTATGTCTCCCCTCTCACTGTGAAACAGGGATACCTCTTTTTCTCTTATTAGGGAGAGAGAATCTGTGGTATGTTGAATACTGGGTGAACGAGTAATCTGTGAGGTACTGCAAGTCTGTGTCTCTACTGAAGCTTTGCTGCACACTTGAGTACTTGGTGGGGGGCACTGATGCTTTTTTTGCTGGTGGGGGAGGGGGGGGTTGTTGCCTTATTTCTGCTTGTATGTGAGTGGGGGGAGCTGGGGGGACTTTGGGGTTCTAACATTTAACTGTCATTCATTCTTTGGGACACTCCCGTTTTCGTGGATGTTTGCAAAGAAAAAGAATTTCAGGATGTATATTGTATATATTTCTCTGACATTAAATGTACCTATTAAACCCTATTGTAAGTGTTCCTTAGAGCTTCTGCTTATTGTTTGAGGCTACCAGATCTAGTACATCCATTGACACTTTAAAGATGTTGGATTTTCCAGAGAGAGAATGCAGATATTTTAGGTAATGATTGTATAAGATTCCAAGACCCTATTGGAAGAATAATGGTAGGTTTGCACAGAGTTGACAGAAAACTCCTGCCTCAAGCAATAAAAATTCAGCTCACAGTACAGCATTGGCTGCCATGGTGGTAGCAAACTTGGCAGATCAGCTTTGGAGACACCAGGACAATAATTCCTGAGGTATGAATTCAAATCGCATCCCAGGAGCTAATGGATTTAAAGGCAGTTTATAAATGATCCGATATTTATTAAAGAGCACATCAGGAAAGGTGACCACAAAGCTCCAGGTAAAAACACACCTTACTCACTAATCACTTTTTAGAAGTCTCCAGACCCACAGAAATGTGATTGCCCCTTCATTGCCTGGTTTGTCTACTGTTCAAAATGGAATAAAAGGGCAGAAAACCAGCTGGTAAAGAACAAACAACAGAAAATCTGCAGATGCTGGAAAACTGAGCAACACACACACAACGCTGGAGGAACTCAGCAGGTCAGGCAGCATCTATGGAAAAGAGTACAGTTGACATTTCGGGTCGAGATCGAGATCGGGTCTCAGCTGGAATTGTTGACTGTACTCTTTTCCATAGATGCTGTCTGGCCTGCTGAGTTCCTCCAGCATTTTGTGTGTGTTGTTAGGTAACAAAATCCAGTTCATCCTGCAACATCTGGCAAGAGTCGGTCATAATAATATTCACAGATTCATACTTTGTCTCAGACCCCTTCAATGCCTTCCCCCAGAGGCGACTGCAATGTGGCTTATAGTCAAGATGGGAGTGATTACAGAAGTCCTCAGAATTTACTCAGATCAAGCTTCCTGCTTAAGACATCTGTTAGGTGCCTCCTTGAGATGATGCACCCTTACTCTTTCATTAGAAAGAACCTCCTTTTTTTCTCCTTATGCAGTTCTTTAGAATTGAGGCCGACACTTTCATTCTGGTTTGAAGGTGTTGAACTGACTGATGAACTCCAGGGAGGAATTGCAGGTTCCGCCATAGGTGAAGCAGAAGTATTGTCAGGGCAGGTGGTGAGTAGTTTGTGAAGTAGTACACTCCTCCTGTCATTTACACTGGGCTCCGGAGTGCTCCTCCACAAGGGCTGAAGTCCTCTGTGCTAATCTAAATGCTCCTTCTCCATTTTGAGCAGTTGAGACAAGAGATTCTCAGAAGTCAATGTTGGGCGTTTTCAAGGAGTCTTGAGAATGTCAGTGAATCTATTCCTATATTTCTCTGCTGTGACAAGGAGGAAACATTAGGAATACCAAGAGCACAAATGTGAATTGCCTAGTTTTCGGTGATATCACTGTCACTGTCAGAGGTAGGCAGGTATTGAAGGCGATTTTAACTCTGTAGTGGGTTATGAGAGAAGCCACAAAAGAAAAATAACCTATCTGACCCCCTCCTCACTAATAGCCCTTCATAATTGCACCACCTCCATTCTAAATGGGAGAGATTCAGAATGGATCTGACAGTTAGAGTCCGGGTATCTGCGAAGGCAGTGAGCCATCATCTGCAGAATTCATTGCACAACAATCTACCATTTTCAAGCACGGCCTATCCTTAACAGAGACGTTTTCAAGCCAATTGAAGAATTTAATAAAAGCATACAGCAGAAGCAGCAAGAAGCTTACCACTGAAGATTGCAGAAATAGTGAAGCTCATCAATCCCACGTACAGGGGATTAAACCAAAGGTTTCTTCAAATCAAAGCATTGATCAAACCAAAGGTTTGTTCAAATCAAAACATTGATCAAACCAAAGCATTGATCAAACCAAAGCATTGTTCAAATCAAAGCATCGATCTATCAAGGGTGTCTTGAGTGGGCCTTCAACCAACAAGAATCATAGAGTTTTTTAGCACTGAAACAGGACCTATGTCACAACTTGTCCAGGCCAATCAAGATGTTCATCTAAATTAATCCCATTTGTCCATGTTTTATTCCCATCCCTTTAAACTTTCTTATCCGTGTAACTGTCCAAATGTTTTTAACTTGATTCACTTCATGCAATAGTGAAATAGACTAGAGTGTACTAGATGTTGACAATGGCCCTGGCAATGTCACGTTGTTATGCTGAAGACTTGAGCTCAGGACAAGCCACATCTCCAGTAAGTTACAACTATCTGTTGCCTTCCTGACAAAATTAAAAATACCCAAGTTTAACCTGACCACAAAAACGGAAAATAAATCAAAACTGTATAATTCCACCTGCTCATTTGGCTCTCTGTCATTAACAAGGACTTTGACAGCATTAATATTTGGGCTTATATAAAGCAAATAATACCTGCAGCACACCAATGACTCTGACCATCTCCAGATATTCACTGAAATCACAAATGTTGGATTCACTACCACCACCATGCATCTACAAATCAAACAGTTTAACTGGATCAATCGCAGGTCAGAGGCTTGTGCTATGCTGGGGCAAGTGACTCACATTCCATTTTCCCCAGAGCTTTTCCTATTATCTGCAAGATAAAAATCAAGCTTGTGATAGAATTTTCTGCTCTTGGTGGATGAGTGCAGCTCCAACAACTGAAGGAACAGGTCCAACCTATATATCCATCTTCCACCTTAAGCATTCACCATCTTCCTAGCAGCACGTTGTTGTAGCTGTAGTGGATACCCTCTTCAACGTGCACTGTAGGCTTTATCAAAAGCTACTTCCAAACTTTCAGCCTCTATCACCTCGAAAGACAAGGGTGGCTGACACTCACTGCAAATTGCATGATTCCCTACAAGTCATCTTTCCTTCATGTTCAGTATCTTGAACAGACATAACTCAGGAATAAGTATTTTCAATCTGCACCTGTAGCGGATCAGGGAGAAAACTCACCACCACCTTTCTAAAGGCAATAGATAATGACCTTGTCAATTACACAGCTCCAATGAATCAGAATACCTGCACATGAAAGCATGGCGATGATTGTAAAGTGATCCAAGACCTGTAGTGAAATATAAATTCAGGATCTTTAAGGTTTTGTTCAGATTTAAATTTTGCAAGGTGAAGATGGAAACTTTAGATAGAAGACAAGATGTATTTTGCAATACCTTATCCAATCTTTGCAATCCCTCAACAATTCATAAGACAGTGCATTATTTCTGAGGAATAGTCACTGTTGTCAAGGTGAATCAAGTGTACAATCAACATGATCCCAAAACAGTTAAAATAATTTTGTTACAGTAGCTTGCCAGAATGTTGGAATATATTTCTGTTAGGAGACCTGGATTATTCACTTGGGACAGTTCCAATGAAACAAAGATTCAAAGTACATTTATTATCAAAGAATGTATATACATCTCGAGATTTGTTTACTTACAGGCAGCCAGAAAGCAATAAACCCGATGAACCCAGTTTTGTTAAAAAAAGACCATAAGAGGGAAGAGAAAGAGGGGGAGAAAACCACATCATGGAAACAATAACAGCAAACGACAGCATTCTGAACCAGACTGAGTCCTTCGATCTGCTCCCCGGAGCAGCCCCAAGCCTCGATCTCAGTTCATCGTATTAGCAAGGTAAAAAATGCCATGAAACTTGCAGAAAAATCAGCCGGCAGAGAGAGGAATGAACATCTTGGGAGATTGAGCAAAATCAGCCTGACCCACACCTCCGGTCCTGACACTTGGACTTTATAGTCTATCTGCGCCAGCCCAAGCACCAGGTAGTGCCTCTCTCTAGGACCTGGATCCTGGCACAGCGACATGCTTAGGTCACACAGCCTGAAGCTATCCTCGATCTCATTAAATCAGCTTGACGCTTTGAGCAATCCAACTTTGCATCCATCTTGGACTGATCCCAAAAAGTGATGGCTGAGTGTCATACAAGCATTATAACAGGACAAAAATGGAGAAAGGCATTGTTATACTGTATACTTAACATATTGATGGACCTTGTACAGTATTGCTTGTGGTTTATCAAATTGACAGAAGGACATGTGGCATCATGGTGATGAACAGTGAATCACTTCAATGAGGCAGAAGCTGGTCCAACAGACATAATGTCTACTTAAAGTGACACTACCCAAGCATGGCAGAACTAGTTTCCAGGTGCCTTGGAAAAGGCAGTGACCAGATGAGGATACATCAGAGTATAGAAGTGAAGGCTATGAGATGGGTGGAGTGCATCAAGGTTTTCCAGAAGAGGAGCAGGAGGGCTTATGGAGTAGAAGTGCACTAGCCTTGCAGGGTTCTCCAGAGACATAACTGTTTGTTCAGATGTCAGTCAATATGTTCTTGATCCACATCAGTTACATAATCTACCAGAAGATGCAGGTAAGAGGAAGACACTGGGCAAAGGGTTGCTACAGCAAAGTCTCTGGAGAACAGTTGCCTAAAGGTGTTCATGTGTGTATATATGGGTATAAGAACTTGAGATGTAAACCACATTCAAATGTTTTGAATCGGGCATCCAAAGTTCACAAATGACTTGTGCTGATATTGATGCATGTAAGCCTTCAATGTAAGAAATTTTACTCGTGCCTATTATCTTTGCTGGAAGTAGGCCAGAAATTTCTGTCAGGGTCAAAAATATCCCAAGGGCTAATAGTAGCTCTTCAAGCAGTTTCTTGAATCCCTCCAACATCAGGCAAATGTTTCACTGGTTTTGGAAACTGCTGAGCAAGTACTACACTGTGCAGAAGCTGAAAGTTATCAGACAACATGGCCAAGTCCTCAATACTCCAGGTCCAGCACCAGTGGAAAATACATCTGATATTACCTCTTGCAAAATTATAAACTGCCAATTAGTCTATTCAATATTGCCTCATTAATGTCACCATTGTCAACTATTTAAGGGTATCCACTGCAGGGTTATTTAAAAGCCAAATGTCTCTCTTTACAATGTTTTGAAAGGCATTCTTGGACTCCATTCCCCTTCCTGATGGAAGTAAGTGTGTGTGTGTGTGTGTGTGTGTGTGTGTGTGTGTGTGTGTGTGTGTGTGTGTGTGTGTGTGTGTGTGTGTGTGTGTGTGTGTGTGTGTGTGTGTGTGTGTGTGTGTGTGTGTGTGTGTGTGTGTGTGTGTGTGTGTGTGTGTGTGTTCTTCACGTATGCCTGACTGCATATGTGTGGAGGAAATTAAGTAGACTGTCTGAGTAGATTTCACTGCATGCCAGCAATGGAGCCAATTGCTCCCTTTTCAGGAGATTGAGCAAAATGATACCTGATTTATTAGTGAGGAACTGTAGATGGGTCCTGTGCAAGAGGCTGAAGTTACCTATATCCTGCATGTGTTATATATACTGAAGAGAACTGTGCAGGGAACGCTACTCATCCTGGTTCACTGGAATATGGTTTTCTGTCCGCTCCTCATCACATAGACATTATTATCAAACGTCATTTTCCTGTGACAATGATCCTGTGCTAATTATCATCCTGGTTCAAGCTTTAACTAGGGACTGACCACCAATGCGCATCATTGCAATAAGTCGTACTGACTTTAATGCGCATCATTGCAGTAAGTTGTACCGACTTTAACGAGGAACTGACCACCAATGCGCATCATTGCAATAAGTCGTACTGACTTTAATGCACATCATTGCAGTAAGTCGTACTGACTTTAACGAGGAACTGACCACCAATGCGCATCATTGCAATAAGTCGTACTGACTTAATGTCAACACAGGGAGCATTTGGCCCATCAGGTTCATGCCAGCACCCAGCAACTCTATCAGTCTCATATTCTTTCTCATTTCTCTCATGCTTATTTCTCTCACATGGCCATCTTTGATCCACTTACATCAGGGGCGATGTATTAGTAGCTGATAAACAATCAGCACACCTCTGGTTTTGCGAGGCAACTGACACAGGGACAACATGCAAACTCAACTCACAGACAGTGCGGAGGCCAGGATTGAACCAGGTTCTCTGATGCTGTAACACAGCAGCCACACCTGCTGTGGCACCATGCTGCCCTGTTAGTAATTCTGTAGCTTACATAGCTTAGGAAGGGACAGTAACCTCAATGTCCTGATGCCAAGGTTCGGAGACTTTACACCAGGCTTGCCACCCCTCCTTTTCTATTCCTCGCAAGCTCATGTTGAAACTAAGCGGCGTAGGAAGAAGGTAGCCAGAAAGATCAGGGGCAAGACAACCACAGTCTTGGGCTCAGCACAGGGAAATACCCCCCAGCCTTACCCTTGGTCTGAGATGGTGCTGCAAGCCTCAAATCAAATCTAACCCACAGGCATCACACAGACAGACAAACACAGATTACCATCTGATGAGGGAGCCATCCCTTGTCATTTCTTGCAAAATAAAGTGGGACAGAAATGCTGCCTGACTCACAAGATCAAAGTGGGCCTATACTACTTCCAATGCCACTCTAAGCTGATGTGGTACTTGCTCAGGTGCCATGGAATTAACACCTTTTTTGAGAAACCTGATTTCATCATGAGTGAAGGTAGGCAAACAACTACTCTTCTCTTTTTGATATATTGTCCCTCACTGCACTGCACTCTTCCTGCCCATTGCCATGTCTTTTGACTGCACTTTTCACCACTGGCTATCCTATTTATGACTGAAGGATAACGGGATATGGTATAGTTTCAAAGACAACTCATGAAGCTCAACACCATAGGCAGGACATAGCAGCCCACTTAACTCCATCTTGGACAATGACTCCCATCCACTCCATAATGTACTGGTTAGGCACAGGAATACATTCAGCCAGAGACTCATTCCACCGAGATGTAACACTGAGCGGCATAGGAAGTTATTCCTACCTGTGGCCATCAAACTTTATAACTCCTCCCTCGGACTGTCAGACACCCTGAGCCAATAGGCTGGTCCTGGACTTACTTCCACTTGGCATGATTAACTTATTATTATTTAATTATTTATGGTTTTATATTGCTATATTTCTTCACTATTCTTGGTGCGGCTGTAATGAAACCCAATTTCCCTCGGGATCAATAAAGTATGTCTGTCTGTCTGTCTTAAGAGGCATCCCATCTGCTACCATTACTGACTCCACCACTGACGCACAGTAACAGCAGTTTGTAGCATCTACTCACAAGAACATTTAGACAGCCCTTTTCAAACTCATGATGTCAACCAGCTGGAAGAACAAGGGCAGTAAAAGCATAGGAACACCACCACCTGGAAATTGCCCTCCAAGTCATACACCATCCTGATTTTGGAAATATATCGCCGTTCCTTCACCATTGCTGTGGTAAAAAACCTGGAACTTTCTTCCCTAAATGTGTGGGTCTTTCCACACCTCAAGAACTCCAGTAGTTGAGGAAAGCATCTTCCAGGCCATGCTCTTTTGCTACTACATCGAGCCTTAGGTCCCACAACATCAGGTTCAAGAACAATTATTACCCTACAACTAGTTTCACTCACCACAACTCAGAACTGATTCCATAACCTATAGACTCACTTTCAAGGACTCCACCACTCATGTTCTCAGTATTATTTGTCTTTTATTTGCACTATTTGTCTTCTTTTGCACATTGATTGTTTGTTAATCCTTATTTATATAAATATTTTTTCATACATTCTATTGTATTTCTTTATTTTCCTGTAAACGGTTGCAAGAAAATGAATCTCAAGGTAATATATGGTAACATATGACAATAACTTTTATTTAACTTTGACTCATAGAAATGTGGCTAAGCACAGCTCAAACCCCATCTAACTATTCACCAATGACACCACTATTGTTGGCAGAATCTCACTTGGCGAGGAAGAGAAGTATAGGAGTGAGATACCATAAATCAACTGGTTGAGTGGAGTGGCAACAATAAGACACAGGACAGAATTAGGCCACTCGACTTGTCTACCCACTGCCCTATCCTCAACCCTATCATTCTGGTTCCCATCCTCCTGCCAACTGAGTTTAAACCCTCCCAAACAGCTCTAGCAAACTTGCTCACAAGGATATTCAATCCCTCAGTCTCAGGTATAACCTGTCCTTTTTGTACAGGTCATACCATCCCCAGAAGAGAACCCAATGATCCGAAATCTGAAACCCTGCCCCTTGCAGCACTTCTTCAGCAACTCATTCATCTGTACCGTCATCCTATTCGTGTCCTGACTAGCATGTGGTACCAGGAGTAATCAAGAGACTAGTACCTTGGAGGTCTTATTCTTTTGCCTTTTCACTAACTCCCTATACTCACTGAACAAGACCTCTTCCTCTTTTCTACCCATGTCATTGGTGCCAATGTGCACCATGACCTCTGGCTGCTCACCCTCCTTCTTGAGAATTTCTGTAGCCACTCTAAGACATCCTGGACCCTCGCACATGAGAGACAACACACCATCCTAGCTTCTCTTTTGCAGACACAGAATCTACTGTCCATCCCCCTAACAACTGAGTCTCCTATCACTACCACTCTGCGAGACCCTGCTGAGTGTCAGAGTGCCACTGGCCTGGCTGCTGCTGTACTCTGAGAGGTCGCCACTCCCAAAGGGGTATTGCTGGAGAGGACCTCACACTCAACATCAGTAAGACCAAAGGTTTGATTATGGACATCAGGTAGGGGATATCTGGAGATTATACATCAGTCTTCACTGAGGGGTCAACAGTGGAAAGGGTGAGCAGTTTCGAGTTCCTGGGCATCAACATCTTGGAGGATCTATCCTGAGCTGAAAACATTGATACAATTACAAAGAAAGCATGGAAATGGGTCGACTGTATTAGGAGTCTGAGGAGATTTGGTATGTCACCAGAGACTCTTGCAAATTTCTATAGATGTATGGTGGAGTGTATTCTGACTGGTGGCATTACAGTGTAGTACGGAAACCCCAATGCAAGAAGCTACAGAGGGTTATAGAATCAGCCATCTCCATCACTGGCACAACCCTCCTCATCATCAAGGACATCTTCAAGAGATGGTGCCTCAAGGAGGCAGAATCCATCATTAAGAACCCCCAACATCCAGACCTTCCCTCTTCTCATTGTTACCATCAGGGAGATGGTACAAGATCAAAACTCAACTATTCAGAAACAGCTTCTTCCCCTCTGCCATCAGATTTGCGAATGTTTCAGGAACCCTCATTATCCCTTCATTTTCCACTATTTATTTATATTTGTAATTTATAGCTATTTATGTACTTGCACTGTAGTGCTGCCACAAAACAACACATTTCATGTAATTAAATCATCAATAATAAATCTGATTCTAATCCTTCCTTTGCAGAAGTCATCACAAAGGTGGCCAGTAAAGGGGAGAACAATTCTCCCTCCTTATCTATGAGGTTTGTTTTATTTTTACTGTCTCAAGTCAGTGTGCTCACTAATTTTTATTTTGATCCAAGATGGCGCTGGCAAGACAGGGCGACATTTTGTGGGCAGCTAACAAAACTACTAACTATTCTATTAAATATACCTTTTCTGGATTACGATCTCTGCAACCTGGAAGCCTGTAATTTCCCTTTGTGAGTCATGCTTTTGAACCGGTTGAATAATCTGGTGTTTTTGCATTATCCTGATGGATTTGGCAAACTGGACTCTCAAGAATGCAAGAACGGCTGCGATGGCCATTGCTGGAGTGGACTTGTGCACGGACTAAAACTTTGGGCCAGACTGAAGTGGTGGGACCCACATCTGAGAGCGGAAAATGAACCAAAGTTTAGCTGAATTAAGCGCTGAGTTAGATGCAAAAGATCAAAGCGTCGAGGCCAAGGGTGAAGGATGAACCAGTGATGAGCTTACTGCTCCTTGAGGCTTTACTCACCTCAGCGCTGATCTGACTCTGCGGCTGTGGCCTGAAGCCCCTGGGCTCCCGTCCCGGCTGCAGGCTGATCTGACTCTGCGGCTGTGGCCTGAAGCCCCTGGGCTCCCGTCCCGGCTGCAGGCTGATCTGACTCTGCGGCTGTGGCCTGAAGCCCCTGGGCTCCCGTCCCGGCTGCAGGCTGATCTGGCTCTGCGGCTGTGGCCTGAAGCCCCTGGGCTCCCGTCCCGGCTGCAGGCTGATCTGGCTCTGCGGCTGTGGCCTGAAGCCACTGGGCTCCCGTCCCAGCTGCAGGCTGATCTGACTCTGCGGCTGTGGCCTGAAGCCACTGGGCTCCCGTCCCAGCTGCAGGCTGATCTGACTCTGCGGCTGTGGCCTGAAGCCCCTGGGCTCCCGTCCCAGCTGCAGGCTGATCTGACTCTGCGGCTGTGGCCTGAAGCCCCTGGGCTCCCGTCCCAGCTGCAGGCTGATCTGACGCTGCGGCGGTGGCCTGAAGCCACTGGGCTCCCGTCCCAGCTGCAGGCTGATCTGACTCTGCGGCGGTGGCCTGAAGCCCCTGGGCTCCCGTCCCAGCTGCAGGCTGATCTGGCTCTGCGGCTGTGGCCTGAAGCCACTGGGCTCCCGTCCCAGCTGCAGGCTGATCTGACGCTGCGGCGGTGGCCTGAAGCCACTGGGCTCCCGTCCCAGCTGCAGGCTGATCTGACTCTGCGGCTGTGGCCTGAAGCCACTGGGCTCCCGTCCCAGCTGCAGGCCGATCTGACTCTGCGGCTGTGGCCTGAAGCCACTGGGCTCCCGTCCCAGCTGCAGGCCGATCTGGCTCTGCGGCTGTGGCCTGAAGCCACTGGGCTCCCGTCCCAGCTGCAGGCCGATCTGGCTCTGCGGCTGTGGCCTGAAGCCACTGGGCTCCCGTCCCAGCTGCAGGCCGATCTGACTCTGCGGCTGTGGCCTGAAGCCCCTGGGCTCCCGTCCCAGCTGCAGGCCGATCTGACTCTGCGGCTGTGGCCTGAAGCCCCTGGGCTCCCGTCCCAGCTGCAGGCCGATCTGGCTCTGCGGCTGTGGCCTGAAGCCACTGGGCTCCCGTCCCAGCTGCAGGCCGATCTGGCTCTGCGGCGGTGGCCTGAAGCCACTGGGCTCCCGTCCCAGCTGCAGGCCGATCTGGCTCTGCGGCGGTGGCCTGAAGCCACTGGGCTCCCGTCCCAGCTGCAGGCCGATCTGGCTCTGCGGCTGTGGCCTGAAGCCACTGGGCTCCCGTCCCAGCTGCAGGCCGATCTGGCTCTGCGGCTGTGGCCTGAAGCCACTGGGCTCCCGTCCCAGCTGCAGGCCGATCTGGCTCTGCGGCTGTGGCCTGAAGCCACTGGGCTCCCGTCCCAGCTGCAGGCCGATCTGACTCTGCGGCGGTGGCCTGAAGCCACTGGGCTCCCGTCCCAGCTGCAGGCCGATCTGACTCTGCGGCGGTGGCCTGAAGCCCCTGGGCTCCCGTCCCAGCTGCAGGCCGATCTGACTCTGCGGCGGTGGCCTGAAGCCCCTGGGCTCCAGTCCCAGCTGCAGGCCGATCTGGCTCTGTGGCTGTGGCCTGAAGCCACTGGGCTCCCGTCCCAGCTGCAGGCCGATCTGGCTCTGCGGCGGTGGCCTGAAGCCACTGGGCTCCCGTCCCAGCTGCAGGCCGATCTGACTCTGCGGCGGTGGCCTGAAGCCACTGGGCTCCCGTCCCAGCTGCAGGCTGATCTGACTCTGCGGCTGTGGGCTCACTTTCGGGGACACTGCAGCTCATCTTCTGCGTGTTATTTGTTTACCTTTTGATCGTTTGCATGATTTGTGTTTTTTGCACATTGGGTGTTTGATGGTCTTTGTTGAGTGGGTTTTTTCATGAATTCTATTGTGTTTCTTTGTTTTGTGGCTGTCTGCAAGAAGCTAAATCTCAAGGTTGAATATGATATACATACTTCAATAATAAATGAACTTTGAACTTTGATGATGACTAACTCGATATAATTGTCAATCAATTCTCTTTCACACCTACAGAGGTAACTTCAACTGATACAGTGCCTGCATCAGCAAAGACGTGCACATTTCTCTCTGGAAGGAAGACACTTCACCATAGCAGCTTGGAGTCTGTCCTGTGAAATCCTAGGTACAGAGGCGACAGATTATGCTGCTTGAAAGTTCCTGCTGATACTGACCATTTACTGTGACAATACAGGTCTCAAACAGAAATAATCAGTGCAAACATGGGATAAACGATGACAGCTGTAACACTGCAAATGGGCTCCATCAACTTCACTGCATAATCCAAATGTACTACGGAAAATCACCTTGCTATTTTGTTTTATTCTTCTTTGGTTGAAAGCAGCATTCATGCCCCATTTGTAATTTGAGCAATGTCAATGGAGAACAACATAGAGCTTCATGTAGAAGAATAGTAAAGTGCAGCAAATTATTATCAAAGTAATATACTGTATAAAGCCTTGGGATTCATCTTCTGTGCCAAGATCAGAAAATTATACTGTAAATTGCCTGAATTCCACAAGGAATATGATTGCTTATGTGCATAATGTTCTTCCAGAAAGCTTCCACTATGGAGTTGAGCCACTCTTATGTTATAATCTTGCGATGGTAGTATCTGCTGCATCAGACATAGATGCTCCCAAATAGAAGATCAATTATGTCACTCAGCCCATCGTGTCTGCTCAACCATTCCATCATGGATGATTTATTATCCCTCTCAACCCCATTTCCCCATAACTTTTGATGCCCTGACTAACCAAGATCCTATCAACCTTCACTATGCACATACTCAATGACTTGGCCTCCACAGACATTTGTGGTAATGAACACTACAAATTCACCACCATCTGTCTAAAGAAATTCCTTCTGATCTCTATTCTAAATGGATGTTCCTTTACTCTGAGGCTGTGCCCTCTGGTCCTAGACCCGCTCACTTCAGGAAACATCCTCTCCACATCTGCTCTATCTAGGCCTTTCAATATTCAATAGGTTTCAATGAAATTCCCCCTCATTCTCCTAAACTCCAGTGATAACAGGTCTGAGAGCCACAAAACACTCCTCATACATTAACCCTTTCATTCTTGTAAACCTCCTCTGCACCCTCTCCAATGCCAGCACATCTTTACTTAAATAAGACGCCCAAAACTGCATGCAATATTCCAAGTGAGGCCTCACCAGCGCCTTAAAAAGCCTCAACATCACATCACATTTGCCTTCCATACCACTGATTCAACCTGCAAATTAACCTTAAGGGAATCCTGCACAAGGATTCTCAAGTCCCTTTGCAATACTGATTTTTGAATTTTCTCTCTGTTGAGAAAATAGTCTATGCCTTTATTCCTTCTCCCAAAGTGCATGATCATACACTTCCCAACACTACAATCCATCTGGCACTTCCTCGTCCATTCTCCCAGCCTGTTCAAGTTCTTCTGCAGACTCCCTGCTACTTGCCACTCCACCTATCTTTGTATAGTCTGCAAATGTAGCCACAAAGTCAGCAATATTGTCATCCAAATCGTTGACTTACAATGTGAAATGAAGCAGTGCCAATACTGACTCCTGTAGAACACCACTTATTACCGGCAACCAATCAGAATAGGCTCCCTTTATTCTCAATCCTTGCCTCCTGCCAATCAGCCAATCACTATCCAAGCTAGTATCTTTCCTTTAATACCATGAGCTTTTATCTTGTTAAGCAGCCTTGCGTGTGGCATGTTGTCAAAGGCCTGAAAATCCAAGTAAACATCCATGACTCTCCTGAGAAAATTCCTCACTAAGAAAGACAGACCACTCTATCCTGGACACTCAGTCAAAAACCATTCAAAAACCAATACGCTTTTACATTGTGAGTCGAGGAATTTTGGGATAGTGCAGGAAAATGGTGCTGAGATAAAAAATTAGCTATGAAACATAGAAACATAGAAAATAGGTGCAGGAGTAGGCCATTCGGCCCTTTGAGCCTGCACCGCCATTCAGTATGATCATGGCTGATCATCCAACTCAGAACCCTGTACCTGCTTTCTCTCCATACCCCCTGATCTCTTTAGCCACAAGGGCCATATCTAACTCCCTCTTAAATATAGCCAATGAACCAGCCTCAACTGTTTCCTGTGGCAGAGAATTCCACAGATTCACCACTCTCTGTGTGAAGAAGTTTCTCCTCATCTCGGTCCTAAAAGGCTTCCCCTTTATCCTTAAACTGTGACCCCTCGTTCTGGACTTCCCCAACATCGGGAACAATCTTCCTGCATCTAGCCTGTCCAATCCTTTTAGAATTTTGTACGTTTCAATAAGATCGCCCCTCAATCTTCTAAATTCCTGTGAGTATAAGCCCAGTCGATCCAGTCTTTCTTCATATGAAAGTCTTGCCATCCCAGGAATCAATCTGGTGAATCTTCTTTGTACTCCCTCTATGGCAAGAATGTCTTTCCTCAGATTAGGGGACCAAAACTGCACACAATACTCCAGATCTAGATGAGATACTCCATGATCTAGAAAAGTGGCACAGAAGACTCAAAAGAGAGAAATAACCTCCTCCTGCTTCTAATTCTTATGTCTGTAGACATTGAAGCACCAGACAATCCCAAAGCCACTGGTGTCAAGCCAACATTAATATTACTACTTCCCTGAGTACGTTGCTCATTGGGCAGGGTTCTGAAGTGAGTGTCTGGGATACGAGACCCTCCCTGTCAGTACCACCAAAGAGAGCCTGTCTTCATCATCATCTGTTGACATGCTATTCTTCTGCTTTTTCTTCCCCTTGAGAAAATCACTGAGTACTCAAGATGGCACAACCCTCTCTGGACAGCACCGCAGAGTGCCCTCTGATTGGTCCATACTTTAGCATGTTATTGAATGTTATCCCTCTCGTAGGCTGCTGGACCAGGTTGTTGGTGCAGCTGCACCTGCAACAGGCCAGAGTGACAGAGGTCAGCCCTCCACATTATACAGTGTCTGAAATACAACAGACACTGCAGTCTGCCTGTGAATAATGAAATTAGACAAATCCCTAGGAAACACAGCACTGGCCAGAAGAAATTTCACTAAGACACTAAATTGTTAGATGGTGGTAATAACACTTGTGATTTACTTGGATCTCCTGGCTTCAGTAAGGAACCAGGAGCTGGCAATCTTCACTAGTGCAGAACAAATAATATTCCCCCTTCTTGAGCAAACAGCAACATGTAGGATGTTGTTACTGGTGAGATGCTTACTGCCACATATCACAATGTCTGTATCTACTACTACAAATAATGAGGCTAAGAAGTTTAGCACGGAGAAAACATCACTGGGAGCTTGCCTGCAGAAAGTTATATATCTCTGACACCACTGATTCTGAAAACTTTAGCTTCTACAGTCACTACTCCAAAGGGGCTCTATCAGACCATAAAACACAGAAGAAGAGTTAAGCCATTTGGCCCAAAGAGTGTGCTCCGCCATTTGATCATGGCTGATTTATTTGCCCCCTCAACCCCATTCTCCTGACTTTTCCTCGTAAATTTGGTGCCCTTACTAAGCAAGTGAATCTTTAGGGAATCCTGCTCTAGAACTCCCAAGCTCTGTGCATCTCTGATTTCTGAATTCGCTCCCCACTTAGAAAACAAGTCTATGGCTTCACTCCTTTTACCAGAGTGCAATCAATCATACACTTTCCTAAACTGTATTCCATCTGCTACTTCTTTGCCCATTCTCCTAATCTATCCAAGACCTTCTGCAGACTCCCTACTTCCCCAACATTACCTGCCCCTCCACCTATCTTTGTATCATCTGCAAACTTGGCCACAAAGACATCAATTCCATCATCTAGATTATTGACATATAAAGTGAAAATAAGTGGAGCCAACATTGACTCCTGCAGAACATCACTCATGTAATAACACAGCCATTTATTCCTGCTGTTTGTCTCCTGCCAGTCAATCAATGTTCTATCCATGCTAGTATCTTTCTTGAAATACCACTGGGTCCTATAATGTGCAGCAGTTTGTCAAAGGCCTTCTGAAAATTCAAGTGAACATCCACTGACTCTCTTTTGTTGATCTTGCTGAAAGAATTCCAACAGATTTATCAGGTAAGATCTTCTGTTAAAGAAACCATGCTGACTTTGGTCTATTTTATCATCCCCCTTCAATAGCCCGAAACCTCATCCTTAATAAAGTACTCTAATATCTTTCCAACCATTGATTTTAGACTAATTGGCCTATAATTTTCAGAGTTTTGTCTCCTTCTCTTCTTAAGAGTGGGCTGACATTTGTAATTTTCCAGTCCCTCCAAACCACCCCAGAATCTTGCAATTTCTGAAAGATCACAATTAATGCTTCCATAATCTCAAAGCAAAATTTCTAGCCCAATGAACTTTATCAGGAATATCCCTCTTCGAATCCTTTGGAATTATTTTTTGTTGTTTTCAATGGTGATTTAAGATGCAAAACTATCTAATTCAAATCAGAACGACACCCCAAAAAGGTGATTGCCTGTGATTGATCCATGCTATTTTCTCTTCTAACCAAACGCAATAGAGTGCTGGAGATTGGTAAGTCCATACATTCTCTACACATACTGCATACTTCATATCACGTGCATGAAAACGGATGCAGTGCAAAGTTTGCTATTTACTTGATGATAGCACTACCATCTATTTTCCTGATGCTCAGAAATTTAAATGTTTAATGCACAGAAATGTTTCTTGATGTGATAGAATCCTTTAGATTTATATCTCTTTTGTTTTACAATGATGATTTAAGTTGTAAAAGTATCTAATTCAAATTAGAATGACCCCAAAAAAAGATATTCCAAACCTCTGGAAATTGGAATCTGGGGCAATAAACAATCTACTGCAGGAACTCAGTGGGTCAAGCAGCATTTGTGGAAGGAAAGGAATTGTTGATGCATTTGTCCTGATGCAGAGTTTTGACCCGAACCATCAACAGTTCCTTTCCTCACACTGATGCTGTCAATCCACTAACTTTCTCCAGCACATTACCTGTCATTTCAGAAATAATCAACTTTCCCAGTTTATGAGAATTTAAAAAATGAAAAATCCAGAACAAAAAATCAAATGCTATAAAGCTAAAACAAAACAGAAACTTCTGGAAGTACTCAACAGATATAGCCACATCACTGGGAAGAGAAACAGAGCTAATATTTCAGGTTGACAGCTTTTCGTCAGGACTGGGAAGGAGACAAAAGACAAAGTTACTGGAAGCCCCTTTGGCAGTTAGATTTCCATATAACCACATAACAATTACAGCACGGAAACAGGCCATCTCGGCCCTTCTAGTCCATGCCGACGCTTAGACTCACCTAGTCCCACTGGCCCGCACTCAGCCCATAACCCTCCATTCCTTTCCTGTCCATATACCTATCCAATTTTACTTTGACATTACACATTCAACCTTTATAAAATGCTAAGTTTGAAACATCCAACTTGCTTTCTGATTGTGAACTGAGTGGGGTGGGAGGAATCGCATTCCAGAGTTTGCAATGCTGCTGTTAATATGAAGACTCACTGGGCATAGTCCACATTAGGTGGACCTATGGGGTGTAAGATCATGTGAGGCATGCTGGGTTTGGGAGATAGGTTACACTTTTTGCTGGGAATACTGATCAGTGAACCAAACCAGCTATTTAATTTCAACTTATATCCCCAGACATTTCTGTGAACAATGAAAGTTCCTTAGAAAGAGATCCAGTGACTAGAAAATAGAATCTGCTGTTGAAGAGACAGCAATGACCAATAGTCAATAAACACAACACCTTACCTGGCTGAGGGGCTGCCTTATGCCTTTGGGTTTTCTCTTTCTTAAACTTTGGCACAATTCGGAACATAGCACTTCGACTGTTTCTTTTGGCAAATTCCAGTGAATGATCCTGTTAAAAATTAGATTACAAGCTAGATTTCATATCATTTGAATGCTTTATGAGCAGTTAAATATTTGCATTCCAGCTTCCCAACTCTAGATGGCAAAGTGTATCTCCAAACTGGTGACTGTTTCTGTTGTTGCTAGATGAATACATCACAGAAGGAGGCATTTCAACCCATCAATTCTGTACTGGCTTTGTGTAAGAGCAGTCCCACTATCACAAGCTCTTCCTCATGGCCCTGCAATATTTTTCTTCTCAGAAACTAATCCTACTTTTTTTCTGAATGCTACAACTCAATCAATTCAATTTCTCTCCACTACAATCCTTGACAGTATATTGCAGACCATAACCACTTGTAATAAAGAATTTTACTCATGACAGTTCTCTTGTCAATCATATTCATTCCATGTCCCCTAGGTCTTAGTCTTTAACTACTTCATTTATTCTTTTTCTTGATGTTTAGTATCTTCATCAGTTTCTCTCAAAACCTCCTTGGTTCCAAAGGGAACAGCTCCAGATCCTCCAGTTTATTTACAGAACTGGGTATCATTTTGTTATGTCACTTTCTCATCTTCTCCAAAGCCTTCAGATCTTTTCTAAAGTGTGTTGGCCAGAACATTGCACAAAACACCAGCTGTGTGGTATAAAATCAGTGTTTTATAAAGTTTATTGTGACTTCCTTGAACTGATTCATTTCTCAGAACCAATCCACTAATGTCACTTCCTAGTTGGACCAGAGATATACTGATGAAGTTTCCTAAACATACTTCATAAAGTGCCCCCTATTGCTGCCCTATCCCAGTCTGTATTAGGCTAGCCAAAGTCTACCACGATCACTACTCTATGACTTTCCATTTCTGCAATTTCTCTGCTCCTCAATCTTCTTCTTTCTAGTGGAAAATGAAGAATAGACCAAGAAGTAAAATTGCACATCTACTACTTCCTAACTCTAAACCAATCACCTTCCTCCTTAATTTTTCCAGGATATTCTCTCCTTTCAGCACTGCGATATTCCCTTTAACCAACAGTGCCACTCCCATGAGGTACAGAAGTCAGGGTACTCAGGAGTTTACCTACATTTACTACACACCTACTTTGTCACAGACTGCTTTTGCTCCCTCCTGATTAACGTGGTCAGAAAAAGCCTGCATGGAGTAGCAAATTTGCAACAACTAGGGCAGCACAGTGGTGCAGTGAGTAAGTGCTTTTGTTGAAAGAGCCTGAGTGATTATAGTCATAGAGAGAGAATCACAGTCATACATTAAGATCAGGTATAATTTCTGTTTAATTTATGCTTTCTCTGGTGAATATATTATGTTAATTGAATGTGATGCTGCTGTAAATAAGGTTTTCATTGCACTGGTGCATTCGTGTATTTGTGCATAGGGCAATAATGGAAAATGGATCAGCCATGATGAAATAATGGAGCAGACTCAATGGGCCAAATGGACTAACTCTGCTCCATTATCTTACTGTCTTATAGTCTAAGTCAACTTTGACTTTGAGTAGAATTGCTGTCTTACAGCTCCAGAAACCTGGTTTCAATCCTGACCTTAAGTGCTGTCCGTGTGGAGTTTGCACGTTCTTACTGTGACTGCATGCATTTCCTCTCAGTACGCTGGTTTCCTCCCACATTTCAAAGACATGATGGTTGGTGGGTTAATGGGCCACTATAAATTGCTTCTAGTGTGTAAATGAGTGGTAGAATCCGGGAGGAATTGAGAAGTGCAGAATAAAAAATGGGATTATTATAGGATTAGTCTGAAAGGGTGGCTAATGGCTGGTACAAACTTTGTGGGCAGAAGGTTCTGTTTCTATCCTGTAAGTCTCTGAGACTGTTTCCCTTTGACTCTATAGTCACTTAGCTTTTCCAGTGATACCACAGAACTAACACACACTAATTCCATTACTGGCTTGTGCATTTCATATTTCATTAGTAACTAGGAAAAATTAGACCAATTTTCTTCCCATCCCATAAAAAAGCAGAGCGAAAAATGAACACTGTATCTAATCTCTTGGTTCTCTGCATGGCCCTGTGCTTTCTAGGATTTCTAGGAGTGGAGAGGGAAATGGAACTGCAATGGGAAAGCTTTTCAGTGCAGCTGGAGATAAAGAAATTGTGCCTTCTGCCCTATTTGCCTTGTGGAAGCTCCCAGATAGATCCACATTAGGAAGCATACCCATATGCAGACATTAAGCCTTTCAGTGGGTACCTCTTAAACTGGAGAACACACTAGGTTTGGGTGGCATCTCCTGGAGCCCCAGAAAGGAAAGCTAACGGACTCTGGGACTGGCCATGATTGGCTTCATGCCTGTGGACTCACTTTGGCCAACTTCAGTTCTGAATGTTATTTGCTTACTTTTGTTGCACAATTTGTTTTTTCCCCTGAATGTTGAATGTTTGGCCATCTTTTTTTAATGGGCCCTGTTGGGTTTCTTTGTTTTGTGGATGCCTGTAAGGAGAGTCTGATAATAAATGTACTTTTCTAGTCACATGCAACGCGCTTCTAAGGAAACACACGGAGGCAGAGAGAGCTGAACTCAGAATGCCTTTACTGATTCAAAATCACGTGCTTAAATCTCCCCTCCCATGGGCCCTTGTGACCCGTGGGGCCGACATGACGTCAGCCTGTCCCCAGAAGGTCTGCCCCGAGCAGGTAGTTCCAAATGCGCTACCGCGTGTCTGCCCGCGGCTCCCGATGGCGGTTCGAGTCCTGCGTGTGAGGGCCGCCACACCCCCCCCCCCCACAAGAAATGTCCATTGAGGGAGTGGAGCCCCCAGTCTGTGTGGCTTGCCTGGGTGGCCAGCCTCGCCGGCACGAAGCGGGTACCCTCACTGGTTGCTCAATGTCCAAGTGCGCTGGTTTGAGGCGGTCCACTGTAAAAGTCTCTTCCCGGCCACCCACCTCCACGACACACGTGGTTCCGTTGTGCCGGATCACCTTGAAGGGTCCCTTGTACGGCTGCTGTAGAGGTGACCTGTGCATGCCCCTGTGAATAAAAACATACTCACAGTCTCGGAGGTCTTTAGGGGTGAAGGATGGCGTGGGACCATTCCTGTGTCCCGCAGTCTCGTTAGCACCACTGCTGGAGTTTCTTCCGAACCTCAGGCCTCTGGTATGAACTCGCCTGGGACCGTCAGGGGGGCGCCGTAGACCAATTCCGCTGAGGAGATGTCCAGGTCCTCCTTGGGGGCTGTGCCGATGTCCAGTAGGACCTAGGGAAGCTCATCTGTCCAGTTGGGTCCCCTGAGGCATGCCATCAGGGACGACTTGAGATGCCAGTGGAATCACTCTACCAAACCGTTGGACTGGGGATGGTACGCTGTGGTGTGATGCAGCTGGGTGCCCAGGAGCTGCACCAGAGCTGTCTACAAACCAGATGTGAACTGCGCCCCTCTGTCAGAGGTGATGTCCGTTGGGAGGCCGAACCTGGCGATCCAGTTTGCAATGAGCGTCCTGGTGCAGGACTCAGGGGACGTGTCTGCGAGTGGTACGGCTTCCGGCCATCTGGTGAACCTGTCTACCACGGTAAAGATATACCTGGCACCCCAGGAGACTGGCAGGGGGCCGACAATGTCCACGTGGATGTGTTGGAACCTCCTGTGTGTTGGCTGGAGGGGAGCCTTCACGTGTCACTGGACTTTGGTGGTCTGGCAGTGTATGCAGGTCCTGGCCCAGTGTCTGACCTGTTTGCGCAAACCGTGCCAGATGAATCTGTCCGCTACCAGCTTGATGAATGCCCGGATGGACAGGTGGGCCAAGTCGTGCAGCGTGTCGAACACCCGGCGCCACAATGCCGCTGGTACCACGGGTCGGGGTTTGCCGGTAGACACGTCACACAGGAGTCAATCCGCTGCCGGGCCGATGGAGACGTCCTCCAACTGGAGCCCCGAAACGGCGGTGCGGTAAGCCGGGATCTCGGTGTCCGACCGTTGTGCTTCTGCCAGTGCTGAATATTCTATTCCTGAGGACGATATGCCTACTGAGTGGAGGCAGGGGCGAGACAGTGTGTTGGCGACGATGTTGTTCTTCCCTGCGATGTGGCGGACGTCCGTGGTGAATTCTGAAATAAAGGGCAGGTGCCTCTGCTGCCGAGCCGGCCATGGGTCCGATACCTTGGCCAGTGCAAAGGCAAGGGGCTTGTGGTCCGTATACACAGTGAACTCCCTTCCCTCAAGGAAGGACAGCCAGGTAGAGCGCTAGCAACTCTCTGTTGAAAGCACTGTACTTCACCTCTAGTGGCCATAGGTGCCGGCTGGAGAAAGCGAGTGGTCACCACTGGCCCTCGACGAGCTGCTCCAGGACTCCGCCAACTGTTGTGTCGGAAGCGTCGACTGTGAGTGCCGTGGGTACACTGACTCTCAGGTGCACTAGGAGAGCCGCCTTTGCCAGCACCTCCTTGGTCTGCTCAAACGCCTCCATGGACTTTGCGTCCCATGCCACTTCTTTGGCCTTGCCGGCCATCAGGCTGAACAAGGGTCTCATGATGCAGGCTGCCACCGGCACGAACCGATGATAAAAGTTGACCATCCCTACGAACTCCCGTAGGCCCTTGACCATGCTGGGCTTGGGGAACTGGCGGATGGCCCGGAGCTTGTCCAGTAGGAGAACTGCGCCATGTCGGTTGACTCTGTGGCTCAAGAAGTCGATCTCCGTCAGCCCAAACTGGCACTTCGCCGGATTGATTGCCAGTCCGTGGTCGCTCAGGCGTTGGCAGAGCTGGCGCAAATGTGCCTCGTGCTTGTGGTGTGAACTGCTGGCCACCAGGATATCATCCAAGTAAATAAAAACAAAATCCAGGTCGCGTCCCACTGAGTCCATGAGCCTTTGGAAAGTTTGGGCTGCAGTCTCGAGACTGAAAGGCATCCTCAGGAATTCGAACAAGCCGAACGGGGTGATGGGGGCTGTCTTGGGCACGTCGTCCGGGTGCACTGGGATCTGATGGTATCCCCTGACCAGGTTGATTTTGGAGAAGATGGTCGCTCCGTGCAGGTTCGCTGTGAAGTCTTGGATGTGGGGTACCAGGTATCTGTCGGCGGTTGTGGCATCGTCGAGCCTTCTGTAGTCTCCGCAGGGCTTCCACCTCCTGCAGACTTGCGCACCATGTGCAGCGGGGATGCCCACGGGCTGTCTGAGCGATGTACGATTCCCATCTTATCCATGTTACCGAACTCCTCCTTGGCGAGGTGGAGCTTGTCAGGTGGGAGCCTGTGAGCTCCGGCGTGCAGCGGCGGTCCTTGCGTGGGGATGTGGTGCTGCACGCCGTGCTTGGGGTCGGCCGTGGAGAACTGCGGGGTGACTATGGAGGGGAATTCCACCAACACTCTGGCGAATTGTTACCCGAGAGGGTCACAGAATCCAGGTGGAGGGCCGGTAGCTTGGCTTCTCCGAGCTGGAAAGTCTGGAACGACTCAGCATGGAACAAACGCCGGCCTTTTAGGTCGACCAGGAGGCAGTTGGCTCGTAGGAAATCTGCCCCTAGTAGTGACTGTGACACCACTGCCAACGTGAAAGTCCAAGTGAAATGTTTGGGCCTGAAATGCAGTGAGATAGTTTGCGGGCTGTACGTCCGAATACTGGTGCCATTTGCAGCGATGAGTTCAGGGCCTAGGACCACGTTACGAGTGTCCATGTTCGAGGCGGAGAATACACTGACTTTGGCCCCAGTGTCTACCAGGAAGTGCTGCCCAAAGTGTTGGTCCTAGAGGTACAGGAGGCTGTCTCAGTGGTCAGCCGTCGTAGCCATTAGCGATGGCTGGCCCTGGTGTTTTCTGAAAAAGCACATGGTGGACGGCAGCAGCGCGCGCCTGAGCCCCATCTTTGGTGATAGAAGCACCATTGTTTCAAACTTTCGTCCTTTTCCCCTGTGGGTCCTGACAGCTTCGGTTGCAGGGCCTGGGATTTGGGGCACGCGATCGCAGCTAGGCCAATAGAGGCTGTTCCACGTTGCTTGCTCTGTCAAAGGACATCAGGGTCACTGAAATCCTCACTCACGAGGAGCAGGCAAATGTCCTCTGGCATTTGCTCGAGGAACAATTGTTCAAATAAAAGGCACGGCTTATGGCCGTCCATGAGCACCAGCATATCATTCATGAGCTCGGATGGCGTGCGGTCACCCAGGCTGTCCGTGTGTAGGAGCCATGCAGCCCATTCGCGGCGGGAGAGTCCAAAGGCATGGATCAGGAGCGCCTTAAGCTTAGTGTACCTGTCCTCCGTTGGTGGCTGGCGTAGGAAGTCGATCATCCGACATGCCGTCTCCTGGTCGAGCATGCTGACCACATAGTAGTACTGCATGGCATCGGCTGTAATGTCTCTGATACTGAACTGGGCCTCAGCCTGCTCAAACCAAACGTGGGGCTGAATGGCCCAGATAGTTGGGAGCTTCAGAGAGACTGCGCTGTGCGAGTTGCTCGAACTCATGGCTGGTCACTGAGTCGCCGGCTCCAGATGCCGTCTGGAACGTCGGGGTCACCAATGCAGTCGCGCGCAACACACTACTAAAGAAACACACGGAGGCAGAGACAGCTGAACTAAGGATGCCTTTACTGATTAAAAATCACGCGCTTAAACCTCCCCTCCCATGGGCACCTGCGACCCATGGGGCGGACATGATGTCAGACTATCCCTGGAAGGTCCGCCATGAGCGGGTAGTTCCAAACGCGCTACTGTGTGTCTGTCCATAGCTCCCAATGGTGGTTCAAGTCCCGCGTGTGCGGCCCGCCACACTTTGAACTTTGAACATTGAAGTTTTTTTTAATTGAGTGCAGCTTGAAGGATTGCACTGCCAGCAGGAAGTGTAATCCAGACCATCCTTGGGCAGCAACAGCTGGTTTTTCAAAAATGTTTCAAGACAGCATCACCTGAGCAATTAATACAGAGCTATGGGTTTTACACCAAGTCAGGTGGAGGGGGGCAGAGGCAGCAGGGGCTAATTAACAGAATGATATCAGCTCTCCCCAAGATTTGCTGCACTTGTTCAAAAGAATATCTCACATCGACACACTTTTCCTGTATTTTTCCTCATTGATTTCTACAGCCTTCTCTCTCAAGCAAACCAAAATAACAGAAATCCCCTAGGTATAGGAAGGGCATTAGACATTTTGAAGATCTTTTCATTGATAATCGCTTCACTTCTTTTCAGCAGCTCTCTGTTAAGTTTAATCTGCCCAATGCTCATTTTTTTAGATATCTTCAAATTAGACACTTTATTGCTCCTTTAATTCCTAACTTTCCTGAAATGCCTGCAAAAAATGCTATGGACTTATTTCTTTCCATT
This sequence comes from Hemitrygon akajei, assembly GCF_048418815.1. Taxonomy (NCBI): domain Eukaryota; kingdom Metazoa; phylum Chordata; class Chondrichthyes; order Myliobatiformes; family Dasyatidae; genus Hemitrygon; species Hemitrygon akajei. Next base: position 90,285,019 of record NC_133128.1, read on the forward strand.
AATCCACTAGGTAAAGGTTTAATATCAATTATTCGAGATAAATTAGCAGCCTTACGACGGGCCCCTGTGGATAAAATTAAAATGGCCTGGGAGCAGGATTTAAATACCTCCTTATCCGATGAGAGCTGGGACTCAATTCTCAAATCGGTTAACTCAACCTCTCTTTGTGCTCGCCATTGCCTTTTACAGTTTAAGATTGTTCATAGAGCCCATATGTCTAAATCTAAACGATCTCGATTCTACCCTAACATTAGTCCGCTCTGTGATAAATGCAAGAGGGGCGTGGCCTCTCTCATCCATATGTACTGGTTCTGTCCTAGCTTGGAGAAATTTTGGAAAGATGTCTTCACTACGTTATCGTGTATTCTGAATCAGCACCTAGAACCAAACCCCTTAATTGCTTTGTTCGGTTTCTGGGGCGAGACAGATGTACGTCTGAGTCCGACCAAATGCCGAATATTATCCTTTGCCTCTCTCCTGGCTAAACGCTTGATCCTCCTTAGATGGAGAGATGTTGCCCCGCCCACTCATTCTCAATGGCTTAACGACATTATGGCCTGCTTGGACCTCGAAAAAATTCATTATTCAGTTCTTAATTCGGATCTAAAGTTCCATAAGGTCTGGGGACCTTTTATCGAGTACTTTCATAACCTTCCTCTTGACTAGGGTTTTCTTTCTTTTCGGTCCCTTGCTTTCAGCTCCCTTTTTTTTCTGGTAGTAGGCATTATTATCCTCTGTTGCTAAGTGTATTCACAGTCTGGGAGTTTGATTGTCCTGATTTATACTCTCTATATTGTGTTGTGGTTGGTCTGGAGTTACTGTTTTTTTTTGTGTTGTGGGGCTTGGGGAGGATACTAAGTTTACTTTTCTTCAATTTAGGTGCTTTTTTTGTCAAATTCTCTTCCTTTGTAGCATATTGTCATTGTATGCTTAATTTTGCACTGTATTAATGTTCCTCATTGGGATTTGGGGTTTTTAATTTGTAAAATGTATAGAAAAACTAATTTAAAAAAATAATTAAAAAAAAGAAATCCCCTAGGTATCTTGGCCCAAACTTTTAAATCCACTCTTAAAACCTCTCTGCTATCCTCTCCTAATTCACTCCTTAAAAAATCTATATTGAATGATGCTTTTGGTTAAAAACCCAGCACCTTCAGATTGGAGCAACACACACAAAATGCTGGTAATCTTTCTTTTCAGTTAGTCCTGACGAAGGGTCTCAGCCCGAAACGTCGACAGTGCTTCTTCCTATAGATGCTGCCTGGCCTGCTGTGTTCCACCAGCATTTTGTGTGTGTTGCTTGAATTTCCAGCATCTGCAGATTTCCCCGTGTTTACCTTCAGATTGGAGATATTTTGAGCTTAATGAGTTTGAGCTTGTGCCTGGCTTGGTGTATCTGATGCTAATCTGGATGTTGAAATACCACTTCCTCCACCCCCATCACTAGCAGGGCCACAGTAATAACTAGAGAGATGACTGAAAAACAGACAAAAAATGCTGGAGAAACTCTTCAAGTCAAGCAGCATTTATGGAAATTAATAAACAGTCGATGTTTCGGGCCAAACCCTTTCCTCAGAACTGGAAAAGAAGGGGGAAGACACCAAAATAAAAAGGTGGGAAGAGGGGAAGGAAGAATAGCTAGAAAGTGATTAAGTGAAGCCAGGTGGGTGGGAAAAGTAAATCACTGGAGAGGAAGGAATCTGATGGGAGAGGAGAGTGGACCATGGGAGAAAAGGAAGAAGGAAAGGCACCGGGGGGAGATGATAGACAGGTGAAAAGAAGTAAAAAGCCAGAGTGGGGCACGCAAGAAGGAAGGGGAAGCGATTTCTTTTTCACTGGAACATCCTTCCTCCACCATTGATGATGCCCTCACCCTCATCTCCTCAATTTCCAGACACCCACACTCACCCCACCTTCCTGTCACCTTAACCGAGACAGCGTTCCTCTTCTCCTCACCTACCACCCAATGGGCCTTCACATCCATCTCTAAAGGGATCCTACCACCAAACACACCTTATCCCCAACCCCAAGACTCCACTTTCTGTGATTTCCTTGTTCATTCACCCCCCTCCCCACTAATCTCCCTCCTGTCACTTATCCCTGAAAGAGGCCAAAGTGCTTCATCTGCCTATTCATCTCCTCCGTCAGCTCCATTCAAGGCCCCAAACACTCCTTCAGGTGAGGCAACACTTCAATTGCAAATGTGTTGAGTTGCCTCCCGATGCAGCCTCCTCTACGTTGGCAAGACCCGTGATAAATTGGATAACCTCCACTCCATTTGCCAAAAACAGAATTTCCCAGTGGCCAACCATTTTAATTCCTATCTCAATGTCCGTTTTGACATGTCAGTCCATGGTCTCCTCTCGTGCCACAAAAAGGCCACTCTCAGGGTGAAGGAGCAACACCCCATAATCCCATCTGGGTAGCCTCCAACCTGATGACATGAACAGCAATTTTTCCTTCCAGTTAAAAAACATTCACTCCCCCTTCCTACTCTTCACACCTGCCTATCACCACCCCCCCAAGTGCCCCTCCTATTCCCTTTCTCCTATGGTCCACTCTCCTCTCCTATCAGATTCCTTCCTCTGCAGCCCTTTACCCTTCCCACCCACCTGGCTTCACCTATCACCTTCTCGCTAGCCTCCATCTCTTCCTCCTATCTTTTTATTCTGGTGTCACCCCCTTCCTTTCCAGTCCTAAAAAAAGGGTCTCGGCCCAAAATGTCGACTGTTTATTAATTTCCATAACTTGCTGAGTTCCTCCAGCATTTTGTGTGAGTTGCTTTGGATTTCCAGCATCTTCAGAATTTCTTGTGAACATGTTCCTAAACTGGCTCATTATAGGAGCCTGATTTTAATTTCAGGGTAGCAGAGGATGGCAGACAGGCTGGGGTTGGATTAAATGTAGATGAAACATTTTCATTTATACAGTTTTTTTCACTATACTTTGTGATGCTGCTGCAAGTAAGTTTTTTTTTATTGAACTTGTGCATACCATAAGATCATAAGACATAGGAGCAAAATTAGGCCATTAGGCCCATCGAGTCTGCTCTGCCATTCAATCATGGCTGTTCCTTTTTTCCCCTCCTCAGTCCCACTCCCTGGCCTTCTCCCCATAACTGTTGATGCTGGAATTCAGGAGAACGAGAGGAGATCTTATAGAGACATATAAAATTATGAAAGGGATAGATAAGATAGAGGCAGGAAAGTTGTTTCCACTGGTAGGTGAGACTAGAACTAGGGGATATACCTTCAGTATTTGGGGGAATAGATTTAGGATGGAGATGAGGAGGAATTGCTTCTCCCAGAGAGTGGTGAATTGGTGGAGTTCTCTGCCCAGTGAAGCAGTGGAGGCTACCTCAGTGGATAGACTTTACATAATAGGGGAATTAATGGTTATGGGGAAAAGGCAGGTGGTAGCGATGAGTCCATGGCCAGATCAGCCATGATCTTGTTGAATGGCAGAGCAGGCTCAACAGGCCAGATGGCCTACATCGGCTCCTATTTCTTATGCTGTGGTCAATCAAGAACCTATCAAGCTCCACCTTAAATACACCCACCAGCCTGGCCTCCACAGAAGCCTGTGGTAATAAATTCCACAAATTCACCATCCTCTGGCCAAACAAATGTCTCTGCATTGTTGCTTTAAATTGACACCCCTCTATCCTAGGGTTGTGCCCTCTTGTCCAAGACTCACACACCATGGGAAATATCCTTTCCACATCTACTTGGTATAGGCCTTTCAACATTCAAAAGGTTTCAATGAGATTCCCCCTCATCCTTCTAAATTCCAGCAAGAACAGACCCAGAGTCATCAACTGTTCCTCATATGATAACCCCTTCATTTGGAATCATCCTTGTGGACCTCCTCTGAACCCTCTCCAATGTCAGCACATCTTTTCTTAGATGAGGTCCCAACATCAACCCCTGTGGAACACCACTAGTCACTGGCAGCTAACCAGAAAAGGATCCTATTATTCCTACTCACTGCCTCCTACCAATCAGCCAACGCTCCAAACATCCCGTAATACCACGTGCTCTTATCTTGTTTAGCAGCCTCATGTGTGGCACTTGGTCAAAGGCCTTCTGAAAACCCAAGTACACAACATCAACTGACTTTCCTATCCTGCTTATTATTTCTTCAAATAATTCCAACTGGTTCGTCAGGGAAGATTTTTCCTGAAGAAAACCATCCTGACTTTGTCCTATATTATCCTGTGTCACCAAGTACCCCATAACCTCATATTTAACAATTGACTCTAACATCTTTCCAACCAGTGAGGTCAGGCTAACTGGTCTACAATTTCCTTTCTGCTGCCTCCCTCCTTTCTTAAAGAGTAGAGTGACATTTGCAAGTTTCCAGTACTCTGGAACCATGCAAGAGTCCAATGATTCCTGAAAGATCATTGCTAATGCCTCCACAATCTTTAACGCCACCTCTTTCAAAACCCTAGGGTGCAGTTTATATGATCCGGGTGACTTATGCACCTTTAGGTCTTTAAGCTTTTTGAGCACCTTCTCCCTTGTAATATTAACTGCACTCACTTCTCTCCCCTCACACCCCTCAGCACCTGGCACACTGCTAGTGTCTTAATGATGTAAAATACTCATTTACTTCATCTGCCTTCTCCTTGTCCCCTGTTATTATTTCTCTGCCTTCTTTTTCTAGCGGTCCTATATCCACTCATACTTCTTTTATTTTTTATATATTTGAAAAAGCTTTTATTCTAACCACCTTAATATTGTCTGCTGGCTTGCTTTTATATTTCATCTTTTCCCTCCTAATGATTCTTTTTGTTACATACTGTAGGTTTTTAAAAGCTTCCCAATCTTGTATCTTCCCACTAAATTTGTTGGATGGCCTCTCGTTTGCTTTGACTTCCTTTGTCAGCCACGGTTGTACTATTTTGCCATTTGACTATTTCTTCATTTTTTGAATACATATGTCCTGCACCTTCCTCATTTTTCCCAGTAACTCAAGCCATTGTTGCTCTGCTGTCATTCTTCCAATTTACTTTGGCCAACTCCTCTGTCATACCACTGTACTTTCCCTTACTCCACTGAAATACTGCTACATCAGACTTTACCCTCTCCCTATCAAACTTCAAGTTGAACTCAATCATATTGTGATCACTACCTCCAAAGGGTTCCTTTACCTTAAGCTCCCTAATTGCCTCCGGTTCATTACATAACACTGAATCCAGTATAGCTGATCCCCTAGAAGGCTCAATAACAAACTGCTCTAAAAAGCTATCTCTTGGGCATTCAACAAATCCACTCTGGAGATCCACTACCAACCTGATTTTCCCAATCTACCTGCATGTAAAATCTCCCATGACTATTATAACATTGCCCTTTTGACACACCTTTTCTATTTCCCACTATAATCTGTAGCCCACATCCCAGCTACAGTTTGGAGGCCTGATTATAACTGTCATCAACATTCTTTTGTCCTTGCAATTTCTTAACTCAACCTAAAAGGATTCAACATCCTCCAATCCTACGTTACATCTTTCTAATGATTTAATGTCATTCTTTACCAGCAAAGCCACGTCTTCCCCTCTGCCTACCTTCCTATCCCTCCAATACAATGTGTAACCTTGGACATTCAGCTCCCAACTACAACCATCCTTCAGCCATGATTCAATGATGGCCACAACATCATACCTGACAATTTGTAAAAGTGCAACAAGATCATCCATCTTATTTCTTAATCTCTGTTCATTGAGACATAACACTTTGAGTACTGTTTTTGCTACCCTTTTTGATTCTGCATCCTGAATGCACTGATACTCACACTGCTGGCTGCAATTTTGTCCTGTCATCTACCTGCCTTTCTGACACACTATTGTTGCATTTTTATCATCCGTCCTATACTGAGTCCCCCTGCCAAATTAGTTCAAACCCTCCCCAACAGCTCTAACAAACCTGCCCGCGAGAATAGATAGATAGATAGATAGATAGATACTTTATTCATCCCCATGGGGAAATTCAACTTTTTTTCCAATGTCCCATACACTTGTTGTAGCAAAACTAATTACATACAATACTTAACTCAGTAAAAAATATGATATGCATCTAAATCACTATCTCAAAAAGCATTAATAATAGCTTTTAAAAAGTTCTTAAGTCCTTAAGTTCTAAGAATTGTAAAGCCTAATGGCATTGGGGAGTATTGACCTCTTCATCCTGTCTGAGGAGCATTGCATCGATAGTAACCTGTCGCTGAAACTGCTTCTCTGTCTCTGGATGGTGCTATGTAGAGGATGTTCAGAGTTATCCATAATTGACCGTAGCCTACTCAGCGCCCTTCGCTCAGCTACCGATGTTAAACTCTCCAGTACTTTGCCCACGACAGAGCCCGCCTTCCTTACCAGCTTATTAAGATGTGAGGCGTCCCTCTTCTTAATGCTTCCTCCCCAACACGCCACCACAAAGAAGAGGGCGCTCTCCACAACTGACCTATAGAACATCTTCAGCATCTCACTACAGACATTGAATGACGCCAACCTTCTTAGGAAGTACAGTCGACTCTGTGCCTTCCTGCACAAGGCATCTGTGTTGGCAGTCCAGTCTAGCTTCTCGTCTAACTGTACTCCCAGATACTTGTAGGTCTTAACCTGCTCCACACATTCTCCATTAATGATCAATTAATATTGGTCCCCCTCAGTTTCAGGTGCAAGCTGCCCCTTTTCTAAAGGTCATACCTCCCCCAGAAGAGATCCCAATGATCCAAAAACCTGCACCAACTTCTCAGCCACACATTTATCTACCAAATCATCCTCTTTCTACCCTCACTGGTATGTGGCATAGGTCGCAATCCAGAAATTACTATCCTGGAGGTCACACTTCTCAGCTTTCTGCCCAGCTCTCTAAATTCTCTCTTCAGGAGCTCTTTGCTTTTCCTTCCTATGTTAATGATACCAATAGGTATCAAGACATCTGGCTGCTATCCCTCCCCCTCCAAAATGCTGTGGTTGCAATCTGATTCATCCCTGACCCTGGCACCTAGGAGGCAACATACCACCTGGGTGTCCTGTTCACTTCCACAGAATCTCCTGCCTGTTCCTCTGACTATTGAGTCCCCCATCATACCGCTCCCGCTCTTCTCTCACTTTTCCTTCTGCACCGTAGACCCATGCTCAGTGCCAGTAAACAGGCCTCCTATATACATGTGCTTTTGACTTTCACAACCAAAGGGTGCCCCATACAGCCCAGGTAAGTAATAGATGATGCACCATGCAGTAGGATTCCAGAATCTGTAACCCACAGTTTCTTCTTTTGAGGATTCTTGCTATATCTGGATGCAGGTAATGCTTTGATGGACCAGAGGCAGAAATTACAAATCTTAATGCTTCCAACTGTGACACCAACAGTCAAGAAATGGAATGTTGCTCTTTTATTCTTCACTCCCTTTGGTTTTAATAGAATCCCTAATATCTGCCTATACCAAGAAAGCATATCAGCACCTTTACTTCCCCAGGAGTCTATCATAATACATCATGTTCCTAATAACTCCTATTAATTTTTACATATGCACTACAGAAAACACCTTATCCAGGTGTATCACAGCTTGCTATTCTAAGTGCTTTGCTCAAGACTACAAAAAATTGCAGACTTGTGAATGTAGCCCAGTTCATCATGAGAAGCAGCCTCCCTTCTATTGACTCTGTCTGCATTTACTTCTGCCTCATGTAAGCAGCCAACATAATCAAGGACCCACCAGACTACCAGACTCATTGACACCTTCTATCCCATTGTTATCAGACTCTTCAAGGACTTCTCATTTGCAAAAGATAAACTTTTAATTTTCCAATCTACCTTGCCCTTGCACTTTATTTGTCTATGAGCACTGTTTTTTTTGTAGCTATAACACAATATACTGCTTTCTGCATTCTAAAAAAAACCTTGGCCAAGCTTGTGCCCTGGAAACTTTCCAAGGCGCAAATCCATGGTCTATCGAGACTAACGGAGGCCTACTGCATTCTGTCTTCTTTTTTCCAAACGTGTGTATGGAATGATCTGTCTGGATGGCACACAAATCAAAAGCTTTTTATTCTATCTCAGTATATATGATAATAATTCAACCAATACCAATACCATTTAATAAACAGAGAAACTCTACAAATGCTGGAAATCCAAGCAACACACACAAAATGCTGGAGGAGCAATACTATTTTCATTCCTTATGATATAAAAAAAACAGATTCAGGAAACATTGTTTTCATAAATTGCAAGCAGTAACACTGCCTTTTTTTATACCTCTTCAGCTGTTGGCTGCAGCACATGGTAAAGCCATGGAACTTCTGCAAGCTTTTGCAGTTCAATATCCACGAGGTGCAGTGCTGTTGTCAGCTGCTCTTCCTGAGGCGAGTCTAATTGCTGTTAGAAATACAAAATAGAACAGCAGTTAATAGCTGAAATCACAATGCTGGTTCCAAGTTAAATGTACATATTTCATTTATTTGCTTAAATGCAGAAGTCTTGCTGATCATGGATCATGCATGTCCAGTAGCTGGATGGAACAGGATGATCGTAGATCTTCAACATTCTGCGTTTGGAGCGTACATACCCAGAGGAACAAGAGACCTCTAAGTCATCATAATGTTTCGAAACATTAGAAACTTTACCCAACTCAGTTCTACCCTACTCCTCCCACCTGTCCCAATTTCATTACACAAAAATTGCTGGAGCAACTCAACAGATCAGACAGATCTATGGAAGGTAATTACAATATCAACTTATCTGGTTCTTAAACCATCATGCTCCAAATCCCTATCAGTCACCATATCTCAAACTACACTCTGGGGTCTCCACAAAAGTATTTGAGTTACTGAACATTGTGTGTTATTGCAAACTGTTTGTTTTGCCAAAGAGTTTGTATCTGATGAGCAACGATTCTCAGTTCAGCTTCAGAGTTTTTTCTGGGTGCAGCAGATTTCATCAAGTTGTAACTTGGTGTATTCACCTTTTTCTTTGCTCTAGTTCATGAAGGACTAAAATTTAACTTACACAAATTAAGTCAATAATATCACGAGGAACAAACAAAGGAAACTACAGACAAACCCAATGCTGATCTGTTCTACCTTTTATGTTCTATCATATTTAAACGAGATAGTTTTAAACAGAGAATATCAGATTTGATTGAATCTAATTTGCCTTGGTCTACTCAGATAGTCAGTGATATTAAGCACAGGTAATAAGTTCAACAAAGGATTAATACTGTTTAATAACTTCTGGTTACCACATTAGGCTTAGAGTAGAGTTACCAACTCAACAGGACTTGCCTAGTTTCTCCAGGAATTAACTACAGTCTCCTGGTTACTTGTATGTAGTAGGCTGTCCATTGATCAGTGCTGACTGTGGATGTTGCATCCTAGTTGTCTAAACTTGCCAGTACACAAGCCAGGGCAGTGTGTTATTGAGAGCAAGCTGTTGTCCATGCAGCGCGCTCCCCCTCTCCACACAGTTGATGAATCCAAAGGAAAGGCAGAGGCCGAAACTGATTGGCACCAGCAGTGTCACAGGAATTGCCAGTCAGCTTTGAACTCAGTAGGGCTGCCCCTGGTACTCCAGCTCCAGATTTTTCCTTTGGGTTTAATCTCAAAGCCTTCCCCGGAATTAGGTATAGCTGATAGGCAATGGAGGTTTGAGATCAGAGTTTTTCTTCTCCTAGATAAGCTGCCAACCGTGACTGATGATCACGAAGTGACTCAAAGAGACTGGTTTTAAGGTGGCAGTAACCCGTCTCTGACCTTTCTCCTGTCAGTAGGAACAGATCTTAGCATAGGGCATAATAGAGCTTAGTAGCTAAGCCACATGTGAAGGCCATGTGCCGGACTTGGTTGTCAGAGGCTATTTAACACACATGCATTTGGGAGGGTTTAATCCCATTACTCCTCACCATCTATGACTACCTTGATGAACCGTGATGTGCATAACTTCTCAAAATTTCTCCTGTGGGTGCTTAAGAATTTTTCTATTGAATACCTTCACCACTAAAATTACTGGAAAGGGAAAGAAAAATACTAGTTACTGTCAGGACAGTGGAAGCAGAAGAGACTAGAGATGCTGGAATCTGGAACTCAGTGGAGCAGAGCATGTGTGGCGGGTAATCGATTGATGATGTTTAAGATCCTTCATCTGGAAGGGTTGCTGGATGGGAGCATTGTCTGATGAAAACACTGGGAGCACCCTAATTACAGTTAGCAAAGTTGCTGACTTCTCACCATAGAAAAATATGTACTTCAATACATTTGATGAAGATTTTGTGCTAAGCCCATTTGAGTTAGCTAGGCTTAGGAAAAGCTGAGAATGTGAGCACATTAACTTTGGAGTTAGGTTTAGATGTGAGCCTGCTGTTGGCTGGGGAAGTGATGACCCCCCCTCCTGTTGGACTGTTTGAGATAACTTAATTTTTTATTTTTCTTATTTCTCTTCTAATATTTGTATATCTGTGCACTTGTAATGCTTCTGTGACACTGTAATTTCCTTTGGAATCAATAAAGTATCTCTCTTTCTATCATTGGGATTTGGAGGAAACCAGAGCACCTGGAGGAAACTCACACAGGCACAGGGAGAATTTGCTAACTCTGCATAGTACTACGGTCAGGATTGAACTTGAGTGTCTGGTGTTGGAGAGTTTCCTGCCCATTTGTGCATGGTCCTGAATCTTGGCTGCAGTATGGCCCACAGGATACACCATTTGGAACTCCATATTAGACATGACATACATTATTACTTGTCAGTTTGTAGATGCTACCAACTTACCAGTGGAACTCTTCCAACAAGCAATGATTCTGTCTCATTATGCAGGGCTTTCACATTACTGGCAATCTCAATAGCCGTGTTCCTGGTAAGATTCTGTGGGAAAGAAACAAAAGTGAGAAACACCAGCTGATTGATTTGTTCTTTATATATTGTCATTCATTTGCAGAAGGATTGACTGGAATTCCATTAGTATCAATGTGACTTATAAATAACATCACTACTTATAAATCCTATTCAACCCCAAAAATTAGAGATCTTTGTGCTATTCAATCCAAAAAAAAATGTGTCTTGTATTAAATGAGCAGATGTGCAGGCTATTTTCACTATACATATTCTCCCAGTGGGGATTCAAATACTTTCATAATAATGACAATGCCCATAATTGTCTGCAATACCTGTGAGTTAGTTTGTCATGGTCCCAGAACGCATCCTACACAGCTGACCAATGCCTCTATTTTCTGAGGAGGCTGAAGAGAGCTGGACTATTCACATCTATACTCACATCCTTCTCCAGGTATTGACCAGGCTGCGTCATTAGATAGTATGGAAAATGCGCAATGACAGACAGGAAGTCTCTACAATGGGGAGTCAATACTGCCCAGTGCATCACCGGCACCAGCCTACCCTCCATCAAGAACATATATACAGAAAGGTGCTGGAAATGGACCAGTAGAATCATGAAGGATCCAACCCACCCTGCTCATGGACTGTTTGTCTTACTCCCATCAGGGAGGAGTCTATGTAGCATCCACACCAGGACCACCAGACTCAAAAACAACTACATTCCTAAGAAGTAAGGCTGGTCAATGCCTCCACCCACTAGACCACTCCCCCCAGACTCCCACCACCACTACTTCCTGTGGTGTAGGTCCTTTCAGACGAAGTTAGATATGGCCCTTGTGGCTAAAGGGATTAGGGGGTATGGAGAGAAAGCAGGTACAGGGTTCTGAGTTGGATGATCAGCCATGATCATACTGAATGGTGGTGCAGGCTCGAAGGGCCGAATGGCCTACTCCTGCACCTATTTTCTATGTTTCTATGTTTCATCATTTTCTGTCAGAGTCACCTTATGTGAAGACACTCCTGAGCCTAGTCCCACTTTATGGACATACAATCAATCTATACATGTAAGCTATCTAATGTATTTATATTTATTGTGATTTTTTAAAAATTGTGTTCTTTATCTTATTGTGTTTTTTTTAATGCTGTATCGGATCCAGAGTAACAATTATTTAATTCTCCTTTACATTTGTTTACTGGAAATGGCATTATACAATGCCAATGCCATCTTGAATCTTATATTCAAAAAAATCCAGGGCCCTTTGAACATCAATGTTTCTTGTTTTTCACCATTTAAAAATATAATCAGTATGTCTTTGGTAATAACTTCACATTTTCCTACATTGTACTCCACCTGCCAAATTTCTGCCCAATTCCTCAGTTTGTTTAAGTCCCTATGAAGCTTCTTTGGTTTCTTACCACTACTCACTTCATTTTGTATCATCAGCAAACTATAAATGCTTCATTTGAACCCCTCAGTCAAACTGTTGATGCTGGTTGTGAATAGCTGGGTCCCAAGTCCCTATACCTTCATTTTTTACTTGTAATCTATCAGTCTATGCTAGTAAACTACACTTAATTCCATGCGTTTTGTTCACCAACCTTCTGAAAGGACCTAACTGAACACTTTCTGAGAATCCAAATATACCACATCCACTAGTTCTGCCTTATTTGCTCTTCTGAGTGCATCCTTAAAAAATCCCAATTTGCGAGGGGAAGCATCTTTCATCAAAGATGCATGTAAACAGACCAGACACAGAAATACGACGTGTACAAAATCAGGTTTGGGGTAGTGGGTGGAACAGCAACTAGACTGGCTGCTTTGTCCTAGATGGTGTTGAGCCTCTAAAGTGTTGATGCAGCTGTACTCATCCAGGTTAGGAAGACTGTTCTATCATATCAAGATAATTAGATGTCAATAGTACATTTATTTGTTTTAGTTATTACTTTGCAATAGTACATTGACTTTGGATTGTCCAGGTCTTCCTTCACACCCATCATCTGAAAAGCAGTGTAATTGAGCTTTTTGAGTCTAAAAAAGGTATATCCTAAGCAGTGCCCAAAGAGATAATCTGCAGCTGGGATATGAGACCTACAATAAATGAAACATCAACTTTGCAGCCTCAGGCATATTTTCCCCTTGAAACCCATTGCAAGATTTATTCGGGCTGCCAACGCAATATACAATTAATACTGACTTTATATCAGGGATTCCTGGAATTCAGATCCTTCGGATAAAGCTGACATGATGTATGGAATACAAGTCTGTGTAAAAGCCTATTTAGCAGGTTATGGGTGCTATTTGATGGCAGTGTCAACAACACCTTCCATGAAGACTTGGAGTATTGTATGCAGTTCTGCTGGCCATACAATACAAAGGATGTGGTTGAACCATGGAAGATGCAGAAGAGATTCCTCAAGATTTTGCCTGATCTAGAAGTCATTAGCTATGAGGAGAGATTACAGAGACTGGGCTTATTTTTCCTGAAGTGAAGGAAACTGAGGAGTCTGATTTAAGTATGTATGATTATTAGAGGAATAAATTGGGTAAATAATCAAAATCTTTTTCTTGTAGTAAGGGGATCAAAAACAAGAGGATTGGAAGTGATCTGAGGGGTAAGTGCTTTTACACAGAATGGTTGGTATCTGGAACATGATGCCAGGGAAAATGAACCAATCAGATTAGGGGCATTTAGACAGAATTTCAAGTAGGCAAGACCTAATGTGGGAAAGTGGGATGAATGTAGAAGGGCAAAATGGTTGACATGGACATGATCTTCTGCAATGTCCGTCCGTGCAATGGCTCAGACTTAAGTTGTTTATTAGGTTCATAGGGATGGGTTAGGGGACAGTGCAGGGAATCAGGGGTCAGGTTACTGTCAAGGGACAGGGATAAAGGAGAGTTAGAGGAGGTCAAGACAGGAACTAATGTTCACAGTCCAGGTCAGAATGTCCCACAGTTGAAGGTCAGTGATCCCGACGTTGGGTCGGTAGGCACTGAAAACATCAGTGATCCCCAGAGTCTTAGTTCAGATGTCTGTATAAGCAGGAGTCATGAGGGCCAGTGACCCACCATGTCACTGGGATTGGGAGTCCTTGTGAGTCCAGAAGTTGACGCGCCAAGGTCAAACCCATGATCAGCGGTCCTGGCATCGAGGCCAGTGGTCAAACCCATGCTCGTTGAGTCCTGTTGTGGATACCCAGAGGTCAGCAAATTTCAAAGGTTGAAGTCCAGAGGTAGAGGCCCAAAGATTGAAGACCCTGGGTCAGCTTGTTTGGAGGTCAGAGGTCTGATGCTTGCAAGCCTTAGAGTCTAGAGCTAAGGACCAAAGGTCAAAAGGAGTCCTGGGCTTGGGGACTTGACTGTCTGTGTGAGCAGGTGGGTGAGTGGCTGGGAGGGTGGCAGGGTCTTGTTTTGCTGTTGCTGCCTTACTTTATTTTATTCTGGTACTTGTGTTGTGCTGAACTGAGGGCATGCTATGTTGGCGCTGGAATGTAAGGAGACACGTTTGGGCTCTCCACAGCACAGCCTTGAGCGTGGAGGTTGTTAACACAGACAGTATGTTTTAATGTTTGTGTGATAAATAATTCTGAAACTGGTAGCTGAGGGTCTCACTTCTGTGCTGTGCGGCTTTATAATAAATGAGAGACCAACAGGGGAATAATTAGATGGACTGGATTTGTTCTGATCTGTGGCAACAGGGCACATACAGACAACTTTCCACCTTATTTAGAGTTGTAACTAGATTAGAATTGCTCGTTTTGAAGCATGCCTTCTGCTATATCATCACAATGTTGCCTGATTCCATACACTCTACTCTGTCCACTTCCACTCAAGCACACCGAAATTTTGAATGAATTGGATTGGCTGAACACTGGCTTCTATGATGGTTGGACCTCAGGAAGAAGCTGAGATCAATCACTAATCCTCACTTTGGCTGAAGATGATTGCAAATGTTTCAATTTGTCACTTAACATGTGGTGCTTTGACATCAAGGATAGCTATGTTCTTGGAGACTCTTTCTATTTAACTGTCTTCCACATTTATGGATAGTCATCACAGGATATTTGGTGTTGGATCACTTAGGTCTGCCTATTAATATAATACTTTTACAGTTTAACATACTTCAACAGAGTTTCAATAAATCAATGCCTCACTTTTTGGGATAGCTGGCTCCATTCCTGGCAAGCCTGATGGCAATGGTGAAGCAAAGGAAATGCCATGTTATTGATTCCATGAAGTACAATGGGACTGCTACACAGTACAGAGGAGATTTCCTGACTGTTATAATGTCTCCACAAGCACTAAGCAATGGTAATTACTATAAATAACATGGGCAAATAAGACATGTATCAGCATCAGGTAGATATCTGATGTCTGTCATTTGGAACTTGGCCAGATTGACTGTTGATGGGGAATTATGCCACTCTTGGTGATAGAACTTGAATTCACCTGCCCAGAACACTTTTAGTGACTGTTTCTTTCAATGCATCTTTTAAATGTCATCAATAGAATACTGATTCATCTTTGTGCAGGATGGGAGATGTTTGACTTGATGCCACATTGAGAGCTCTCCTTCCTAATTGTATACTACTACCCACCTGGTCCATTCTAGAGCCAAGAATATAGAGGAGAGGCTTCAAAACTGGTTTACAGGTACAATTCTGTGAATAGTTGCTTGACTGGTTTGTGGTTCATCAATCCTAATTTAGACCAGACCCAATATATTAAAAAATGGGGCTTTCTATGGCTTGGGTTGTGACATTATCATGCTCAAATAACAAGTCTTGGTCGAGGATGAACTCTATCTCCAATACTAATTTTATTTATTTTATGCATATAAATTAATTCAGCCAAGTGGCTTGCTAAATCATCTCACTGGGTAGTTAAGAAAATCAACCAGATTGTTGTGGTCAGGAGTCTTGAACAGGCTGGATTGTGTCAGACAGCAGATGTCCTTTCCTGAACAATATCAGTGAACCACATATATTTTACACCAATCTCACGGTCATCAAGATCGTCACTAGATTTCTTTTTTAGAATTCCAAGTACAAATTCACCAGGTGCTATGGTGAAATTAGAACTCATAATTAGATACCATTAGGCCTGGTCTATAGATTACTAGTCTGGAATTTTAACTGTAACACCACCACTTCAAATAAGACTGTTTATCTTGAAATTCATATGTATAATGCCTTTATATATCTATAACAATACATTAATCATTTAAAAAAATTCATACATTTTAGCATTTTTTTCCCAAAAGGGAGAGGCTTCTTTTAATCCAGGCTTAAAAGCAATGGAGCTTATTCCCAAAGTAACAAATGCAGTTGTTGTGGATGAGCTCAGTTTGATACTGATTATGGACTGGGTGCAAAATGACATTACTGATGCTTACCTCTGGGAACTTTGGATTGGTTTTGTTTAATGCATGAGAGCTTGCATTGACTGCATGAGCTAGTTCTTGCTCCAGGAGGCTGTGGGTCTTGGCTGCCTCGCAGATTCTAAAAGTCATGAATGAAAGAAGACTTCAGGAAAACAACAACTACAATTAGTGGAAAATTGGAATAAATGAAATAATAAGGCACGGTAGAGAAACCACCTCCCAGCCAGAATTCAATCTCAAAGGCATTACTGAGCACTTCATTGATGGAAATGTTAACTTCCCTGCAACAATATCTAAATGAAACCATATGGACAATGGCATTGCAAGATAGGAAGGATAACTGAATAATTCCACCATCAACCACACTTGTTGATTGTATTCCTTTATGAAACTTCAGACTGAATGAAAGCACGTAATACATGAACAATTATCTCTGTTCATGGTACCTTCATGGAGTATTACCTTATTTTTATTAGGGGAAAGAAAGTGTTTCACAACAAGAATTGCAGAGCAACAGACCTACATAACTCAAGGTACAGATGCCATAAGTTTATTGATTAAAATCAGATGCATGAGAATCTAAAAGTGGAGGAGCGAAAAGATTTCACACACTTGTAAGTCTGGTGGAAATTTCAGAACCAAGAAGTAGAGCTCTCAAGGGTTTTGGACACAAGAACAGAAAGTTTAAGCAATGCGATTCAAGACCCCAAAACCACAAGTGTGACCCACAGGATGGGACAATCAAGGGGTCAGGCAGCAGACTTTGAGAAATGCAAATTTACAGGTAGATGAAATTGGAAGGTTAGCCAGAACAAGTTGAGTCTGCTCTTTCAAAAGCATAGGTAGGTTTCAGTAGATGGACTGAAATGAGTGATGGTATGCAGCCAGAACAAATAAGAAGCAGTATGTTATTGTCCCCTACAACTTGATAGGTACATTTTTCCTCTTTCTTTGGGAGAGGGAGGAGATTTGAAAGTCTCCTTCGATCACCTGGCAGCTGGCTAAGAGCATGGGGTATCCAAACAGAACAATTAAGTAAGGAGAAAATAAACTCCACAGATGTACATTCACCATCACCATAATGCAAGACATTGGAAGGTTCAAGCTGTGTTACTGGTTCTATATTTGGCTGAAACAGCCATTGCATGCAACACCCCTGCATGTAACAACTAGAATATCACTCTAGGGAAAATTCTCCAGTTCTGGACATCTAATGACATATACTACTAAGAAGGGAGTGTGCTTCAGATATATAAAAAAAATTCCACCTGCAGCTTCCTGACCTAGACTGTCTTTAAATCTCAAAGTGTTATTGAAAGAAGAGAAAGGGGTGTTTGCTGGTATCTAAGGCAATATTTTCATTCTACTTCAGTAAAACAGAATATTTGTCAGTAACACAAGAAAATCTGCAAATGCTGAAATCCAAAGTGACACGCATAACATGCTGGAGGAACTCAGCAGGCCAGGCAGCAACTATGGAAAGGAGTAAATAATTGACATTTCAGGCCGAGACCCTTCATCAGTCCTGGAAAGGAATAAGTTTTGGGGAGGGGAGGAAGTAGTACAAGGTGGTAAGTGATAGGTGAAACTGGGAGGGGGGTGAAATAAAGAGCTGAGAAGTCAATTGGTGAAAGAGATAAAGGGCTGGAGGAGGGAGAATCTGATTGGAGAGGATAGAAGACTATGGAATAAAGAGAAGGGGAAGAGCACTGGAGGGAAGTGATGGGCAGGTAAGGAGATAAGGTGAGAGAGGGAAACAGGATGATGAATAGTGAATATTTGTCAAACTCACTTGTGCTTGTAAGATCCTGGTTAGCACAAATTACCACTATTTCTCTTTCATACAACAGTGACTAGCTGCCAATATTTGAGGATGGCATTTCTCTGATCTGAGGCCGATGATATGAATTTACTGCATTTATCCTATAACGTGGTAAACCACATAATCATCACATTGCCCCTGCCACCACAGACATTCCCCAATTTTTCACACACATACACACTGTACTTTTAGTCTTCAATTATTCCGCAAATCCTGCACAGCATCAAGACACTGGGACACTTGCTTTTAGCACATTGCCTTGGTACGTGCCCTACAAGCATGCTGGAATGAAAAGCTGTGATCAGCAGCATACCTTGTTATGAGCTCTTCAGCTGCCTGCGCACAGAGCTGCAGCTGGGTGACCTCCTCCTCCGTGGCCAGGTCCACCGACTGCTGGGGGTACAGGTGGGGCCGAAGCGCCAGCCTACAGGAGTCATACCGCATTTTGTCCTCCCAAGATTTCAAGGTGCTCTCAAATGCCTGTAGAAGGTGAATATTGAAAGCTGTGGAATAGACTAATAAGGACACCGTGTGCCATTGGGTCTGCATCTATGCTCAATGGACCAGACTGGCTCTGAATTTGCTGGGGCAGAATGTCCCTCTTCAGTTCAAAGGAAAGTCTTCTAAGACATAACCTTCTGGGCCAAAGAGCGGCATAAATCAGTCTACATCCCAAAAGCCGTGTGGGCCTGATACATTAATTGATCGCTGTAAAATGCCTTGGATATAGCAGAGTGGTAGAATCTGGGGGAGTTGATAGAAAAACATTTTTTAAATGTTATTGACGTAGGATCTATACTGGTTGCTGACTCAGTGAACTGAAAGGACAGTTTCCAGCTGTATCTCCCTATGATCTATATCTCGACGTCTGAGTCCACCCACAGTTCTCCCCCTCTGCTTGCCTGGACTTGTTCTTTCACAGCAACACAGTCCACAAGTCCAGCTCATCTGCTATTGAGCAGCTTGCTAGTGGGGTAGACCTGCAGTGAGATGGTCTTACTATGCAGCAGTGTCTTGCTGTAAAAAGATGTAAAGGGCAAACAATTACAACTTTGGTTGAACCCAGACAGACTGCTGCAACCATAAACACCACCACCTTCCCAGAAGTGAGATGTGAATTATGAGTATTACCTTTTCTCACATCCTGCATTTTAATCAATTATCTGATTAATAGCTAAAAAAAATTGTAATCAACTGCAAAGACTTCATTTATTCTAATGAAACAGCCTTAAAGAACTTCAGTGCATCCTGTTCAATAAAATACAGAGTTCCCTGTAAAACCCTGAAAAACCGATAGAATGAAAAAAAAAGATGATTAAATCCATGTTATATCAGGGAGATAGCAGGATAGATCTATCAAATTAACATTCACCACAGACTCTTACATTCAAATTCCCAAGTCACCCCTGAGAAACCACTTCAGTGTCCACTGCTCGATCCCCCAGAAGCAGATATAATTTTCATATTATAAATAGGTCCAACACTATATTTTTATTGATTTGTGAATATAATTGGATATGCATAATTCTAATATTCTTGCTACACTTTGACAAAAATTCCATTGTTAATCCCACAAGTTTGCAACCAATTTAGTACATGCCTAGAAGATGATGATAAGGTCCACCTGAACATTTGATATTGTGGGTTGCTTATGATTTGTAACCATTCCTCATAAAATTATTTTTTCTGTCCTAACTCATGGGATGAACTTGTCTTGAGTTCTACAATCCTGCCCTGTCCCAAAATTCTCTAACTTTATCATTTTCAAGTATTTGTCTAATTGGAAAGATTATAGAATCTGTGTTCAGCACTCCTTTTAGCTAGAAATTCCAGTTCTTAATGACTCATGGCATTAAAAATAATCCATCTCCCTTTTCTCCCTGATCCCTTGTGATCTCTGGTTATCCATCCAGCTGCCAGTGCAAACAAGTCACTTTTAATATAGGAATGCCTTTTATAATTCTTAATATTTTGATCAAATTCCTTCCTGAACTTCCTGGATCAGAGATACTTTAATTCTCTCATCTCTCAACCATACAGAAGTCCCTAGCCCTGGCATCACTCTTATAAATGTATCATGAGGTGCATGCTCTCACTTATATTAAAAGCACAGGTTGAGAATCTCCCTTCTGCCACTCTGTGACTCATCAGCTCCCAAGATCTGGCATGTTCTGAATAATAACTAGTATAGATCTAACACGGTAGATTGGTATAGAACTTAGTAATAACCTTATACTAATTTAATTAACCTACTATGCAACTTCTGCCATCTCAGCCAATAGCATTTCTGATTTATGAAAACTTCACGTTACAGGCAATTCTCACTAGTACCTGTACATGACCTGAGTATCCATATTTAAAAAGAACAGTTTTATGATCAGAGGAAAATGATAAGGAGCAATTTCTGTGGTCTAGATTTTCTATGGTCTGGCACCAGTCATGTCCCAAGGGTGCCAGACAAGAAAGTTTCAACCTGCACTGTGTAAATCTGCTTTTGTGTAATTATATCTTCCTACCAGTGGTGGAGCCATCCACCCGCATTAGAGAACAAGAAACAGGATAGGTGTAGCTAATTAGTCCCATAAGCCTGTCCATCATTCAAAATAATCATGGCTCATCTGCTCTAAGTGTCAACTCCTCTCTGTTCGAGTTTCCCATAGCCCCCAATTTTCTGATCTTTCAACCATTTATCTATCTCCTCTTTAAATATTCTGAACTCCAGCCTCCATGCCCCTCTGGATTAAGAAAATCACCACCCTTTGCAAGTCCTGCACACCTTGGTTTTAAATGTCAGCCCCATTTCTTTGTAACTCATTTGAGACACATGCATTTGTGGAAATATCTCAACAAGCACTCTGTTATAATCCTGTAGGATCTTAAAAATTCCAGTAAGATCATCCTATTCTTCTAAATGCCAACAAATACATATCCATTTTGCTGGGGATTGGGCACTTCTCTTATCTTCTTGACTGTAGGTCACAAGCTGAATGTAAACTAATTCTTGTCCAGTTGATTCTAGTTTACCATCTCCAAGCTTCTGTTCCTTATCAACTTATCAAAGGGAAATCTATTATTGCACTAAATACAGAGAATTCCAGTTACTTGGGACACATCAGGACCAGTACATTTTGGTTCAAATAAGTGGTTGCCCCAATTAGCCGAAGTTTCATGGAATAAATTTAAAGGTAAAAAGAGAAACTACCAATTAACTGAGTAATAAATTATGTTTTTGAATGAAATACAGAACAAGTTTGAATACTACTAATACCATTACAGTATCATAAAACTGTGTATTAACTCCTAATAGTTATCAACAGAGGAATTAATCCAGTGTATGCTGCCGTGTAATTTTCATTGACTGTAAATGAATAAATTCAGTGCAGACACCTAGTGCAGATAACGGACTGACTTCATAAAATGCTTTAGATGATTGCATCCTCCAAATCTTCATTTTCATTGTAACATTCAAGATGATTAATTTGTTGAAGTAGTGAAATTGTTTCAGTTTCACTTCTCACTGTTCCTGATATCTCCAAGCATGGATGCTTAAAACCGCGGAGAGCAAAACAGTTTTGAATTGTCTTACTGCTTATTTCTCACCAATTATCAATGACAAAAAACTCTGCTTTTTGAACACAGACACATGCAACTGACACACACAAAGTGCTGGTGGAACGCAGCAGGCCACGCAGCATCTATAGGGAGAAGCGCTGTCGATGTTTCGGGCCGAGACCCTTCGTCAGGACATGCAACCGACACTATTTTAAAACTGATTGCTCTAAGTGTATCTAATGGCCACGTAAGTGCACGTGTCTGACACTAATTTGAAATTGTTTGGCAACAGACACTTGCCCTAATAAGCAGAACAGTATCCCAAACAAACAGCTGTGCTGATTAACCAATGGTCCAATTAACCAGAATCCACTATATAGAAATCATATAAAATCGAAGCTGAAACATTTTCTTTGATAGGAATTGGATTGCCCTGAATGCATCACTCCAACTGTCAACAAGCTGTTGCCACAAATTTCACCTGAAAACTCCATGGGTAACATCACAAGTCAAATGACAGACTACAAAACACCTTCAATTCTGTATTCTGCAACGTATAACTAGATGCAAAATGATATCTAGTGATTCAGAATTTTATTTTGTATACTTACTCGGTCTCTTGTCAGCATCTGTGCTCTATTTTTGTGCACAATTTTGATAACTCCAGGTGGTTGGATCCACGCCTCTCCATCTACCTGTACTGGAACACCCTCATCTCCCAGAATGGTGATCTTCACAGACCGACACTGCAGAGGGTGAGGGCAATTTAAACAACTGGATAAGAACTTTAATCAAGCACAACAGCAACCACTATATAACATGTACTTATGAAGAGAAGAAGAACATAAAGAATAATCAGCTTTAATATTGGAGCTCATAAATCCTGATGAGAAAAAGGGTTATAGTCTTAGACTCACAGATGTTTTACAGATTAATTTTAAGTGAAGCCCACAAGAACGTTTTGTTTTTGTCAGGAGGGTGTAAAAATTAATCTTCCCCAGAAGAAGCTTAACGCTAAGATATTCTGGCTTCAAATTATATTTGAGGCATTCGACTACTACTCCCCTTTGGGAGAAAGACTGATTACAATAATTGAGCTTTGAAAAAAGAAACTGAAATTATTCAGTAGGCCAGGCAGCATCAGTGTCGAGTGAAAGAGTTCATGTTTCAAGTCAAAGACATTTACTATATTTTGTGATTGCTGACACTTGCAAGGAAAAGCAGTTAAATTCAGTGTGGCAGAGAACTAAAACCTACAATAACTATGAACGTCACAATGATGAATATTCTGGATGACTTGTGTATTTGGCTGGATCCTATTGCGATTAAAGTTCAGGGTTTCTGAACTTGAGGAACACTGAGAAGATTGAAAAGTCTCTGGAATATATAAGCCAGGGGATGTTTACAACACAGAGATAAGTGAGAAAAAAATCAACAAAAGAAAAACCGTATAAGGATTTCTGGAATAAGCTAATTGGACATAAGTGTTGAGTGTTAAAACTACTGCAATAATGTCAGATACAACCATAAGCATAATACTGCATAGATACAGGCCCTTGTCCATGCCACCTATTTGCCCCTGTACAGATCATATCCTTCTCAATCCCGTCCAGTCTATGCATCTACCCAAATGATTGTTTGCACCCAAGGGCAAGCAGCTGCCAATGGAAAACACTGTAAGAAAAGAAACATGGAATTCTGTAGTCAGAGGAATATTCAAGCACCCAGACAGATGCACTAGGAACTGCTGATAATGTGCCACCTCATAGGTAGCTTAATCAAATTGCCCGATGAAGAGGCAAAGAATTTAGAATAGAAAGCAGCCAGGTTATAATGAGGAACTCTCATGCAGTATAAGACAATGAGACCAAAAGATACAGGAGCAGAATTAGGCCATTTGGCCCATCGAGTCTGCTCTGCCATTTCATCATGGCTGATCCAGTTTTCCTCTCAGCCCCAGTCTCCTGTCTTCTCCTCCATATCCCTTCATGCCCTGACCAATCAAGAATTGATCAACCTCTGCCTTAAACATACATAAAGACTTCGCCTCCTCAGCTGCCTGTGACAATAAATTCCACAGATTCACCACTCTCTGGCTAAAGAAATTCCTTCTCATCTCCATTCTAAATGGACACCCCTCTACTTTGAGGCTGCGTCCTCTGGTGTTAGACATGCCTGTCATAGGAAACATCCTCTCCACATCCACTCTATCAAGGTCTTTCACCATTCGAGAGGTTTCAATTAGGTCAACTCTCATTCTTCTAATTTCCTAGAGCCATCAAATGCTCTTCACATAACAAGCTATTGAAACCTGCAATAATTTTCGTGAACCTGCTTTGAACCCTCTCCAGTTTCAGCATATCATTTCTAAGGGGCCCAAAACTGCCCACATTATTCCAAGTGACACCTCACCAGTGCTTTATAAAGTCTCAAAATTACATCCTTGCTCTTACATTCAGGTCCTCTTGAAATGAATGCTAACATTGCATTTGCCTTCCTCACCACAGACTCAACCTGCAAATTAACCTTTAGGGAATCCTGCACAAGGACTCCCAAGTCCCTTTGCACATCAGTATTTTGTATTTTCTCTCCATTTAGAAAATAGTCAACCCTTTCATTTCTTCTACCAAAGTGCATGACCAAATCCTTCCCGACACTGTATTCCATCTGTCACTTCTTTGTCCATTCTCCTAATCTGTCTAAGTCCTTTTGTGGCCTCTCTACTTCCTCAACACTACCTGTCACTTCACCTAGCTTTGTATCAACTGCAAACTTTACAGCAAAGCCATCAATTCCATCATCCAAATCATTGACGTATTGTTACGAAGGATGAACAGTTCTGATGGGCAGAAGGGTGCAAGGTTGCCCATGTCCCCCTCCCCTGGGAGAATTACAAACCGTTACTGTTGCCAGGCTGCTAATGAGAGAGAAAGAGATGGAATAAAACATACTGGGACTGGAACATTTGCTTCAGACAAGGGCAAGATAACACCGGGGGGAGAGAGACCATATTATGACTCCTGTAAGACTTACGGCTCTGGAGAGGGCTGTTTACTTGGTACTATTCTGTTCATTAAAACTCCTCAGTGGACAGCCGGAGTGGGCTGGTTTGATGGGCTAAGCCATTCAAAATTGATTGACACCTGAGACCCCGTGAGTAGGGATAAAAGTGAGGTCTGGGGAGACACCCCTCAGACGCACCAAGAGACACACTAGTGAGCACTGTTTAAGTGTTGGAACCCACGAGAAAAGTGTGGGGCATCGGAGACCGAACGAAGGATCGGTCAATTTTAACTCACAGTGTTTATAGCGAGGCCGGTGGGGGCTTGTGTGTGTGTCCACCCTTGCCTGGGTGACGAGTCCACCATAGAAGAACGGTCTAGCTAAAGGACAGAGGAGTCATACCTGAATGGCCACAACAACATATCGACGGATCAAGAAAGTAAAGGAAGGTTTGAATGACTGTAGCTGTCACTGTTTGCTCGCCCTTTCTCTCTCTCTCTCTCTCTCCCTCCCTCCAACGGTTACAACAAAAGAACCAACAACTACCTCCGCTGACATGAACTGAACTGAACCTTATACTTTCCCATGATAATTCCTTATCCCCTAGACAACGATAGAGCTTGTTTATTATTGATTATTATTATACCCACACTTTTAGGTTTAGTATTGCTAACGTGTATTATCTGTATATTTGCATTGTTGATATTGATTTGTATATTTTACTAATAAACACTGTTTTGAAAATAGTATCAGACTCCAACGGACACTTCTATCTTTGCTGGTAAGACACCCAGTTACGGGGTACGTAACAGTATAATGTAAAAAGAATGTCCCAACACAGACCCCTGTGGAACACCACTAGTCACTGGCAGCCAACCAGAAAAAGCCCCCTTTATTCCCACTTTTCGCCTCCTCACAATCAGCTACTGCTATTTCCCTGCTAGAATCTTTCCTGTAATACCATGGGCTCATAGCTTGTTAAGCAGCCTCAAGTGTGGGACCTTGTCAAGGGCCTTCTAAAAATCCAAGTACATGACATCCACCAATTCTCCTTCGACTATCCTGCTTGTTATTTCTTCAAAGAATTCCAACACATTTGCCAGGCAAGATTTTCTCTCGAGGAAACCATGCTGTCTATGGAGTATTTTATCATGTACCTCCAAGTACCCTAAAACCACATTCTTAATAATCACCTCCAACATTTTCCCAATTACTGAAGTCAGGCTATCTGGCCTATAATTTCCTTTCTTCAGCCTCTCTCCCTTCCTGAACAGTGGAGTGACATTTGCAATGTTTCAATCTTCTAGAAGCATTCCAGAATGTAGTAATTCTTGAAAGATCATTACTAATGCCTCCACAATCTCTTCAGCCACCACTTTCAGAACCCTGTGGTGTACACCAACTGGTCCAGGTGATTAATCTACCTTCAGAATTTTCAGTTTCCCAAGAGCCTTCTCTCAAGTAATGGTGACTTCATACATTTCATGAGCCCTGACACATGGAACTTCAACAATACTGCCTTCCACAGTGAAAATTGATCCAGTTCAACTGCCATTCCGTTGTGATTATTTATTTAGCAATACAGCCCTTCTGGTCCTTTGACCTCACCGACCCCACAACCCCGATGAACCCTAACCTAGTCACGGGACAATCTACAATGACCAATTAACCTACCCGGTACACCTTTAGGCAATGGGAGAAAACTGGAGCAGCTGGGGAAAACGCACACATTATTCATGTTACACAAACCCACACATTATGCACATTACACAAACCCACACATTATGCACATTACACAAACCCACACATTATGCACACCCACACATCATGGAGGCTCTTTACAGAATGACATTAGAATTGAACTCCAGAACACCCCGAGCTGTTATAGTGTCGTGCTAACCACTACACTACTGTAGAGTAGTGGGGCTGAATTGTGTGTGTGTGTGTGTGTGCGTGCGTGCGTGCGTGCGTGTGTGTGTACTATAAGCCATAATTCATGTTTATCTTAAAGAGAAATGCATTGCTATGGGATTTAAATTGAGCCTGATTACATTTAAGGATCTACAGGGACTGATTTTACTATTACATTCAATGTCACGAGCTCAGCAGCAGATGAATTATAAACACCAAGCAATTAGGAGTGTGGAAAGGCTCAAACTACTTGAGTAATTCTGACTAGGAGAACCCTTGCTGAACAAGGATGGGATCAATGACTTGGAAAAAAAATGAACAAACACAGAAAGGACACAGTAAGAGCAAAATTAGAGACAGGAAATGTAGGAAGAGAATGGGTAAAAATAGACTGGACAAGTGGAATAAAATGAACAATGAATAGAGGGAAGGGTGGGGGTTCAGCATTCAAGACAAGTCAGGGAAATGATAATAGCGAAGCACAAATTTGGGAAAGTGTACAGATACTTTTCAGCAGTAGGGACTGGAAATCTGATTAGAATTGATGGGAAGATGAATGCTGCTAAATACAGAGTGATTCTGGATAAAAACATGCTAGCCTCTGCCAGTGAGTTTTAACTGGGATGGAAGCTCATCTTTCAGCAGGACAACGACCCAAAGCACACTGCCAGAGCAACCATGGAGTGGCTTCAAATGTAGAAAATTGATGTCCTTGAATGGCCCAGTCAGAGTCCCAACCTTAACCCGATCAAAGATCTCTGGCAAGATTACTGTCCACTGCCACTCCCCAATTAACCTGGCACAGCTTGAGCAACTTTGCTAGGAGGAATGGGCAAATTTTGCTCCATCACATAGTACAAAGCTAAGAGAAACTTATCCAAAAAGACTACTGGCTGTAATAGCTGCAAGAGGTGGTTCAGATAAATACTGAGAAAAGGAGGAATGAATACTTTTGAACGACTTATATTTCAGTTTTTGAATTTTTAATTTGTCATGCTTTACAATTTACAACTAAAAATTCTCAGTTAAATTCATCAAAATCCCTGGTTGTGATACTCATTTATGTGACGAAAGGATTTGGGGGCTGAATACTTTTACAAGGCACTATAACCTCAAACTGCCCTCTCGCAATCATTATGGCATAAAATTGACTGTAGTCAGCCTGGTTTCCTTAAGGGAAAATCTTGCCTAGCAAATCTTTTGGAATTCTTTGAAGAAATAACAAGTAGGATAGACAAAGGAGAATTGGTGGATGTTGTGTACTTGGATTTTCAGAAGGCCCTTGACAAGGTTCCACACACGAGGCTGGTTAACAAGGTACAAGCCCAAGAAACTGCAGGAAAGATTCTAGCATGGATAAAGCAGTGGCTAATTTGCAGGAGGCAAAGAGTGGGAATAAAGGGAGCCTTTTCTAGTTGACTGTCGGTGACTAGTGGTGTTCCACAGGGGTCTGCGTTGGGATCGCTTCTTTATGTATTATATGTCAATGACTTGGTTAACCCAATCGAATATTGAAAGGCATTGATAGAGTGGATGTGGAGAGGATGTTTCTTAAAGTGGGGGAGTCTAAGATCAGAGGAGACAGCCTCAGAATAGAGGGATGTCCTTTTAGAACAGAGATGATGAGGAATTTCTTTAGCCAGAGCATGGTGAGTCTGTAGAATATGTTGCCAGAGGTGGCTGCGGAGGTCAAGCCATTGGGTATATTTAAGACAGAGGTTGATAGATACATAATTAGTCAGGGCACGAAGGGGTATGGGGAGAAGGCCGGAATTGAGACTGAGAAAATAATGGATCAGCCATGATGAAATGGTGGAGCAGACTCGATGGGTCAAATGGTCTAATTCTGCTCCTATATTGTATGGTCTTATAGTCAAAGATAATGAAATGATCTTGTCAGTATTTGTAACAGCCATATAAATGTGTCCAAAGTGCTACATTTCCATTGTATAAAGCAAGTGGAACAATTCATCTTACAAAAAGGATCCAGTGCTTTCCCAGTGTATCCGATGAATGAACTCTTCTTGGGCTTCCAGCTGGGTACAAGTATCAATTATAACCGATGTTTCGATGACAAACTCTGCAATGATGAAGATGACAGAGTTTGTCATTGAAACTTTGGTTATAATTGATACCTGCACCCAGCTGGAAGCCACAGAAGAGTTTATAAATTCATCATACATATTAGATCAAACTGGAAGAGACATTTACGATATGTTTAACTTGAAGTTTAAAGGAACGAAAGATTGTTGGGTGGACCATTTCTATGTGTCAAGCTACTTTCTAGGTAAATTTACAGATACAAATAAGGAATAGGGGTGGATAGGATGTCCAGGGAGGGTTAGCACCTGTAGTGAAGGAGCTTGTCATGTTTATCCTGGGGAAGCTCACTCACCTTTGGCCCCTACCAGACACTCAGCTCCCACCTGTGGCTCCAAGTAGCTGTTTTCATGCAACAGCGGTCACACCCAGGTACACTGCTTCGACAGGCAAGCTAAACCAGGTGAGGTAGCTGGTGGCCTCATACCCTGGTGAGATAGGGCCATGCCTGTCCTAGAATGCGAATGAGATCGACAGTGAGACACAACGGCCAGGAAGGTGTTAACGTTCCATGGAGTGCAAAGGGCATGACAAGGCACAGAAGATGTCATGTAATCTGTGATGCTTGTTTGTACCACTGGAGCCAGATTTCTGAAGTTGAGAGAGTGGAACTGCCCCAGCGCAATGGCTTTTCCACTTTAAGACTCTCCCGTACAGGTTTCCTGTCATCATCAGGTATGATGGACAACCACCACAATAAGGAATAAGAAAGAACCGAGGTCAATGTAAACTGGGCCGAGAGAACTGAACGAGAAGCCCATGTTTCCATAAATCCATGCAAAGGTTCTAAATATACAGTATTTACATCACTAAACAGCAGATAAATCATATTATTTGGAAATTATCAAACAACTATTTTGAAATACCCAGGCATCTTCAAACAAATGAACCTACCTGAGCTATTCTGTGATGTTGAAGTTTGATGACTCTTGATACTGCCATCTGCATACTTCCAAATACAGCAACAACTTCCAAGATCTTGTCATCAAATGAGGGAGCACCAAAAATCTAAAAAGATACAGAATTCACAACTCTGAGAAAGATGGAAGAGCTGGTAACCAAATACAAAAGTCATTACATATTTTACTGATAGAATAGCCTTTTGATTAAGAGTATAAGGTTACCAAGAAAAATTATTCTCCAATTTCAACAATACGTTGAGAATTTGTTCTTGGAGAGCAAGCCCAGTTTTGTAGTTCAAAGCTATTTATTGTCCGTTTGAGTGAAGCTCTGAATGTCAGGGTAAAGTCACTGGAACTATCCTTACACATCATCAGAGACTTAAAAAAAGGATGATGGTAAGGTTGACGGGGGAGCAAAAGAGAGTCTAAACTCTAAGATAAAAACAGGAATGGCTGGAGGCACTCAGCAGGTCAGGTAGCATTTGTGGAGAAAGAATCAAAGCTAATGCTTCAAGTCAATGACCTTTCAGAAAATGATTCTCTTCATAGATGCTGCTTGACTTGCACCATTTACTGTTTCCATTTCAGATATCTAGGATTTGCAGATGTATTCTTTTTTAGATTGCAGTCCTGCAGTTGTCAGTTATATATTAGTTTATCAGTAAAATAAATTTCCAGTGACAGATGTTTTTATGACAACATAATATTTCAAAGGGTAAATAATTCAAAAGTAACAGGACAAAAATGTCAAAAAAGATAACAATCTTAACATCATTATATATAGGAAGAAGAAAATAATGTCTGATAGTTTTATATGACTGAACAATGCAAGTGAAGTCTTTTATCTATGTTTCAAACTTATGTAGGTGTCAAATGAAGTGATAGACTCACCTAGTGAGGAAAGCAGGGAAAGTGATAGATTCCCCGCTGTCAGTTATCTTGAGCTTACAAATTCTGTTCAGTTTCCAGGAACAGACAGATAAATGCAGAGCTGTGTGCCATGAGCAAGAAGCTTTGGACACAGCCTCAGCAGCCTAGGCTCCAGCTCCCTGGTGCCCAAGGTGGAGAGAACCAGTGGTGAGCCCACAAGGAATGGAAAGAGACAGGAAATCAGGGAGGCAAAGAAGATTTATCTATGAGTTCAATGTGGAAAGTGGCAAGAATCTTGGTAGAAGACACGTTTTAAAGTTTTGAACTTCAAGATTGCTCTTCTGGAAGAGGACAGCGAGGCTTTGAGAAGAAGTGCGGCGGCGGCCATTTTCAAATTGCTTCTCAGATCGGAGTTCTGAGAGGCGGGACTGCGCAGGCGCGTGAAGGAGGCCTGGGAAGGAGGGAAGATATAAAAAGAACGCAGTCTTAAGCAGCGGGCAGCTTCGCTTGCGGGCAGCGGAGTGAGCCGGGAGCAGAGTGTAGGGCTTGGGCTCAGAGGGCTTAGGCGGAAGAGGGCACAGTAGGCTTATCTTTTAGTTCTCCTTGTTATTTTCAGTTATTCAGGAAGTATGAGTGTGAGGGCAGCTTGTTGTTCTCGGTGTCGGATGTGGGAGATCCTGGAGTCTCCGAGCCTCCCGGACGTCCACATCTGCGCCAGGTGCGCCGAACTGCAGCTCCTGAGGGACCGAGTTAGGGAACTGGAGCTGCAGCTCGATGACCTTCGCCTGGTCAGGGAGAGATAGGAGGTGATAGAGAGGAGTTATAGGCAGGTGGTTACTCCGGGGCCACGGGAGGCAGATAGGTGGGTCACGGTCAGGAAGGGGAAGGGGCAGGTACTAGAGAGTACCCCAGTGGCTGTACCCCTTGACAATAAGTACTCATGTTTGAGTACTGTTGGGGGGGACAGCCTACCTGGAGGAAGTGACAGTGGCCGGGCCTCCAGCACAGAGGGCGGCCCTGTAGCTCAGAAGGGTAGGGATAGAAGAAAGAGGACCATAGTAATAGGGGACTCGATAGTCAGGGGTTCAGACAGGCGGTTCTGTGGAGGTGATTGGGAGTCCCGGATGGTAGTTTGCCTCCCTGGTGCCAGGGTCCGGGACGTTTCTGATCGCGTCCAAGATATCCTGAAGTGGGAGGGTGAGGAGCCAGAGGTCGTGGTACATGTAGGTACCAATGACATAGGTAGGAAAGGGGAAGAGGTCCTGAAACGAGAGTATAGGGAGTTAGGAAGGCAGTTAAGAAGAAGGACTGCAAAAGTAGTAATCTCGGGATTACTGCCTGTGCCACGCGACAGTGAGAGTAGGAATGGAATTAGGTGGAGGATGAATGCATGGCTGAGGGATTGGAGCAGGGGACAGGGATTCAAGTTTCTGGATCATTGGGACCTCTTCTGGGGCAGGCGTGACCTGTTCAAGAAGGACGGGTTACACTTGAATCCTGGGGGGACCAATATCCTAGCGGGGAGGTTTGCTAGGGCTACAGGGCAGACTTTAAACTAGTAAGATGGGGGGGGCGGAAATCAATTTGAGGAAACTATGGGAGAGGAGGTTAGTTCACCAGTAGAGCAAGTAAGTAGACAGCGTGTGAGGGAGGAAAGGCAGGTGATGGAGAAGGGATGCGCTCAGCCCGAAGATGTAGGGGAGAAGAAAAGGATAATAAATTTGAATGCATTGCTAGGGATGAAAAGAGAGGAGGAGGTGGAGAGTATCTTAAATGTATCTATTTTAATGCTAGGAGCATTGTAAGAAAGGTGGATGAGCTTAAAGCGTGGATTGATACCTGAATTATGATGTTGTAGCTATTAGTGAAACATGGTTGCAGGAAGGGTGTGATTGGCAACTAAATATTCCTGGATTTAGTTGCTTCAGGTGTGATAGAGTAGGAGGGGCCAGAGGAGGAGGTGTTGCATTGCTTGTCCGAGAAAATCTTATGGCGGTGCTTTGGAAGGATAGATTAGAGAGCTCCTCTAGGGAGGCTGTTTGGGTGGAATTGAGGAATGGGAAAGGTGTAGTAACACTGATAGGAGTGTATTATAGGCCACCTAATGGGGAGCGTGAGTTGGAAGAGCAAATGTGTAAGGAGATAGCAGATATTTGTAGTAAACACAAGGTGGTGATTGTGGGAGATTTTAATTTTCCACACATAGATTGGGAAGCTCATTCTGTCAAAGGGCTGGATGGTTTAGAGTTTGTGAAATGTGTGCAGGATAGTTTTTTGCAACAATACATAGAAGTACCGACTAGAGATGGGGCAGTGTTGGATCTCCTGTTAGGGAATGCGATAGGTCAGCTGACAGATGTATGTGTTGGGGAGCACTTCGGGTCCAGTGATCACAATAACATTAGCTTCAATATAATTATGGAGAAGGACAGGACTGGACCTAGAGTTGAGATTTTTGATTGGAGAAAGGCTAACTTTGAGGAGATGCGCAGGGATTTAGAGAGAGTGGATTGGGTCAAGTTGTTTTATGGGAAGGATGTAATAGAGAAATGGAGGTCATTTAATGGTGAAATTATGAGGGTACAGAATCTTTATGTTCCTGTTCGGTTGAAAGGAAAGGTTAAAGGTTTGAAAGCGCCATGGTTTTCAAGGGATATTAGAAACTTGGTTCGAAAAAAGAGGGATGTCTACAATAGATATAGGCAGCATGGAGTAAAGGAATTGCTCGAGGAATATAAAGAATGTAAAAGGAAACTTAAGAAAGAGATTAGAAAAGCTAAAAGAAGTTACGAGTTTGGTTTGGCAAATAAAGTGGAAGTAAATCCGAAAGGCTTCTACAGTTATATTAAAAGCAAGAGGATAGTGAGGGATAAAATTGGTCCCTTAGAGAATCAGGGTGGTCAGCTATGTGTGGAGCCGAGGGAGATGGGAGAGATTTTGAACGATTTCTTCTCTTCGGTATTCACTAAGGAGAAGGATATTGAATGGTGTAAGGTGTGGGAAACAAGTAAGGAAGTTATGGAACCTATGACAATTAAAGAGGTGGAAGTACTGGCACTTTTAAGAAATTTAAAAGTGGATAAATCTCCGGATCCTGACCGGATATTCCCCAGGACCTTGAGGGAAGTTTGTGTAGAGATAGCAGGAGCTCTGACGGAGATCTTTCAGATGTCATTAGAAACGGGGATTGTGCCGGAGGATTGGCGTATTGCTCATGTGGTTCCATTGTTTAAAAAGGGTTCTAGAAGTAAGCCTGGCAATTATAGACCTGTCAGTTTGACATCAGTGGTGGGTAAATTAATGGAAAGGATTCTTAGAGATAGTATTTATAATTATCTGGATAGACAGGATCCGATTAGGAGTAGCCAGCATGGATTTGTGCATGGAAGGTCATGTTTGACAAATCTTATTGAATTTTTTGAAGTAGTTACGAGGAATGTTGATGAGGGTAAGGCAGTGGATGTAGTCTATATGGACTTCAGCAAGGCCTTTGACAAAGTTCCACATGGAAGGTTAGTTAAGAAGGTTCAGTCGTTAGGTATTAATGCTGGAGTAATAAAATGGATTCAACAGTGGCTAGATGGGAGATGCCAGAGAGTAGTGGTGGATAATTGTTTATCGGGATGGAGGCCGGTGACTAGCGGGGTGCCTCAGAGATCTGTTTTGGGCCCAATGTTGTTTGTAATATACATAAATGATCTGGATGATGGGGTGGTAAATTGGATTAGTAAGTATGCTGATGATACTAAGGTAGGAGGTGTTGTGGATAATGAGGTGGGTTTTCAAAGCTTGCAGGGAAATTTATGCTGGTTAGAAGAATGGGCTGAACGTTGGCAGATGGAGTTTAATGCTGAGAAGTGTGAGGTTCTACATTTTGGCAGGAATAATCCAAATAGAACATACAGGGTAAATGGTAGGGCATTGAGGAATGCAGTGGAACAGAGAGATCTAGGAATAACAGTGCATAGTTCCCTGAAGGTGGAGTCTCATGTAAATAGGGTGGTGAAGAAGGCTTTTGGAACGCTGGCCTTTATAAATCAGAGCATTGAGTACAGAAGTTGGGATGTAATGTTAAAATTGTACAAGGCATTGGTAAGGCCAAATTTGGAATATTGTGTACAGTTCTGGTCACCGAATTATAGGAAAGATATCAATAAATTAGAGAGAGTGCAGAGACGATTTACTAGGATGTTACCTGGGTTTCAGCACTTAAGTTACAGAGAAAGGTTGAACAAGTTAGGTCTCTATTCATTGGAGCGTAGAAGGTTGAGGGGGGATTTGATCGAGGTATTTAAAATGTTGAGAGGGATAGATAGAGTTGACGTGAATAGGCTGTTTCCATTGAGAGTAGGGGAGATTCAAACGAGAGGACATGATTTGAGAGTTAGGGGGCAAAAGTTTAAGGGAAACACGAGGGGGTATTTCTTTACTCAGAGAGTGATAGCTGTGTGGAATGAGCTTCCTGTAGAAGTAGTAGAGGCCAGTTCAGTTGTGTCATTTAAGGTAAAATTGGATAGGTATATGGACAGGAAAGGAGTGGAGGGTTATGGGCTGAGTGCGGGTAGGTGGGACTATGTGAGATTAAGAGTTCAGCACGGACTAGGAGGGCCGGAATGGCCTGTTTCTGTGCTGTGATTGTTACATGCTTATATGGTAAGATTCAAGATTGTTTACTGTTATTTCCAATAAAGGAGAACAAAATAATTGTTACTCTGGATCTGATGCAGCACAAAAACAAAACACAGTAAGATAAAGAACATAATTAAAAACACAATAAATATTAAGACATAAAATAGCTTTCATACATAGACTGATTATATGTACATGAAGTGACGCTAGGTACAGGAGCATCTGTACATAAGATGACTCTGACGGGAAATTATAAAGTAGTGGTGGTGGGGTGGATTATTGGTGAAGGTGTTGATCAGCCTTTCAACTTGGGGAAGGTAACTGGTTTTCAGTCTAGTGGTCTGGCATGGATGCTATGTAGTTTCTTCCCTGATGGGACAGGGACAAACAGTCCATGAGCAGGGTGGTGGTGTCCTTCATGCTATCACTGGCTTCTTTCTGGTACTTTTCTGTATATATGTCCTTGATGGTGGGAAAACTGGTGCCGCTGATATGTAGGGCAGTTTTGACTACCAATTGTAGAGCAATCCTGTCTGTCACAGTGCAGTTTCTATACCATGCAGTGATGTTAGGATGCTCTCTACTGTGCAACTGTAGAAGGCTGTGTGTATAGATGTGCATGGTCCAGCTCCATTCAGCCTCAGAAAATAGAGGTATCGGTGAACTTTTTTCATTGTCTAGGATGTGTTCTGGAACCAAGAGAGGTTTTGCAAGATGTACACTCCCAAGAGTTTGAAACTACTCGTAGTTTTCACTGCTGTGCCAGTGATGTAAAGAGGGGTGTGAGTGCTTTGTGTTCTCCTGAAGTCAATAATCATTTGCTTTGTCTTGCTGACATTGAGGAAGAGATTACTTGACTGGCTTCAGGCCTTGGGCTCCTCCACATCCTCTCTGTAGGCCCCCTCATCGTTGTTGGTGATGAGCCCCACAACTGTCATGTCATTGGTGAACTTGACAGCATGATTATTTGACTGTTTGGCCGTGCAGCATTGTGTGAGCAGAGTGTACTGGCAGGGATGACAGCAGAGCAGAGGGGGTTAAAGTTTCTGGGAATAGTTCACAAGGTGCAGGATAGATATGTCCCACAGAAGAAAAAGTTCTCAAATGGCAGGAGTAGGCAACCATGATTGACAAGCACTGCATAAAAGCCAAGGAAAGGGCATATAAGGTAGCAAAAGAGAGTGGAATGCTGGATGATTGGGAAGCTTTTAAAATCCAACAAAAGGCAACTAAAAAAGCTATAAGGGAAAAGATGAACTATGAGGGCAGACTAGCCAATAATATAAAGCAGGATACCAAAAGTTTTTTCAGTTATATAAAGAGGGAGGTGAGAGTTGATATTGGACCACTGGAAAATGATGCTGCTGAGGTAGTAATGGGGGGGATAAAGAAATGGCAGATGAACTTAATGGATACTTAGCATTGTCTTCACTGTGGAAGGCACAAGTGATATGCCAGAGGTCTGTGAGTGTCAGGGAGCAGGAGTGAGTGCCATTGCTATCACAAAGGAAAAAGTGCTAAAAAACTCAAAGGTCTTAAGGTGGATATGTCACCTGGACCAGATACCTACATCCCAGAGTCCTGAGAGAGGTTGCTGAAGAGGTATCAGATGCTTTGGGCATGATCTTTCAAGAATCACTTGATTCTGGCATGGTCCTGGAGGACTGGAAGATTGGAAATGTCATTCCACTCTTTGAGAAGGGAGGAATGCAAAAGAAAGGAAATTATAGGCCAATTAGTCTAACCTCAATGACTGGGAAAGTGTTGGAGTCTATTATTAAGGATGAGGTTTCAGAGTACTTGGAGACTAATGATAAAATAATTCAAGGTCAGCATGGTTTCTGTCTTGTCATGTCTTGCCTGACAAATCTGAGAGTTCGTCGAGGAAGTAGCAAGCAGGGTGGACAAAAGAGAGGAAGTGGACGTCATTTACTTGTATTCTCAGAAGGCATTTGATAAGGTGCCACACATGAGTCAAAGTCAGCAGGGTCTTCAGAGTCCTCATACAAGGTTCCCAGAAAGTTAATTCACAGATTGAGTCTGTGGTAAAGAAGGTAAATGCAATGTTGGAACTTATTTCAAAAAGAGTAGAATATAAAAACAAGGAGATAATGCTGAAGTTTTATATAACACTAGTCAGGCCGCATTTGCAGTATTTTCAACAGGTTTGGGCACCATAACTCAGAAAGAATGTACTATCATTGAAGAGAGTCCAGAGGAGGTTCACGAAGATGATTCTGGGAATGAAGGGGTGCTTGGCAGCTTTGGGCCTGTACTCACAGGAACTTAGAAGAATGAGTGGGGATCTCATTGAAACCTACTGAATATTGAAAGAACTAATACTGTGGATGTGGAGAGGATGTTTCCTCTAGTGGGGGTATCCAGAACTAGAGGGCACAGCCTCAAAATTGAGGGGCTAGAACAGAAGTAAGGTGTAATTTTTTTAGTCAGAGAGCAGTGAATCTGTGGAATGCTCTGCCACAGACTGCAATGGAGGCCAATTCTGTGGGCATATTTAAAACGGAAGTTGATAGTTTCCTGATTGGTCAGGGCATCAAAGAATATGGCGAGAAGGCAGGTGTATGGGGTTGAATGGGATCTGGGATCAGCCATGATGGAATGGCGGAGGACAGACTAGATGGGCTGAATGGCCTAATTCTGTTCCTATGTCTTATGGTCTTATGATGATGGGGAGAGAGGAGCAATTCTGCATCCTGACTAACTAAGGTCTGTTGGTTAGGAAGTCCAACATCTCTTCACTGACAATCAACACTGGTGCACTTAGCTCACTACTCTACTCTCTCTATACCTATATTTGTGTGGATAGGCACAGTTCAAACACCATCTATAAATGTGCTGACAACACAACTATAGTTGTCAGAATATCAGATGGTGATGAGGAGGCATACAGGAGCGAGACAGATCAGCTGGTTGAGTGGTGTTACAACAATCTTACACTTAACATCAGTAAGACCAAGGAACTGATTGTGGACTTCAGGAGGGGAAGTAGAGGGAACACACAGCAGTACTCATCAAGGGATTAGAAGTGGAAAAGGTGAGTAGTTTCAAGTTCCTGTGTGTTAACATCTCTGAGGATCTATCCTGGGCCCAACATATTGATGCAATTATAGCAGCACAACAGCGGCTATATTTCGTTCAGTTTGAGGAGAATTGGTAAGTCACCAAAGACACTTGAAAATTTCTACAGATGTACCATGGAGAGCATCACCTTCAGGTATGGAGGAGATACTGTACAGGTTCAGAAAAAGCTGCAGGAAGTTGGAAACTCAGGCAGCTCCATCATGAACACCAGCCTTCCCAGTATCCAAGACATCTTCAAAAGGCAATGTCTCTAAAAGGCAGCATCCATCATTAAGGATCCACCCCCCCCCCCCCCCCGCATCACCTAGGACATGCCCTCTTCTTATTACCACCATCAAGGTGGTGGTTCAGGATCCTGAAAACACACACTCCGTGTTACAGAAACAGATTCCTCCCCTCTATCATCAGATTTTTGAATGAACAATGACCTCACTATTTCCCCTCACTCTTTGCACCTACTTAATTAATTTATATTATATAATTTATAGTTTTTGTATTATTATGTATTGCAAATTACTGCTGCTGCAAAGCAACAAATTTCAGGACATATGCCAGTGATATTAAACCTGATTCTGATTCTGACCCGGTTACACAGTGGTGTATTTAGACAAAGGAGCGGCTGATTGTTCGGAGGTCTGTGGTACAAGAATGCTGAATGCTGAACTGAAACAGCAGTCTGACAGTGCCTTTGTTTTCTACGGCCGGGTACGTGAGAGATTCTATGGCATATAGCATAGAGCGGTTCTGTAGGTAAGCTTATCTATCACGTATTTGCTGCACAAATCACTCTCTCACCTAGATGAGGTCAGTTGTGCTGTGAGGATTACATTCCTTGACTTCTCTAGTGCCTTTAACACCATCCAGCCCAAGATCTTAAGGCACAAACTAACGGAGATGGGAGTAGACTCTCACATGGTGGATTGGATAGTGGACTACTTGACAGATAGACCTCAGTATGTGCGGTTGGGAGACTGTAGGTCTGACACGGTGGTCAGCAGCACAGGAGCGCTGCAGGGAACCGTACTCTCTCCGGTCCTGTTCACCCTGTACACATCAGACTTCCAATATAACTCGGAGTCCTGCCATGTGCAGAAGTTCGCTGATGACACGGCCATAGTGGGGTGTGTCAGGAATGGACAGGAGGAGGAGTATAGGAAACTGATACAGGACTTTGTGATATGGTGCAACTCAAACTACCTGCGTCTCAATATCACCAAGACCAAGGAGATGGTGGTGGACTTTAGGAGATCTAGGCCTCATATGGAACCAGTGATCATTAATGGAGAATGTGTGGAGCAGGTTAAGACCTACAAGTATCTGGGAGTACAGTTAGACGAGAAGCTAGACTGGACTGCCAACACAGATGCCTTGTGCAGGAAGGCACAGAGTCGACTGTACTTCCTTAGAAGGTTGGCGTCATTCAATGTCTGTAGTGAGATGCTGAAGATGTTCTATAGGTCAGTTGTGGAGAGCGCCCTCTTCTTTGTGGTGGCGTGTTGGGGAGGAAGCATTAAGAAGAGGGACGCCTCATGTCTTAATAAGCTGGTAAGGAAGGCGGGCTCTGTCGTGGGCAAAGTACTGGAGAGTTTAACATCGGTAGCTGAGCGAAGGGCGCTGAGTAGGCTACGGTCAATTATGGATAACTCTGAACATCCTCTACATAGCACCATCCAGAGACAGAGAAGCAGTTTCAGCGACAGGTTACTATCGATGCAATGCTCCTCAGACAGGATGAAGAGGTCAATACTCCCCAATGCCATTAGGCTTTACAATTCAACCGCCAGGACTTAAGAACTTTTTAAAAGCTATTATTAATGCTTTTTGAGATAGTGATTTAGATGCATATCATATTTTTTACTGAGTTAAGTATTGTATGTAATTAGTTTTGCTACAACAAGTGTATGGGACATTGGAAAAAAAAGTTGAATTTCCCCATGGGGATGAATAAAGTATCTATCTATCTATCTATCATCTATCTATTGGTGTGTGTCCAGTTACCAGCAATGGAGGTTTTGATGCACCATTACCAGTTGTTCAAAGCACTTCATGATGGTTGGCATCATCGCCACCAGGCAAGAGTCAGTATAGAGTTATTTGGTACAGGGATGATTTGAAGCATATGGAGACAGCAGCCTAGACGAGTGATGTGTTGAAGATGTCTGTGAAGACATCAGTAAGTAGGTGTGCACACTCTCTGGGTGCTCAGTCTGGATTTGTTTGTCTGGCCTGGTAGTTTTAAAGGGATTGACTCAGCAGAGTCCTTCTCATATGTGCTGCTATTACAGACAGTGGCTGCTCACCTGGAAGAAGGGCAGTTTCCATGACTGGCATTGTGTTGCATTCCCTGAAACATTGTTTTTCCTGGCAGAGTCAGTAATGCCCTTGATGCCCAGCAATGTACATTGTGAATCATTACTGCACAGGTGTTTCTGAATTTTTTCTGCATAAGTGGTCTCTTGTTGCCTAAGATGAGGTTTCTCCTGACTGGACTGAGCCCAAGCTGTTCTGCCTCAAGACTTGAAGGCAGTGTCCCAGGGTTTTAGTAGCCTCTTTGTGTTCAGCCAGTGCTTCTGGTTGGGCTGTGAGGTAACTGTTCTTGAGATACTGATGTCATCTACACAATTCATGATTTTGAATTTCTGGAATGCAATTAGTTGGTGTATTTAATGATATGTAACTGTATAAGTTTTCTCTTTGAGTTGCTCAGGAATACATTAGAGTGGTTATGTTTAGAAACCTGATTGGCTGTATCACACAATTTGTCCAATGTTCCAGGCCCTCAACACAGAGTGCAGTGCAAACCCCACGCTCCCTAGAATGACCTCCAGCGCTGTGGTTTTTAGTGCCTTTTTTTAATAATACATGAGGCATTTAGACAATATTTTAATCAATGCTGCATACAGCTGATCCAGGACCAAATGGGGAGAGCTCAAAAGGGTCAATTATTTTGTTACCGAGAGAGGATCTGTCTCTTCCTCACTCCACTTACATCATCCTCTTTTGTTCCACCCCAGAAGTTAGTTCCTCCAGCATAGCTTGGGATGTTTAGTACAGCAATCCCTTGGAGACTGGGTAGAGGAATGTATTGTCCATCACACTGTAACACACAAAATAAATTGGTTATGAAAAATCATATTTGAACTGTCAAATGCATAGACCCAATTTCCATTCTATTCAAATTAAGGCTGAGAGGAGTCTGTAATAAAACGTTCCACAGGATGCTACTTAATGTCTCACTCTGAAACCAGAGCAAACAATACTGCAGCACAAAAGGACACAAAGAGACAGATATAATGTGCAGATGCATGGTGATAAAACAAGGCAGAATGAATGCATGCATAAAGAGGGCTAATGAAAATGAATTGGAAAAACCTGAAACCAGGTGATACGTGCACAAATCCTTAAAGGCAGTGCAACAACTGTTAAATCTTTGTTATTACTAATAAAGTGTAACATATAAAAGAATGAAAATTACTCTACAGCTTTGTACAGCATAAGTCAATATCATCTTGAATATAGTAGTCAATTCTGAGCACCCAGGAGGATGTCAGGGAAGATGCAGAATTTGAATAGCAGTAGAGATGAGAGATTTCACCTCTCATGGAAAATATTCATGAAGTTAGGTTGTCCTTAAAGTAGGTAGGGTTAAGTAGAAATTCAGTCTTGGCTCCGGAAGAAGATGGTGCCAGTGAACAATGCAACTAAAGACGACATCCTCCAGACAGTTCACGAAACTACTTTCACATCTCCTTTTTCTTTCAGATGTGGTTTGCTACTGTTGGAGCCTGTAATCCATATTTTGGTGATGTGTTTTGGGGCCGATTGAACGATCTGGCTCTTCGCTGGCTCCGTGAGGGTTCCATGAGGCTTCAAACGACGGGGTGCAAGTCCATGATCAATTCCATTTCTCGCCAATTAAAGCACTGAGGAAGATTGAAATCTTCGAGGTAAGAGCGGAGGCAAGCAAGCATTCAGCCCCGTCTACCAACTTCTCACTTGCTGCTACCAGAGGAGAGAGGCCGCTTTCTCGCAAAGTTTAATCCACATGGTTTATGGGTTGGACTCTGTAGTTCACGTTATGATGTGTTTCTGGTTTCTGGTCACTCTACAATGAGACCTAGGTTTCCTCGTTCACCAGTCACTGAAAGTAAGCATGCAGATACAGCAGGCAGTAAAGAAAGCTAACGGCATGTTGGCCTTCATAACAAGGGGAGTTGAGTATAGAAGCAAAGAGGTCCTTCTGCAGTTGTACAGGGCCCCGGTGAGACCCCACCTGGAGTATTGTGTTCAGTCTTGGTCTCCAAATTTGAGGAAGGACATTCTTGTCATTGAGGGAGTGCAGTGTAGGTTCACAAGGTTAATTCCTGGGGTGGCGGGGCTGTCATATGTTGAAAGATTGGAGCGACTGGGCTTGTATACACTGGAATTTAGAAGGATGAGAGGGGATCTGATTGAAATGTATAAGATTATTAAGGGATTGGACACGCTAGAGGCAGGAAACATGATCCCGATGTTGGGGGAGTCCAGAACCAGAGGCCACAGTTTAAGAATAAGGCGTAGGCCATTTAGAACAGAGTTGAGGAAAAACTTTTTCACCCAGAGAGTTGTGGATCTATGGAATGCTCTGCCTCAGAAGGCAGTGGAGGCCAATTCTCTGGATGCTTTCAAGAAAGATAGAGTTCTTAAAGATAGCGGAGTCAAGGGATATGGAGAGAAGGCAGGAACGGGGTACTGATTGTGGATGATCAGCCATGATCACATTGAATGGTGTTGCTGGCTTGAAGGGCCAATTGGCCTACTCCTGCACCTATTGTCTATTGTCCTTTTTTGCAACTATTTTGATCGGGCGGCCTGTAGATAACAAACTGAGCTGGTCTCTTTCCATTCTGTGTTTTATATTCTGTGCTTTTCACTTGCTTTTTTTGCATATGGAAGGGGGAGCAGGTATTGATGGTTTTCTTTGAATGGGTTTCAGGGTTTTCTTTGTTTCAGCAGCACTACTTGAAATTTAATGAATTAGGGAACTTCATCAATTTTCAAACAGCTGAAGCTGAGTTCCTCGACGTACTTGGTAATTCTAACTATAACTATAAGCAGAAAACTGAATCAGAAAGTAGTTAGAATATTGAAGGTCCAACTAGGCCAGTACTTGTCTGGTATAAAGGTGACCCTGGTTCCATATTGTGATTGACACAATGACCCACATGAGATGGGCAGAAGATATTTGCCAGTTTTGGCAGCAGAGTTATTCCACTGGAAATCAAGGAACAGTGAAACATTATTTAAATTTACCTCTTCAGAAATTCGGTACTGGTGTAAGCAGCATCCATCATCAAAGATCATCACCACCCAGGCTATGCTCTTTTCTCATTGTTGACATCAGATAGAAGATACAGGTGCCTCAGGGCTCACACCACCAGGTTCAAGACCGTTACTATCCCTCAACCATCAGGCTCTTGAACAAAG
The DNA here is from genome assembly GCF_048418815.1 of Hemitrygon akajei. NCBI lineage: Eukaryota > Metazoa > Chordata > Chondrichthyes > Myliobatiformes > Dasyatidae > Hemitrygon > Hemitrygon akajei. Next base: position 90,328,592 of record NC_133128.1, read on the forward strand.
GAGGATAGCTCCACTCATCTATTAAGATGCTCCCGCAACCAATGATCTCATTTTAAGGACTCCTTCCTGTTATTTCATGCTCTATATTATTTATTGCTAATTATTTACATTTGCGTTTGTTGTCTTCTATGTTCTTGCTCCTTCACTGATCCTGTTCACGGTTACTTTCTATAGGTTTCTAGAGTATGCCCGCAGAGAAAAGAATCTCAGGGTTGTATGTAAGTGGCGACACTTACAAATACTCTAACAAATTTTACTTTCAACTTTGAAGTACTTGCACTCAACTGTATTAATTCAAATGACAATAGTGCTTAGGCAGAATGTGAATTCCATCCTAAAAGGGCTTTGCCTTCTCGAAGAACTTACTACCTTAGTACTTGGAAGAAAACTGTGTTCATTCATCCATGACCTTTCATAATGAAAAGTTCTGCCCACGTCTTCAAAGTTCACTGAAGACACTCAAGTCAGTAGCTAAATATTCCACAAATAATTACCTGCAACAACAAACAAAATGCCAGAGGATCACAGCAGGTCAACCAGCATCTGCGGAGGGAACTGGACAGTTGACGTTTTGGTTCATGACTCTTTGCTCTCTTTCCCGAGCACCAAAAGATTAGAAGTGGAACCTCAATTTAACACCAGCAATCTCTGACAACACTGAGCCAGACTGCACTGGTGGCAACTCAACAGTTCTGCAGGTCGAGTTGCAGTGCATGATTCAGTGCATTCCACGCCTCTGCACCTGTGCACTACAGTGTAGAGACGGAGGATGCGTGTAGGTCAGATGCAAACCCATTTTAACCTTTTACTCTGTTTCTACACTCAGTTCTGCAACATAATGGGTGAAGAAGCTGGATAATCTTGTAGCTGCTCTATTTCTTTTCAACCAGTTGACACATGCAGATGTTGCCTAGCAATTGGGGACAAGCGATTAGTTCAACCATGGGGTTCTTAACTTTCACTGAAAAGGTAAAAGTGTTTTTTATAATTTTATTTTAATTAATATTAATAGATTAATATTGCATGGAAACAGATCATTCAAGTCCATCACATCTACACCAACCATTAGCCACTTCCATTAATCTTACACTGTTTTAGTTTTAGATTTGAGCATCAGCAGGTTTATTTGCTTCCAGTTTTACTCTCCTCATATTTCCATAAACTCCATCTAGATTCTATCACTCACTAGACACCAATGAATTGATAACCGCTAATTAACCTACCAGCCTGCATGTAGCAGGAAAGCAGCAGCAAGCAGGCGAAGGGTACGGACGGAGACATGGGCTTCGGCATGTTGAGAGCAGCAGTTGAAAGAGCAACAGTGTTTGGAGTGGATGCTCAATGTGAGAGCTCCCTCTCCTGTTAACACTGGAAATTACATCTGGGCTCTCCAGAACATCGTGGGGATGTGAGGATGCAAGGATGACTCACTGCTGCCTGTGCCTGGAATTTCACAAGCAGTGTGGCTTGACCTGGAAATGGTTGTAAGGGCAATTTAGTCTGGGTTAAATTGATTTTCAGTTGTATATTGCCAGGAGCAGTGTAATATAATAGAAGTTTTAGTCAGAGTCCTCTACAAGTAAGTTCAGGTGATCACCAAATAAGTTTTAATGTCCTGAAGAAGATAGGGAGAAACAACATCCCAACAATCTTCCTTAACACCTCTGATTTACACCTCTATCCTACGTTTTTACACCTCACTTCAAGATATGCTAACCTATGCAAAGATATGCTGACAACACACACAAAATGCTGGTGGAACACAGCAGGCCAGGCAGCATCTATAGGGAGAAGCACTGTCGACGTTTCAAGCTGAGACCCTTCGTCAGGACATGCAAAGATATGCTATCCTGATACAGAGCTCCTGACCCACAACCATGTCCCCGAGAGCTTCGACTTCTGCTTACATTACATCTTAGCTAATACTCCAGGAGGATACCTGGTGGTTTGGGGGCAGGCTAGGATGGGATGGAGAGATGATGAGCTAGAATTGCACATAGAACAGTTCAGCAGAGGAACAGATGCCTTGGCCCACCATGTCTGTGTTGACCATGATGCCACCCTAAACTATTCCCCTCTGCCTGGACATGATTTGTATCCTTTTACTTCCTACTTGTTCATGTGTCTCTCTAAATGCCTCTGACTCTTAGCTGTTGTATCTGCTTCCACCATCTCCACTGGCTGTTTATTCCAGGCACCTACTATCACTCTTTATGTAAAAAAAACTTGTCTCATTAATCTTCTTTGAACCTTCATCCTCTCCTATTAAATCACATTAATGTCACATTTCCATCCTGTGAAACAGATTCTGACTACCTACCCTGTCTTTACCTCCTCAGACCATGACACACCAGAAGAAATAATACAAGTCTGTGTAACCTCCTCTTACAGCTAATACGTTCCAATCCAGGCCACTCTCTCCAAAGCCTCCATGTCCTTCTTGTAAAGCACTGACCAGAACAGCACACAATGCTCCTAATGTGATCTTCAAAGTTTTATATAGCTGTAACATGACTTCCCAGGTTTTATACTCAACACCCCACTGATAAAGGTTTAAGGCCTTAAGACAGAGGAACAGAATTAGCCATTTGGCTTATTGAGTCATGGCTGATTTATTATCTCTCTTAACTCCATTCTCTTGCTTTCTCCCCATATCTGTGAAAGCCTGACTAATCAAGAACATATCAACCTCCACTTTAAATATACTCAATAACTTTTCTTCCACAGCCACCTGTGGCAATAAATTCCACAGATTCATTACTCTCTAGCTGAAGAAATCTTTCCTCATCTGTGTTCTAAATGTACATCCCACTATTCTGATGTTGTGCCCTCTGATCCTAGACTCACCCACTCTAGGAAACACCCTCTACTCTACCCAGACCCTTCGATATTCAATGTGTCTCAATGAGATCCACCCCCATTCTTTTAAACTCAAAGCAAGTACAGACCCAGAGCTATCAACTACTCCTCACACATTAACCCTTTCATTCCTGGAATCATTCTCATGAACCCCTTCTGGACTCTCTCCAATGGCAGTGCATCTTTTTTTAGATAAGGAGCACAAAACTACTCTCAATACTTCAAGTGCGGTCTGACAAGTATCTTATAAAGCCTCAACATTTACATCCTTGCTTTTATATTCTAGTCCTCTCAAAATGAATGCTAACATTGCATTTGCCTTCCTTACCACCAACTCAACCTACAAGTTAACCTTTAGGGAATCCTGCACAAGGACTCACAAGTCCCTTTGCACCTCTGGTCTTTGAATTTTCTCCCCATTTACAAAATAGTGTACACCTTTATTCCTTCTACCAAAGTGCATGACCATACACTTTCCGACACTATATTCCATCTACCACTTCTTTGGCCATTCTTCCAGTCTTTACCACCATACCTACTTGTGTTGTGACTTTCAGGGAGCTCTCATACTTGAACAGTTATCTACAAGGCTGTTGAACTATTTCTGCCCATCAAAACAATGATAAATGAACAAAAAGTGCTTTTCATGGGTGAGAGGACTAGAATAAACAGTTGCTACCTAAAGGCAGACTATTAATGAGTAGAGACAATACACCTTGTGTGGGATAAATGCAGATTTATCATTGTGAACACTGCACTGATATCTTCAATGCTATTCTGAAGGAGCAGCTTCTCAAATTTAGAAATGTGACCTCAGGAGCTAAACCTGAAGCCTAAGGATCTAAAAACAAATGAAAATAAAGGTAACGGTACTTGCTTAATTCCAAAGACTAAAGCATAAATGTAGTTCTAAACAATTCCCAATATTGTGAGAACTGTTTGGTTATGAACTCGCACCCTGACACCCAGATATGTGTAGGTGATATTAACACCCAGATAAATCAAACACTCCGATTATTAAATGCAGTGCATGACACCTTAATGCAATTGTCTCACTTATCTTGACGGAGAAATTCAACATTGTGGAATTTAAAGCATTACCTCAAGCTGCACCTTTTGTTCTAAGTTCTTATAGGTTCGCTGGAGTAATTCCTTGGTGCCAAGGACACCATACCACATCATATTCTTCGTCCGGCTTCTGAATGAAACACAGTGAGAAAACAGTAAGAAAGCCATGGATTTATTTCACTACAGCTTCCTACTTTATCATTATGTCACTTATAAAACAAAATGCGCTCTTCCATTGTATAGCAACTGAATTCAAGTCAAAATAAAAACTGATTCCTCTGGATGAAGATATCATTAGCCATTATTTCTAACAGCATCACAGAGAGAAGAAAATCCAATGATCTTCAAAGATCTGAAGGTCTCTCTGTCTCTCTCTTCACAGATGCTGAGAATTTCGGGCATTTGCTATTTCTTTTTCATATTTCCTTACAGATTTTTATGGCTTCAATTTCAGAACATTTTGCCTTTTACAAAGTCTTTGGCTTGGGTATTCATCTTGATTTCAAACTGATGCTTTCAGGAAAACACCACAGTATTAACACAGTGCATCTCTCTCTGCACCAGTTTGTAAGCCCATTCCCTATGCTGAGACGCACTAAATGTAAGCATGGCAGGAAAGAGCAAGCTCCAGTACCCTTAAGCCAAATATATTCCCTCTGCACATAGGTTCATGGCTGTCAGTGAAGCTTCACAAATTAATCCCTGATCCCTTACTGAATAAACAAATTGCCAAAGGGCAGATGGTCAAAAAGTTCAAAGATGAAGTGGATAGGATTTTGTACAGAACATGGAATCAAAACACACAATTGAAATTAAGATCCAGATCAATTTGAACCAACACCAGGGAGGTACATTCTCAAATAGCTGAATGTTTTACTATGCAAATCTCTCTCTGATTTGGCATGGAGTCTTGCCTAACAGGAAGATATATTGGAAATTGTGAAAGCCATTGACCTGATTTATGGTGACCACTGTTTTCCCATTTCTCTTCTGGACTCTTGTGAACCAATGCAAAGGAATTTTCACTGGACTATTGTTGAGTCAAACAGTAGTAAGAACATAGTCTTTGTTAAGTACTGTATTTTACTAGATCAGTATATACTCGGCATGTTTCTGAATTTTTTCCTTGTCTCCCTGATTGTGCACAGGTTCCAAATGCAATGTAAATCTCATTGGAAAAAGGAGGTTTCAATTCTCCTTATCTAAGAACAGATGTGCTGGCATTGGAGAGGGTCCAAAGGAAGTTCACGATAATTATTCCAGGAATGAAATGGTTAATGTATCAGGAGCATTGGATGGGTCTGGGCCTGTACTCACTGGAGTTTAGAGGAATAGGGGAGGGGGGGGTCCTCATTGAAACCTATTGAATATTGCAAGGCCTAGATAGAATGCTTGTTTCATCTGTGACAATACTGTCAAATCCTCCACACGGGCTTCATTATATTAGCTAGTTCCAGATGTCTTCCAGATCAGATATTTATCTTTATACAGCCCCCTGCTTTGCACCACCCTAATCACTACCTCAGTAAGCCAACACAACAATCACTTTGTACTACAAAGGTTTTTTTTGTTCTAATTGCATTCTATCTTGTATAATTGTTGTATACGTTGTTTTTCTTGTGAGTGTTGTGTATCTGATTCTATGTGCTTGTGACACTGCTGTAAGTAACCTTTTCATTACTCCTGTGTATACATGTACTTGTGCATGTGACAATAACTCAAATTTAACTTCGATCTCAGTTAACCTTTGCACTTGTTCTATTGCCGCATAAATGTGTTCTGTTAAATTATTGGCAGTGCAATGGAACTTCCTCTGAATTACTGTATTGCATTTTTTTATTGATATTTACTTTCCACTATCCTTCAATGTTGATAATTCTTAATAAATAGTTTAGTAAAAATCATTGAAAGCTTTAGAGGCTATATGTCAAACAAGAACTAGCTCTTTGGGCAATACAGTTAACACAAATGAGTTGGGCAAAGGGGCCTGTTTCCATGTTGTATGACTCTACACCGCTATAACTTCAAAATTAAACTTAGGAAAGATCTATCCAGCCCAATTATCATTCCTTTTGACTGCCATTCGACCAGCAAATCTTTATGCCATTTGTCTCATGACAGAGATTTGGCCCACTGAATCTGTGCCTGCTTTCAAGACAATGCCGATCTCCGCCATACTTCCCTGTGACCTATTCTCTCTCACATACCCATCAACACTCAGATTCTCCTGATGCTCATGTATGCTAGGGGTCAGATAGTCAATTAACGCAGGAGCCAGCATGCTTTTCAGATGTGGGAGAAAACTGCAACACCCAGAGGAAACACACACAGTCACAGGGGGAACATGCAAGATCCAGAGGTCAGGATTGATTAATAGATAGATAGATAGATAGATAGATAGATAGATAGATAGATAGATAGATAGATAGATAGATAGATACTTTATTCATCCCCATGGGGAAATTCAACTTTTTTTCCAATGTCCCATACACTTGTTGTAGCAAAACTAATTACATACAATACTTAACTCAGTAAAAAAAAATATGATATGCATCTAAATCACTATCTCAAAAAGCATTAATAATAATTAATAAGCATTAATAATAGCGGGCCTCGGGAGCTGTGAGGCAGTCGTAGTAACTGCTGTACCACTCCAATTGTGCAAGGTACTGCGAAAAATGGAGGGAGGAAAGGAAGAAATATGGAGACATTGTCTGGGAAAAAGAATGAAGGCAACCCAGGAAAGAGCATTGAAATCTAGAGGGCAGCAGTTGAAGGTAAAACAGTAAAGATTTAAAAGGCACCTGATGGTTCATGCAGAGAGGGATGCCAGAAAAAAAGTGGGTCAAGCAAATACAATAACAACATTTTGAAGACATTGAGATCAGTGTACAAGTAGGAAATGTTTAGAGGGATGTGGGCAAATGGAACTAGCTTAGGTGGGCAAGTTGGTTGGTATGGATGAATTGGCCCGAAGAGCCTGTTTCTGTGTGCATTACTCTTATGACCTCATTAAAAGCAGTACTGCTCTACCAGCTGGTCAGATTCTCCTTGGACCCTTCTTTCAGTATTAAAGAGAAGTCAGAGCTTGTAAACTGATGTGTGGTCTTCCTGTGGTTTGCAGCCTCCAAACTAAGTACATTATCACAGTAAGTTGCTCTGCCTCATTTCCATCTATCTCTTATCGAAATACTTCTGCCTTCTGCTGTACCACAAATGTGTCCCTTTAATCTTTCCCCATACTGCCTTCTCTAAACTCATGGACCAATATTTGTTCCTAATTTTCTTCCAGCAGTCATGAAAGATCATGAAAGAAGCAGCATAGATTTACCAAGGGTAAATCATGCTTGACTAATCTATTGGAGTTTTTCGAGGATGTAACCAGGAAGTTAGACAAGGGAGATCCAGTGGATGTAGTGTACCTCGATTTTCAGAAGGCATTTGATAAGGTCCCACATAGGAGATTGGTGGGTAAAATCAAAGCTCATGGCATTGGGGGGAAGGCATTGACATGGATAGAAAACTGGTTGGCAGATAGAAAGCAAAGGGTAGCAGTGAATGGGTGTTTCTCGGAATGGCAGGTGGTGGCTAGTGGGGTGCCACAGGGCTCGGTATTGGGACCACAGCTGTTTATGATTTACGTCAACGATTTAGATGAAGGCATTGAGAATAACATCAGCAAGTTTGCTGATGATACTAAGCTGGGTGGCAGTGTGACATGTGATGAGGATGTTAGGAGAATTCAGGGTGACTTGGATAGGCTGGGTGAGTGGGCAGATACTTGGCAGATGACATTTAATGTGAATAAGTGTGAGGTTATCCACTTTGGGAGTAAGAACAGGAAGGCAGATTATTATCTGAACGGTGTAGAGTTAGGTAAGGGAGAAATACAAAGAGATCTAGGAGTCCTTGTTCATCATAGTGGGGCCATAGTGGGGTGTGTCAGGAATGGACAGGAGGAGGAGTATAGGAAACTGATACAGGACTTTGTGATATGGTGCAACTCAAACTACCTGCGTCTCAATGTCACCAAGACCAAGGAGATGGTGGTGGACTTTAGGAGATCTAGGCCTCATATGGAGCCAGTGATCATTAATGGAGAATGTGTGGAGCAGGTTAAGACCTACAAGTATCTGGGAGTACAGTTGGACGAGAAGCTAGACTGGACTGCCAACACAGATGCCTTGTGCAGGAAGGCACAGAGTCGACTGTACTTCCTTAGAAGGTTGGCGTCATTCAATGTCTGCAGTGAGATGCTGATGATGTTCTATAGGTCAGTTGTTGAGAGCGCCCTCTTCTTTGTGGTGGCGTGTTGGGGAGGAAGCATTAAGAAGAAGGACGCCTCACGTCTTAATAAGCTGATAAGGAAGGCGGGCTCTGTCGTGGGCAAAGTACTGGAGAGTTTAACATCGGTAGCTGAGCGAAGGGCGCTGAGTAGGCTACGGTCAATTATGGAAAACCCTGAACATCCTCTACATAGCACCATCCAGAGACAGAGAAGCAGTTTCAGCGATAGGTTACTGTCGATGCAATGCTCCTCAGACAGGATGAAGAGGTCAATACTCCCCAATGCCATTAGGCTTTACAATTCAACTGCCAGGACTTAAGAACTTTTTTTTTTTAAAGCTATTATTAATGCTTTTTGAGTTAGTGATTTAGATGCATATCATATTATTACTGAGTTAAGTATTGTATGTAAGGAGTTTTTGCTACAACAAGTGTATGGGACATTGGAAAAAATGTTGAATTTCCCCATGGGGATGAATAAAGTATCTATCTATCTATCTATCTATCTATCTATCTATCAGTCACTGAAGGTGAATGAGCAAGTGCAGCAGGCAGTGAAGAAGGCTAATGGAATGTTGGCCTTTATTACAAAGGGAATTGAGTACAAGAGCAAGGAAATCATCTTGCATTTGTACAGGGCCCTGGTGAGACCACACCTGGGGTATTGTGTACAGTTTTGGTCTCCAGGGTTAAGGAAGGACATCCACGCTGTAGAGGAAGTGCAGCACAGATTCACAAGGTTAATTCCTGGGATGTCAGGACTGTCTTACGCAGTGAGGTTAGAGAGACTGGGCTTGTACACGCTGGAATTAAGGAGATTGAGAGGGGATCTGATTGCAACATATAAGATTATTAAGGGATTGGACGAGTAGAGGCAAGAAATATGTTCCAGATGCTGGGAGAGTCCAGTACCAGAGGGCATGGTTTGAGAATAAGGGGTAGGTCATTTAGGACAGAGTTAAGGAAAAACTTCTTCTCCCAGAGAGTTGTGGGGGTCTGGAATGCACTGCCTCGGAAGGCAGTGGAGGCCAACTCTCTGGATGCTTTCAAGAAGGAGCTAGATAGGTATCTTATGGATAGGGGAATCAAGGGATATGGGGACAAGGCAGGAACCGGGTATTGATAGTAGATGATCAGCCATGATCTCAAAATAGTGGTGCAGGCTCGAAGGGCCGAATGGTCTACTTCTGCACCTATTGTCTGTTGTCTATCACTGATCTGAAAGGTTAAGTCTTTCTTTCCCCTCAGACGCTGACTGTTCTGGTGAGTACTTGCAGCATTTTCGATTTTGTCTTCAGATTTTCAGCATCCTCAGAATCCTGTTTATGATTTACTCTGGAAACACTCCCCTCAAATGTTCTCCCTGAATGGCCTAATTCTGCTCCTGTACTTAATGGTTTAATGGTCTTGTATCTGCTGAGCTCTGAGTAATCTATTTCAGAAAATCTTTCCCTCTGAGTGTCTATCAATCAGGGTCTGAAGGTCAGAGTGGCATAAATGGGCAGCTGGTTGTTGCTGCTTGACAGCTTCATATATCCCTATATGAAGTGCCTATATCCCAAAGATGTATGCATTGGTGGATTAAATGGCTACTGCAAATTGTTCCTAGTGCATAGATGAATGGTAGAATCTGACTGAGTTAATGAGAGTAAAATGGGTGCTTTTTGGTTGGCTTCAGACTTTATGTACTGAAGCACCTGTTTCCATGTTGCATGGCTCTATCACAGTCTTGAACAGATCCAAGATCTTTACCCAGACATCAAAACACATACAACTCTTTTGTGGACATACTTTGGCACTTCCGAAATCTTTTGAATGTTGCTTCCTGATTACCACTGCCTTGTACTTGTAGCTTAGTTCAAAAGCATAGGATTCTGTAGAGTGAACCATAGCTCTCACCTTGCGTCTCCAATGTAAAACGATGAAAGACTGGTAACTACCTGCATTTCTCAGGATGCTCCTCACGCTTGTTGTTAAATTCCAAGGAGATTTTGGCATCTAATCCAATTCCAAAATAATTGTTCATAACACACTTTTCGGTGTAGCCTTCTCTGAATTGTGGGGAAAAAAACATGGCTTTCGTCACAAAAATGTCTATTAATGTGTGCGTTAAAAGATCAACCAGTAAAATAACCTTCCCAAAAAGGAAGAGTTTTCTATCAGTTTTGCAAAAATAACCTAAGGCAAATACACAGATATATTAACAACTAGCTTGGACCCAGGCTTGCTACCACTGCTGTACATTTCTACTGGATGTAGATGATCAGGTAAGCTGACCGTTCAGTACCTGACTGGCACTCTCTGAGATACTGTGGCCTCTGGGACGTGAGCTGGCCTCAGACAGAAATCCTAAGACACTGCCCATGGAATGCTTAAGACAGCTTTTGGGTATTTAGTACTTTTTAAAAAAGTGTTTACATATCTCTGATTGTCAGAAACATTTAAAAACTATTCAACTAGACTTAAATTATTTGAAGTGTAATCATAAGTAATTAAAATAGAACAGCAAAGCAAATCAGTGAGAGCAGTTACCACATCCCACAGGGTTGGTGATCCTGTTCAATTGAATCAGGTTCTTGTTTGGAAGCCAGCCCTCTGAACAAGCGTTGACAGAAGTGAAACGGACCCAAACCCTGACCCTCACTGCTGGGCTCAGTGATGAGCTCAACAACAGAGAAGACAGTCAGAGATACATCAACGCAAAATGGATTTCTGAACAAGCACAAGCTAAAACGTGTAGAGGACTAACAGCCTTCTATTCTCTGTGGCTTTCAGGCGGCACAATGCAGATCATTAAGACTGGTGTAGAGATAACACTTCTTACAGAGAGTCTGGATCAGGGTCAATGAATGGGGTGGCTCCAAAAGGATCGATGTTCGCTAATAACATTTTGCTGATGATTGAGCTTCCAGCGATGGAGGCAGCAAGTCCAGCTCGTAAACCTGAGGTAAGACAGACACATTACATTGGTAGTTTTGTAAGGTAGTACAGAGGTAAGTGAAATACACAGTTAATTATCCTTTCTGAGGGATAACACAGATCAAGGAACTTCAAGCAAGCGTCAACAAAATTGACAGGCATATTACTAAAGTTAGGCTCAATATAGGTCACAAATCTAGGAGTGACAGAAAAGGGAAATACCCAATCATATCCATACTGGGTAGGAGCAGAGACAGCACTAACTGCTGCCATGATTGAACTTCTCATGTATGCCTTTGGACCAATATCCCAACTCTTTCTCTCTCTCTCTGCCACTCAGTCTATCATTATTTACTTGATGTTATGGATTTTCTTTACACATAGACATCCAGTTCTCCTTTACCTTCATCCTTCAGTAGTTTGGTCTCCCTAATTCTTCCTTGAACAGCCACAACCAGTCCCCAGACTTCATCTTCCTGCCCTGTCTAGTTTAACTTGCTCTAACCTTCAAGATCTTCTCATTTGCCCCAGTCCAAATAAATGGTGCTACCCTGGGAGACTACTGGTTCCAGTATTGCCTCTACTTTTGAAGAACATTCAATCTTCTTTGATCTTGTCCCCTCTGGTCCCTTCCCTGAATTATTTTCATGTTCTCTGGATGGTTTGCATCAGTTCCATCTCCTGACAATACATATGTATCTCCCCCACCCATTCTTTCCCATTTTAGGGACAGGCTAATGAGCGATATCCACTGTAAATACCACAAATTGCACAACTAATTTGATATTTCTCAGACTTTCAGCTCATCAAAACCTCAAGAATTAAAGTGATTACGTCCAGCCCATTGGCTGCTTACCTATAGGTAAATCAGGCCTGATTTGCATAAGTGCCTTCCACTGATTCAGATTGCTTGGTAAGGAACTGTAATCAAGGGGCTCCAATGTAGATGCAGGAGTCTGGAGGGTCCTTAAAATCACTCCCGTTCTGCTCCACCTTCAACTAATTGGCCAGAGCAGTGGAGTCAAAAATCATTTTGTCAAAATATCCAGTGGGAGAGCAGAGCCTAGCAGCTTGATTCTCCGATCCATCCTCCCTGTAGAGTGGCTGGTCTTATCAAACTCTTATAGTTGACTGAGTGACAGGTTGGTATCGTGGCCCATCAAATTAGTACAACATGAAAGGTGATGTAAAACATTGGGAACTATTCAGAAATAAGCTCTTGAACTGTGACCAGGTGAGTGGGAAAATTGGAAGGTGCATTCTCCGAAGGAAAGAGGAAGAAATAAAATTCAGGTTATACAATTTGGCAGTGTACAGTCCATGCATGTGAGGAAGCACAGACAAAAAGAACCTTGTGTGCACTTTGGCGAGTCCACGTGCAGGATTCCCTGAAGGTTAATTTGCAGGTTGAATTGGTGGAGAAGGTGGTGAATGCAATGCTAGCATTCATTTCAAGAGGACTGAGACTTTACAAGGCACTGGTAAAGCCTCACTTCAAATCAAGTCACTTTTTATTGTCATTTCGACCATAACTGCTGATACAGTATACAGTAAAAACGAGACAATGTTTTTCAGGACCATGGTGCTACATGAACAATACAAAAAGTACACTGAACTACGTAAAAACAACACAAAAACTACACTAGACTACAGACCTACCCAGGACTGCATAAAGTACACAGAACAGTGCAGGCATTACAATAGACAATAAACAAGACAATAGGCACAGCAGAGGGCAGTAGGTTGGTAGTCCGATGGCTTGGGGGAAAATCTGTTACATAAACAGACAGCTGAATGGCGGCGTCCAGGATTCCGTCCGTTTCTGTACTCCCGCCGAGTATTTCGTCGCCACAGATGTAGTCCAATTTAATGTCCATTGGAGAGCAGAATGGACGGGAGAACCGGCCGGCTACGGCTTACTTTTTTCCCTGGCATGGACTCCTGCCCACTCGCCTCGCTTCCACTTCCTCACACACCACTTACGAAGTCCCCAACTCCAGCCACTGGCATCAGGCGACTCCGAGGACTGCAGGCCCGATTCCCTCAGCAAACAGATTTTGGAGAGCAGAATGGACAGGAGAACCAGCCGGCTACGGCTTACTTTTTTACTGGCACGGACTCCTGCCCGCTCGCCTCGCTTCCGCTTCCTCGCACACCACTTATGACGTCCCCAACTCTGGTCACCGGCAGCAGGCGAATCCCAGGACTGCAGGCCCAATTCCCTCAGCAAGCCTAACCAGCAGATTTCCATGAGGGTTTGTTTTTGGGCGATCTCTGTATTGTAGCAGTATCTGGCGATGGTAGATAGTCACTCTGTTATCCATTGCCCTAAACCCTAATTGTGCCTTAAAATTAAATTAAAAAACTAAATTAAAGTAGCACCAGATCCAAAAGGCCACTGCTGCCATGTGCCACGCCACCTACTGGAAACTTGAAGTACTGTCAGCAGTTTTGGGACCCTTATTTAAGGAAGGATGTGGTGACATTGGAGAGTGTTCATGAGAATGATTCCAGGAATGAAAAGGTGAAAGGGTTATCATTTCAGCAGCGATTGAAGGCTCTGGGCCTGTACTGGCTGGAATTTAGAAGTATGGGGTGGGTGGATCTCACTGAAACCTATCAAATGTTGAAAGGCCGAGATAGAGTGGATTTGAATAGGACTTTTCTTTTGGTGAGGGAATCTAGGACCAAAGGCCACACCTTAAAAATAGAGGGACACTAATTAGAATAAAGATGAGGAGAAATTATTTTAGCCAAAGGGTGGTGAAATTGTGGAATTCATTCCAACAGGTGACTGTGGAGGTCAGCTCACTGGATGGCTTTAAGGTGGAGATTGATAGGCTACTGTTAGTCAAGGAGTGAAAGTTTATGGGGAGAAGGCAGGAGAATGGAGTTGAGGGAAATGGGTCAGCCATGATGAAATGGTGGCAACCCCAGAGCATGATGCTATCTCCACTATACTTTACAGTAGGGTTGGTGTTACCTGGCTGATGTGCAGTATTTACACCACACGTACCACTTAGTGCTGAGGCTAAAATGTTCCACTTTTAGTCTCATTCAACCACAAGGTCTTCTTCCGAATCTTTACAGCATCTTCTAATGACACTTCGCATAGTCTTTACAGACAAGGTTATGTTTTTTTTAGCCAGTACTTCTTCCTTGCCACTCTTCCATAAACACTGTTTTGTACAAGGCCTTAGCAGTTGTGGAACCATGAACTTCATCTCCAGTTGCAGCCACTGACTTCTGCAGCTCACTAAGTGACTGTTGGCATCACAGTAGCCACTCTTACAAGTGCCGTTCTCCGGCGACTGTTTAGAGGGGCTGCCTGACCTTAACAGTGTGGCTGTAGTTTCATATTTTTTGCATTTTTTTAATAATGGGCTGCACTGAGCTCCAAGGTATGTTCAGTACCTTTTTATATGGTCTTGTACTCTTTCCCAGGTTTGCACTTCTCTATTTTCATTTCCCTGACTTGCCTTGAATGCCCTTTTGTCTTCATTTTGGTTTGGTCTGTTGAAAATCTACCGTACTGTTGGACCTTACAGAGAGCGAGGGGTCCTTACTCTTATGCATTTATTGAAAACAAGTGATCCTCTAATTTTCTGCATCAAAAAAGATTTGGATGAGTTGGTAAGGCAATGCACAATATTGCACCTGAGAAAAGTTAGTGTAGTAATTACAAAGGAAATGAATACTTTCATAGCCTCACAAGCTTGGTTTTCAATTTTTAGTAAATTGTTGAAAGGTTTTGAAGTTTTCTTTTGATGCACAGTGTTTTGTAGAATAGCTCAAAAATCGCTCAAATATATTTTAAATTTAGAAAATGAGACAGTAAAATGTGAAAATAGTTGTAGAGATTGAATATTTCTTTCAAGGCACTGCATATAGTGCCGGCTTTTTGAGGCTGGAAGATTGGTGGTGGGTGGGGTATGGAGCGGCCAGGGAAGGATTAAGGAATGGGGTGCGATTCTTTCTCCAGCAACCTTGGGTATAAGCAGACTACATCTCTACCAAGTCAGTGATGGCTTGTGGAAGTTTTTAAGGTCGACCTAAATTGTACCCTTCCTATCCAGTTTTCCAAAGTCCACAGCACCATATTCTGATCAGTAAACAACTGTAGGACATGAATTGAATAACCTCACTCTGAAGGAGCCATCTCCACTAGAGCTGTGTAGAGTTGAGGATATGCTTCGTATTTGCTCCAATTATTCAATTTCACCAAGAAATATCAGTCATCAATCACTGATATTCACCCCACCAGTTAAAGCTCCACAACTGGAGTAAATTATTTAAAATCTAACAACAATGCCTTCCCCATGTGGCCAGAGTATTTCCTTGAAAGAGCTTCCAGAATATGCTGCCTTACTAGAGCACAATTAATAACAGTAATGTTACAATTCATTTAGATTATAATGTTCAAAAGTTGGTTCACAAGAATATTATCAAAACAAAACTGCTGAGCTACATAAACAGCTGAGCAAAAAATTAGTCAAAGACTTTCAACAGTGCTTAAAATGGAGGATGGAAAGAAAGAGAAGAATTGGGCTGACATTGTATGCATAAAACAAAACCTTCTTAAACACGTTGTTTATTATCCTATATATTAAACCCGAACAAATATGTAATAAAGTTAGTAATCCTCCTAAGTAATAAACCAGGCTCTGACATTGCTGACACAATCGCAAATACACAGCTTTGCATCTAATCATACAAAGACATAACATCAAATTAAAATTTTGGGTCATAGGATCCAGCTAGCAGAATTTTAATGTAATTAGATCTAGGTGATATAACCACAGATAGAGTGTACAGAGAGTATCTGTTTCCCAGTGTTGAAATGTCAAATTCCAGAAGGCATGCATTGAAGTTGAGAGGTGATGGGTTCAAGGGGGATGTGAGGGGTAAGTTTTTTCGCTCAAGAGCATTATGGATGCCTGGAGTGTGTTGCCTGGTATGGTGGTAGAGGCAAATACATTAGAGGCTTTTAAGAGCCTTTTGGATAGGCACGTGAATGTAAGGAAGATGGAGGGATTAGTGTGTGGGTGTTTTTGATTTGCTTTTTAGCTGGTTTAGCACAACACTGTGGGCTGAATGGCCTGTTCCTGTGCTGCACTCCTCTATATTCTACAAATTCCACAATATAGTGGTAATAACTTTCAAGTGGACGTTTGGGGACAGAGTGTCAGGACTAAGGCCATTTCATTTGTATACCTCCAACTTCATCCTCAACAGGCAAGGTACTTGCTTGTGTAATGTAGTGAGTTTAAGTGTAGCTGGAACAGTCCCTACAGCTTGGAAGGGAAATTAATGGTTATGGGGAAAACACAGGGGGAGCTGAGTCCACGGTCAGATCAGCTATAATCTTATTGAATGGCAGAGCGAGTTCAGAGGGCCAGATGGCTGACTCCTGCCCCTATTTCTTATGTTCTTAACTCTCTTTTGTACGCTTTCTGTTGCAATGAATGAGGCGAACCCAAGCACAGGACACAGACATGGAGATTTAGTTAAGATGCAGATGCAGGCATGAGCATTGAACGGCAAACAGGAGGGACGGCAGGAATGCAGGAGACAGGCAGAAATTTATCTTGACACGGAGAGACTGAGTTTCACAGGGAAATCTCGGTACTGAAGCAAAACTTAGAACACACAGTCCTAAGCGGCCGGGAAACGTTAATTACCACACTGGCAAAACCAGCGATCTGGCAACTAGTGGGTGCAAAGCCAGGGTTCTTATGCTGCAGGTCTTGATGAAAACCAGGGGTGCTGTCATCAAAGGGAATTAGGAGAAAATGGGGAATCAACGGTTGGAACCGTGGCACAATCAAGGAAATTAGGAGAAAATAGGGAATTAACAATTGAGACCGTGACAATACCACATCCCCACCCCCCCAACGGGAGCCTCCAGGTGAACCACCAGGCTTGTCCGATTGTCTCGATAGAAATCACGGAGGAGGGAAGGGTCCAGGAGGAAGAAGCAGGGAATCCAGGAGTGTTCCTCTGGACCATATCCCTCCCAATCCACCAGATACTGGAAACCCATGCCTCGGTGGCACACATCCAGCATTTGCCAGATGGTGTACACTGGGAAGTTGTCAATAATCCGAGCGGGTGGAGCGGGTTCTGCACAAAGGGCTGACAGACAGAGAGACGTGGAACGTGGGATGAATGTGCATGGATCTGTGCAGTTTGAGTCTGACCACCGAGGGGTTGATGCCACTCTCAATCTCGAATGGTCCCAGATAGCGAGGGGTGAATTTCTTGGGTTCATTCTTGAGGGGGATGTCTTTTGACATGAGCCAAACCTTCTGCCCAGGCCGATAATTGGGTGCAGGAATTCAATGACAATCGGCAAACCTCCAGTTGTGATCGGCTGAGCGGAGCAGGGCCGTGCATGCGTCCTTCCAGATCTTGCGGCACCAGCAGAGATGGGCCTGAATTGAAGGCACAGCAATGTCTTCTTCACGTGCAGGAAACAGAAGGGGTTGGTAACTGAAGAAGTATTCAAAGGGCGACATTCCAGTGGCGGTGCTGACCAGGGAGTTGTGGGCGCACTCTACCCAAGCGAGATGGGTGCTCCAGGATGACGGGTTGTTGGTGGTTATGCAGCACAGTGTTGCTTCCAAATCCCGGTTAGCTCGTTCTGTTTGACAGTTAGTCTGCAGATGGAAGCCGGAAGACAGACTTACTGAGGCTCCAAGAGCTTGACAAAAGGATCTCCAGTCTTGAGAGATGAATTGGAGGCTCTGGTCAGAAATAATGTCAGAGGGAATTCCATGAAGGTGGAAGATGTGATGAACAAGGAGGTCGGCTGCTTCACGGGCTGTAGGGAGCTTGGGAGGGGCTACAAAGTGCGCGGCTTTGGAGAAGCGGTCCACAACAGTGAATACAGCAGTTTTCCCATGTGAAGGAGGCAGTCCCATAACGAAATCCAGTGCAATGTGAGACCAAGGGCAGCTAGGAACAGGTAGGGGACGAAGCAATCCAGCAGGTGGTCGGTGGGAGGCTTTTCCACGGGCACAAACAGAACAGGCAGAGACAAAGGAACGAGTGTCAGCATCCAGGGAGGGTCACCAGAAATGTCTCTTCAGAAGGGACAGTGTCCAATCGATCCTGGGATGGCAGGCAAAATGAGACATGTGCCTGAGACCGAACAGAGTTCAGCACAAAGAGGCGATTGGAGGGTCCATTGCCTGGGTCAGGTTGAGACCGTCAGGCCTCCTTGACTATAGATTCGATCTCCCAGGTGAGGGCAGCCACCACACGGGATGGTGGAAGGATAGTCTTGGGGTTGGGAAGGCCCTCCTCGGAGATGTATTGACGAGAGAGAGCATCGGGCTTCCTGTTCTTGGATCCTGGACAATAGGTGAGTGTGAATCTGAAATGGCTGAAAAATAATGCCCAACGAGCTTAGCGGGAATTCAGGCATTTGGTGGTTTGGATGTATGCGAGGTTCTTGTAGTCTGTCCAGATGATGAATGGATGCTCCGCTTCCTCTAGCCAGTGCCTCCACTCCTCCAAAGTGAGTTTAACGGCTAGTAACTCCTGGTTCCCAACGTCGTAGTTCCATTTGGTGGGGGATAGATGGCGAGAGAAGGCGCAAGGATGGAGCTTTTGGTCTGGGACGGAGCTTTGGGAGAGGACCGCTCCCACCCCAGAGTTGGAGGCGTCGATCTCCACAATGAATTGACAAGAGGGGTCTGGTTGGACCAGGATGGGAGCAGAGGTGAAACGCCTCTTCAGCTCTGAGAAGGCTGAGTCCACTTCGGGGTCCCAGTGAAAAGGGGTTGCAAGAGAGGTGAGTCGAGTAAGGGATGCTGCCACCGGCTGTAATCCCTGATGAAGCGACGATAAAAGTTTGCAAAGCCCAGAAATCGCTAGAGTTGCTTGAGTGTCGTGGGTTTTGGCCACTCCGCCACTGCACAGATCTTTTTGGGAATTGCCCTCACTTGCCCACTCTCGATGATATACCCCAAGAAACTGACAGAAAGGACATGAAACGCGCACTTCTCAGCCTTCACCAATAGTTTATTCTCACAAAGCCTCTGCAGAACCTGACTGACATGGTGGGTGTGTTCCTGAAGACTGCGGGAGAAGATTAAGATGTCATCCAAATAAACAAAAACGCAACGGTTAATAACGTCCCTAAGGACATCATTTATCAGGGCTTGGAAGACGGCAGGGGCATTGGTAAGACCAAAGGGCTTGATCAGGTATTCAAAGTGATCAAGAGGGGTGTTAAAAGCAATTTTCCACTCATCTCCCTCCCTTATCCTAACCAGGTGATAGGCACTCCGTAGGTCCAATTTAGAGAAAATTGTGGCTCCATGAAGGGGTTCAAAAGCAGAGTTGATAAGGGGCAGTGGATACTTATTCTTTATGGGGATGCTATTCAGGCCACGGTAGTTAATGCAGGGGCACAGTGAGCCGTCTTTCTTCCCCACGAAGAAGAAACCTGCGCCTACAGGGGAAGATGAGGGTCGGATAATGCCAGCCGCGGGAGAGTCATTTAGGTAAGCCTCCACTGCTTCCCTTTCTGGCCGGGACAAGTTATACAGCCGACTGGTAGGTAGAGGGGCTCTGGGGAGACAGTCAATTGCGCAATCATAAGAGCGGTGTGGAGGCAGGGAAAGAGCCCGTTGTTCGCTAAACACTTCTCCCAGATCGTGGTACTCCGCTGGAACCATGGATAAGTCGAGGGTTTCAGAGGCAGACGAGGTCGCGGTGACTTTCACACAGGGGAAAGGGCCGATTGTAGACAAGTGGAGTGACAGACCGAATTCCAGCTGACTATCTTCCAGGTGGACCAGTCAATGTGGGGATTATGGCAGTTTAACCGGGGATAACCGAGAACTATCGGAGCTTGAAGAGAGGAAATTAAAATGAATCATACCTTTTCCCAATGGTTTCTGGAGAGAAAGAGAGACAGGGGTGGTATGAAGTGTGTGCCCGGGCTTCCAAGGGAGTACTCAATGGCTCACGAGGAATTCTGGCCTGGGAAGCTATGTTTTCACCCAAAAGTTTTCCCTCAGCGCCAGAGTCCACTATTGCTGACAGAGGCAGGAACAGTTGGCTGTAATGTAAAGTAGCTGGCATCTGCATCCGGGTTCAGGGAACAGAAAGGAATGTTGTCTGACTCACCAGGGTCCCTCTTTCTACTGGTGAGCCTTCCCTTTTTGGCCGAAGGGGACAGGTAGCACGGAAGTGGCCAGACTGGTCGCAATAGAGACACTCACCCGCTCTAAATCTCCGGAGTCGTTCTGTGGGGAAAGGCAGTTCCGTCCCAGCTGCATGGGTTCCTCTCCCAGGGCGGTGGAAACGTCCGGGCTGGGAGTTACTCTAGAAGCAGGAGGAGGAGAGAGGCTTGTTCTGGCGGGAGGCGGTAATGAGCGCCGAGGAGTGGTCAAAGATGGTGGACGCCCAGTTCTTTCTCTATGGCGTTCTCGGAAACAATTGTCCAATCTGGTGGCTAGGGAGATCAAGGAATCCAGGCTGTCGGTGTCGTCCCTTGCCACCAACTCATCTTTCACCATGTCACTGAGGCCATTCCAAAATACCCCTTGGAGTGCCTCACCGTTCCACCCCGAGTCAGCCGCTAATGTCCGGAACACCATGGAATATTCGGCAATACTGCGCAAGCCCTGGCGGAGAGTGAGTAGACATTTGGCAGTGTCTTTACCACGGACGGGGTGGTCAAAGACCTTTCTCATTCCCATGATAAAGGAAGATCAGATATCCGGTTGGTTATCCCGAACAGCTGTGGCCCATGCTAAGGCACTTCCCCGCAACAACCCCATGATATAAGCAATCTTCGACTTATCCATGGAGTACGTGGATGACTGCTGTTCGAACACCAAGGAGCATTGTAGAAGGAAGGCCCAGCACTTCCCCAAATCCCCAGCAGTGCTCTGGCTCAGGTATGTGCAGCTCTCTTGGTGAGGGTGTTGCTGACACGTGGGGGTTTGCCGCTACAGGCTGGCTGGGCTGGCTAGGCTGGGTTCCAGGAGTGGGTTGAGTGAAATGAGTGGAGACATGGTCCACCTGATCACTGATCTTCATTATGTCAGCAGACAGCAAACGGAGGTTCTCTGTGACCTCCTGGAGGAGTTGGTCATGCAGACCCAGTAGGGAACCCTGGCTGGCGAGGGCTTGTTGAAGGATATTCATGTCCGCTGGGTCCATAGTGGCCAGATCTTTCTGTTATAACGAACGAGGCAAACCCAAGCGCAGGACACAGGCACGGAGATTTAATAAGGATGCAGATGCAGCCGTGAGTGTTGATCGGCAAACAGGAGGGAGAGCAGGAAGGCAGGAGACAGGCGGGATTTTATCTTGACACGGAGAGACTGGGGTTCATAGGTAAACTTTGGAACTGGAGTAGGAATAGAAAACTGATCTTGACACAGAGAGAGTGAGTTTCACAGGTAAATCTCGGTACTGAAGCAAAACTTAGAACACACAGTCCTAAATGGCCGGGAAGTGTTAATTACCACACTGGCAAAACCAACGATCTGGCAACTAGTGGTTGTAATTCCAGGGTTCTTATGCTGCAGGTCCTGATGGAAACCAGGTCTGCCGTCATCAAAGAGAATTAGGAGCAAATGGGAAATAAACGGTCAGAACCACGGCACAATCAAAGGAAATTAGGAGAAAATAGGGAATTAACGATCGGGGCCGTGACACTTTCAGGCTTAATGCATCTTTTCTATAGCATAATGACTAAATCTGAACATATCTGAATCCTCTGAGGAGTTTTGAGAGGTTTTATTAAATGCCCTTTACAAAATGGGTTCCATGGCATTTCTTTGTTTCGTGGCTGTCTGTTGGAAGAAGAATCGCAGGGCTGTATACTGCATACATACTTTGATAATAAATGTACTTTGAATCTTTAAAAAGAAAAATGTTATGCTTTAACCTGAGATGTTAAATATAATTTAAGTCAAATAGAATGTAGAAGTTAGAATTAAAATAAGTGAACCTGATTTCTTTGCACTGAACAGTTTGATACTCACGAGGTAATTATGTACCCACAAGGAAAATAAACAGTTCTAATAATAGAAGTTTAATGTTATTACTCCAACTTTCTCAAGAATGCTTCTGTCTGAGTATGCTGGCTACCTGGGCAGATGATTCTGGTATTCAGCACTGGGAGATTTTCTTTGCTAGCAGTTAATGGTGAGGTTGTAAATGGACCAGTGTAGGAAGTGGTGGTGCGATGGATTCGTCTCTCTGGAGGGGATCTCTGACCAGACCGGAAAGCTGAAATAATGAAAAATAACATTAATTATACACTGCTGAACATATATAAGGGAGAGGG
Organism: Hemitrygon akajei; assembly: GCF_048418815.1. Taxonomy (NCBI): domain Eukaryota; kingdom Metazoa; phylum Chordata; class Chondrichthyes; order Myliobatiformes; family Dasyatidae; genus Hemitrygon; species Hemitrygon akajei. The sequence goes on from NC_133128.1 coordinate 90,351,042, forward strand.
AAGGATGTTGTAAGCATGCAGGGCAGCAGGATGCAGAGAGAGGGCAAGAGGGACACAGAATAGCAAGGGCATCAGAAGAAAAATATATCAAAGGAAAGGGAGAGGGGCAGAAGCAGTTACAGGGGAGTAGGGAAGTGGAAAGAAAAGGGAGAAAATATCGAAGTATTTTCAATTAACATAAAATAATCTTTCTTGTAAAGCATCTTGAACAGAAATCTCTACCAGCTACATATTAAAAAAAAGTCCTTCATCTTCATAATTCTTAATCACTAAGTGCGATCAACAACCCTCCTAATTCAGATAGATGCTTATACTTCTTTTTGCCCATTTTCCATATCTCCAGCTACAACTCTCTAGTGCATTACACTTCTTATGCAAGACAATCATTTCAATACATATATTCCAGGGCTCAGATGAAAAATACTGTGTCTGATGCGTAAATGATGAGGTAAAAAGACAATTCGGTTCATCATACAGACATGGTAAGGAACCCAGCAATCAACGCAAAGATGCAGTATAGTCACTGCACACCTTTTACATGTAATGTGAAAGCACAATGAAGTTTTACTTTCAATTCTATAGAAGCACAAGTGAAAAGTAACATCTTGATTGGGCCAGCCGAACAAGACTTTGGGTCTCTATGTTCCATGATAGGAGTCAGCAATGTCATTGAGGACCAGTATGGCAGTTGAACAAAACTTTGCCCCTGTCATTTAACAACCTCACATTTGAAAAATAATTCTAAGTAGAATTTCAAGAGAATTTTTTCCCAACCAAATGAGGCTTAGAAGGGGAGTTAAATAGTGAAAAAAGCCAGTTTATGAGGGAAAGGAATCTCTGCTATCTTGTAAAAGAAACAATGAAAATGGGGCATAAAGATCCAAAAAATGGTAGTTTAAAGTTGTAAGGACACTGCCATGGGATATAAACAGGCTCAGTAAATGGTCAAAAAGTGGTAGATGGAGTATAATCTGGGAAGAATAAAATAATTAACTCCTGTTAAAAACCTGGTAAAGCAGAATCTCAGGCTACATCCACACTACACCGGATAATTTTGAAAATTCCGTTTCGCGTAAAAACGATAGATGTCCACACTAGGTGTTTTTAAAAATACCTCTGTCCATATTGAAACGGAGATTTCAGCGAATCTCCTCCTACTGCACATGCGCAGGACACATCTAACGAAAACAAGCAACATGTTTGGTGTCGAATCTCACTGTGAAAGACGGTGCGTGTTTGTTCAGTTATAGACTAGAAAAACTTAAACGATGGTCAGCTGTTGGCTCTCGCGCAGGAGGACTTAAAAGTAAAAAAAAAACAAATACTGCAGCGTATGGAGGCAACCGACAGGGAGTTCACGGACAGTATGAACCGGCTGATGACGAACATTGAAAAACTGATGAACTCTGTTGCATTAATAAAGCACCTTGTCAAATGTGTAAAACATGTCTGCATCAGTATTATCTTGTATTTCCATACAATGTTACATTCGGCTGTTACACATCTATTGTCAGAGAAGTACTTGCATAAATAGGTAAACCACCTTCATACAAGCAAGGGCAGAAAACAGGGCAAAGTGAGTATACTTATTTATTCAGTAAGTTATGGGTCAAAGTATTTGGTGAGTACATTTCTAACTCTTCTGGCTTCAGTCTTGTCTGTTCTGAAACTGTTAGATTGTGTGGGGGGTTGTGTTCAGGAAAACAATGAAATGGCGCGCTGCCGTCAGACAGCGTTTTCAGATTTCTCCAGTTACTCCATCCACACTGCTCCAGCCAAGCAACTTTTTCAAAATTACACACCCTGAACAGAGTTTCCGAAATTCTCCGGTTTCAGGGGACGAAAACGCCGTTTTAGTGTGGACGGAGGGTAAAGATGAAGAGAAAAAGCTTCGGTTACGGATTTATCTGGCGCAGCGTGGACGTAGCCTTACTTAAAAGTCCGGAAACTCATAAATATCAGTATTCAAAGCAATTCATGATTCTTGAACAGCAATCACAGCAAGTCAAGATGTGAGCAGAGCAAGGAATTAGGAAGGCAATTTAAGCCTTTATTGAAATGGATTGGAATACAAGAGTTGAAGATATCTTACTGAAATGACCACTTAGCCAAGGATGAACTAACCACTAACCCACCCCTCCACCCCCACCACCACTACTTTATCATTTCCTGTCAGAGTCACCTTATGTACAGACACACTTGTGCTTAGTGCCACTTTATGGACATACAATCAATGTATATAAGCTATCTTATGTATACTCGCCTCTTCGGGGCGAGAGGTCCCGAGTTCACATCCAGCTGGCTCCTTTGCACGCTCTCTATCTGTGCTAGGTTGAGTGTCGAGCTAGCAACTTGACCTCATTAAAAAAAAAACCTGGAGAGGGATGGACTCCGCCAGATTTCAGATGCCCAAGACGCACCGTATGATGAGCAATCACCAAAAAGATCGGTGCAAACAGCTTGTCATGACGGCGCCCCGACTCCACCAGGAGTTAAGGACGCGCGCGCACACACACACATATTTAGTGTATACCTATTGTGTTTTTTAAATTGTTCTGTTCTTTACCTTATTATGTTTTTTTGGGCTGTATCAGATCCGGAGTAACAATTATTTCGTTCTCCTTTACACTTGTGGCCTGGAAATTACATTAAACAATCCTGAATCTTGTACTTGTCTTTGAGGAAATGGAAATATAATATAGCAGATTGATTCTTGGGGATGTTCTGAGCAAAGATCAAGTATAATCAGCATTGACTCAATGGAGCTTAGAAAAATCATAGGGTAAGCTACTGAAATTCTTGAGAGAGGAGATGCTGCAAATTGTTTTCCAGGGCTAGACAAGTTACAACATGGATATATAATCTCAGGGTAAGACTGGATAAGTCTTTTTGGTGAATATACTCAGTCTTTATCCCAGGATTGGGGAATTAAGGACTAAAGGGAAAAGTTTACCAGAACCTGAGGGGCTACCTGAGGGGAGGTATGCTTGTGGAATGAGCTGCCAGTGGATGATGTCGAGACAGGTACAACATTGACTTTTAAAAGATAGTTAGACAGGTACATGAATAAGAAAAGTTTAGTAGGTTATAGCCCAAACACTGACAACTGGGACAAAAGCTTGAATGGGCATCTTGTTGGCACACAGTAAGATTTCTCTACTGCATTACTCTATCAATCTGTGACTCTATAAGGAGGAATATCCTCACATGGAAGGTAGTCATTCTTTGAACTTCCCTAACCAAGAGTGCTCTGTTGAGTCCATTCAAGACTGAGACTCAATGGGGCTTAGAAGAATGATAGGGTGAGCAAATGAAATAGGGTGGGAAGGTGAACTGGTGTGAATAATTAACCACCTTATGAATGGCAACATAGAAAGGCTCCCACCTTTTCTGTACTTATAGTGAAATTGTGAGGCTATAACTATCAGGAGAGATAGCTGCTTGTTTCTCAAACAAAAGGCGAAGGTGCATAATAAAGATAAAAAATTATGGAAGAAATTGAGAGAGAAGGCAGATGGAGAATAGTTCCAAATGAATCATTGTAAAACTAATCACAATAAAGAATAGACACTCCTTAACAAATCAATAGGAATTTGGATGAAACTGGTTTATTCAGAAAATGGTTAGAATGTAGAACATTTAAGATATTGAGGTTAACGTCATTACTTATTTATGATGGAGCTCAATAAGAAAGTGAACGAGAAAGGAAGCTAATGTTGATAAGAAGTGAAAGGAGCTGTGAATGGGATAGTGCAGTCTGAGAAATGTGTCTGTCTGTAGTGGGCTGAATCATCTGTTTTGATCTCCCAAATTCAAGGTAGTTCCATATATTCCAAATATTTATCTGTAGTACTTTAGTACAGCAGATCCCTGGTGTTACTTCCCACTTCCTACCAATATCCTGGCTTCTCTCTACATAAGACCATAAGACATAGGAGCAGAATCAGGACAGTCAGCCCATTGAGTTTACTCCGCCATTCCATCATGACTGATCCTGGATCCCACTCAACCCCATACACCTGCCTTTTCGCCATATCCTTTGATGGCCTGACCAATCAGGAAACTATCAACTTCCTCTTTAAATATATCCACGGACTTGGCCTCTGCTGAAGTCTGTGGCAGAGCATTCCACAGACTCATCACTTTCTGACTAAAAAAAAATTCCTCCTTACCTCTGTTCTAAAAGGCTGCCCCTCAATTTTGAGGATGTGCCCTCTGGTTCTGGATACCCCCACCACAGGAAAACATGCTCTCCACATCCTCCCTTTCTAGTCCTTTCAACATTCGGTAGGTTTCAATGAGATCCCCCCACATTCTTCTAAATTCCAGTGAGTACAGGCACAAAGCTGCCAAACGCTCCTTATATGTTAACCCTTTCATTCCCAGAATCATCCTTGTGAACCTCCTCTGGACTCTGACAACACATGCTTTCTGAGTTAATGGGGCCCAAAACTGTTGACAATACTCCAAGTGCGACCTGACTATCATCTAATAAAGCCTCAGCATTATCTCCTTTCTTTTGTATTCTATTCCCCTTGAAATAAATGCCAACATTGCATTTGCCTTTTTTACCACAGACTCAGCCTATAAGTTAACCTCTGGGAGTCTTGCACGAGGACTCCTAAGTCCCTCTGCAGCTCTGATATTTGAACCTTCTCCCCATTTAGATAATAGTCCACACTATTGTTCCTTTTACCAAAATGTATTATCATACATTTCCCAACATTGTATTCCATCTGCCACTTTTTTGCCCATTCTTCCAATATGTCTAAGTCCTGTTGCAATCACATCGCTTCCTCAGCACTACCTACCCCTACAGCTATCTTTGCATCATTCGCAAACTTTGCCACAAGGCCATCAATTTCATTATCTAAATCAGGAACAAACAATATGAAAAGTAGTGGTCCCAATACTGTCTCCTGAGGAACATCACTAGTCACTGGCAGCCAACCAGAAAAAGCCCCCTTTATTCCTACTCGCTGCCTTCTGCCTGTCAGCCATTTCTCTATCCATGCCATTATCTTAACAAGATTTTATCTTGTTAAGCAGCCTCATGTGTGGCACCTTATCAAATGCCTTCTGAAAATACAAGTAAATGACATCCACTTCCTCTCTTTTGTCCACCCTGCTTGCTACTTCCTCAACGAACTCTAACAGATTTGTCAGGCAAGACACATGACTGATGCTGGATCTCCTCCTCCTCCAGCCCTCCTGATGAAGGGTTTCGGCCCGAAACGTCGTCACTACCTCCTCCCATAGATGCTGTCTGGCCTGCTGAGTTCTGCCAGCATTTTGTGTTTTTATTTGTCAGGCAAGATTTCCCTTTATATAAACCATGCTGACATTGACTTATTTTATCATTAGTCTCCAAGTACTCTGAAACCTCATCCTTAATAACACACTCCAACACTTTCCAAACCACTGAGGTTAGACTATTTGGCCTATAATCTTTCTTTTGCCTTCCTCCCTTCTTAAAGAGTGGAATGACATTTGCAATCTTCCAGTCCTCCGGGACCATGCCAAAATTGAGTGATTCTTGAAAGATCATGGCCAATGCATCCGTTATCTCTTCAGCAACCTCTCTCAGGACTCTGGGATGTAGTCCATCTGGTCCAGGTGACTTATCCACCTTAAGACTTTTGAGTTTGCCTGGCACATTTTCCTTAAGGCACACCCTTCCCCCTGACACTCACGGACCGCTGACACACTGCTAGTGTCTTCCACAGTGAAGACTGGTACAAAGTGCAGCCACCAGAAACTGTTCTTAGTACACAAAGGGTAAATCGTAGCTGTTAGCTGCTTGATATTTAACAGTAGACTCACCTAATGACACAGTTGAGCTGACTTTCCACAGCCAATGCACTAGCACCAGTGTTCTCCACTTGAAGCTGTTCCATTTCTTCCCCAGTTCTTCAAAACCCATTTCTATTATGTCACCATCAATAACAAGTCACCAAGTGTGATCTAGATTGAGATGTCAACTGACCTAGCCTTGGATCATTTCACAAGTACAAAAAACTCCCTCCATAGCTACCTTTACAAAAGTATAAGGCAAAATCCAAAAGGTGGACGTTGCCTCAACCTCTCCTGTTCTGAATTACTCCCTGAAGGTGGTTCTTTCAAGAGACATACAACATTCACACAACCAGAACACTGTCCTCAGCTAATCACCAGCAATGTTGCCCGTTAACCCTAACATAGGCAAGCTTCCATTTTCTTTGCCATCAAACAGATGTGTAATGTTGTGCCCCACAAACATTATGGAGGCTTGATCAATGATGGAAAAGCTGAGAATGCTTTGAAACACAAAAGGCAAGATCTACGTTTGATGTTAATGTTCTCTATCTAGTAATCAATCCTCTCTATTTAGAAGAAAGATAAGTAAACTATACTTGGTTGAATATCTGTTTCCTTCGTCTCATCTTCCTCCTTTTCTTCCTCTTTCAAGACCTCCTCAATGTCCTTTTTCAGTTCCACTTCAACCTGTTCTTGGGTGTGCGCATTCTGTTCATCCACAACTGCAAGAAAGAGGCATCAGTTAAACAGAGTGAAGGAAGGTCCTGACAGCGTGAAGAATATATCAGAGTGGGAAATGAACCACGTGGTCCAAGTACAGCCATTCATATTTATTTAAAAATAAGGGACCAAACTTTCTCTCCTGGGACAGCACAGCTGTGATCTCTCCATGCCTCTGCTCAGAAGGCCCACGAGGAAAGGTCTATTCTGCCGGCCAAACTGCCTCAGTGTCCAGCACAGCAGCAGAAGCATCATGGGCACATTGGCCTTTGAAAGCTTTGAAACCCAGCAAAGTCCTGCTGGGTCCTTTGCTGGTTGTCAAAACCATGAGGACTCAAAATGTTTCTAACATTCAGAAAAGTTAATCTATTACAATTGAAATAGCAATTTAAAAAATTTGAAAATTTCATTCAAAATCACTGGCATTTATCAGCAGAATTTGGGTCAAGAAGTAGGCCACAGAAGCCCCCGAGGCTCTATTGTTCACTGAGATCACTCCAATCTGATGCCTTAACATCCTGCTCCTTATCCTTAGAGTCCCTTAAAGCCTAAAAACCCAAGCCTTGAAAAATACCCCACAGCAATATGTCAAATTAAAGCACAGAACAAGATCAAATGAGGAGAAAATTAAAAACAAATGCAGATGCTGGAAAACTAAAATAACTATATGAGTTAGGAATACTCAGCAGGCCAGGCTGCATCTGTGAAAAAGATGCGCTCATAGTCAGCACTAAGCACAAGAAAGGTTCCCCCAATGTCCATCAACTGTGCAAGGTTGCAAAACTGTTCATTTTGAAATACAAATGCCACCATTTGAGCAAAGTTTGAAATCAGTTTGGATTTAATTTTTTCTTGCATGGAAAATCTGAAATCATTAAACTGTCTAACTATTACAGCATTTTCAACTAGAAAATCATGATATTTTAGACATAAGGTATTAACTTGTTCATCGTCAAATGTGAAGTTTACGATATGAACACTGTCAGCCAAAGATGGCTGCCGCTGTGATGCAGCTGTACAAACCGGAACAGGAAAGGTGAGGTGACGTAAATTACTGACGTGCATTGTGATATTTGAAAAACCGATTAACTAGTTAACAGAAACATTTAGTTAAAAGATTATTTTCAATAAGTATAATTATTAATTACTGCATTATTTTAGGTAGCTAACCTTTAGTGCACACATTAATTTCTTTAGTGCGCTGGTTGAAAAATGTGTGTGTGCTTGCACATGCGCACAGCTTATAGGGAACATAGTTTGGGAGTCCTTGTGCAGAACAACCTAAAGGTTAACTTGCAGGTGGGGGAGGCAGGTGAGAAGAGGCCAGAATGGGGAATGGAAGAATAGAGAATGGGGAGGGGGAAAAATGACCAGAAGGAGAAATTAATGCTCATGTCATCAGGTTGGAGGCTACCCAGACGGAATATGACGTATTGCTCCTCCACCCTGAGAGTGGCCCTATCGTGGCAAAAAAAGGAAGTCATGGACTGACATGTTGGAACAGGAATGGGGATAGGAATTAAAATGGCTCAACCAACACACACAAAATGCTGGTGGAACACAGCAGGCCAGGCAGCATCTATAAGGAGAAGCACTGTCAACGTTTTGGGCCAAGACCCTTCATCAGGACTAACTGAAAGGAAAGATGGTAAGAGATTTGAAAGTAGTGGGGGGAGGGGAAAATGAGAAATGATAGAAGACCGGAGGGGGTGGGATGAAGCTAGGAGCTGGAAAGGTGATTGGCGAAAGTGATACAGAGCTGGAGAAGGGAAAGGATCATGGGACGGGCGGCCTCGGGAGAAAGAAAGGGGGAGGGGAGCACCAGAGGGAGATGGAGAACAGGCAGAGTGATGGGCACAGAGAGAGAGAAAAAAAACAAACAACTAAATATGTCAGGGATGGGGTAAGAAGGGGAGGAGGGGCATTAACAGAAGTTAGAGAAGTCAATGTTTCATTAAAATGGTTGGCCACCCGGAAATTAAACTTTTGATAGAGGGAGCAGAGTTGCTTGACAAGTGGTTGCCTAATTTATGTCTGGTCTCACCAATGTAGAGGAGGCTGCATCAGGATGCAATAGATGACCCCAACAGATTTGCAAGTGAAGTGTTGCCTCACTTGAAAGGACTGTTTGGGGCCCTGAATGGAGGTGAGGGAGGAGGTGAATGGACAAGTGTAGCATTTCTGTCACTTGCAGGGATAGTGAGAGGATTTAACAGAATCCTCAAAATTAGCCATTGGTGGAGAAATAATAAAAAAGTAACAAAATAGGTGCAGTTTTCAAAAGCTTGTTGGATTAATGGACAATAAAGGATTAACAGGAAGCTTAGGAAGGCTGCACCACACTGTACCTTTCTCTGCTTGTTCAATGATTTGTCTCACTGCTTTTTTCAGGCTGTTTGCCCGAAGCATAAGTTGCTCCCTGGATTTGAAGAACTTCGGGGTGGAAGACCGTGCTGGGATGCTTTCCACTGGCTGCTCAGATAAGGATTCTTCACTGAACTCTTCTTCTTCACCTTCCTCCTCTACGATGGGTGGCGTTGAGCAGTGGTGGCTTGTCGTGGCTTGTGATTCATCACTGAGGGTCTGCAGCAGCGAGTCCAGCTTCTCGTTCAGTACCAGACACTGCAATGAGAATGTGTAAACTGTCAGGTACGAGTGACAGATCTTACAGCTTTAAACTACCTTTATATTTGCAACCTTATTATTTTTCCCAAAATCATGTCAACTGTAAAAATAATCCGATGTCTTTGTCTACGTTAATTATTAATTCCAAATCTCTCCTTACAATCCATCAAAGCCATTTCAAGTTTCTTCCTTAAACATTGCACTCAAGAAGTGTTTGAGAGATTAACCCATTTAGTGCCCAGTGGTGGGAGGTGTCCTTCCCCACAGAGTTTCTGCAGTGCTTCGAAGTGCTGCTCTTCATTGGGGCGGCTGCCTCAAGCTACCAGAGACCTGGGTTTGATCCTGACCTCTGGAGCCGCCTGTGTGGAGTGCACATTCTCCCTTTGACCAGATGAGTTTCCCACAGGTGTACCGGTTTCCTCTGTCACTCCAATGACTTGTAGGCTGGTAGGTTAGGCTGGCCACTGTATAGCACTTCAAATGTACAGGTAAGTGCTAGAATCTGAGAGGAGCTGTGGACTAATTCAAATGGATGGTCGATGGTAGCTATGGACTCAGTGGGCTGAAGGGCCTGTTTCTCTCTAATGACTCTATAACATATTGCATCTTGGAATGAGTTAGTCAGTAGCATTTGCATGTGAATGTAAGCAACAACAAACTGTCATTTAATTATGCATTCAGTTAACTTTCAAAGGCTCTTTACAAGAACGGCAGGTAAAATATAGGTTGTTGAATGTGCCACCAGTTCTTCACTGCCAACAATACTGGGATTCATACTACAAAACCTAAACAATTCCCGGAGAATGATGAGGAAATCTACTCTATTCCCACTATCCTCAGGTTACTTCTTCATCAGCCCATGACCCCTTTCACCTATCTCCACCCAGCTTCTTAGTTCATACCTTCACCTCCACCCATCCACCTTCCCTCCTACCTAGACTCACCTATCACCTGCCAGCTTGTACTTCTTGCCCTCACCCCAGCTTCTTATTATGTTACTTATGTACTGCGATGCAGCGTGGCATAGGCTGTCCCTGCCCTTTAAACTGCCCAACAACCCTCAATTTAACCCTATAGCTAATTTACAATGACCGACCGGTACCAACTGGTATGTCTTTGGATTGTGGAAGGCAACTGGAGCACACAGAGGATATCCACACAGTCACGGAGAGAACATACAAGCTCCTTACAGACAGCAGTGGGAATTTATCCTGGATTGCTGGTAATGTAAAGCATTGTGAGAACTACTATGCTACCGTGCCACCCCAGGTTGCTCCTCGTTGAGTGAACAAAGTCTCATGTTTCCAGATTTGCTGACAATATTAAACTAGCTGGGATCATATTAAATTAAACTAGTAGGGCACTACGGTAGTGCAGAGGTTAGTGTGATGCTATTGCAGCTTGGGGTGTCACAGTTTGGAGTTCAATTTGGGCATCATCTGTAAGAAAGTCTGTGCATTCTTCCCATGTTTCCTCCGAGTGCTCTGGTTTCCTCCCACAGCTCAAAGTCATACCAGTAGGTTAATTGTTCATTGAAAATTGTCCCATGATTAGGCTAGGATTAAATCTCAGGCTAGAAGCAGCATGGCTCGGTGGTCCAGTGGGCCTGTTCTGTGTTGTACCCTGAAATAAAAAGTACAATAAGTACAGAGAAGGAAGTGAAGGGTAGTTAAGGAAGTTAGATGTATCGAGGCAAGCCACATGAATGGGCTAGAGTGTAGCAGATGGAAGATAATGTGAACATATGTGAGGTTATCCACACTGATGCACATAACAGAAAGCAGAGTAACTGTAACATGGTAAGAGATTATGTTATACAGACTCAAGATACTGCTGATGCTGGAATCTGTAGCAACACGTGTTGCTATGTTGCCCCAGAGATTACAATGTTCAAAGAGACCTAAGCACAATTAATGCAGAAACCATCATCAGAGGGTGGTGAACCTTTGGAATTCTCTTGTCCAGACAGCTAGGGAAGCTTAGCTGTAGAATTAACTAATAGATTTCTGAATATTAAGGGAACAGTGTGATGTAAGGATAATGCTTAGAAATGGCACTGAAGTCAATCAGCCATGACCTTAATTAATGTCAGGGCATGCTCCAGGAACTGCCGTGGCTAATCCTGCCCCAATATTTTTATGATTAAATGGCAATTCAACTGAGTGACTGCCTCCCCCTCACTTCCCCCCCCCCCCCCACCCCCAAGTGTGTTAGCTCAGGAGTCCTGTCTTTAGTTCTGATGGCCAAGGTTTATTGGCGAGCCACGGGTCTGGTAGCTGGCGGAAAGTAACTGCCTGGCTGACAGAGATCATATGCAGGAGACAGGAGGAAGAAAGTGCTACTCTTCTAGCCTGAGATCCACATTCCAGCATCCTTAGCCACTGCTGCCTGACTCAGACCTCAGTAACTATGGTAACTAGGATTTTAAGCATCCATTGCTCAATGTAATAATCTTTAAAATGATCTTGTTGGCACTGGGTTTTTTTTCCTATTTCTCAAGTAATGTCAAGTAGAGCTTTATAAATGGTTCTCCTGATACATTGTGCCAGAGGTTAATAATGTTATATTTATAAAACACATTTCTTTGATTATTTAAGGAAATATGTTTTATAAATATGACAGATAGCATAAATATATCTGAAATAAATCATTGGATCAAAATGATATATGTACATTATCCTTGTAGCTTTCTCTTTTCCTTTGTCAAAGACAGATTTGAAGATACTGCTTTAAAAAGATAATCTTTATTAAATACTGGCAATTGGTAATAAATTATTTTTTAAAAATAATCAGATATAGATTTTTTTTATTTGCTTCCTTAAATGTATTACTGAAACAAAAATTGAGATTTCATGCCATTAGTCCTGGCCATTTCTACTGAATTCTGTTGCTGCACCTTATCATTTTTCAAACAGACCAGTCTGCTTTATGTAATTCCTAAACTATTTCAACTACCAGAGGTGGATATGCTATCAACTGGATAAACGCAACTTAATTGCATACTGCGGGTGAGTTTTTGAGAGATCCTTCACTCCATGAGGGGAAAAGTCATGCACAACAGAAAGATGGTGATCAGCATTCTCAGCAGTACCTCTCCCTCGCCATCTGCAAGGAGCAAGGCCCTTTTCCAATTATCAACAGCTCACTTGATCACATTCTTTCCTTGGAGTCAGAAACTTACTAATTCAAGTCCTATTCCAGAGTTGTAAGCTGTTCTTTCAAAAGTATTGAAGAAAGGAAAATGTTGCTCTTTGGATAAGATAATAAGCAACAGTCTAGCCAACCTGTTGGCTGAGCAAAGATCCATGATACTATTTAGGAAAATGGGCTGACTATCCAGCAACCAGCAGCAGTAAGGTCAGAACATTACTCCCCTTGCTGTTTCTGTGAAATAGTTGATTTCCATGTTGTTTTCTACATTAATTGATTGTAAATAAGGTACCTTGGGATATTCTTACTTTTTTCTTGGGATAGGGTGCAAACAAATTATCCATTCCCAGATGGAAGTGGGCCTTGAATCACTTTTGCACAACTGGGACTTCTGCTTCTTTGACTCTGTTAGATAGGGTATTGATCTCATATTCAAATCTCCCTTCCACAAAATTTAGCTTTAGTTTATTTTGTCACTGAATTGAAATCACTAAAACAGACAGTTGACATTAGAAGACCTGCCCCTGAAACCTGAACATTAATAAAGATCTTGTCTGTCACTTTAGCATAATACTGAGGGAGTGAGAGGAGATTTTTTTGATGAGAAGAGGCCCCCTTCTACATGTAACTCATTTTGAAGATAATCTTCCATCCTTTTTGGAATGTTTATTTTCAATCTAAGTCATAGGTTGGTGACACCAGTCCTGGTGTAGGAGTTCGAACCTAAACATTGACAATTTTTTTCCTCCCTCCACAAATGCTGTTCAGCCTGCCGAGTTCCTCCAGCAGGTTGGTTGTTGCTCTGAATAACAAGCACTGAGTTATTGTCACATTGCCATTTGAGGGAACATGTTCTGTGTCAATGAACTGCTATACTTTCTACAGTGTAACAAAGGCAACACTTCAAAGTACTCCACTGAAATTATCCTACCTTGAGATTACTTGAGGATATGAAAAATGCTGTCTAAAACACAAACCTACTTCCCCTTCATTGTTTAGACTGGCACTTCACAAATTGTCAAGATTAAGGATTGACTGTTGCTCCTGGGTGAATGAGCGTGAAACTGCCACTTGCATTTGTCAACTTCAGATCTCCCACGACAACTCATGATGAGGGATAGCAGGTTGATAAAGTGCCTTTCTGGGTGTTTTTGTCATTGTATATCTAGAAAGGATTTCCTTAGGTTCTTCAAGCTAAATAAGAGCAACATTTCTGGAATTCTGTGTATTATGATATGAATCACAAACATTTAGAATTTTATATAGAAATAATAACTATGAAATAGTAACGCACACAAAATACTGGAGGAACTCAAGCAAGCTAGGCAGCATCTATGGAAAAACAGTACATTCAATGTTTCAAACCGAGACCCTTCAGCAGAACTGGAGCAAAAATCCCTTTTCAGTTCTGCTGAAGGGTTTTGGCCCAAAACATCAACTGAACTCTTTTCCATTGATGCTGTCTGGCCTGCTGAGCTCCTCTAGCATTTTGTGTGTGTTGCTTCAATGGCTTCTACTTCCAGTAAGCTATTTGACTCCGTGAGTTGAAAGCTTTTACAGTAATTTTTTCCACATCCCTCAAATCTAATGGATATCCATGTCAACTTGATTGGGCATATGCTCAAAATATTAATGGAGCAGATCTTAAATTGTTCAAAATCACCAGCTGCACCTGTGCCAGACTGTGTCCCATTCAGGGTACTAATGCATGGTCTTCTCTCACTGGGACCCCAACTCCCATCACATTGACAAGCCTATCTCAGCAGCTCAATGCAGACGACTGGCTCACCAAAGATGCATATATCAACTCAGTACAGACAGTCAGCCCAGTGCAGACATTTGGCTCAGCAAAAACAGAATGTCCAGAGCAGAGAGACGACTCAAAGCATTCACAAGACATCTTTGGCTGTGAACTTCTGAATGCCTTAAACATTAGAATGCATACTGACAGTCAAAAAACATTTAAAGTCATTGAAAATAACTTAACTATATAAAACATTGGCAGATTTGCTGCTTATTCCCCGGTCTTTCCGCTCTTATCAGCCGGGGTTAATGTTTTCCTTATCACACCTTTAAAAATTTATTAATTTTCAAATCATGATCTTGCCCTTTCCTATCTCTGTTACAGTAAACTCCCCCAACATCGCTACACTCCTTTAATTCTGGCCTCTTTCGCTTTTCTTTTGCCCTAGTGAAAGCTTTAGCTGCCTGTTAAGGTTATTTTTTATTTGGTAAATTTAAACAATCAAATATCCAGCATCTGTAGTTTTATCTTTTGCTATTTGATATGGGGTTCATGACTTGATTACTAATATGTGTCCCCCTTTCCCTTTACAATCTACATTACAATCCTTATCACGATAAGCACAGGACCATCTTTATCAATAAATCAATATCACCACTACAGAGTCCTGATACACCAAATCGAACCATTATCCTCAAACTCCTTTGTATTTCTGATGCTAGATTATTAACTTTCCAATAACTAATGGGTGTTTAAACCATTTAGAAAGACATTGTAAAGTTACAGGTGAACGAAACAGAATGTTTTAAATGATAGGAGATTAATAGGTGTTGGTGATCAGAGTGACCTGGCAGTCCTTGTACACCAGTAACTAAAAGTAAACATGTTTACTGCTAGTACAGCAAGCAGCTAGTGAAGGTAAATAGCATGTTAACTTTTCTAGTATGTGGATCTGAGTGCACATTTTTGTAATTAGGTAAGGTCACATCAAATATTGTATACAGCTCCGGCCTTCCAATTTAAATAAGCATAAAGGTTCACCAAATTAATTCCTGTAGGGATGGGGATAGGAGTGGGTAGGATTGACTGGATTTACTTGTGAGGACAGAATAAGCAGACTGGGCTGGAATCCTTTAGAGGTCAGAAGAATGATCAATGATCTCATGTTATCAAGATATATATGGCAAGGTAAAAGGCCTAGAGTTCATCTCAAAACTTTGCAATTAGCCAAGGCAAAGGGGGGGATGGGGCCTACCTTCTCTTAGAGCTTATTATTTTGCAGCACAGTTGAGAGCTGTGATATGTTGGTGCAACCCATCATATGGTGCTCAATGGAAAAATATTGAGGAGGGGATACTTCCCAACCCCATACAGGCAATTTTGGCTGATAATAACTTACAAAGGTACATAAATACTATTGATAACCCATGGGTGAAATGGACTCAAAATATGGAAAACTATTATAAAAGAATATAAACTAGAGGTAGATATTGCAATTCTTAATTGGTGTGCATATGACTCAGATTTTACGCCGTATAAATTAGATGCTAGATTTAAGGACTGGACAGCTAAAGGAATAACAATTCTTTGCAATATAATGAAAAAAGTAACACTGTTCAGCTTTGAAATGCTTAAAGAGAAACACTAATTAGAAAAATGACTTTTATTGGTATTTACAGATGTGCTAATATGTTAATAGGATGGTTAAAAATGTAATCAAGGCAAGTACATGTTTGATAGAGGTACAGTCGGCCCTCCTTATCCGCAGGCGATTGGTTCCGGGACCTCCCGCAGATACCAAAAAAGGCGGATGCTCAAGTTCCTTATTTGACCTGTCTCAGTGCCGTGGTCTTTAGGACCCAGCAGAACCCCGGACCTTATTTAACCTGTCTCAGTCCAGTGGACATTAGGACCCGGTGGTGAAGCTCTGAATCCGCAGTGTTTCTGTTCATGAAAATAATCACGGTCACAACTGAAAATAAAGTGCAAGTAATAAAGCAACAGGAAAGAGGGGAAATGCCATCGGTCATTGGAAATGCATTAGGCTACAGTCGGTCAACGATCAGAACAATTTTAATGGAGCATGTGAAAGGCCCTGCCCCGATGAAAGTTACAATTATTACTAAGCAATGCAGTGATTTAATTATTGAAATACATACGTTTCTTAAGTGTTTTATTTGCATAGAAAGGTAAAATATATAATATATACAAAGACAAACGTTTGACTAACTGACGCTAAATAATACCGGATATACCTGTTCCGACTTAAAGACAGACTCAGGAACGGTACTCGTTCATAACCCGGGGACTGCCTGTACTTCTAAATCATCTCTAGATTACTTATAATACCTAATACAATGTAAATGCTATGTAAATAGTTGTTATACTGTATTGTTTAGGGAATAATAACAAGAAATAGTAGTCTATACATGCTCAAACAACGAGTGCTGGACAGAGAACTTCCGGGTTTTCCCAATCCGCGGTTGGTTGAATCCATGGATAAGGAGGGCCGACTGTATTTAGAAAAGCATATAATTCAGATAACAGTTGTAGAATCATATCAAGTGTGTATAAGGGTTTGTCAAATCTTAAAACACATTCGACTTCATACATTAAAACAAAATGGGAGAAGGAAGGAGGGATAATTATATCTGAGGAAGAATGGACAACAATATAGAGATATCAATGGAAGTGTACCAGTTCACAGAAATGGAGGGAGTTCAGATGAAAAAACTTGATGAGATATTTTATTACACCCTCTCAGAAATCCCATTATGATAGTAACCTCCCTGTTTGCTAGAGGAATTGTGGAAATCAAAATACAAACCATTATCATATTCTAGACCATAAGACCATAAGACAAAGGAGCAGAAGTCAGCCATTCAGCCCATTGAGTCTGCTCCGTCATTTTATCATGAGCTGATCCATTCTCCCATTTAGTCCCACTCCCCCGCCTTCTCACCATAACCTTTGATGCCCTGGCTACTCAGATACCTATCATTCTCTGCCTTAAATACACCCAATGACTTGGCCTCCACTGCCGCCTGTGGCAACAAATTCCACAGATTCACCACCCTCCGGCTGAAAAAATGTCTTCGCATCTCTGTTCTGAATGGGTGCCCTTCAATCAAGTCATGCCCTCTCGTACTAGACTCCCCCACCATGGGAAACAACTTTGCCACATCCACTCTGTCCATGCCTTCCAACATTCGAAATGTTTCTATGAGGTCCCCCCTCATTCTTCTAAACTCCCAGGAGTACAGTCCAAGAGTGGTCAAACGTTCCTCATATGTTAACCCTCTCATTACCGGAATCATTCCAGTGAATCTTCTCTGAACCCTCTTCAATGTCAGCACATCCTTTCTTAAATAAGGAGCCCAAAACTGCACACAGTATTCCAAGTGAGGTCTTACCAGTGCCTTATAGAGCCTCAATATCACATCCCAGCTCCTATATGCTATTCCTCTAGAAATGAATGCCAACATTGCATTCGCCTTCTTCACCACTGACTCAACCTGGAGGTTAACCTTAAAGGTATCCTGCACGAGGACTCCCAAGTCCCGTTGCATCTCAGAACTTTGAATTCTCTCCCCATTTAAATAATTGTCTGCCCGTTTATTTCTTCTACCAAAGTGCATGACCATACACTTTCCAACATTGTATTTCATTTGCCACTTCTTTGCCCATTCTCCCAATCTATCCACGTCTCTCTGCAGACTCTCTGTGTCCTCAGCACTACTGGCCCCTCCAACTATCTTTGTATCATCAGCAAACATAGCCACAAAGCCATCTATTCCATAATCCAAATCGTCGATATACAATGTAAAAAGAAGCGGCCCCAACACGGACCCCTGTGGGATCCCTTTATTTCCTCTCTCTGTTTCCTGCCAATCAGCCAACGCTCTATCCACATATATAACTTCCCCATAATTCCATGGGCTCTTATCTTGCTTAGCAGCCTCATGTAAGGCACCTTGTCAAAGGCCTTCTGAAAATCCAAAACACAACATCCACTGCATCTGCCTTGTCTAGCCGACTTGTAATTTCCTCAAAAAATTGCACTAGGCTTGTCAGGCAGAATTCTCCTTTAAGGAAACCATGCTGAGTTCTGCCTATCTTGTCATATGCCTCCAGGTACTCCGTAACCTCATCCTTGACAATCGACTCCAACAACTTCCCAAACACCGATGTCAAGCTAACAGGTCTATAACTTCCTCTTTGCTTCCTTGCCCCCTTCTTAAATAGCGGAGTGACATTTGCAATCTTCCAGTCCTCCAGAACCATGCCAGAATCTAATGACTTTTGAAAAATCATTGCTAATGCCTCTGCAATCTCCACAGCTACTTCCTTCAGAACACAAGGGCACATTGCATCTGGCCCGGGAGATTTATCTACCCTTAGACTATTCAGCTTCCTGAGTACTTTCTCTGTCGTATTTGTGACTGCGCACACTTCTCTTCCCTGACACCCTTGAGTGTCCGGTATACTGCTGATGTCTTTCTCAGTGAAGACTGATGCAAAATACTCGTTCAGTTCCTCCGCCATCTCCTTATCTCCCATTACAATTTCTCCAGCATCATTTTCTATTGGTCCTATATCTACTCTCACCTGTCTTTTACTCTTTATATACTTGAAAAAGCTTTTAGTATCCTCTTTGATATTATTTGCTAGCTTCCTTTCAAAGTTTATCTTTTCCCTCTTAATGACATTCTTAGTTTCCTTTTGTAAGCGTTTAAAAACTTCCCAGTCCTCTGTCTTCCCACTAATTTTTGCTTCCTTGTATGCCCTCTCCTTTGCTTTTACTTTGGCTTTGACTTCTCTTGTCAGCCAAGGTTGCATCCTTTTTCCATTTGAAAATTTCTTCTTTTTTGGAATATATCTATCTTGCACCTTCCTCACTTCTCACATAAACTCCAGCCACTGCTGCTCTGCCGTTCTTCCCACTAGTGTCCCTTTCCAGTCAACTTTGGCCAGTTCCTCTCTCATGCCACTGTAATTTCCTTTACTCCACTGAAATACTGACACATTGGATTTCGGCTTCTCTTTCTCAAATTTCACAGTGAACTCAATCATGTTACGATCACTGCCTCCTAAGGGTTCCTTCAGCTCAATCTCTCTAATCACCTCTGGTTCATTACACAATACCCAATCCACTACAGCCAATCCCCTAGTGGGCTCAACAACAAGCTCTAAAAAGCCATCTCGAAGACATTCTACAAATTCTCTCTCTTGAGATCCAGTGCCAACCTGATTTTCCCAATCTACTTGCATGTTAAGATCCTCCACAACTATCATAACACTGTCCTTCTGGCAAGCCTTTTCTATTTCCTGATGTAATCTGTAGTCCACATCACTGCAGCTGTTAGGAGGCCTGTATATAACTGCCATTAGGGTCCTTTTACCTCTGCGATTTCTTAGCTCAACCCATAAAGATTCTGCACCTTCTGATCCTATGTCACCTCTTTCTAATGATTTAATATCATTTCTTACCAATAAAGCCATGCCACCCCCTCTGCCTACCTGCCTATCCTTCCGATACACTGTGTATCCCTGGATGTTCAGCTCTTAGAGACATGCATCCTTTAGCCACGTCTCAGTGATGGCCACAATATCATACCTGCCCATATGGGAATGCCCATTATCAAAGACTATTCTTGTAGGGCATTGTGTATCCCACTCCAATAGTCTTTGATAATGGGCATATCTTTAAATGCGAAATACCCTTAGAAAGTAAGACCATATATTTTGGGTATATACCTCAAGAATGGTTGAAAAGAGATAAATATTTAATGAATACACTGCTGGTGGCTGGTAAAAAGACTCTTACCAGGAAATGGTTATCACAGGAGAGTCCAACCTTAAATGCATGGATGGAAATTAGAATGGACATTTACAAAATGGAGAAGATAACAGCATCTGTTAATCATAAGTTGGAACAATTTGATTCATACTGGGAAAAATGGTTTAACTACATAACACCTCATAGGCCCGATTTTATTCTCACAAATCAATGAATATGTTGTAAAAAAAGATCACTCCCTACTTGTACATAGTTTTCTTCTTTTGCTTGTTCTTTCTTACCACTCTTTTCTATAAGTGTGTACCTCAGATAAATACTATGTGGAGATTTGCAACATATTTGATTATATGATATATATGTACAATGTCTGAAATACATCTTATGGAAATGTTTGATGATGAACTTCAACAAAAAATAAATTACACAAAAAAAGAAACAACCAAACAAACTTGGGTTGTTTTCTTGGAGTGGCGGAGGCTGAGGGGAGATCTGAAAGATTGTGAGAGGCACAGATAGAGTAGACAGGGAGTATTTTTTCCCCAGAGTAGAAATGTCTAATACCAGAGAGCATGAGAGGTTCAAAGGGGATGGAAGGGTTAAGTTTTTTTACTCTGAGTTTTATCTACCTACAGACCTTTCCGTTTCCCCAAAAACATTCTCTCTCGTAATGGTAACTTCACACACTTCATGACCCCTGACACCTAGAACTTCCACCCAACTGCTAGTGTCTTCTACGGAGAAGACTAATGCAAAATACTTATTCATTTTGTCTGCCATTTCCTGGTCCCTTATTACTACCTCTCCAGTGTCATTTCACAGTGGTCTGATATTCATTCTCTCCTCTCATTTACACTTTATCTATCTGAAGAAAATTCAGGTATCCTTTTTAATATTATTGGCTTGATTACTTTTATATTTCACCTTTACCTTCTTAATGACTTTATTTAGTTCTCTTCTACTGGTACTTGAAAGCTTCCTGATCCTCCCAGCAATTTTTGCTCTATTATATGCCCTCTCTTTGGCTTTTATGTTGATTTTGACTTCTCTTGTTAGCCAGCATTGTGTCATTTTCCCTTTAGAATAATCCTTCCACTTTGAGATATATATACACTCTGTGCCTTCCCAATTGCTTCCAGAAATTCCAGCCATTGCTGCTCTGCCATTATCCCTGCCAGTGTTCTTTTCCAATTCTGGCCAACTCTTCCCTCATGCCTCTGTAATTCCCTTTACTACACTGTAATACTGATACATCTGATGTTGGCTTCTCCTTCTCAAATTTCAGAGTGAATTTGATCTGTGGAATCTGCTACCCAATAGGGTTGTGGAGGCTCTTATACTGAGTGTTCAAAGAAAGATATTAGTGGATTTTGTATAGTCAGAGAATCATTATCCCATTGTAAAATTTCTGAAGAAGTGATGATGGTAGGAAAATAGATTCTGTATGCATATAGTTTACAAAGTATTTAAGAAGGTCCCAAATGGTACGCTGATTCAGAAGATTAAGGCACAACAGAGCCACGATGGCTTAGTACATTGGATTGAAAATTGGCTTGGCCATAGAAGACACATGTTGGTGGAGGAGGGGTGTTAGTCCTACTGGTAGTCTGTGATCAGTGGCGTTCCACTGCTGTCGTTTGTGATGTCATGAACAAAAATGTAGTTGGGCTGATTACTAATTTTGTAGATGATCCAAACATTGGTGGAGTTGTGGATCCAGAGGATGGTTGTCTAAGGATGTAGCAGCATGCAGATAGCATTGTTTAAGGAGCAGTCAGACAGCCACATGAACAGGCGGGCAATAGAGTGACATAGACCATATGCTGGCAGAGGGATTATTTTAAATGGATATCATGATAGGCACAGACATGATGGGTCGAAAGGCTTGTTGCTGTGCTGTGCTTTTCTATGTTAACGCCATTGGATATTGGGTTAGTACAAGCCAGTAACCAATAAGATGGCAGCGCACTTGGAGGCAGCAGCCTCTTGGGAGTCAACCAAAGGTGTTTTTTACTTCTTTAACTGTCTTTTTTATAATCGCAAGACAATGCTGGACTCTGAGAATTTTGGGTACTGCAAGTTCACCGCATTAGTGAGCTGCTCATTGGCAGAAGAGCTGGACTTTGTACACGCCATGTTACAGCCTACTACAGGAAGGCATTGGAGCAGCATGCATAGGCTGCGTAGTGTAACTGGTGGACACTTCTCTTGCAATCGCAAGACCCTGCTAGACATTGATAATGTCAGATACCGTAGGCCTGTTTCCTTTGATTAGTAGCGTGACAGGTGGTAGAGGAGCTGCATGGCTTCGGCTGTAGCAAGGACTAGGCCTCAAGCTGTGACGCTGGAGGCGGTGTAACGTAGTGTCTATGTTCAGTTGGGGACTGGCTTCTCCCATCAGTGCTGCCCTCCTGTGTTTGATAGGTGGAATGACAAGCTCGATTGCATGCGTGCGTTTATCTACAGACTGCTGGGAACGGCACCATCAATTTGCAGGACATGTCACTCAGGGACTTGGGCTGTATATTTTTTGTGTGATAGTTTGTGTGCTCGCTGTCTTGAATGTGTTGCGTGCCTTGTGCAGTGTATGGTTTGCATCATGTTCCCAGAGGAACGCTGTTTCATTCAGCTGAATGGGTGAATGATAACTAAACTTGAATTTGAATTTGAAGCAAGTGTCATTAAGATAAAAGAACAAATTTGATTTTATAAATTATAAAGCAAGGGGTTAAACGGTTGACTGCTGCCTTTATCTTAGAATATCTTCACACTGAAACGCTGATCAAGAAATGATCTCAATTGTTCAGAGCTATGGCTTTGAAGATATTATTACAAACACAACCTCCTTCCCAAAATATACATGGAAATTCCAACTGCATGGAATATGAAATATATGAAATATATGAAATATACATGGAAATTCTAATTCCCAAAATATACATGGAAATTCCAACTGCATGGAATATGAAATATATGAAATATACATGGAAATTCCAATTCCAACAGACAATTCATGTCTGTATATTCAATGTACCCGGTTTTTTAAGCCTGGATATAAATACTGCATAGAGGGCAGCATCAAAACATGGAACATTTATACGGACCCAATATTTACATGGCACCTCACAATGCCAGGTGTAACGGTGAACTTTATATCCAATCCAGCGTCTCTGAATCCTGGCGAGCAATGGAATGTTGAAATATGCCTATCAATTTGTGCACAAAATCCTTCAAGAAGCAAAATGATACTGCCTAAATAATGCTGTAAAGATGCCGATTCAAAAGATAGGATTTAAAGCTATTTATTATGACACCCAGGATTTCTTCACTGCTCTCAAGTGATTGAACTGACAGGACATCCATTTAACATTTCATGCAAAAAGGCCCCTTGGCCAATAGTTTTCCAAAAGTACTCCGCCAGAGTTTGCACACAACCTTCTGACTCAACATGACTGCTGATCAGAATTTTCATCTTAGATGATTTGGAATGTACTATGGCAGTGCAAATGCATTACAAGTTTCTAAAAAAAACACAAATACATTGAATTCTTACTTTATTTGCCAGTGTTTCAGTCTCTTCTGTATTTTCATTGGTCTTTTCATGCGATTTACCAACTTTGGCAACAAAGTCTTTCACAGTTTCACACAGAATTCTGGTAGGAAAAATAAGTGAAAATTACTCCAATTATGTTCATGCATTTTAATGTTGTCAAGTCAGCTTGGAGATTTGCCCAGAGACTTCATCATACAACCTCCAGCTGGCAACTACCCCAGTTTTCAACTTCCTCCCATTGGTCACCTACTTGCCCATGTTTGTGGAAGAGCTGAGAGTGCATATTTTCTCTGTTCTGCCAGTGGAAAATGGCCCTTTTTTCTCATGTCCAGTATTTGTCAAATAAATAAGCTACAGCTTTTTGGATTAAATGTCAAATGTATTTCAACAAGCCTCCAGGTAACCAAGTCCTGGAGATTAGACATCAATTCAAATGGTTTAGGTTAGGCAACCTTAATTCAGGTTTGCTAGCATGATGAAAAGCAAACAACCTTAGGAATAAAGAACTGGGTTACCAAAGAAGATACAGTAAGCTGGTGGAGAAGGTTGTTTAAAGATACAGCTGGAAATTTGAGAGGAGCAGTGCCACACAGAATTAAGAGTGAGATAACACAGTTTGGGAGGTCAGGTTCCGGTAGGATATGTAGAGTAACTGTCAGTGACCTTAGGGGAGTTGATGTATAGAGAGATCACAGGGTGCAAGTCCACAGCTCCTTGAAAGTGATAACACAATGGAGAGGGTAATGAAGAAGGAATTTGGTACTCCTGCTTTCATTGACTGAAGCATTGAGTCTAAGAGTTGAAAAGTTATTTTGCAGTTGTACAAAACATTAATTAGACCATATTGAGAATATTTTTAGATTTGTTTTAGATTTAGAGATGCAACAAGGTAACAGGTCTTTCGGACTCAATGAGTCCACATCACCCAATTACGCCTTTGTGACCAATTAACCTACTAACCTGCCCATCTTTGTAATGTGAGAGGAGACCAGAGTACCCGGAGGAAACCCTGTAGTCACGGGGAGAATGTATGTACAAACTCCTTACAGACAGCGACAGAAATTGAATCTTGCTTGCTGGTGCTGAAATAGTGTTACGCTAACCAGTACGCTATCGTGCTGCCCAATATTGAGTACATTTCTGCTCACCACTCTATGGGAAGGATGTGGTAGCAACAGAGAGAGTGCAAAGGAGATTCACCAAGGCATTGCCTGGATTGGAGGCTGCAGCTTTGAGGAGAAACTGGATAGTCTGGCTTTACTTTTATTGCAACATAGAAGTTTACAAAATTTTGAGGGGAATAGATAGGACAGATAGTTAAGAGTCATTTTTCCCAGGGCAGAGGAATCTAAAACTAGAGCACACAGGTTTGAGGTAAAAAGGGAGAAATTGAAAGGAAGGGCAAGTTTTTCCACACAGAGTGGTGAATATCTGGAATGAGCTGCCAGAGGAGATGGTGAAGACAGGTACAATTATAATGCTAAAAGGTGTTTGGGCATGTAGTTGGATAGGAAAGGCACAGAGGGATATGAATCTAAGGCAGGAGAGTAGGATTACTGTAGATGGTATCACCGTTGGCACACACAAAGTGGGCCAAAAGGGCCCACTTCTGTGATGTACATTTCTATGATTCTATGATAAAAGATAACCCACACTATCAGCAGTCTTCAGCACCTTTTCACAGTTGTTGTACTATTTTGGGCACTGCTGTCTTTGTGGAACCTGCACAATGGAACATTGTTTCAGTTAAAATTCATCTAGGAAGTCATGGAATAATAAACCAAAAGAGGTGGGAGACAAATTGGAATCCTGTGGCATGAAATGGCTCTATTAGAGTAATTGCAAGGTGCTCTCACAAACATGCTCAAGTTTATCATTAGATATGTTTTTCAACAAAAGCATGAATTGGTTCATATTGTTGTGCTAATAAATTATGTGAAACAATTAATCTTTTTATCCATGAGGGCACTAGAATATCTAATGACCGCATAACCCTCCTACATCCCATTAACATTTATCTATTGTCTGATCCAGTGTGCCTATAGACCCACGTCCTATGTAATGTGTTCTAGTTCTTTCATAGTGAGGGAAAGTAGTGTATCATATTTGTTAAGTAATTTCAAACAGAAATCCCAGCATGTTGTCATTTTACAATGTTTGTCAAAAGTATGTCATATCAATAGTCTCACAGCTTTTGCCTTTTAGAAAATGCCGTATAGAAAAACATGCTTTACTTCTAAGCAGAGAATCTATCTTGGTGCACTTGTCAATCGGTACGTGAAAAACCAGATGGCTCTCTAAGCATCTTGAAATCCTATTCTTAAGAATACCAGAATGATCTGATGGCAAAACTGTGAGAAATTGCTCAGACAGGACTTGTATTGCTTTCATTTAATGAATGATCTAACTGAAAGGTTTTAAAATGTGAAAAGGAGGTGATAGGATAGTAATTAGATTTTCTCCATGCCTCCAACCTGATGGCATGAACATTGATATCTCGAACTTCTAGTAATGCCCCCTACCCTCTCCTTCACCATTCCCCATTTCTATTTCCCTCTCTCACCTTATTTCCTTACCTACCCCCACCTCCCTCTGGTGCTCCTCTCCCTTCCCTGTCTTCCATGGCCTTCTGTCCTCTTCTATCAGATTCCCTCTTCTCCAGCCCTGTATCTCTTTCACCAATTGATTTCCCAGCTCTTTACTTCACCCCTCCCCCCTCCCAGTTTCACCCATCACCTCCCCCCACCTTCTTACTCTGACTCCTCATCTTTTTTCTCTCCAGTCCTGACAAAGGGTCTCGGTCAAAACCATTAACTGTTTACTCGTTGCCATAAATGCTGCCTGGCCTGCTGAGTTCCTCCAGCATTTTGTGTTTGTTACTGCATTGCATCCATAATTTGGGGTTAGAAATTGGCATGTAAAAAGGAACAGCCAACTAACAGAAAATAGAGTGTTTGGATCACTTTCAAATTGACAATCAGTAACAAACGGCCTTAGCAATTTAAAAATCCATATCAATAATTGGGCTGAAAACACAGAGTGTATTTGTAGGTAAAACTAAGATAGGTAGGTTTTCAGTCTGTGAGGAGCCAGCTAAAGGACATAGATGGGTTAAATGAATAGGGGACAAAAAATTAGCAAATGGAGTGAAGTCAATTGTGAATGTGAAGTCACACACTTTAGAGGTACAAAAAAAGCAGATTTCTATTTAACTGGAGCAAAACCACAAAATACTGTCATTTACTGGGTTCTTTGTATTTGAGACACATGTCAGTATGCAAGCAAGTAGGCTAAAGAAATATTGTCTTTATTTCAGGAGTATGAAACATACTGTTATGAGTGCTAAACAGACCTGATGGAAATGGGGTGCAGAGTTAACCATTCCGCCCCCCTTTGAGAACTTTGAACTATTGCTATGCTGCTAATGAGAGAGAGAGATGCAGAACAGAGGGAGAGACATCTGCTACAGATAAGAGAGAGAGAGACACAGTTGATTTATGTATTATGGCTTCCTGGATTGTTTACCTTTCGCTACAAGGCCGTTACTTTGCTCGTTAACATTCCTAAGGAGACAGCAGGAGTGGCCTGATTTGATGGACATGGTCATTTTGAGTTGATGGATGGCTGATACATTGTCAGTGGGGATAAAAGACAGGTGTGGGGCGACAACCCTCAGACACACCAGTGGACACTGATCGAGTGTTGTGCACCCACAGGAAGGTGGGGGCTTCGAGAACCGAATCAGAAGATGGGTCAACAAAGCTCACAGTGTGATGGTAGGACCGGTGGGGACTTGTGTGTGTGTCCACTCATGCCAGAGTGACGAGTCCACCACAGAACGGTCTAGCCGGAGAGCGGAGGGGTCATAACCAAATGACCACAACGGTACAATGGAATCAGAATACAACAGACGGTTTGCTGGCTGCAGCTGCTCAATCTCTTGCTCGCTCTTGCTCTCCAACAAATTACAACAACCGCAACTACCTCAGCACACATGAACTGAACTGAACTTTATATTCTTCAATGACAATTCATTTACCCCTAGACATTGATAGAGCTTGTTTATTATTGTTGATTATTATTCCTACACTTCTATGTTTATTATTGCTAACCTGTTTTATATGTATATTTGCATTTTTGATACTGTATTGTGTAGTTTACTAATAAACACCTTTAGTTTTTGGTACCACCAGACTCCAACGGATTCTTCTATTTCTGCTGGTCTGTAAACCCAGTTACGGGGTACGTAACAATACAAGGAGGAAATATTTGATTCATATTTACGATGTGCTGGTGAGATCACACCTGGAGTAATGTTCAATTTTAAGAAATGAATGTACTGTAGGCAACCCAGCATAGGTTTCCCACGTAGGTTCTTCAAATAAAGTGTTTGACATATGGAGAAAGATGAAGCTGGTTGGGCCTTTCTTCACTGAAGTTTAGAAACATGCGAGGTGATCTCATTGAAACATAAAAGATTCTGCGGGGGGTGGGCAAGGTGATGGAGAGTGATGTCTCTCCTATTAGGGTTATCTACAACATTATGGCATAGTTCAGAACCACAGGATAGGCCTTCTAAGGCCAAAATGAAGAGGATTTCTCTTGGAGGATTGTGAATCTGAAATTCTCTACTTGACAGGACTGTGGTGGGAATGTCATTGACTATATTAAGGTTGGAGATAAAGTCATTTAAAGTACAACAAGGTCAATGACTATGGAAAGAAAATGGGAAAATTATGTCCAGGCCAAGACTGGATCAGCCTTGATCCTACTGAAGAGTGTGATGTCAGGAGTGTAATGGATAATTTCAATTACAGTATCTCTCCAGCCACACACTTACTTGTGTTATCCTTCTATTTCTCAACTTACTGGCTTGTGATCCAGTGGCTAAGCCACAGATTGTCACCTTTGAACTTCTGTTTCTTGTTCTCCTTCTTTCTACAAGGCTCATCCCTTCTTCTACCTGATGAAATGCTTTGAGAGGTTGGCTATGACTAGACTGAACTCCTGCCTCAGCAAAGACCTGGACCCACTGCAATTTGCCTATTGTCACAATAGGTCAATAGCAGACCCAATCTCCATGGCTCTTCACACGTCTTTGGACCACCTAAACAACACAAACACCTACGTCAGGATGCTGTTCATCAACAATAGCTCAGCATTTAATACCATCATTCCCATAATCCTGATTGAGAAGTTGCAGAACCTGGGCCTCTGTACCTCCCTCTGTAATTGGATCTTCAACTTTCTAACCAGAAGACCACAGTCTGTGCAGATTGGTGATAACATATCCTCTTCGCCGATGATCAACACTGACGCATCTCAGGGGTGTGTGCTT
The DNA here is from genome assembly GCF_048418815.1 of Hemitrygon akajei. Lineage (NCBI taxonomy): Eukaryota > Metazoa > Chordata > Chondrichthyes > Myliobatiformes > Dasyatidae > Hemitrygon > Hemitrygon akajei. The sequence continues at coordinate 90,379,765 of NC_133128.1, forward strand.
AGCCCACTGCTCTACTCTCTGTATATACATGACTGTGTGGCTAGGCATAGCTCAAATACCATCCACAAACTTGCTGACAATACAACCATTGTTGGTAGAATCTCAGGTGGTGATGAGAGGGCATACAGGAGTGAGATATGCCAACTAGTGGAATGGTGCCGCAGCAACAACTTTGCACTCAGAGTCAGTACAACGAAAGAGCTGATTGAGGACTTCAGGAAGGGTAAGACGAAGGAACACATACCAATCCTCATACAGGGATCAGAAGTGGAGAGAGTGAGCAGCTTCAAGTTCCTGGGTATCAAGATCTCTGAGGATCTAACCTGGTCCCAACACAATGATGTAGTCATAAAGAAGGCAAGACAGCTATACTTTATTAGGAGTTTGAAGAGATTTGGCATGTCAACAAATACACTCAAAAACCTCTATAGTTGTACCGTGGAGAGCATTCTGACAGGCTGCATCACTGTCTGGTATGGAGGGGCTACTGTACAGGACCAAAAGAAGCTGCAGAGGGTTGTAAATCTAGTCAGCTCCATCTTGGGCACTAGCCTACAAAGTACCCAGGACATCTTTAGGGAGTGGTGTCTCAGAAAGGCAGCGTCCATTATTAAAGACCTCCAGTACCCAGAGCATGCCCTTTTCTCAGGTGATGATGATGATGACGATGTTGACTCAGGCCTGAGAGTCCAGTGTTGGGCATTTTCATGCTTTACAAGGTGCGGAACGAAAGACCGTGTGGCACGTCACTCCTCACACATCAGGCAGAAGATACAGAAGCCTGAAGGCACACACTCAGTGATTCAGAAACAACTTCTTCCCCTCTGCCATCTGATTCCTGAATGGACTTTGAAGCTTTGGACAGTACCTCACTTTTTTTAATATACAGTCAGTTTTTGCACATTTTTTTATAACCTATTCAATATACGTAATTGATTTACTTGTTTACTTATTATTATGTTTTATTTTTTTTCTCTCTTTCTCTCTCTCTCTCTGCCAGATTATGAACTGCTGCTGCTAAGTTAACAAATTTCACGTCACACGCCGGTGATAATAAACCTGATTCTGATAAGAACCTCTAATTGTGAACTGTCCCACTCTACAACTCAGTGAAAACAACCTTAGGACCAAAGAGTCAATGTCCTGAAATCACGTCTGCAACAACAGAACCACCTACTTCCCCAATTACAGATGCTCTTATAACGATGCCTTGATCTGAGTCCCTCCCTATACTCTTGAACTATTCATGTTGAAATGGCCTTGCCTCTGCTATATTCCCCACAGAACCCTCTTTCCCAGAATTCCCTGACTGAATGTAGGCTAGAGGGGAAGGTCTCCTGGATAACCTGCCTCATATTTTTATTGTCAACTATCCCCTCTCTACCTATAGTTCCTCAAGCTGCAGGGAGATCATTACCTGAAACCTGTTTTCGAAGTGAAGTATTCAGCCTGCTAGGTGATGCAAGCTGTCCCAAAAGCTGAAACCCAGAACCTGAGCTCCTCCAGGTGACAAAGCTTGGCCAATACACAGGCTGCACAGTGAATCCCCACAGGCTGGAGCCACCCTGCCTTGCCCTGTCTCTGTCTATTTGATTAATTCCTCTAACAGTTATAGAATTTACTTAAATCACTTACTGTTTTATTTATCCCGAATATATTTTCTCTATTCTACATGTCTTTGTGAAAAACAATACTTGTAAAAACCCACCATAGATCTGATCTGATTTTCCTCCACTCTCGCTCTGTCTCCTGAGCAGCTGTTACTCCTATTAAGATTCACTAGGCCACTGTTTTCTGCCACTGTTCACTAACCAGAACTCTGTGTCCGTGTTGCTTTTAAACTGACTTGGGTTTTGTCTTCCACACTCCATTCAGGCACACCAGACTTCTATTTCCCTCATCCTTTTTCTGTTGTCAAAACTCATTTTACTCCAAGCTCGACACTATGTAGTATAATACTACCCAGTGGTGGGCACCTTGAACATTCGCTCACTCTACCACTGGCATGACCCATCTGAAATTATCATCATTTACAAAGGGTAATGATAGTACAGGTGATGTCACAAGACTGAGACAAACTGGGAGGTAGGCGGGATTGTGAGGAGGTTGCAGAGGCTTTGAGGGAGACAGATAGGTTAAATAAATGAGTAAGCATATGCCACACATTCTACTTTTCCCTTTTTTCTATCCAAGTGAATGACCACAGATTGAATACAAATGTGATGTTGTTCACTTTAGCAGAAAAGAATGTTAGATTGGAGGATTGTTTAAAAGGTGAGAGACAGAAAAGTGTTAGTGTTCAGAGGGATTTAGATATCCCTCCGTATATATCACTAAATCTTAATGTGCAGGCACAGCACCTGGGTAGGAAAACCAACTGGCCTCCAATTGTCTTACTAAATTATATATGGCCCTGCAATAATATGCACAGGAATGGTCTCTTTACCTAAGAGCAGTACAGGCCATCAGCCCACAACATTGTGCCAACCAGGCAGGTGCAGAATCTAATATAATTCTATACTTATGATGGAAAGAATGCAATGCAAATTCAGAACACAGATGCTTGGGATTTGAGCAAACACGAGGAAATCTGCAGATGTTGGAAATTCAAACAACAACACACACAAAATGTTGGTGGAACACAGCAGGCCAGGCAGCATCTATAGGGAGAAGTGCTGTTGACGTTTCGGGCTGAGACCCTTCGTCAGGACTAACTGAAAGGAAAGATAGTAAGAGATTTGAAAGTAGTGGGGGGAGGGGGAAATGCGAAATGATAGGAGAAAACCGGAGGGGGTGGGATGAAGCTAAGAGCTGGAAAGGTGATTGGCGAAAGTGATACAGAGCTGGAGAAGGGAAAGGATCATGGGACGGGAGGCCTCGGGAGAAAGAAAGGAGGGGGGGAAGCACCAGAGGGAGATGGAGAACAGGCAAACAACTAAATATGTCAGGGATGGGGTAAGAAGGGGAGGAGGGGCATTAACAGAAGTTAGATAAGTCAATGTTCATGCCATCAGGTTGGAGGCTACCCAGCCGGTATATAAGGTGTTGTTCCTCCAACCTGAGTTTGGATTCATTTTGACAATAGAGGAGGCCATGGATAGACCTCTCATGCTTTGAATTTTTTCAAAGATTTTAAGTTCCCTGGCCCCCACCATCTTATTTTCACCATGGACATCCAGTCCCTATATACCTCCATCCCCCACCAAGATGGTCTCGAAGCTCTTCGCTTTTTTTTTGGATTCCAGACCTAACCAATTCCCCTCTACCACCACTCTCCTCCATCTAGCAGAATTAGTTCTTACTCCCAATAATTTCTCTTTTGGCTCCTCCCACTTCCTCTAAACCAAGGGTGTAGCCATGGGCACCCGTATGGGTCCCAGTTATGCCTGCCTTTTTGTTGGCTTTGTGGAACAGTCCATGTTCCAAGTCTATACGGGTATCCATCCCCCTCTTTTCCTTCGCTACATCGAAGACTGCATTGGCGCTGCCTCCTGCACGCATGCTGAGCTCGTTGACTTCATTAACTTTGCCTCCAACTTTCACCCTGCCCTCAAATTTACCTGGTCCATTTCCGACACCTCCCTCCCCTTTCTTGATCTTTCTGTCTCCATCTTTGGAGACGGCCTATCTACTGATATCTTCTATAAGCCTACAGACTCTCACAGCTACCTGGACTATTCCTCTTCCCACCTTGTCTCTTGCAAAAATGCTATCCCCTTCTCACAATTCCTCCGTCTCTGCCGCATCTGCTCTCAGGATGAGACTTTTCATTCCAGGACGAAGGAGATGTCTTCCTTTTTTAAACAAAGGGGCTTCCCTTCGTCCACCATCAACACTGCTCTCAAACGCATCTCTCCCATTTCCTGCACATCTGCCCTCACTCCATCCACCCGCCCCCCGCCTCGGGATAGGGTTCCCCTTGTTCTTACCTACCACCCCACCAGCCTCCAGGTCCAACGTATAATTCTCCGTAACTTCCGCCACCTCCAACGGGATCCCACTACCAAGCACATTTTTCCCTCACCCCCTCTTTCTGCTTTTTGCAGGGATCGCTCCCTACGCGACTCCCTTGTCCACTCATCCCCCCCATCCCTTCCCACCGATCTCCCTCCTGGCACTTATCCTTGTAAATGGAACAAGTGCTACACCTGCCCTTACATTTCCTCCCTCACCACCATTCAGGGCACTTCACCTGTGAGTCGGCTGGTGTGGTATACTGCGTCTGGTGCTCCCGGTGTGGCCTTTTATATATTGGTGAGACCCGACGCAGACTGGGAGACCGTTTCGCTGAACACCTATGCTCTGTCCGCCAGAAAAAGCAGGATCTCCCAGTGGCCACACATTTTAATTCCACGTCCCATTCCCATTCTGATATGTCTATCCATGGCCTCCTCTATTGTCAAAATGAATCCAAACTCAGGTTGGAGGAACAACACCTTATATACCGGCTGGGTAGTCTCCAACCTGATGGCATGAACATTGACTTCTTTAACTTCCGTTAATGCCCCTCCTCCCCTTCTTACCCCATCCCTGACAAATTTAATTGTTTGCCTGTTCTCCATCTTCCTCTGGTGTTGCCCCCCCCCCCCCCTTTCTTTCTCCTGAGGCCTCACATCCCATGATCCTTTCCCTTCTCCAGCTCGGTATCACTTTCGCCAATCACCTTTCCAGCTCTTAGCTTCATCCCACCCCCTCCGGTCTTCTTCTATCATTTTGCATTTCCCCCTCCCCCCACTACTTTCAAATCTCTTACTATCTTTCCTTTCAGTTAGTCCCGATGAAAGGTCTCGGCCTGAAACGTCGACAGCGCTTCTCCTGGCGCTGCTGTGTTCCACCAGCATTTTGTGTGTGTTTGCTTGGGATTTGAGTTTGGGGGATCGGGGCCCAGAGCAGTGTGGTTCTATGAGGAGAGAACAAGATGGCTGGGCCTTCTCTTCAATAAACATAAAATTGTAAAGTGCTTGACAGAGGTAGATTTCACCAAGGGTTCTTCAAGAGTACCTCCCAAAATACAGTGTCAGGCTAACAGAGTCATGGTGATACCACTCCCAGTATCCTATTATCCTAGGATAATTCCCCCTAAGTGTTATATACTGGACGTAAAGGTATAGAGTCTAAAAGCTGAATTTCAATTCAACAAAACATCACTGGAAGACCAGTTCAAGTATATGACCCCCATCACCATCTCAAAGGTAATGACGAATGGGCAATACACGCTGGCCTTGTAAATGGTGTTCACATACCAAGTAGGAATTTAGACATGCAATTTTTAATGTTGTCCACAGGAAACTATCTACAATTCTTCTAGAGGAATTAAGTGACTCACTTGGCGGAAGATATAACAACTGAGTGTTGGTCAGAGTTGAGAATCTTGGTTAGGTGAGCAGCAACTGAATCCTCATACGCTGATATCTGAAACTGAGAAGTGAAGGTTAGGTTTTCCAGATGCAATAGACAGCTCAGACAACAGATGACACTCATCTGACACTGAAATGGGTAATTATTGAATCTAGCCACAGCTTATCTACACCAGCTTATTTCTCAAACATGTCTCACATTGTTTGCCATCCTCGAAAATTATGTATAAACTCACTGGAAATAAGACTTTATATGTGAACACAATGTGTCATGAATATAATTTTTTTTAATCTCCACAGCATACCGTTGGTTATAGTGACAAGCTGCATCAGAGACAAAGAGGCGCATGTGTGAACTCCATACTCCAGGTGTGGTCTGACCAGAATTCTATAGAGTTGCAACATTACCTCGATGCTCAACTCAATTCCCAAATAATGAAGTCCAGCACAACATATACACTTTTTGCTTCTATCAGCTTATCCAGCAATTTTGTGGGATCTTTATTCCTCCACAATAAGGATCCTGCTATTAAACATGCACTCTACGTCCAAGTATCTTCCAAAGAGTATCACTTCACTCTTTCCTGGATTGAATTCCATCTTCTACTCCTTCACCCAACCTTCTACGCTGTCTACAACAGCACTAGTCTTTATGTCAGTGGCAAACTTACTAACCCACTTTTCCATTTCATGAATAAACATCACAAAGAGTAGGAACCCAAAAACAGATCCACGCAGAATACCACTAGTCACTGACCTTCAGGCAGAATATGCTCCACTTACTACTTTCTCTGTGTTCTGTGGACAAGCCAATTCTGATTCCATGCAGTCAGGTTTCCATGGATCCTATGACTCATGACTTGCTGGCTGAGCCTACCATGGGGAACCTTATCAAATACCTTACTAAATCTATATACACCACATCTAATGCTCCATTTTCATCAGTGTTTTGTCACCTCCTCCATTGGCATAGCTCCACTCAATCTAACAGAATGACTCACACTTGTTCTAGAGTCACTGGACTGAGCAAACTGTCCTGTCACTCCACAACTACTTCAAGGCCAAAATGGAGTTTAGCAGGTGAATCCGATACTACATAGACACCATCAATGTGTGTGCAAAACCATGCATCTAGTCTTTGCTACTTAGACATTGAGAGAATTGACATGTTGGCTGCTAAAGTTCACTTTAATATAAAGAGTTCAATATTGCATTGTTATTTCATGCTAATGTCCTCTAGCCTCTATTTATACTTTTTAAAAATGCTTCTCAGCTGTTTACTTTTCAAGTGGAAAATACCCCATGCTGCTGAAAGCAGCTCCAAGGAAAAAATTCCTGGATCTGCCAAGGATAGCAACAAAAACAAATCTTCCCAGATGACAGCCTTTGTAAATCTACCTTTGTTATTGAATAGGTTTAGCTACATGCAATGCAATGTTCAGTCCATACATTCTAACAAATCTAGAATACTAATTGCCTATTCTCCAAGATGATAAGTGCTTCAGAATTTCATGTTATTGTTTCCAATATATAAATTTTTAAATAACCAGCCTGAAACTAAACTACTTACTGTGGTAAATATTTGAAAAGACCCGTACTGTCTCTATTTTCCTGTGAAGTACAGCGTGAACAAACAACATTTGCACTATTCTGAGCAGCAAACAAGGAAAAGGAATTTACAACAAATTATTTCTGCAGAGTCCATAATCTGATCAGCAATTGATATTGATTTACAATATCTACAACTACTATCTTGGACCTTTATCACTTTTGATGTGGTAAATGTGAGATCCTCCGCTTCTCCACATCATAGTACAGACTGAAAATTCTGCCTACTAATAAACCTTTCCCTATCTCATACATTTTCTAGTTAGGAGCACAAAACATCAGCACCTGGTTCTCTATACACAGAAGCTGATTGATTTGACATTCTCCAACTTTATCTGTTTTCCAGTTTGCAGCATTCATAGTATTTTTCTTATGACATGAATATAGAATAACCCACTAGCAATTACAGCTTTTCATATTAAGACTGCCTCCACTGCATCACTGGGGAGGCAGCAATGGGAAAAGGAAGAAATAAAGACCAGATGAGTCAATGCACTTTCAGCTGGTGCACTGTGGCACTGGCAGAGAATGCCAAATAGGGCAATCTTCGCTATCTATTCAGGAAATAACTCATCAATGTGCATTTCCTTCCAGACTCATTCACAGAATTGGGGGGAGGATAAAAGATTTAAAATATATGAATTGGATTTCTGAATATGACCATAAAATATACAGTACTGTGCAAAAGTTTTAGGCACATATATATATAGCTAGGGTGCTTTAGATTTTTGAATAATTTTATGTAATGCACTTACTCCTGCCACAAAAAAAAATCATGACGTATGTGAATGATGATAAACCTGACTCTGATAAGGGTCCTTATTGTGGATTAAGAGTGGGAAGGGGCAGGGAGAGGGTAATCTTGGTTGGGAAAAGGGGATGGGAGAGGGAAGGAGCAGAAAGTATCAGAGAGACATTCTATAATGATCAATAAACCAATTGTTTGGAATCAAATGACCTTGCCTGGTGTCTCAGGACTGGGTGTGTCTGCACCCACGATACCCTCTGTCCTTCTCTGCCACCCGTCCCATGGCACTCCACCCTCACCATTCCTGACATCCTTTGTTCCTGCCAGATTCACAAACTCACTCTCTACTCCACATTGACAAATACAGTACTGTGCAAAAGTCTTAGGTGCCCTAGTATATATACGCCTGAGACTTTTGCACAGTACTGTATGGATTACTGTCTGTGGAGTGACTTGGATCTGCTCCAGTTTGCCTACCGTCACAAGTCAAAAACAGATGCCATTTCATTGGTTCTTTATTAAGCTATGGACAATGAAGGCACATGTATCAGCATGCCCTTCATTAACTCAGCTCAGCATTTAACACCCTCATCCCCTCAAAACTAATCACTAAGCTCATTGACCCAAGCCTCTGATAACTCCCTGGGCAAATGGATCCTCAATTTCCTCACTTGCAGACCTCAATCAGCAGGGATTGGCAAGAACATTTTCTGCACAATCACTATCAGCACAAGTGCACCACAAGGCAGAGTGCTTGGCACTCCTCTCTACTCACTGAAAACCACTTGATCATGTAACTCTAAATGCAATACTTGAGTTTGGACAAAAAAAATTGGTAACAAATCTGTATATAGGAGGTTGATTGTCAATCTTTGTTATTTATAGTTTTTCATAAAGTCTTTGTATTTCTTTATTTTCCTGTAAATGCCTGCAAGAAAATTAATCTCAGAATAGTATATGATGAACTGTTCATACTTCTAACAATAAATTTACTTTGACTTTGACAGGAAAAGTAAGGACTTGAAATGGCTTTACACCATTTGCTGGGCTGTAAATTCACCACCACCTGTGGCAATCATTGCAAAATTACCTGTCAGGTTTGTATTTACATGGTACACAATATCATCAGTGTGTCAATAAATGTACAAATCGTATTATTCAGAAAAAATGGGTTAATTTCCATTTAATACTCCTGAGCATCATTTAATGGAAAAAGTCTAAATTCACCCTGTCTACTCCCACTTGTAAAACTCAGAGGTCCAAAACATTCCAATATTGGAATGGAATGTGTCTTCAAATTTCTAGTCTGCATTCCAGCAAAATAAGATCGAGGCCAGTATTTATCTTTTTGCTTTCTATTAGGGCTGAGAGTAAATTATTGTTCTGCAATGAAGTCTTTGCCATGGTATATACTTACTTGGGATTCCTCAGCATCCTCCTCTGGGGTCACTGCCAAGGAATGTTTTGGTGGTATTTTTATTTCATACGTCATAATGCTCCATCTGAACAAAAACAAACACAATCCTTGTTTAATTACCATCTGCTGACTAAAGGCAGCCTGTTCATGGCACACAAGAATATACAAATAATCACTTGATCCAATGTGCAATACACATTTTATTGAGATGGGATGATAAAGCAGACCAAGGAGCTGCAAAAGGAGTGATCCGTCTGAGTTGATGAGAGAAGCAGAGAGAAAAATATTTGCCTGGTGGAGGAGCCAGATTGCAAGACATTGTAGGGAGTTATGAACACAGCCTAGTCTATCACAGAGTCTAACCTCTCCTTCATTAAATCTGTCTACACTTTCCACTGCATTGGGAAAGCAGCCATCATAATTAAAGACCCCTCCCACTCTGATCATTGGCTCTTCATCACCCTTCCATCAGGCTAAAAATAGAAAACATTTTCCGGCTGTTATGAGACTTAAAAGACCTCTTGAATGGTAAAGAGGAACTTTTGTCCTCACAATCTACCCCAACATGGCACTGGCATCATATTTATCCACCTGCTCTTCACTTTCTCTGTAATTGTAAACACAAGTGATTCTGCAGGTACTAGAAATCCAGAGCCACAAACACAAAATACTGGAGAAAGTCAGAAGGTTGGGCAGCACCTATGGAGAGGAATAAGTAGTCAAATTCTTGATTGGTTTAAGTCAGAAACATCTTGTTTGTTCCTCTCCACAGATTCTGCCTGATCTGCTGAGCATTTTGTGCATGTACTCTGTAACTATAACACTATATTGCACATATTGCTTTCCCCTATGTCCATGTATGGGCTGATGTACAAAACAAAGCTTTCCATAGTGTCTCAATATACATATTAGACCAGTTACCAATTTTGATGGGACCAAATTGTGAAGCAATATATGCTTCTTAGGACCACATTAACCCATTTGGTCTCACCCTATCCAAGGTACTTGTTCTACTATCTTCCCCATCCTTGCTACTGAAACCCCAATTGCTTTCTCTCTTCCCCAGTTCTGATAGAGGGCCTTCAACCCGAAACATTTACTCTGTTTCTTGTTCCACTGATACTGCCCGGCTTGCGATGAGATTGCAGCTTTTGCAGTTCCTTTGATTTCCATTAGCTGTTCTATAATAAAAGAAATAAGAACAATAATGTGGGTAGCAGGGTCGAGATACATCTCTACCAAAGAAGGTGTAAGGGGTCCTTATCCTTGCATGAAGAACAAGTGCTACTCCTGCCCCTACACCTCCTCCCTTACTACCATTCAGGGCCCAAAACAGTCCTTCCAGGTGAGGTAACGCTTCACCTGTTCTTTCTTCTATGGCCTTTTGTCCTCTTTTATTAGCAGTGAGTAGTTTCAGGTTCCAAGGTGGGGTCAACATCTCTGAAGATCTATCCTGGGACGAACATACTGATGCAATTACCAAGAAGGCATTCATTAGCAATTTGAGGAGACTTGGTATGTCACTGAGGACTCTAGAAATTTCTGCAGACACACTGTGGACACCAGTCTAACTGGTTGCATCAGCATTTGGTATGGAGGTGCTATTGCACAGAATCGGAAAAAGCTGCAGAGAGTTACAAACTCAACCAGCGCCATCATGGGTACCAGCCTCCCCAACACTGAGGACATCTTCAAATGACGATGCCTTAAAAAGGCTGCATTATCATTAAGGACCCCCATCACCCAGGATATGCCCTTTTCTCATTACTACCATTAAGGAGGTGTAGGAGCCTGAAGACGTACGCTCAACATTTCAGGAACAGCTTCTTCCCCTCTGTCATTAGATTTCTGAATGGACATTGAACCCATGAACACTTCCTCACTATTTTTTCCTCTCTTTCTGCACTCATCATTTTTTAAATACTTCTTATTGTAATTTACAGTTTTTATTATTACATATTGCAATGTACTACTGTTGCAAAACAACAAATTTCACAACATATGCCAGTCATATTAAACCTGATTCTGACACTGATTGAATTACTGGAACATAATAAAACCAATGGAGAACTTTGGAGAACCAAGAGAGGTTCCAGGTACCATATAATCATAGAGAGAGATAGAACTTGGCTCACTAAGTCCATGCTGACCACAAAGCCCCTTTTTCCTTTTACAATGGCCTGTCTTAACCCAGTTTATTCTCCTTACATTCTGATCAACACCCTCCAGATTCTACCATTCCCGTACATGCTGGGGCTGACAGTTCATCCTGCAGCTTATATTGATCCTGTGCAGTGCAATGCCGCTCCCCCACCCCCCATACCAGACGGTGATGCAGCCAGTTAGAATGCTCTCCATGGTACATCTGCAGAAATCTGCGAATGTCATTGATGACACACAAATCTCCTCAAACTCTTAATGAGATATTGCCACTGTTGTATCTTCTTTGTAGCTGCATCAATACGTTGGGCCCAGGATAGATATTGACACCCAGGAACTCTTTCTACTTCTGATCCCTCTATGAGGACTGGAGTTATGTTCCCTCATCTTACCCTTTCTGAAGTCCACAATCAATTCTTTGGTTTTACTAACAATGAGTGCAAGGTTGTTGCTGATATATCTTGCTCCTGTATCCCTTCTCGTTACCATCCAAAATTCTGCCAACAATAGCTGTGCCGTTTGCAAACTTACAGATGGCATTTGAGCTGTGCCTAGCCACAGAGTCATGGGTGTAAAGAGAGTAGAGCAGTGGGCTAAGCACACATCTTTGAGGTGCGCCAGTGTTTATTATCAGTGGAGTGGAAATGTTATTTCCGACCCGCAAAGACTGGTTTTCTGGTGAGAAAGTCAAGGATCCAGTTGCTAAGAGAGGAACAAAGGCCCAGGTTTTGGAGCTTTTTGATCGGAACTGTATGATTGTATTATACACTGAACTGCAGTCGATAAATAGAAGCCTGACATAGTACGAGTATTGTCCAAGTGATCCAAGACCGCATGAAGAGCCAATGAGATCACAGCCACTGCAGACCTATAATCAATAGGCAAATTGCTGTGGGTCCAGGTGCTTGCAGAGTCAGGAGTTGATTCTAGCCATAACCAACCTCTCAAAGCACTTCTTCACAGATGCTGTCTGACCAGCTGACAGTTTCTAGCACTTTAAGTTTATATTTCAGATTTTTACCACCTGCAGGGATTTTTGGCTTTCAAAAGTCTGGAATGTACTGGAAACTCACCCTTACGAGAGGTTTACTTAATATATTAACAATGGTGCATTCATCTTTGCAATCAAACCACCTACATCAAACACAGCAGGAATTTGTCCTAGTACTGGCTGTACTTGTGCAAGCTGACACTAACTTTTAATTAAAAGGATGAAAGCACTCATCATCCAATTCATTAGCAAATTGCATGGGGCACTTTGCACAAAGCTGCAGGTGGAAATCAATGCTATAATCCTATTAAAGGTATTGAAGAGAACTCCAAGTTTTACAGTAAATCTGTCAGTGTAAAATGCCAAATTCTCCACATTAGTGTAATACATGCTAGACTTTAATTATTATTTTCATAGGGGCTACAACATATTGACAAATAACATGTGGAAATCAAATTTCCACTCAGTTTCCCAACTATTGTTGACCTCAATTCATTTAGCACAGTGACTATCTTGGCCTGTACACGGTCACGTTGTATTTGCTACTTCCATTCCTACCTTTAATACAAAACAATATAATTCCTTTGTGTGCAGATCATAGACCATAGAAGAGTACAGCACAGGAACAGACCATTTGTCCCACAATGTTGTGCTGAAACAGCTCCAAAGCAAATCAAAAATACACAAACACTAATCCCTCCTACCTACGCCATGTTCACATCCCTCCATCTTCCTCACATTCATAAGCCTATCCAAACTTCTCTTAAGAATCTCCAATGTAGTTGCTCCAATTACCAGGCAGTGCATTCCAGGCATCCACGACTGAGTAAAAGACATACCACTCACGTCCCCATTGAAGCTACCCCCTATCACCTTCACTGCATGCCCTCTGGTATTAGACATTTCAACCCTGGGAAAGAGATACTCTCTGTCCACTCTTTCCTTGTGTCTCATAATGCTGCAAACCTCTATTGGATCTCCCCTCAAGCTCTGGTGCTCCGGAGAAAATAACCCAGGTTTATCCAACCTCTTGTGACAGCACATGCCCTCTAAACCAGGCAGCATCCTGGTAAACCTCTTCTGCACCCTCTCCAAAAACCTCAACATCCTTCCTATAGTAGGGGTGACCAGAACTGTACACAATACTCCAGATGTGGCCTAACCAGAGTTTTATAAAGTTGTAACATAACCTGACTTTTGAACTAATGCCTCAACAAATCAAAGCACCTGCACAGACAGTAGAGGAAGGACAGAGGTAAATGTGAGGGAAAATGCTTTGGAGGTTCTGTTCCTCCTTTAAATATGTTGGGAAGCAAATATTAATAATCAATTAAAAAGCAGCTTAGCAGAAAGAGCTGGAACCCTTCTCAACCCTTGGCTGCAAATATAGCAGAGAATTTAACTGAAGGGATGTACGAATTAATGCAACCACTGCTCTCAATAATGTATACAGACAAGTATTTGGCCTATCAATTATGCTTTGGAGATGGCATAGTAGTGTGTCCAACTTGCATCCGATTCAGCTTTTGAATAGTTAATTATAATATACACCAGTGTACAAAAAAAATTCCTTGTTTGTATGAAGCTCGCGCAATAATAATAAATACAACAATAAAAAGAAGGGAATGTTGCAAAGTGCAGGTGTGCAAAAAGAAATGCTACAGTGACAATAATGGAAGAGGTGGAATTACGGGTTTGAAAACCTGGGAACAGCACCACAAAGGGGATTTGAATGTGAATGTGAATAACTCTAGCATTTTTCTCCCTATTTCAGGTACTATGCACTGCAAAGAGAAATTTCCTGATCCATGTCCCAAACTCAGTTTATCTCACATCTTTTCTCTGATGGGAGTTCAGGAAGAGCCTCTCTCTCTGCTCCCAACCATCACTCCTGATGAAGGGTTTCGGCCCGAAACGTCGTCACTACCTCCTCCCATAGATGCTGTCTGGCCTGCTGAGTTCTGCCAGCATTTTGTGTTTCCACACATCTTTCTTCCTATAATTATTGTGCTTTTGTCTGTCATCAAATATCTACTGGTATCCATCATGTACCTACATAATATTCAGAGTACACTTCAGAAATATTGAACTAGCTTGTCTGGAAGTTGTGAAAAGCACTATGTAAACTCAAGTCTTCTATTATATTGTTTCAGAGTTGAATACTGAGGCATATTGTATTACATAATGATGAAAATGTGTCGCAAGTGTATGCACACGTTGCTAAGGCGGTATATGGCACACTTGCCCTTATTACTTTACGCACTGAGATCAAGAGTCAGGAGGTCTTGTAGCAGCATTATAAATCTTTGGATAGGCCGCATTGGGAGTATTGAATTCAAATCTGGTTATAGAAAGGGCACAAAAGAGGTTTATCAGGATGCTGTCCAGGATGTGTTCTTAAGGAGAGGTTTGACAAATTTGTGTTGTTTACTCTGAAGCAGCAGAGGCTAAGGGGAGACCTGACAAAAGTTTATAACTTTATGAGGGGAGTAGATACAGAAGACAGCCAGTATCTGTTTCCCAGGGTTAAAATGTCTTATTCCAGACAGAATGTACTAAAGGCATGAGGGGTTAGGTTCAAAGAAGATGTGCAGGGCAAGATTTTTTTTAAATAGTGGTGTGTGCTTGGGATGTGTTGCCAGGGGTAGTAATGAAAACAAGTATGACTGTTAGATCGGATCGTGATTGCGCAAAAACTGGAGAGAAATGGGCATTTTATGGGCAAAAGGGATCATTTCAGTTTGGCATTTAATTATTAGTTTTATTTTTTTCGACACTACACTGTGATATAAAGGGCCTGTTCTGAATTTGTACGTGCACTGTTCTATGTACTGATCACAGAAGC
The DNA here is from genome assembly GCF_048418815.1 of Hemitrygon akajei. Lineage (NCBI taxonomy): Eukaryota > Metazoa > Chordata > Chondrichthyes > Myliobatiformes > Dasyatidae > Hemitrygon > Hemitrygon akajei. The sequence goes on from NC_133128.1 coordinate 90,394,891, forward strand.
CCTTTAGCAGATGTTTATACACTGGGTTTCACTATAACCCAAGCAGGACCCCCAAAAGAACTGCTGAGCTTCATTAGAAGTGAGGAAAATTCTTCATCACAAAATATCATTTCAGTTCGGACAGTGTGACTATCTACTGTCTGTTCAAATGGTTCTGCAGTTCATGAACAGAGTCAGCAGTGTGCTTTGTACACGTAAGGTAATGAGACCTATCAGGCTTTGGGAATAAACATATCAGTTTATTTGCTATAACTTAAAAATGTCCTCAAATGACCAACTTGAACAATCCAAGAGGCTTCAGCACAGCAATCCTTTTGGAGGTACAACTCACTTCCTTGCTAAAATGCACAAGAAAAAGCCGAAGAATACTCCATTTAGATTGTTTAGTCTGGCTTGCAATTCGACCATAATATAATTAATCGATTTCTTAATTCCCTTACATTTTCAATTAACTTGCATAATAAAAATCCATCAAAATTTTCACTTGAATCCTGGCCTCAACATTTTAGACATGAGTTCTAAATTGTCTTCCTCCTATATAATATTGATAAAGGGAAAAGTGAATGGGCAAGAAATATTTAGCAATGGTTTTACACTAGGAATGAAGTTGAAATAGTAAATGGCTAACAAATATTATCTCTGATAGGAAAGTCAGAGAAGAAGAGCAGGTCATCAGTTAAAACATCTTAGCCAGTGAACAGTGACATTGCTCAGCACAAACTGGCTGCCATTACAATATGATTACACTTTAGTAATATCTCTAGTAGATCTTTGCAGCATGGATTTCAACAAGACGCTACTCCCATTTCACATTCTGATTCTATCTTGCAGTTAGATCCTGATACCATACACGTAGACCTGCTTTTGTATACCTCCTGTCCAAAGATCCTATCTCCACAGAAATCACAAGTCTCCATTGCCAATCACATATGCACCTACCTGTCTAACATTTTGGTGCTGGCCCGCTCCAATTTTTCAAGGATCTGTGGGAGCTGTGTGTCATCATCACACGATCCTCCCCAGCCAAGGACTCGTGCCAGGTCATTCCCTGTTCCCAGTGGTAGAACTCCAAGCTGACACTGCAGAAGAGCAGAATCTGGGCATTAATAACTCTAAAAGATAACTTCTCAAACAAGTTCTTCACTTCTCAGACCTTCAAGACTCTATATTTGTTAAATAATGTTCCCTTCTCCGTTCTTGGCTTCACTGTGTCACATTAGATCCCTAACAAGAAAACTCCCTACACCAATCTGAAGATGACTGCTGAGCAGCAATCCTCACTCACACTGGGACATAGAGGATAAAATGATTAACTTCATTTGATAAATGCTGACAAATCACAGGATCTCTTTAAAATAAATGAATTGCTGTTACAAAAAGTAATAAATGTACTTAAATGGAACAGAAGCTGTGATCAAAATTAATACCAATCAAATCAAAAACAAGATTAGTCAAAATCATTAACTAGAGACTTAAAGCTGAATTAAAACTGAAAATGCTAGAAATTCTCAGCAAGTTTGGTTAAAGATCAGCTTGAAATGTTGATGTTTTTCTTGCTGCAGATGTTGTCTGACTTGTGGAATATTTCCATTTTCTAATTTTATTTTAGAGTTCTACAATATGCAGTATTTACGATGTAATGTTGAATTTTAAAGGGAATCATTCAATCTAGCAAAAAAACAAATAATCAATTTTAGCAGCAGGAGGCAGGAGAAACCTACTCTAACCCATAGATTATGGTTACAAACAACTAAAGTAGGTCAAATACATTCAGAAAACTTGCATCACTGAATCAATAAAAATGAGGACTGGTGAGAAGCTTTGATTTCTAGCTCAGTACTTTTGGTAAATTCAAACAAAATTGAAGACAACTGGTAAAACACAAAATAAAAGAGTCAAAATTCATAACTAGTAATCACAGACATTTATGCTTAATTTCCACTGGAGGTGATCTCTTGGGCATGATCATGGGAGATCTATTAACTGACATTTGGACATGGATACCTTGTTGTATCAGGAATGGAAAGCCACATAATGCCATCCTACTGGAACCTTTGTCTTACATTGCTAACATCAGAGCTGGAGAAACACAACAAATATTTTTTACATGGTACACAGCCAAATGAGTAACAGCTGAGGTTGGAGAGATAGGAGGTAAAAATGGCTGGAATTTGAAGGAAAAATAATAAATTGTTAATATGTATGATAAGTGAAGCAAAATTTCCAAACATGCTGATGAGACAATTAGGACTAATGGACAATTAGAAATGTAGAAACATAATCAAAAAAAATCAATGAAAGGAAATGCCAGCGAATTCTGGAAGAACCTGCAAACTTCCCTCCACACCTTTACATCAACATGTTGTCTAAGCAATGCTTTGTAAAGATGGGAAAAATGAAAACTGTGACTTGGGAATGTGAAAAAAGTTACACTGGAAGATTATTGAAGCAGAGAGGCAATGAAATGCTTTTCTGTCAGCAAAAACAATGGAGACCTAATGATATACAAAACATGGAGAGAATAGTATTCCTATAACTGAAATGAATAGAGGATACACTTTATTCTATAGCAGCGTTTCTGGAGCTGGGATATACTGTAAATTTAATCTGTAAAGACAACATATAATAAGCAATTTCCAATCAGTTCATAATACATTAATATTAAAGCATAGTGCTAAAGAACAGTTTTTAATGGTAAGGACCTGTAGGCATGAAGTAAGCAATTGACAAGATCACTGATATAAAAAAGCTGGAATAACATTAGGTAGCATTCACTGCAACTCACCTGTTTGTGCAGATTTAATTTATCAATCTCAGATAACACCCACCCAACACTTCCATCTCCTCCACAAACTAGGATACGGAAAGTGTCAAATTTTTGAAACAATCGTAAACTGGAAAAGAGGAAATAAGTAGAGCTTACCAAAGGAGCAAATTTATTATCCTGTAGCATGATAGATTAAACATAAGAGATTCTGTAGATGCTGTCAATCTAGATCAACACACATAAAAAGTTGGAGGAACTTAACAAATTTGGCAGCATCCATGGAGAGGAATGAATAGTTGATGTTTCAGGCTGAGACCCTTTATCAGGACTGGAAAGGAATGAGTCAGAAGTAAGAATAAAAAGGTGAGTGGAGGAGGAAGAGTATAAACTGGCAGATTATAGGTGAGACCAAGGTGGTGGGCAGGGAGGGAGGATGAAGTAAGAAACTGAGAGGAGATAGGTGGAAGAGGTAAAGGGCTAAAGAAAAAGAAATCTAATAGGAGAGGATAGTGGACAATGGAAGAAAGGGGAGGAGGAGGGGAACTAGGAGGAGGTGATGGGCCAGTGAAGAGAAGAGGTAACCAGAAATGAGGAACAGAAAAAAGTGAGGAGAGGGGGTAGAAATTACCAGAAGTTAGAGAAATTGATGTTCATGTCATCAGGTTGGATGCTACCCAAACACAATATGGGTGTTGCTCCTCCAACCTGAGTTGACCTCATCATGGCAGTAGGGGGAGCCATGGATGCACATGTCACAATGGCAATGGGAAGTCAAATTGAAATGGGTAGCCTCCGCCTCCCTCATTACCATACTTCCAGATGAGATGACATTTTACCTGCAAGTTCTTTAGCATCATCTATTGTATCCGGTGCTCCCAGCGCAGCCTCTTCTACATCAGTGAGACGCCAAAGATTCGGGGACCACTTTGACAAGCACCTACTCTCTGACTGTCACAAAATGCAGTATCTGCCAGAAGGTACCCATTTAACGTTGATTTCTATTCCTCCTCACCTGGTCCTACCTATCTTCCTGCTAGTTTGTTTTTCCCCTACACCCCACCTTCTTATTCTGGCTTCTGCCCCTTCCTTTCCAGACCAGATGAAGGGTTTCGGCCCATAATGTCGGCTAATTGCTCCCCACCATAGATACTGCCTTTCTTGCTGAGTACCTCGTACTTTGTGTGTGTTGCTAAAAATTTGAATAAAACCTGCTTCCTGCAAATTCAATGCCCCCAAGTTCCAATATTGTACCCCAAGAACAAGGCATTTTAGAAAGCAACCAGGACTTTTCTCTCTCAATCTTCAGCCCTATTTCAGAGACTCATTCCTACATTAATGTTATCGCAGGCAGACCTACAAACCACAAGATGTTGACAGATAGGAAAATTACCAAGTCAGTGATTGAAAAGAACATGGACATTCATGTAAGGATGCATCTTAACTTTTAAAAGCAAACAGGTCTTTGCAACATAATCAATAAAACTAGAATACTGCAAAATGTGAGGTTACACCAGGTAATACAAAAATTCATACTTATGTAAGTGACTCTACCACAAACAGAATATTCTGATGGAAATCAGTAACTGTCACATGGGAAGATGCTTACATTTCCAAGAATAACTTAGTTGAAAATACCTTCTGAATCAGGCTTACCCAAGATGAGGTCCCCCATTCATAAGATCAAACACCTGAGCTGGATTTAACAACTGCTTGAATCTTCGAAGGAACTTGACTCCTTGATTGTCTCCACTCTTCGAGTTAACAAAGACTAAGAGGGGGCTAGCGCAAGACGGCGGGCAACTGGCCTTCCAAAACCCTGCACCAAAAACAATCCACATGATAAACCTCAGCTGGGTTGGCTTCATACCTTGAAACAGGAATGTGAGCAACTTTTTTTCGCTAGATTTGGAATCGTAAACATAGCTGCAAAGTGGAACACTGGTTATTTAAAACTGAGCTGTGTAGATTTCTTCTCTCGGAAGGTGGTGAATCCTCTGACCCAGGGACAATGCAGACCAGATCTTTAGATATACTTAAGGAGAAGGAAAGTAAATATTTAAAAGATCAAATGATTGAGAGTTATGAGGATCTGGAACCGAAGAAGAACTGAGGTCAGCATAGATAAGCAATGATCATATTGAGTGGCAGGGCAGGTTTGAAAAGCCTGGTGGTCTACTCCTGCTCTTATTTTCTTGGGTTTTTTTGATGATCTGGATGAACACTCAACTCAAATTAATCTAGTTTCTCCCCTTTTGCTGCAATGTGGTTCAGCCTGTGTTTTATAGTGGATTACCATCTATTCACTGTGGAGAAATAAAACCAATGTGGGGAAGAGAGGGGTAAGTTTATCATCAATTTTAAATACTGGAATGCTGAGCAGTATTGGCACACAACAGTAGATGGCAGCATGTGGTCCAGCCTAACATTGGATGGGTGAACAAGCTGTATGGCAAAGCCATTCGTCGACCTTCCACATCTTTAAAACCTTCCTGGAGAATGAGCATGGGGAGGAGATAATGACTGAAATGGGGAACACAATATCAAAAATGAAGAAGAAATATGTTGAAATAATTGTTATGGAGCTATCCTGGTGAAGGATGCTAAAGGATAGATGGACAGGACTCCTTCTCATGGATTAATATAAATTAGGGAAGGGTTATGTGATGGGGGAGTGGTGCAAGTAACTGATAAACAATGTTCTTAGCTGAATGAGCTCACGCCTAAACTTTTCATTATCGGGAGTAACCAGTGCCACAGTATCCAAAAGATTAGACACTTCAAGTAATCATTGCAGCAAAGTACCCCCTTTGTCACAGAAAATCAATATCTGTAAATTGTACAGATGGGTACAAATTTTACAGGTAGTTTGTTATGAAAGACCACAGGTTCGAAGTGGTATGGGGGAGGGAGAGCTGGATGGACAGGGATGCAGATGGACAGAAACACCATACATCTGAGTTCCCAGTAAAATTATACCGAGGGAGGCATTAGCAGACCAAAACTGTCTGACTGCAGTGACTTCCTTTTCTCAATAATAGCAAGGAATCTATAATGCCTTTACAATAGATAACTTTCATATTCAGAATTTTTATGCTAACTCACAAGTTACCAAAATTTACAAGCAAGCAATTCATTAAATTTACTTAAACACAGAAAATGATGGAAACACTAGGCAGGTCAGACAGCATCTATACAGAGAAAGAGTCAATGCTTCAAGTCTGACACCATTCATCAGAGCACCATAGCACAGCGCTTGCAGTAAAACAGCAGCATGTTCGATCGCAGCAGCTTCTATGGGGTCAACCAAATGTGTTATTGTCTTTTATATACTTTTTTTATGATCACAGGATCCTGTTGGATGTTAAGAACTTATACTCCAGGTCTACCCCATCGGCGAGTTGTTCATGGATGAAGAAACTGAAGGCACTGGACTTTGTGCGTATCGTGCAGCTGTCTGCGTCAGAGGCATCAGAGGAGTTGGTGCAATTTGCTCACCTTAGTCACTTTTTTTGGATTGCAAGAACCTGTTAATGTGGAATTCTGCAAGTCTGATTCACTGATGTTTTTGGCGGATGGTGAGGAAGCTGTTTGGCCTCAGTTGTTAAGAGGACGAGGCCTCAAGCCATGGTGCCACCCATTTCCATAGCCCAGGAGAGAGGCATCGAAGTCGGTGTACTCCACCAGAGGTGGAGTGGAGCTGGTGCTCCCCCCGGTATTCACTTAGCAGAAGACAATCCATATTGTGTTTGATTGCAGAGTTCTGTAACGTTCATGGACTCAATGCCTTGAACTGTTTTTGTATGTGAGTGTATTTTATTGTTATTTTATATGGGCTGTACGTGCCTTGTGTTGTGTAATCACTGTCGGTACTGTGATTTGCACCTTGGCCCCGGAGTAACGTTGCTTCACTTGGCTGTATTCATGTGTATTCATGTATGGTTGAATGACAATTAAACTTGAACTGACAAGTTAGTTTTACATTGAGAGAAGATGGGATGTGTGGATGAATGGAACATCTCTGATAGGGTGAGACCAGATACTTATAGTGGCAGTTAAGTAGCAGTTACCATCAGATTAAACTTTTTTTTTCCTATGTAATTCAAGGCTGTGGGACATGCCCAGAAAATGGAATCGATGTGAAGACAGGAATAAATTACCATTTTATAGGCAGAAAGAAAAAGATAAGCTTAAGTCGGAGAATTTGATATTGAGTCCTGAAGGCTACATTATGCCCATATATAAGATGGGTGTTGTTCCTCAAGCTTGTGTAATACAGGAAGCCACAGATAGAGGTCAAAGTGAGAGTAGGATGGGGTAAGTAGCAGGAAACTCAGGATAACTACTATGGACTATATGCGGGTACTTTACAAAATGATCACCCAGTCTGTGTTTGATTCCTCCAGAGTACAGGAGACCACATTGTGAACACTGAATGCAATACCTTAGATTGGAAGAAGTGCAAGAGAATCTCTACCTTACCTATGAAGACTGTTTGGATTCCCACAGCTTGGGAAAAGAAGAGGGAAAAGAAGAGGTAAAAGGACGGGTGTTACACCTCCTGAAGTTTCATGGTGAAATAACAGAAGATGGGGAGTCACTATTGGGTTGGAAGAGCAAGCCAGGAATTCACAAAGAGAGAATCACTTAGAAATACTGAAAACAGATGTGAATGGTTGTGGAATCTTGTTAGAACTGGTGGGATTTGCAAAGGATGATCTGTTGAATGCAGAAGCATGTTAAGAGTCAGGAAAACTTTTCTCTTGCTGTCTTGTTGGAGAAGAGGTAAGAATAGAGGTGCAGGAAGTACATAGATGGAAATGTGGTACAGATCCTCTCTGACCTGCTCAGCATTTCCTGCATTTTCAATTTTTCAGCATCTAGTTTTATTTTATTTTACGCTGATTTCTATAGTTGGATTTGACTCACATGCCTGGGTTACTGAAAAGCATCAACTGCTGGACATGCAGCTTTGGAAGTCTATTTTAAACATGATATCCTCTCATGAGCCTTAGTTCAATGTGATTTCTCCCTCCTAAATCAGATTGTTGTGGGTTCATGCTGCATTCTAGAGATTTAAGCATATAATCCACACTGCCCTATTGTACAGTACTGGAGGACTGCTGCACAGTAGGATGAAAAATAAAACTGGAGCTCAATCCTGTTAAAATTTTCAAACTTAAATCAGATTGAAAAGCTCCAATTTCTCCATTTTAAGAGACAAAGAACGATAGCATGGATTAAACACACATAGTCACAGGGACAGCGTTGAAACTCCAAACAGGCCACACCTAAGTTTAGGATCAAGCCTGGCTCACTGAAGCTGTGAGAGAGTGGTTTGACCAGCTGTGCCACTGTGACACTTTAGAGGAAAAAGTAGAGGAATTTCTCCCCTAAGTATTCCGGACAATATTTATCCTGCAATAAACAGTGACCAAAGATAAGCATTCACTCTTTCAAATAACTGCTTTTTGTGGAAACTTGCCAACCTTATTTCAATATAATATTGTAGTTACAACAGTTCAAAAGTATTTAATTATCTGCAAACCATTGCAATGGGGATGCAATAGTCTCTACACAAATATATAAACATTGGTGTGGCTTCTAATTTTATATCATGTGGGTACACTGGAGAGGCTTTATATGGAATCCCCCACGAACAGGGACAAGAGCCAACACTGGCTGGCTTTCTATCAGTATCACAGTCACTATCAACAACTCACTGCTTTCCATATAAAGGCTGAGCCTTTGAACAGAATTAATCCAGGGCACTGTCATTTTCCGTTTAACCTGTGTAACTGCCATCTGCAGCTACTTCTTTACTTAATTGTAACTGAAAAGAACACAACACTGTGGTAAACGTGAAGAATGTGGAGGGAAATTGGCAGCAACTCACCAGAAACTGGGGCAAAGATTTACTGTTCTACTGTACACATATAGTAACACACTTCAGCAGCAAAGATCCTTTGCAAGAAACATTTAGCAGAGTAGGAGTCGAGGATTAAAATCAAGCAGAATAGGGTCATTAAAAATAGATATGTCCCAGGGATTGCAACAAAAATAGCCTATGTCTACAAAGCCCATTGAGTGTTGCCAAATGTTCCAAAGCGGCTCTCAAGAACATAATCTGATGAAACAAGACATCACATAAAGTAGAGATCAGGAAAAGTGATTAAGGAGGTTATGGAGAAAGAAAAATAACAAATCCTTGGAAAATTTAAAAGCCTGGATGAGCATGCCCAGATAGGTTAGCTTTAGATCGAGATGTGTTGAATCCTATATAACACCTACACCCAACTCCATCAACAAACACCATAGAAGAAAAAGATATCCTATCAAATCCTTCAATCATCTTAAAAACATCTATTGATTCCCTGAACTGAATCTGCAGCATTATTTTTGATATTTACCAGTTTATTTCACTAACAAAATTCTGCTATAATTCAATTCTGTAAGATGCAATGCCAGAAGCTAAAATGAGCTCCGATAACAAGGCTCACACCACATTACAAGATTAAATGACATAAAGACGCCTAGAATGGCAATAGATCTCATCAGTGTCATTACTTACCATCGGAATCAATGCTATTCAGCGCAGTGGGAGGAATGATGGACACTTTGCACTGGCCCAGGGGACATTTTCGAGGATACAATTCTTTGCAGGCAGTGTGCACCTTGCAGAGACAGACAGAGTGTCTAACAGTTACAAGAATGGACAAGAAAACGACAAGCATGAAATAATTGTATACTTAGCAGAAGATGGCCAGGAGCATGCCTCAGAAATACAATAAAATATTACAAACTTTGAAAAGGCTTGAACAGAAGTTTGTAATATCTCAGAACATGACAGCCTAGAAACTTAAACACTGTGCTGCTATGGTTCAACTTCACAAGTTTGAAAAAATATTTTGTTTCTGTAGGGGAAAGCCATTACGGCAATTTTCACATCAAATCTTGGAGTTCTGGTTGAGATTTACCCTGGCACATCTAAACAAATATTCATGTCACAAGGACTTCCCAACGCTAACCCTGATGCCCCCGTTCAGAGTCATGTTAAACACATACATCATGGAATCAGGACCAGTCTAACTGCTTCTTGTTGACCAAGATTCCCATTTAAGATATTCTCATTTTCCACATTTGGCCACATCCCTCTTAATCTTTCCTATTCACAAACCTGTTAAAGTTCCTTTTAAATCTTGTGAATCTACTTACTTCAACCACTTGCTCTGGCAGCGCATTCCATGTTCTTATGCTCCTTTGCATTCCAGAAACAAGTGAGATACCATATTCAAACAACACCAGAGCCTTTGTAGTCACTATCTTCTGATGTAAACTTTCCTGCACCAATGTGACTATTGGGATTATGCATTGCAACTTCACAACATATGCCAGTGATATTAAACCTGATTCTGATTATTGTAGAGCTCAACCCACTAGGAAAGTATTTCAGGAAGTGAGCATCCAGGATTGGATACATACTTCATAACATTGTGATGATCACTGTCATACTGCACCTCCACTGAGCAGCTGTGTGACTATCAGAGTTCCAGGTGTTTCAACCTCATTTCACCCCATCCCAGTCTGTCCTGTCTCCCATCACCATTTCCTAAAAACAGAAGCTGAGTGGTCATCTGATTGAAGAGTTTGCAACAGTATAGAGAGGGTTGCACAGTGAAGATCTTTCCACGTCAGGCTGCCTAAAGCGACGAATAAAGGAATATTGTTAAATGAATTCTGCATGAATCTCTTGCTCTGTTTGGTAATGTGAAACTAGAGGAAATGGAGTTGGGGCAAAATCACAAAATAGATGAGGAAGATAAATTATTAGAAAGACATGATACAGTTTGTAGGATGTAAGGATATATGATTATAAGAGGCATTGATAGGTGGATCATCAAAATCTTTTTTCCCCATGGTGGGGAGATCAAAATGAAGAGGGCATAGGTTTAAGGTGAGTTAAGGAGCATTAAAAGAGACCATAGGGGTATTGTTTTGTTTCCACAGAGAGTGGCTGATATCTGAAATACATGCATAAGGAGGTGGTAGGACCAGATACATCACTACTTCTAGACAGGCCTTTAGGCATTCACTAGAATGACAGAAGGCACAGAAGGTTGCAATCCTAACACTGACATGAATATGAATGGGCAAAAAGTTCGCAATGGTCTTGATGGGCAACAGGCTTGTTTCTCTGCTGTACAACTCACAGGACTCTAACATATTGATGGATATGTTGAGGCTTTATGATCATAACAGCATGTTTCTGCATTGTAAATCAAATGAAACTACACAACATTTTATGGAGCATCTGAACATTGTATGGTTTCAATTCACTGTACAATCTTCCCATAGCAGCAAAAAGAACAAGTTAAACCACTTACCATGGCTTTACACCAGAGACATCTCCAGTCCTGTAGGCGGAGCACACTGCCACACGTCTTGTCACAGACAGCACACTTGGCACTAACAGGTAGGTTACCTTCAAGCCACTGATGAGGCATGGCGATCTGTACACACAAAACAAAGCACTAACTCATTTTACACCTCCAAAGGCAGAGCAGTAGATACTAGCAGTGCAGAAAGGAGGATGATCAGCAAGATTTAGATGTCCCATTGGGGATGTCTTATTTTCTCTCTCTCTTCACAAACCCCATCACTAGCTCCAGTTACCCAAGGATTGCTGTGATGTCTGATCCTTTATCTCCTTTATCAACACAATTCAAATGAGATCCAGGGTTAATTTCAGGATATTTGAGCATCAGCATTCAGTGAGGAAGTGTATCTTGCATATTCCTCCCAAATCAGTAATTTACTGTAAAGATCAGACTGCTGGAGGACCTCAGCAGGTTGAGCAGCATCTGTGGGGGTGTGAGAGAAGAACTGCCGATGTTCAAGGCGAGACTCCGCATCAGGTTGGAATGTCAACAAATCCTCTTCCTCCCTCCCTTACTCCCTCAGATGCTGCTCAACTGGTTCTTTTCCTCCAGAAGTTAGCATCGGCACTCTCTAGTGTCCCCATTCCCTTAAAGCTGCCCCCAGCTTTTAGAGCAATGGTCAATATTTCCTTGCAAATGAATGTAGTCCAGTCAGGTAAAGCTGCACTGAAAAACGTATTCAATTATTTCAGCTGCTTGCATGACAAATCAGCAATTTGCTCACCTGCTCTACACCTCCTCCCTCACCCCTATTCAGGGCCTTAAACAGTCCTTTCAGGTGAGGCAACACTTCACCTGTGATTCTGTTGGGGTCATCTTCTGCATCTAGTGCTCCCAGCGTGGCCTCCTGTATATGGATGAGACCCGATGTAGATTGAGAGACCGCTTCAATCCGCCACAAAAAGTGGGATCTCCCAGTGACCACCTATTTCAATTCTTCTTCCTGTTCCCATTTCTACTTCAACATGTCAGTCTATGGCCTCCTCTACTGCCATGATGGCACTCAAGTTGGGGAACAACACCTTATCTTCCATCTGAGTAGCCTCCAACCTGCTGGCATGAACACTGATTTCTCAAACTTCCACTAGTTACCCTGCCCTCTGCTCCTCTTTGTCACCATTCCCCATTCCTGTTGCCCTCTCTCACCTTATCTCCTTACCCTCTCTTTGCTGCTCTTCCCCTTCCCTTTCTTCCATGGACATTGAACCCTTTAACACTACCTCACTTTTTTAATATATATTATTCCTATTTTTTGCACAATTAAAGAAACATCAATATATTTCCAAGTCAGGATGGTATGTGGTTGTAGGGAAACTTCCAATTGGTAGTGTTCCAATGCTTTTACTGCCGTTGTCCTTCTAGAGGTCATGGGTTTGGAAGATGAGTTGCTACACTGCATTCTGAACAAATCAGAGATGGAGTGAATGAATGGTTATGGATAGGGTGCCTACAGTAAAGCAGAAAAACTGGATTTCCTAATATTATGCTGACCAAACTTTTAAGAAACCAAAAGCGAGTTAGAAAATCAATTACCTACTCACTAAATCAGAATTTCTCACCCAACTTTATTGAATCAGATGACTCAATAAGATTTTATTAAATAAACAGATACATTACACATTTAAAAATATGCAGTTTGCCCGACTCTCTGTTGAGTGGGTTAGATGGTAAAAGGGAAGTATTAGTGTGTCTTTTCTCCATGCATATAGCCAACAACACAGCCTCCAAAATAGCCCCATGGAATTTCCTCTATTTATGGTAAATGCTAAGAGGAAGCAGCTCTATGTGAATCACAGAATCAATAGCATGGAAACAGGCCATTCAGCCCCACTAGTCCATGATGACCAGTCAGCACCCTTTCATATTAACCCCATTCCCTAGCACTTAGTCCATGACCTTCTATGCTCAAGTGATTCTTTGAAGACAACTCGTAAATGCTGTCAGTGACCCAGCATCAGCCACTCTCTCTGGCAGCACATTCCAGATTCTTACCACCCTCTGGATGAAGGAGGTCTACCTCAAACCTCCTCTAAACCAATGCCCTTACCTTAAATCTATGTCCTCCACTTTACTCTATCTCAGATATGTGGCAAGGCTTCCAGCAATCTACCCTGTTTATATTCCTCATAATTTTATATAATGCAATCATATATCCTCTTAACCTCTTCCACTCCAGACAGAAAATACCCAGACTTACTTCATAACTGAACTGCTGCATCCCTGGCAATATCCTGGTAAATTTCCTCTGCACTCTCTCCAGCACTATGACAGCCTTTCTATGCCTTGATGACCAGAACTGCACATAGTACTCCAGCTGAGTTCTAACCAAGCTATTGTTTACTTGGAACATGCTCAGCAATTCAGGAACAGCTCCTTCCCCTCTGCCATCTGATTCCCAAATGGACTTTGAGCCCTTGAACACTACCTCACTTTTTAAATATATATTATTTTTGTTTTTTGCACAATTTTTAATCTATTCAATGTACTATACTGTAATTTGTTTATTTATTATTATTATTTTATTTATTTTATCTTCTATATTATGTATTGCATTGAACTGCTGCTGCTAAGTTAACAAATTTCATGACACATGCCGGAGATAATAAACCTGATTCTGATTCTGAACCTCTCTGTTAGAGTGGTTTTTTTTGGTTTAGGACATATATATATATATTTAACAACTGACTTTGGCTACCATTCTTCACAACTGAAAATGTATTGTTTATCTAATTTGGAGTGCAGCTAAAAGCTGTAAATCCCAGTCCAGACAATGCTGATTAAAATTCTGTGGATGTTTGTGGTGTGGAAGTGAATCAGGAGGTGTAAAGGTTGTATGTAGATTCAAAGAAAGCATTGCCCAAACATTGTAAATATTGAGTTGTCCTTTGATGTTTGACACATGAAATATCGAGCCCCACGTGGAGTCTGGAGACCTTTTCACCAAAAGCATCTCCATATGATACCTGAGGTACCTTGTTCCATGAGTGGCTGAAATTGTTGAACTGTATAGAATGTAACGTCTGTAAAGTATTCAGAGTTTTTGAATGGTTTATTGTAAATAATTTTATTGTGAATAAAGTATATTTTGTTTAAAAAAATCTTGTTCTGTTGAATAAAGAAGCTGCTTTGTTTCTACCAGTAATTTTCTCCAGTGATTTCATTCACACAATGACATTTGGTGTCAGGAATGGGAAACCTTCGTGACCCATCATGTGGCCAGCAATCCTGGCAGTTGTGTGGTTGGGTTGAATATTTTTTTTTAAATTAGCACTCACACTTGGATCTGTTCGGGCCAGTGGTACACGGGAACACGAGGTATGACGAACGCGGAGAGCTTGACTGGTAGATATCAAAGTAGAATGTCCGCGTACAAGAGAGGAAACTTTACGTGTTAATTTGGTGAGACGGAGCCACCAGTTGCAAAGGGTGGTTACCGACGGTTCGGGACACCAGAGTGGGGGCGTGTATACTCATTCAAGGAAATGGTCTTTAAGCATATACGTTTTGCAAGTGTGATGTAAAGCAATACAGCAGGCATCATGAGTTCAGGTGCTCAAAAGTGGCAGATTGTGGAGTACATTCTCTGCGGTTTTAAGTATGTGCTGTTTAACTGGTGACTGTCTTTTATATTTTGCCTATGGTGGGAATTAGTGTGGAGATAAGTCAGAGAGAGGTTTTACCCAGATATATCTGTAGGCATGGCATCTATTGAGGTCAGGCAACATCAGGTCAAGAACCCTGATGATCCGAGCCAGCCGGTGACTCTGATTACGACTATTCATAAGCCCTTCACCCTCGGGGAGAAACAGAGCATTTTATCAAGAGTTGCCCTCCCTTAAAGTTGCCTGTGGGAATTCAGAATTCTGGCGCAAGCTGGAGGAAATGTTTGAAATTCACCAGATGCATCCTAAAGATATACACGTGTTGGTAAAAGCGAAGTGTCCGAGGAATATGTGGGACAGGATAACCCAGAGGGTGCAGGATGGCATATGGGCAACTATCAGGATTGCCAGCAATGAAGGAAGATATCGTTTAAAGGGGAAGTGAAGCAGCGACGGGGGGGGGAGGCGAGAGTAACTTGGGAATGCTAACAGCAGGGACTCAGAGAGCTGATGAGACAGCCACGGATTATGCAGAACATAAATATCGAGTGTACGAAGAGTATTCCGGGTTGGATAATCCAGGGAACGAAGACCAGTTTTTCTGAAAATGATGAAGGAAAGCCTGAGCTCAGCCCAGCAGGAGGTTTGCCGGTCTATAGGCATAACAGTGGGGTCAACCTACTCTGCGATACTTCTGTGGGCCAGTGAGATAAACCGAAGAAAGTGCAAGAGAGATCGTAAAATGGCTATAGTGGATGCAGCTGCTGTGATGTCCCAGAGAGTTTGTTTTGGTTGCCAGTGACCAGGGCACGAAGCAAAGAACTGCTGGAATAGACGTGGGAGGGTAAAGGAGTTGATATGCTACAGATGTGGCCTGTTGGGACATGGTAGGGGCAGTGTCTGAAAAAAAGGAAAGAAAAACAGGTGAATGTCACAACAGACGCACAATCTCTCACCCCATCAGTCCCAGTCTGACCAATCTGACTGTCGATCAGATCATAGAGCTAGTAAAGATGGCTCCTAGGTCAGAAAAAGATGATGATGCGGGCCCCACTGCCAGCGCTGGTGACACGCAGATGTACACAGCAGTATTGTTAGAGGGGCATCAGTGCAACAGGTTAGTGGACACGGGGGCATCGGTATCAGTAACAGACCTATCCTTGCCAACAACCGGACAGGCTATTTATATTATGGGTGTAGGAGGGGAACAGTGAAAGCAGAAAGAAGCGAGTTGCAAATACTCGAAATCGGGGGAGTGCAGTGTCTCCATATGATGCCCGATGTATCTTGTTCCGTCGAATAAAGAAGCTGCCTTGTTTCTACCAGTAATTTTCTCTGGTGACTTCATTCACACAACAACACTCTCCACTACTGTATTCACTACCCTGATTAATGAAAGCCAGCATCTTAAATATCTTCAAAACCAAGCTATCTACTGACACTGCCACATTTAAAGATCTATGGACCTATATTTCAAGGTCCCTCTGATTCTGTGTCGTCCCTAAGAACCTGCCATTCATGGTATATATTCCAGCTTCATAAGTGCTCTCAAAACGCACCACTTCACATTTGTTTGGATTAAACTCCATCTGCCATTCTTCAGCCATTTTCACAGAAACACTGCTCTCTATCTGCAGTCTAGGACTACTTGCAACATAATGAACACTTGTGACATAGAACATACAACAGTACTGTACAAGAAAATGCTCTTTAGCATATGATGTCTGTGCCAAACACGATCCCAATTTAAACTGCACATCTGCCTGCATGTGATCTATTCCCTACCTGTTCATGCATCTGTCCCAATACCTCTTAAATGCTGCTTTCACAGATGCTGCTAAAACTTCCCCTGGCAGCACCTTGCAGGCATCTATTATTCTCTGCATAAAAACTTCCCCTGCACATCTCCTTTACTTTCCCCTCTCGCCATAATGCTATGCCCTCTGGCATTTGATACTTCCATTCTGGAAAATAACTCTGCCCTTCAATAACACCATAATTTTATATACTTCTCTCAGGTGATGCCTCAGCCTTCGATACCCCAGAGAAAACAGTCCAAGTTTGTCCAGCTTCTCCTTATAGCTAATACTCTCTAATCCAGACAACATGCTGGTGAAATGCTTCTGTGGCCTCTACAAAACCTCTACATGTTGCCTGTGTGTGGTGACTAGAACAGCACACAATAATCTAAACATCACTGAACCAAAGCTATATATAGCTACAATGTGATTTGACTTTTACACTCAGCACCCTGACTGATGAAGGCAAGCATGCTGTACGCCGTCTTTGCCACACGATTTACTTGCGATGCCACTTAAAGAGAGTTATGGATACGTACCCAGAGTGTCCGTAACATTCCAAAGTGTTCTGCTATTTATTGTATAAGTTCCTCTTGCATTTTATTGTATAACTCCCAAAACGCAACACATCATTCTTATCTGGAATAAACTCTATCTGCCATTTCCAATTAGTCTATATCTTGCTGAATCCTTTGATAATCTTTCTCATGCGCCACAACCTTGCTATTTTTTATGCCATCTGCAAACTTACTAATCAGTTAACAATAAATCATCCAAATCATCTATATACACTCAGTTGCCACTTTATTAGGTACACCTATACACCTGCTTGTTAATTGCCACCCAAGTAATCCCAAAACCTAATCACAGGACAATTTACAATGACCAATTAACCTACCCAGTACGTCTTTCGACTGTGGGAAGAAACTGGAGCACCCGGGGAAAACCCATACATTCCACAGGGAGGACGTACAGAGACTTCTTACAAAATGGCACTGGAATTGAACTCCGAACTCTGGAAAATCCCAAGTTATAATAGCATTGCACTAACTGCTATGGTACCATGGTGCCCTGTCTAATATGTAACTAATAGATAATTTTAGAAAACATCTAACCAGCCAATTATGTGGCAGAAACTCAATGCATAAGAACATACACACATGGTCAAGACCAAACATCAGAATGGAGAAGAAATGTGATCTAAGTGACTTTGACTATGGACTGATTATTAGTACCAGACAGGGTGGTTAGAGTATCTCAGAAACTGATGATCCCCTGGAGTTTTCACCCAAAACAGTCTCCAGGGTTTACAGGGGATGGTGCACAATACAAAGCATCCAAAAAGCAGCAGTCTTGTGAATGAAAATACCTTGGTGATCAGAGTAAGAGGAGAATGGCCAAAATGATTCATGCTGGAAGGAAGGTGACAGTATCTCAAATAAATAAACATTACAACAGTGGTGTGCAAAACTGCATCTCTGAACACACAACATGTGTGAAGTGAATGGGCTGTACGAGTAGAAGACCAAGCCAGGTTCCAATCTTTACCTAATAAAGTAGCCACTAAGTGTACATTATAAAGAAAAGAGGTCCCTGCATCGATCTTTGCAGAACACTACTAATCACAATATGACACAGCCCTCCAGCATCATGCTCTCTTCTGCTATGGCCAAGCCAATTTTGAATCCAATCAATTAAGTCTCTATGAATCCCATCTGCAGTAATTATCTGGGTCAGCCTACCACACTAATATTAGGCTCACATTTTTGTAATTTCAAGGATCTTCCCAGCTGCCTTTCTTGAAAAGGAAGACCATGCTTGTTGCTCTCCATTCATCCAGTAGCTCTTTTGTGCCTAGCAAAGATTTAAAAATCTCAGCCAGAGTCCAAACATTCTCTTCCCTTCAAATGAATGGCTAACAAGACGCTTAGGGGCCAAATACAGAGTGTATCTGTTCCTTCAACCCATATCGGTACAGAACTCAACAGACAGAGCAAGAGGTCAGATCCACACACATTTGACCTCCAGTGTGAACTGTACTTCTCCAATTAAGAACACATTGCCTTGCACACTCCTGTTAGAGAGCAGCTCCATGCACACCCGCTGCCTACCCAAGTACTGAATTATGTGAAATGAACAGTCAACATGGGTTTAAAGTTGTATATGATCCTTAGAGACTACATGTGTTCTATTTAGTTCACAGTAATAATATCCTGCCCTAAATTTCCAACAGCATGTATTTTAATAATTTATTTTAATGATAATTGGTGAATTTCAAACACTTGTAAAATATCTAAAGACTGGCATTTCCTTCTCTTCCAAAATTAATTTTAATTTCTTCTATCATCCATGTGGATGCACAATACTGAATTTATCCCATCACAAGCTGCTCGGCTGAATCTTGTCTGTCTCTTAACCCTGAAAATGCTTTGTAATTATCAGAAATATATTGTTTGTCCATTTCAAAATCTCCTATCTATTGTTTCCTTTCAAAACACACTTGGGAATGAACTTTGATGTGTTTGAATACTCTGGGAATAAAGGCTCAAGAGGCTTTAGCATGAAGAGGTGGAGTATGTTTTCGATGTAATCAAGAAATTGGTACTTTCTTACATTCTACTTGGTCTTGTTTTAAAATTCAACCTTTTTGGATAAATTTAAGAGTTTTATTGGAACAAATTATTGGAACACAACTTCCACATAACCCAATATTATTTTTACTAGGTGACATTGAAGGGCTAAAACCGAAACTTAAATTGAACAAATATCAGAAAGAATTTATAAAAATTGCATTGGCAGTAGCCAAAAAGGCTATTGCAGTTACTTGGAAATCGGATTCATACTTAAGTATGGGTCATTGGAATAATGAAAGTTTTAGCTGTATTCCACTTGAAAAAATTACTTATAATTTAAGGAATAAATATGACACATTTCTGAGTATTTGGCACCCTTATTTACAAAAGATAGGATTGTATATATAGGTGCTCTGATGATAAAGATGTTGGTCCTCTGGGGAAAGAAACAAATACATATATTAAAGTTATTTTGAATTCCATGGAGCATGTGGGGATCTTCCGATATCCAGACAGCCTTTCGTTTTTCTTTTTTTTTCTCTCTTTTTTTTTCAGATAGGGATATGTTATGGGGGAGGGGTTGAGGGGGTTGGGCTGATATTATTCTATTCTATTCTATGTAACCAATTTGTAGGGATGTGTGGTTGTTTTTACAAAGGCTTCAGTGAGAAGGCACAGGTAAAAACAGGTAAAGTTCTATTTTGTTGTTCATCCCTAGTCCTTGATTCAGTGTAGGCAGGTAGGATGATCGTTAGAGCAGTGGAAAGCTCATCCTGCAAGATGTGGGGAGACAGACAATCTCACAATCTCTCTGGGTGTACTTCCCACAGAAGTGACCACTTCTGTGGGAAGTTTGACCCAAGCGGAGCTTCTGACAAACCAGGTCAAGAAACTGGAGTTGGATCTGGATCTGGAGGTAACCAGGACTGTCCAGATGCGACTTTTACTGAGGTGGTTACACCCGAGGTACAGGCTTCAGATAGATGAGCAACCATCAGAAGAAGAGATTAGGCTGTCAGCGTAGGGTCCCCTGTGGCCATTCCCCCTTAGATACTGCTGGGAGGAAAGACCTATCAGAAGACAGCAGCAGTAGCCAAATAAGTGGCGCTGTAGCTGGCTCTGAGGCTCAACAGAGAAGGATACAATCAGGCAGCAAAATAGTGACAGGATAGTCAATAGTGAAGGGAACAGACAGGAGTTTCTAAGACTGTGAACCAAGATGGTGTGTTGCTTCCTGGGTGCCAGGGTCGAGGATATCTCAGAGCGGCTGCAAAACATTCTCAAGGGGGAGGGCGAGGCTTCAGTCATCCAGAGCTTCTGGTGCACATTGGCGCCAATGGCATCAGTCATTGGGGGGGGGGGGGCGGGGGAATCTTGCATAGTTAGGAGAGTGGCTGAAAAGCAGTACCTCAAAGGTTGTAATTCCTGGATTATTCCTGATGTCACAGGCTAGTCAGGCAGGCATAGAAAGACAGAACAAATGAATGAGTGATTTAGGAACTGGTGGATGGGGCTGGGCTTCAGATTCTTGGATGACTGGAAACTCTTCTGGAGTGGGGAGACCTACACATGAGGGACAAGTTGTACTTTAACTGGAGGAGTACCTGTGTCTTGGCTGGGAGGTTTGCTAGCGCAGCTTAAGAGGGTTTAAAACAGCTTGGCAGGGGGATGGGAACCAGAGTACCAATCAGGAAGTGGTGAGACTCAAAAGACTGTAGATGTTATGCCCAATATGAACAGACACAGTTGGACAGAAGGGTTGAAGTGTTATAATGCTATAAGTATCATGGATATGGGTGATGAAGAGCATGAATCAGTATTTGGAACTATGACGCTATGGCCATAACAGAGAGTTGGTCCAGAAAGGAACAGGAATGGATGCTTAAAGTTCCAGGGTTTTGATGTTTTAGAAAAGATAGAGGAGGTAAATGATGATGTTGCACATTTAATCTGGAACTGTCACAGCTGCACTTTCAGGGGACAAAATGGAAGGCTCATTCACTGAGTCTATATGCGTATAACTCAAAGATAAGAAAGGTGTAATCACTCTGATGGGAATGCACTATAGACCTCCAATAGCCACTGGGACATTGAGGACAGATATGCAGGCAGATTGGGGAAAGGTGTAAAAACAACAGGGCTGTTGTAGTGGGTTATTTCAACTTCCCTAGTGTAGTCTGGGACCGCCTTAGTGCAAGAAGTTTACACAAAGCAGAATTTGCTAGGAGTACCAGGAGAGTTTCTTAAATCAAGTCCACTAAAAGGATGGGTCCTATTGGACCTTGTGTTAATGAGCTAAGGAACAGTGGCCACAACTCCTTAAATTTAAGGTAACTATAGATTAAGGATAAGCATGGACCTTGTGGAAGAGTATTAAACTGGAGCAGCACAAATTATGAGAATACTAGGCCAGAACTAAGGAGAATTAATTGGGATCACCCATTTTTGGGCAAGTCTACATTTCACATGTGGAGGGTGTTCAAGGATCAACTGCACAGGGTATAGGACGGGAATATTCCAGTCAGAAGGAAGGACATGGATGGCAAAGTCAGGGGACCTTGGATTTCAAGAGGTGGTAAATTTAGTCAAGAAGAAAAAGGAAATGTATCTAAGGTTTATGAAACTAAAATGAAACAGCCCTTGTGGATTTAAAAAAAACTCAAAAAGGGAATTAGGAAAGCCAGAAGGGACCATGAAAAGTCCTTGGCAAGTAGCTTTAAGGTGAATACCAAGGTATTCCATAAATACATCAGGAGCAAGAGGATAAATAGGGAGCAGGTAGGACCACTCAGGGATAAAGGATTGAACATGTGCTTGAGGGAAGGATTGCAAATAAGGTCCTAAATCAATATTTACCAAGGAAGATAGGAAGACCAATGTGGAGTGTACTAATTTGCTAGGCCATTTTGAGATAAAGAAGGAGAGAGCGCTGCGTCTCTTAAAGAGCACAATGAAGAAAGTAGGGCAGGGTTGTTTTCTCTAAGTGTTGTGGCGACTAAGGGGAGATCCGATAAAGGTTTATAAGACCATGAAAGGCATAGATGGCATAGACATGGAGAATCTTTTACCAGGATTGACCTTTCTAATACCAGAGGCCATGCACTTACAGTGAGGGGGGCAAGCTCAAAGGAAATGAGCAGAGCATGATTTTTAAATATATATATACAGAGTGTGGTGCGTTCCTGGAATGCACTGCCTGTCTATACTAGAGGCATTCAAGAGGCTTTTAGATAGCCACATGAATGTGTAGGAAATGGCATACTATGGACATAGTGTTGGTGGAATGGATTAGTTTAGTTGGGCATTTGATTACTAATTAACTAATATGGTGGGCAGAGGGGCCAGTTCCTGTGTTGTACTGTTCTAAGAGCAAGGGGTTGGTTTAATTGGGTTTGCTGTTAAAGGACTGAGGGCTGAACTGCTCTCTGGAGTCTATCACTGATCCATGGAAGAACGTAGCTTAGAAAAAGGTTATACTAACCTGGGAAATATAGAGAAAGTTTTTGTAAATGATGATTTGATTAACACTTCAAAGAGATTAAAAAGAATTGAAAGAATGGATATCAGCGGAGGAGTCAGGAATCAGTGAACACAATCAAAACATTCAGTCCAGACTATTAAGGAGTTAAGAAGAGACAAGGGTGATAAAAAATTTATATTCTGCTTCACAAAGATGCTGGGATAATTGCTAATCTTACATCTGACACTGATAGAATTCAGTTAACTAAATGCAGAAAGAAATGCACCTATATAACCTGGTCTTAAATGTTAAAGTTGAGTGTAGAGTAATAGGCAAATGACACGGAAAGGAAGATGCCATTTTCCTCCAAACATTTATTGGTGTTTCTACAAGACTGAGACAGTAAGTATTTAATATTTTGATCTATTTTGTCCAGTTCTATATGATTAGTGCAAGTTAGAATAACTAAGAGGTACAACATAAATAATATATGCCATTATCATTAATTCTTCCCCTGCCCCTCATCATTACAGACAATGTTCTACTTCAAACATTCCCAACAATCTTTTTGCTCATCATCACAAGCATCACGTTCATTGTATTAACTAAATAAAGTCCTTTTAATGGATCCTCATTCTCTACCTCAGTTGGATTCCCTTTTCACTAATCCCATTTGGTCACTCCAATCTTGTTATCCTTTGCCTCTTGAAGACGTGTGGTTGCGGTATGGATCAAACTAACCACACATTCTTTGCAAGGAAGCATTGTATAAACTCGTGTTTGTAAACTCATGTAAACACTTGATTGAGTTTTTCATGGTGTTAAAAATATGGATTAGATCAGAACGAAGCTATTCAAAAGCAAAGAGAGAAAACACACCTACCTATAAGAAAATCTTTGGCAAATATGACTAATTAATTCTAGGTTCAATTTTAATTGTAAATCTGAGATTTTTGTTAATCACAGATATTAAAGGACAGGGAGAAAGGCACATTTAAAGAGCTAGATGACATATCAACGGCGATGTCAAGGAGAAAGAAAAGTGGCTTTCAGGGGTTAACATAATAACAGGGCAGACTATGTTCTGAGATCTGTACATTTAAAATTATTTACAAATAAGCTTTAGTTTCAGCGAATGAAAGTGGTTAAATCCCAGACTGTAATTTTATATTCCTACTTGTTTGGTGGATTGATTGAGGAACAAATATTGATCAGTGCTTCTCCTTGAGGACATGCTGGAGGAAACACTAAATTTACCCTCTAACCTTAGCTTGCTTTTTCATTCATTTACAATAGTGTCCATGACCATGGTGGTGGCATTGTTACTTGTATTGGTGTTTATTCTTAAAACCTTCGTACCTACCCCATCCTCATCCTCGATTATATCTTTCCCTATAGATGCCAGGGTTGTCCACTTGCAGTTGTTGATTGCCCTCACAGCACATCTCTTGTGGGCCTTGAACTTACAAACTGCAAAAGAGACAAAGTACACCAAAAATACATCATGTCATACATTCCATAATAGATTGGTCAATGCTTTGCTTAAAGTCAGTCCACCCACTAGATTGGTTACAAAGGTTTCAAATTCAAACCAACAAAACGGAGTATATTTGGTATCAATCTGCTTTGTTCAACCCTCTTGATGTTAGTAGCAAAGCACAAAATCTTAGTAAAACAACTTAAAGCAGTGTAAGAAAACATTGAGCTACTCCCAAAAACAGTGCATGTGGGGCTAGAGAACAGATATAAAATAATAAGTAATTCACACATTCCAGGTCCCATCAGTAGTAGGATTGGAGTTGGACAGCACTGAGACTGAGCAGAAAGAATTCTAAACCACAGCTCACTTGTACACAGGACTTCTCACGTTTTAGCAGCAGAGCACCCAGGCTGCATAACCCTGTAGTTAGCTTTCTCTTTGTTGTTCTTTTTGCACCTTGTGGCAGATTGGGTGGCAACCTTGCTATTTCTTTAGCATTTTGTCTGTTTTTTAAAAGGTTGAGTTGCAAGCTTGATGCTCAACCCACCACAGATGGGAAATTGTGTAAGGAGCCAGTTGGATGCAAACCCAAGACCACTTGAAGCCCGGTGCAGATGACACTACGCCACCGGCCAGTGTTTCTCTTAGTTACTTATAGCAATAACCTTCCTGCACTTGTCTGGATGGAGTGGGTCTTAGAGGACAAACCTCAGTAGCCCACAATACGTACTGGATCTTTGCAACATTTGCATTTGACCTGAAAAACCAGGAAGCCAGGGGCTCAGCGTCAGCACAGCCTTGAACTTGATTACCATTGGTTTGTTTGTTTTACAACTGCTGCAGGAACCGAAAGATCTGGTTTACAGTTCATGGCTCGCAAGCAGACAGCTGAATCTCAGGTGCCAGGACACAGCAACAATGAAGAGCTTAAAGCTGTGCAGCAGAGACTGGTTTTTCTCTTGTGATGCAGCATCAAGGCACTGGAATACCTGCCAGGAGCATTGATATGTTCAGACAATAGTTGTTCATGGTAACTCTGCCAAACTGATCAGCCTACAATATATTCCAGCATTTGTCCCATAGGGAATATAACTACAATCTCAGGTCAACATGGTTGACTTAACTGCCCTTTGGAGAGACATGGCAAGCCACATATATATTAGACTATCCAATATAAAATCAACAGTTTAGGAACAACTACATTCCTACAACTATCAGATTCTTGAACTTATCTAAATAACACTAATCCTACACACCAATACAGACCAAACTGCAGACCATCTCTCATACTACTATGGACCTTTTTTTTTTGCTCTGTCTTGTTTTGAACAGTTTTTTTCACTGTCTTCTATAAGTTATGCTCTATGCACTGTGAGTCACCATGTTTGCTGTGCTGCTACAAGCAAGATTTTCACTGTAGCTGTACCTCACCATACTTGTACATACTTGATTTAACATAGCTCGAGCAGTTGGAACACACTAGTAATAGCTGCTCAGAAGCCAATTTCTGATATTCTCTCTCTCTCTCTCTCTCTCTCTCTTCCAAAGCTGATCGCTGGTCCAGTTCCTGGCTCAGGATTACATGCTGCCAGTTGTAACTCTGCAGTGCTTCTTGAGACATTTTAAAAAGCACAAAGGTGATATATGAATGCAAATTATTCAACAATGCTCAGCAATACCATCTCAGGGCATGGTTAATTAAAAACACTCAGCCAGCAACACCCAAGAATAAATAAAAATGCAGTTCGATCTTAATTACACATGTGGAAAGCAGGTGGAGAAGGGGAGGGAGTCTTCAAGTGATTTTTCAATATACCCTTGCCTGCTAATAACCAATATACCTCTGAATGCATGTGGGGGTTGAGACTGGAGTAAAAATGGAGAATTGATTTAACGCCCCAACTCTGTATAATTGGCATTATTGGCCATTACACAAGGTTATATAACAAGGTTATATGCACTGGTTATATAACATGAGCTAAAACAGATGCTAACCATATCTGAAATATTCTTAATGACCTGATGGAAGGCACAAAGATGCACATGCAAACATAAGTGGAGATGTGGAGAAAGCGAACCAGCTGAACAACTTCTTCAATAGGTTCGACAGCACAATCTCACCCTCACTGCAGAACTCCACACCAGGCTTACTTCCCTCACAGGAAAATAGCCACTCACAGGAGACCTGGCCCACGCCCAGGTTTACGGCTGCACAGGTGGAAGGTCAACTGAGGAAGATCTGTACCAACAAGGCGGCTGGACCGGATGGAGTTTCCCCACGATTACTGAGGGCCTGTGCGACTGAACTGGGAGAACCACTACAGCGCATCTTCAACATGAGTCTAGATCAGAGAAGAGTACCCAGACAGTGGAAAACATCCTGTATTGTCCCGGTACCGAAGAAACCACAACCAAAGGAGTTGAATGACTTCAGACCTGTTGCCTTGACGTCGCACGTGATGAAGACCATGGAGCGGCTGATAATACAGAATCTGAGGCCACAAACCAGGCATGCCCGGGATCCGCTTCAGTTTGCGTATAAGGAGAAGGTGGGAGTGGAGGATGCTATCACGTATTTGCTGCACAAATCACTCTCTCACCTAGATGGGGTCAGTTGTGCTGTGAGGATTACATTCCTTGACTTCTCTAGTGCCTTTAACACCATCCAGCCCAAGATCTTAAAGCACAAACTAACGGAGATGGGAGTAGACTCTCACATGGTGGATTGGATAGTGGACTACTTGACAGATAGACCTCAGTATGTGCGGTTGGGAGACTGTAGGTCTGACACGGTGGTCAGCAGCACAGGAGCGCCACAGGGAACCGTACTCTCTCCGGTCCTGTTCACCCTGTACACATCAGACTTCCAATATAACTCGGAGTCCTGCCATGTGCAGAAGTTCGCTGATGACACGGCCATAGTGGGGTGTGTCAGGAATGGACAGGAGGAGGAGTATAGGAAACTGATACAGGACTTTGTGATATGGTGCAACTCAAACTACCTGCGTCTCAATGTCACCAAGACCAAGGAGATGGTGGTGGACTTTAGGAGATCTAGGCCTCATATGGAGCCAGTGATCATTAATGGAGAATGTGTGGAGCAGGTTAAGACCTACAAGTATCTGGGAGTACAGTTAGACGAGAAGCTAGACTGGACTGCCAACACAGATGCCTTGTGCAGGAAGGCACAGAGTCGACTGTACTTCCTTAGAAGGTTGGCGTCATTCAATGTCTGCAGTGAGATGCTGAAGATGTTCTATAGGTCAGTTGTTGAGAGCGCCCTCTTCTTTGTGGTGGCGTGTTGGGGAGGAAGCATTAAGAAGAGGGACGCCTCACGTCTTAATAAGCTGGTAAGGAAGGCGGGCTCTGTCGTGGGCAAAGTACTGGAGAGTTTAACATCGGTAGCTGAGCGAAGGGCGCTGAGTAGGCTACGGTCAATTATGGAAAACCCTGAACATCCTCTACATAGCACCATCCAGAGACAGAGAAGCAGTTTCAGCGACAGGTTACTGTCGATGCAATGCTCCTCAGACAGGATGAAGAGGTCAATACTCCCCAATGCCATTAGGCTTTACAATTCAACTGCCAGGACTTAAGAACTTTTTTTAAAGCTATTATTAATGCTTTTTGAGTTAGTGATTTAGATGCATATCATATTATTACTGAGTTAAGTATTATATGTAATGAGTTTTTGCTACAACAAGTGTATGGGACATTGGAAAAAAATGTTGAATTTCCCCATGGGGATGAATAAAGTATCTATCTATCTATCTATCATGCTAGTGTTGTGTTCCAACAAGCACAGAGCGATTTAATTAAAGTGTAAAAGTTTGGATAAAGTGAATACAAAGCAAGAATACTGATAAATACCAGATTCCTCTTTTGGTAAAATCCAGA
This sequence comes from Hemitrygon akajei, assembly GCF_048418815.1. NCBI lineage: Eukaryota > Metazoa > Chordata > Chondrichthyes > Myliobatiformes > Dasyatidae > Hemitrygon > Hemitrygon akajei. Next base: position 90,422,904 of record NC_133128.1, read on the forward strand.
ACAAGATGGCTAGTGAGTTGGTAGAAGGTGTGGCAGATTCATAAAACTGGAACTAAATGTTCAAAGGGTCATGTCAGGAAGCATCTCCCACACAGTGAAAATCCAGGAGCCTATCTGCAAACACACATTCACCAAAAGAAAAGGGTGCTGACGGCAAACTGACCTTTCCAAAATAAATAAGCATGGAAATGAAATTTTAAAGGTCAGCCACAATTTAACTGCACAAAGTATTAGTCTTGAACATTTGAACGGGCTATTCCTGTTCCGATATTTGCAAAGCTCTGAAAATTCACAAAGCAACACCCCAGCCCATGTGCAAATATACCTTGCAGACAAGCAAGATTATCAAAATGTGAATAGTGGCAGGGCCACAGAAAGCTGAATTGTTGCAATCTCTGAACTATAAATTCAATTCCTGGTGAACATTTAGAGCTTGTTCAATGTTCCCAACTGACAGAGGGGCTTCCATTATTTTTATAGTCACTGAGGTATCATACGAGAAAAAAATACCAGAATTAAAACATACACTGAATTAAAATCTTGATTTCTCTTTTTTCACAACATGGAAGGAGGCCAATCAGCCCATCCCATCAAGACAACGACAGTTCCTTAAGCAATCCCATTCTCTCACTTATTTCACTTCAACCTATTTTCTCATATTTGCCTGTAAATTTCAATCAAACTGTCTTGCAACACACTGACAAGAGGAGTGATTTTATAGTAGCCAATTATCCTACTGACCCACACATCCCTGGGACATGGGAGAGAACCTAGAAATCACACAGACAGCACCAGAGGTCAGGAATGAAACGGCTCAGGAGTTGTGAGCAAGCAATGCTTAAATGCCATACCACAGTGCTGAATTTAACATGAATTTCCCCAATGCTGATGCAGATCTAATATAGCTGACAAGAAAATATGCCCATGTCAGATGAGTAGTAACTCTCATTAACATTTCAAATGCCTTTCCAAAATTAAAAAACATTCTCAGCTAACACAGTGAGTTTTCATCTTTATTTCCAATGCAAATTTTGTCAATGCAGAATAGGCAGGAATTAAACATCTTGCCATTTAATTATCTCCATCGAATCCTCTTTCCACTTTATTAAATCAAACGGTCAACTCCCTGTCACAGTGATTCCTATTGTCATGGGTTGAAAGCTGGCTGATGGTGTCACACTCATCTTCGAATAATAATGTCACTGGTGATTTCGTCAGTTAGCATATAGACATGGGTCTTAAAAGCAAATTGAATTATTTAGTTTGATTGAAAATTCTTCAAAAGAATTATGTCCCCCCTGGTGTGATGCAATTAATTCTGACAGACCCTCCTGATGAAGCTGCCACGCACACATCCCATCAATAACATGAGGAGGGGTAACTAAAATCAAACCTTTGGAGGAACAAATTGAAAATACCTCGATTGTTGTGGAAAACATTGGTTTAATTGGTGACTGAATTTTCATATTATGAAACTCTAATGAATTGTGTGCTTCAGATATAAAAAGAGTAAAAGAGAAACAAAGTGGATATCTGACCACTGGAAAATAACACTGGGGAGATAGCAATGGAGGACAAAGAAAGGGTGGAAGAACTCATTAAATATGTTACGACAGTCTTCATTGTGGAAGGCATCAACAGTATGCCAGAAATTCAAGAATGCCGGGGGCAGTTGCTATTAGTAAGGTGAAGGTGCTTGGGAAGCTGAAAGGGCTGAAGGTAGGTAAGTCAGCCAGACCAGATGGAGTACACCCCAGGGTTCTGAAAGAGGGAGCTGAAGAGATTGTGGAGGCATCAGTAGTGATCTTTCAAGAATCACTAGGTTCTGGAAATTCTGACGGACTTTTATATAGCAAAGATCACTCCACTTAATGTCACCATCATGGAAATATATACAGAGAAAGATGCTGGAAAAGAGCCAATAACATCATGAAGGATCCCATTCACCCTGCTCATGGACTGTTTGTCCCATTCCCATCATGGAGATGGCTATGTAGTATCCATGCCAGGACCACTAGACCCAAAAATAGTTACTTTCCCCAAGCAATAAAGCTGATCAACATCTCTACCCATTAACTCTACCACTACTTTATTATTTCCTAGCAGTCACCTTATGTACAGACTAGCATCACTTTATGGACATAAAATTAATGTACATAATCTATCTTACATGTTTATATTTACTGTGTTTTTTACTGTTATTGGGCTCTTTAACCTTTGTGTTTTTTGTGTGGATCAGATCTGGAGTAACAACTATTTTGTTCTCCTTTACACTTGTGTACTGGAAATGACACTAAACAATCTTGAATCTTAATATTTATGTTTGCATCAGTCTTCACTATGGAAGCCACATATTCAAAAATGTCAGGGGACAGAAGTAAGTGCAGTTGCTATTGCTAAGGAGATGGTGCTTGGGAAGCTGAAAGGTGTTGAGATACAAACGTTTGTAGATAAGTCACCTGGACCAGATGGACAACACCCCAGAGATCTGAAAGACGTAACTGTGAAGGTTGTGGAGGCATTAGTAATGAACTTTTGAGAATCTTTAGATTCTGGAATGGTTCCAGAGGACTGGGAAATTGCAAATGTCACTCCATTCCTTAGGAAAGTGGGGGGGGGGGGGAGGCAAGAGACAGGAAATTATAGGATTATAGGCCAGTTGGCCCAACCTCAGTAGTTGGGAAGATGTCGGAGTCCATTATTAAGGATGAGGTTTCAGGGTACTTGGAAGGACATGATTAAATAGGTCAAAGTCAGCATGTTTTCCTTAAGGAGAAATCTTGCCTTACAAATCTATTGGAATTATTTGAGGAAATAACAAGCAGGATAGACAAAACAGAGTCAGTGCATGTTGTATACTTGAATTTTAGAAGGTCTTTGGTAAGGTGCTGCACATGAGACAGCTTAACAAAGCAAGAGCCCATAGTATTACAGGAAAGATACCGGCATGGATGGAAGATTGGCTGACTGGCAGGAGGCAAAGAGTGGGTATAAAGGGGGCCTTTTCTGGTTGGCTAGCGGTGACTAGTGGTGTTCTACAGGAGTCAGTGTTGGGACCACTTCTTTTCACGTTATATGCCAATGATTTGGGTGATGGAATTGATAGCTTTGTGGCCAAGTTTGCGGATGATATAAAGATAGGTGGAAGGACAGGTAGTGTTGAAGAAGCAGGGAGCCTGCAAAAGGACTTGGACAGATTGGGAGAATGGGTGAAGAAGTGAGAGATGGAATATAGTACGAGGAAGTGTACAGTCATGCACTTTGAGAGAAGGAATAAGACCATAAGACCATTAGACATAGGAGCAGAATCAGGTCATTTGACCCATTACATGCACTCTGCCATTCAATCATGGCTGATCTATTTTCCCCTCCTCAGCCCCACTCCCCGGCCTTCTCCCCGTAATCTTTGATGCTGTGTCCAATCAAGAACCTATCAAGCTCTGCCTTAAATACACCAACAACCTGGCATCCATAGCTGCCTGTGGCAATAAATTCCACAAACTCACCACCCTCTGGCTAAAGAAATTTCTCTGCACCTCTGTCTTAAATGGATGCCTCCTTATCCTGAGACTGTGCCCTTGTCCTAGACTCCCCCACCATGGGAAACATCCTTTCCACATCTACTCTGAAACCTTTTGAATGTTGAAAGGCCTAGACAATGAGATTCCCCATCATCCTTCTAAATCCGAGCAAGTACACACCCAGAGCTTCCAAAAAAATTCCTCGTATGATAACCCTTTCATTCCCGGAATCATCCTTGTGAACCTCCTCTGAACCCTCTCCAGTGCCAGCACATCTTTTCTTTGATGAGGATCCCAGAGCTGTTCACAATACTCAAGGTGAGGCCTCACTAGTGCCTTATGAAGCCTCAGTATCACATCCCTGCTCTTGTATTCAAGTCCTCTTTAAATGAATGCTAACATTGCATTTGCCTTCCTCATCACCGACTCTACCTCCAAGTTAACCTTTAGAGTGTTCTGCACAAGGACTCCCAAGTCCCTTTGCATCTCAAATTTTTGAATTTTCTCCCTGTTTAGAAAATAGTCAGTAGATTTATTTCTTCTACCAAAGTGCATGACCATGCATTTTCCAACATAGTATTTCATTTGCCACTTTCTTGGCCATGCTCCTAATCTGTCCAAGTCATTCTGCAGTCTTCCTGTTTTCTCAATACTACCTGCCCCTCCACCAGTCTTTGTATCATCTGCAAATTTGGCAACAAAGCTATACAACATAAAAAGAAGTAATCCCAACACCGAATAAAGGCGTAGACTCTTTCTAAATGGAGAACAAAAAAATTCAAAAATCCAAGGTACAAAGGGACTTGGGAGTCCTTGTGTAGGATTCCCTAAAGGTTAATTTGCAGGTTTATTTGTTGGTGAGGAAGGCAAATGCAATGTTAGCATTCATTTAGAGAAGATTAGGATGTGATGCTGAGCATTTCAACATGGTTAAAATCAGGCATCAGTAAAACTGTACTTGGAGTATCGTGAACAGCTTTGGGCTCCTTATCTAAGAAAAGATGCTGCCATTGGAGAAGGTCCTGAAGAGGTTCATAAGAAGGATTCCAGGAATGAGAGGGTTAACGTATATGAGAAACATTTGATGGCTCAGGACCTGCACTCACAGGAGTTTAGAAGAAAGAGGGGAGATTCTAGCTTGGACATTTAGAAACAATGTGACTGACATTTTGCATTTTACAAAGCACTTTAGCCTATTCTTTTAACACTGAAGAACACAAGAAATGCATGCTCTGTATTAACTTGTACAACATGGCAACCAAAACACAAGATGGCCCTTTGGTGGTGGACTGAATGTTGTATAGGACACTGCAATAAGTTCTCAAAGGAAACATGCAGATTGATGCTCAGACAATGCTATACACACCCTTGGTACAAAACTGGAATGCTGGTAGAGATCTCTTGCTCAGGACCCAGGAATAGGATCTACTTGCTTATGATCTCCTGCTTTAGAAAGAGACCTGCAAAGTACATCAAGCTAAAAAAATGGCAGTATTCTGCAGGAATGAAAATAATATTCTTGAATCCAGAAATAACTACAAGTGAGAAACAGAACTAAACAAGTCTACTGTAGAGATGGTGATTCACACACATCACTGCAGGCTATGGATGTGCAGTCATAATAGCTAAAAGTTATAAGATATCAGGAATCAAGCTAGTTCAGTTGATACAAATTGTTTCCTCACTCTTGACAAAAATCATTAAAACTCAGTTCCGCTGATGGTGCCCATGCACTTTTGCCTTTTCACACTTGTCAAGAAATGACACAGAAAGCTCTGAAAGATTTTCCAGTGTAATATCAATCAGAAGCCTGTGACTCTATGGGTCACATAGGCAGGTTCTAAGTTACTTCAAGGGATACTTGTTCACAGTTTGATTCTATGTCGCCAATGGGTTCCAATGAATCTTATTTTAGTTACACTTATTCAATAGGGTTTCTTAATTATAAAACTTTTGTCATCTAGTGCTGAATGTACAAAGAAAATAAGCATGATACCAGAACTGAAAGACTACTATTTTTAATAAAAGACTGATCAGATTAGTCCTCAAACCTCCAGGAAAATAAAGCACTAGTGGTGTCGGCCATACAGCTCTGAAATAACCTGCTCCATCCATGTCCATGCCAATCTTTTGCCCATCTACACTAATCCCATTTCCTTGTACTGAGTAAATATGCCTTTCTAAATGCCTCCACATGTAGTGATTATATTCGATAATACCAGCTCCTGTGTCAGCGCATTCAACATATCATCCACTTAATGTGTAAAAGATTTTCCTCTCAAAACACCTTTAAAACTCCCTCACCTTAAGCCAACCATGGGAAAAAGGTTATCCCCTATATGGGAAAAAGAATATTCAGGTAAGATAAGATGAAGTATAAAGGAGAAAGATTGTGTGGAACTTAGCTTTGGTATTGACCTGACTGGCTTTCTCCTATGCTGTAAATTCTATTATAAATCTTAATGATCTGATTTAACGTTTATCCAACAATGAGGTAACAGCTCATTGACATCCCAAGCCTTAACATTCAAAGAGGATGACACAGTTAATACATTAAAAGTGAATACAACAGCTGGCATAAGATCTGGCCTCGATTAATGGGCACAGGATGCACAAATGGGAAACCTCTGGGTTAAAGCAACAGATGGTTATAAACTGCTTCAGTATATTTCATTGAAGCTTTGTTGATCACAAGCTCTTTACCTTCGCAGGAGAGTCCATGAGAGGTGACACCAGATAGGCTTTCCCGGCAAACATTACAGAATGTAGGGCGAGCATGGGAGCAGGCATACCAGTTATGCATTCCTGAGAAATGCTCCACATTAAACTGTGCCGTCTAGTAGAGGGAAGAAAACAGGTCTGTTTAACAGCAGAAATCTCCACAAAAATCTCTCATAGTATACATGAAGTGTGGCAGTAACGGGTGTTTCCATTATGTGAATTGGTTATAATGAGATTGATGGATTAGGGAACACTGTTTCCATTACATATGCCATATTTGTTACAGCATGATCTGGAAAATCTGTTTAAATTGTGCTTTGAAGGCCTATTCTCCTCTAACATGACTATCCATAACACAAGGGTTCTTAGGAAGGTAAATGTTGTGACAATTCTTAGGAACTACCTTACCTTAAAATAACCATAAACTGGTATTTTATAATTCACATTCACTTACCTAATAATTTATTGCAAAATGAAAACAAACTGCTGGAAGAACTCAGTGGGTCGGGCAGAACCAGTGGAGGGAAATGGACAGCCAACATTTAAGGTGGCTTAAAGTTAAACTTTAAACATTTAAAGTTCATTGACTGATGAAGAGTCTTGATTCAAAACGTCAACTGCCCTTTTCCCTCCACAAATGTTGTCTGACCCACTGAATTCTCCCAGCACTTCCTTTGTGCAATAAATTCCAGATTCCAGCATTCGTAGTCTCTTGTATCCCCCAATAAATTATTTCCCATAAAGTTTCCTTTTAGATATTGGTTCAGTACAAATGAACATTTCTGTTACTAAACAATGAAATCCCAGTAAATTTTAGAATCTTCTGCTGAAATGCAGAGTTTTTATTTCTTACAAGATATATGGGATTACAAGAATCTCTGAATACAGATGCAAGTCCAGCAATTCACATGTCCTAGCCTTTCATACCCAAATTTCTGATGCATATTCCTGTCAAGTGGCAAGATTGCAAAATCTATATAGAGAAGACTTTTGCTCCTTTTCATACAAATCAATTGTCCACCCCGTCATTACAAAAAATCAAGAGGTCAAGTGGAAGAAGAGGAGAGAAAATTCCTGCATGTCTGACAATAATTAAATCCTACATAGTACTGGTGGTATGATCTGCAAAAAGTGAGAAATAGTGCAAATTTTCTGACTAAATATCTAAAGATTTTCACAGCTATTGACTGATTACATAGTCACTTGTTACTATAACCCATTATGTGGACAGCATTCCTTCAACTAGTCTCTAGAAAAGCCCCACTTCTCAGAACTTTGCCGCACTTGAAGCAAAACCATACCCTGCAATGGAACAGAAAGTCATTCAGTAAATCATTGTCTCATAACTCAGGTTATGGCAGATCTGTACCGAACTCAACCCACCTGTCTGCTATGAACATTAACATAGGGTTTATGTAGATATTCAAGTATTTCCACCCTACAATTTTTTAAATATATTTTTAAATATTGATTAAATTCATCAAAACATGACTGCAGAATGGGTGGTGCAGCTCAATATTTCAAATTCACAGCACTCCTAACATTCCAGGTTTTCTGGATCTGAGGATCAGCTCTGGGGGAGAAAGGGAACTGGGATCATCACAGATGACTTGCACTTGCCTCAGAGACTGAGTCTGCCATCTGTTCTCTCAATCAGCAGGCTTCGCTTCCAATTCAATTACACAACCATGTGCAACCTTAATAAAATAAAGGCAATTTCAGAAATAAAGAAAACAGATTAAATCATTCTCAGTTCATGGCCAGGGAGATGCTGGACGATTGCCCTCAAGAAAACTGTCATGTAGTATTTTCTATGATGCATGGTGTGAAGTTATCCTCTCATTTGGTGTTCATTGCGGGGCTTCTAAACACAGTAATAGAAACATTGATGTTGGAGGCTTACCTCGTAGTGTTCTCTACTTTGTACAGATTTTAATGAAGAGATCCAGTCTTCCATCTCTTTTCGATTCTCAGCACAAAGAATTAGTCTTCTGAATGGTGTAATTACCTGAAACACAATCCTCCATTAAGCAGAGCAAGGAAATAAAAATAAAACACTTTTGAAAATGTAAACCATCCATGTAAGTCATATATGTCAAACTCAAGGCACGGTGGAATTATCTTTGGCCCGCGAGATAATATCTAATTACTATTAAAGCTGGCCCCAGTAATTGAAGTGCCTATGGCGTATGATATGGCTAATGCTGAGTTTATTCAGGTACCAGGTTTTCAGGGTTTTTTGTGTTTATTCGGCAGTCTTCTTCATAAGAAACGGAATTTGTAAAGTGAAACACTTTGTAGTTATAGCAGAGACTGAGACACATGAGAGCAGGCTGAAAAAACGGAGGCAACGAAAGCTGCGTTCGCACGCGTCCGACTGATCCGGCCCGCATGAAGCTGCATTTTGCTCAATCCGGCCCGTGACCTAAAATGAGTTTGACACCCCTGAAAAGTCATTCATAAAACACAGCTTTATGGTGCTTTGATGCAAGAGAAGTTAAATAATTGTGTGTTCTTTGTTCTGTCTGGCAAGAACAAAGGTCTTTTTGCAGTGGTGGGATAGGAACATGGGTGGATACCGCTGAGAACTGAGCAAATGCAAGAGCAGCACTCATTAATCATTAATGCTGAGCTATCACTTATTCAGTTCCAACGAAACAATTCCTTGAAATGCATAGAGAATCTTTTATCTAGTACAAGAAACAGTAAAGTGGATATCAAACTGTCACTTAGTTTGCCCAAATACACCTTGCATCACTTGTGCTTAGCTCTCTTTTGGGAATGGATGCTACATCCTGACCAAAAGATATCTCAAAAATTCTAAAACCACTCGATGATACCCCTTGCTGAGCAAAACCTTTCTCTATGGACCACTATTTATGCTTTTACAGGGAGAAGTGAATTATATACAGCCTCAAGAATATATCTGTTCAAAATATTTCTGAAATGGTTTTGAAGCATATAATTCTATTAAATATTTACTGAGTCCCTTTGCTATTTTTCAAGATGAACGAGATGGTGCACTTTATTAACGATGACATTTCTGGCAAATTGTCACAGGGAAACCATTATAAAAGTATGATCTTAGTCACAGTTCTATGCAATATATTAAGACTCTAAACATTTTTGCATATGATCCTGAGGCAAATGCGATACAATAATTACCTGGATAGGTAATTATTTTCCTATTTTAACAACCTCCAAAAGATATAAAATGCTTTAAGGACAAATTAATTTATTTGACATTTAGGAACTGCTATGATGTATAGAACACATCTATGCCAATATGAACTCAGGGTAAGCTTATAAAACAGGAACATGCAAATGATCATTTCAGGTGGTTAGATGAAGGATACATTTTGCCCAAGCTGCCAGTAAGGACTTCCTGGCCTAGGACTGTCAGGGTCACAGCTTAATACCTGCTAAGAGGTGACATGCTTGACTGCAGAACTCACTCAGTACTGATCTGGAACTCTGTTCTTTCTGTGTTCAAATCTAAAGAATGAGCTCTAGACCCATAATCATTTGATTTTGAGAAAAAGAAAAGACACTTAAGAGTGGTCTCGTTTCATTTCAGATTTCTGGTATCTGGATTTTAATTTTTAAAAACTCAAGAAATATTTATTCCAACACAATGAATTTGATGAACAATCCACTTTTACTTCTAACCATCAGCTACTGAACAAAAGCTTCTGTTGTTCACAGCATCTACCTTTTGAAGGGATTGCTTGGAACTAACAATAGCAAAGTACAATCGCTATTATATAGCTGAGAAACCGATCTAGTTTATTTTAAACCTTTTTGGGGATTTAAAGAAAAAATAAATCTTGAAATTCCTCACACGATGATGGAGTACACATCTCCAGGCTTATAACACCTGTCAAACTATAGAATGGTCATTTAAAAAATTGGCAAAAATGACTTGCTCAGAAAGCACAAATTTATTAAGCTCCCAGAACCCCTCAAAAGCTGAAAATTCAGCTTTGTGAGTCGGCGAGACTTCAAAGTAAAAACTTCAATGATACAAATAATATCAAACAGCACTGACAGTGATATTAAACACTTCAAGTTGTATCTGTAATGGCAAACAAGTTGAAGATCTACTGGAGCAGAAATCTACATATGTAGGTCCATTTTTTGTCAGTACCACAACCCCAGGAAGTTTGCATAAATTCCACAAAAGATAATTTTTACTGCTTCTAGGTTGAATTGTGGCAATGCAGAAATCTGACACAGAACTTATCAAAATCTGTGCATGTGTACATGATAAAATTTTTGTGTCAGTCTCACAATGATAATATACAACACATTTCTAGGTAGTGCCAGGTATTGGGTAGTCCCCAAATCACCGCGTTATCATTTGGGAGCAGCAGTATTTAAAGTGAGCAGGTGGTAGAGATCCAGGATCAGCACTGGGAACCCTATGCAGACAGGGAACGTAGAATATTCTACCACTGTCTGTAATAAATCTGTATGTTCTCCCCGTGACTATGTGAGTTTCCTCCAGGTGCTCTGGTTTCTTCCCACAGTGCAAAGACAAATAGGTTAGTAGGTCAATTGGTCACATGGGTGTAATTGAGCATTGGGGGTTTGTTTGGCCAGAACACCCTATAATTGGGCTGTATGTTTAAATAAATAAATAATACCACACAACAACAGGCCTTGCGGTGCATGATGTTGTGCCAAACTATTTAATCAAATGTGCAACAAATCACTTCTGCCTACACAATGTCCATATCCTTGAACATTCATGTGCCTAAGATCTCTTTGACTGCCTCTATCATATTTGCCTCCACCACCAGCACCACTTTGACAGCACATTCCAGGAATCCTCCACTCTGTCTGCAAAAATTTTCCACCGCACATCTCCTTAAACTTACCTCCCCTTACCTTAAACGCATGCCCTTTGGGATTAGACATTTCAAACCTGGGAAAAAGATGCTACCTGTCTACTCAATCTCTTATAATCATCTAAATTTTATAATCTATCAGAAAATTAATTAAGAAAGCATCCTAGTAAAACTCTTTTGCATCCACTCCAAACCCTTGCCCTCTTTCCTATAATGGGACAACAAGAACTAAACACAATACTCTAGATGTAACCTGACAAGAGTTATAAAGCTGCAACATATCTTGGATACTCTTGAACACAGTTCCTTGACTAATAAAAGCTACCCTGCCATATGCCTTGTATAAAACCCCATCAACCTCTGCAGCCAGTTTCAGGGAGCTATGGACTTGGATCCCATAACACCGTAAGATAGAGGAGCAGGATCAGGCCATTTGTCCATCAAGTGCGCTTCACCATTTGACCATGGCTGATCCACTTCCCTCTCAACCCCATTCTCCTGCCTTTTCCCCATAACTTTCACGCCCTGATTTATCAAGAATCTATCAACCGTTGCTTTAAAGGCATGCAGTGACCTGACCTCCACAGATGCCTGTGGCAACGAATTCACAGATTTCAAGCAAGAGAAAATCTGCAGATGCTGGAAATCCAAACGGCACATACAAAATGCTGGAGGAACTCAGCAGGTCAGACTGTATCTATGGAAAAAAGCACAGTTGATGTTTTGGGCCGAAACCTTTCGGCAGGACTGGAGAAAAAAAGCTGAGGAGTAGATCTGAAAGGTAGGGGGAGGGGAGAGAGAAAAGCCAAGTGATGGGTGAAACAGAGCTAGGAAGCTGATTGGTGAAAGAGACAGAAAGCCAATAAGAAAAAGAAAAAAGTGGGGGGGAGCACCAGCAGGAAGCGATGGGTGGGTAAGGAGATAACGAGAGAGGGACAAGGAGATGGGAAATGGTGGGGGGGGGGGGCAGCATTACTGTAAGTTTGAGAAGGTGGGCAAGGAGAATCCACAGATTCACCAGTCTGTGGCTGAAGAAATTCCTCCTGAACTCTGTTCTTAATGGGCATCCCTATATTCTGAAATTGTACCCTCTGGTCCTAGACTCCCCACTATGGGAAATATCCACTCAATATCCATTCTATCTAGGCTTTTCAACAATTGATAGGTTTCAATGAGACCCCCCTTGTTCTTCTAAATTCCAGTGAGTACAGACCCAGAGAAATCAAACGCTCATGTGATAAGCCTTTCATTCTCAGAATCATTTTTTGTGAACCTCCTTTGAATTCTTTCCAATGTCAGCACATCCTTTCTTAGATAAGGGGCCCAAAGCTGCTCACAATACTCCATAAGGACTCACCAGTGCCTTATAAAGCCCCAGCATTATACCTTTGCTTTTATATTCTAGTCCTCTCAATATGAATAGTAGCATTGTATTTGCCTTTCACAGCACTGACTCACCCTGCCAGTTAACCTTTAGGGAATCCTGCACAAGGACTCCCTAGTCCCTTTCCACATCAGATTATTCAATTTTGTCCCCATTTAGAAAATAGCCTACACTTTTATTCCTCCTACTGAAGTGCATGACCATAGAGTTCCAGACACTGTATTCCATCTGCCACTTCTTTGCCCATTCTCCTAATGTCCCTCTGCAAGGTTCCTCTGGACATCAATGCTGTTCAAAGTTCAAAGTAAATTTATTATCAAAGTACATATATGTGACCATATACAACCCTGAGATTTGTTTTCTTGTGGGCATGCTCAGTAAATGCAAGAAACAAAATACGGTAGAATCAATGTAAGACCGCACTCAACAAAGAACAACCAATGTACGATAGACAAGAAACTGTGGAAATACAAAACAAACAAACAAATAAATAAATAAATAAGCAAGTAAGCAAGCAATAAATATTGAGAACATGAGATGAAGAGTCCTTAAACGTGAGATCACAGATTGTGGGAACAGTTCAGTGATGAGGTAATAACTGTTCTTGAACCTGGTGGAGTGGGTCTTGAGGTCCTGTACCTTCTTCCTGATGGCAGCAATGAGAAGAGAGAATGGCCTGGGTGGTGGGGATCCTTGATGACCGATGCTGCTTTCCTGCAACAGTGCCTCGTGTTAATATGCCTAGTGGTAGGAAGGGCTTTACCCATGATGGAGTAGGCTGTATCCACTACTTTTTGTAAGATTTTCCATTCAAGAGCATTGGTGTTTAGATACCAGGTTGTGATGCAACCAGTCAATATACTCTTCACCACACATCCATAAAAGTTTGTCAAAGTTTTAGGTGTCATGCTGAATCTTCAGAAACTTCTGAGGAAGTAGAGGTGCTGCTGTGCTTTATTCATAACTCCACATGTGCTGAGTCAGGACAGATCCTCGGAAATGATCTCACCGAGGAATTTAAAGTTGCTGAACCTCTCTATCTCTGATCCCCTGATGAGTATAAAGTGAGTAGAACAGGGAGCTAAGCATCTGTGCTGATGGAGATAGTGGAGGAGATGGTGTTGCCAATCTGAACTGACTGGGGTCTGCAAGTGAGGAAACCAATGACCCAATTTCACAAGGAGTTATTGAGGCCAAGATCTTGAAGCTTATTGGTTTGTTTTGAGGGGATAATAGCATTGAATGCCTAGCCATAGTCGATAAAGAGCATCTTGATGTATGCATCTTTGCTGTCCAGATGTTAAGTGAAGAGCCCCACTCAAGACCAAGGAAATGGCATCTACCATGAACCTGCTGTGCTGGTAGGCAAATTGGAGTAGTTCTCAGGTAGTAGTTGATATGTTTCAGCACCAACCTCTCAAAGCACTTCATCACTGTGGATGCAAGTGCTATTGGATGATAGTCATTGAGGCAGGTTAACACTGCCTTCTTAGGCACCGGTATAATTGAAGCTGTTTAAGGAATATACTATTAACAGTGTCCTGTTCCTTTACATTTGATCTCCTAATGTAATATTTGACTATGGCTTCTATTTCTTCCATATCTTCACCCATGTCTACAAATTATCTACATCCTGCTGTATCCTTGGATAGTCTTAAACACTGTACATAACATTATCAATATTTGTATCTTCTGCAAACAATAATCTACCCACCTACCTTTTCATCCAGTAATTTATATACTCTATATCACAACTAACACAGATCTCCTTAAAGTCCTGTAAATTGTCTCTTTGATCAGTTCACTCCCCATATTGTATCACCCTGACCTATCACTTGGTAGCACAACCTCACAATTCCTTCAATCTGAGTTTGATCCTGAGCCATGGTGCTGTCTGTATGGAGTTTGCATGTTGGAATCATAAAATCTTAGAGACATTTAGTGCAGAACCAGACCCTTTGCCCACTGAAACCATACCAACCATGGCCAATACTAAAGTAAATTTCACCACCCAATCACTGTCGTCACCAAATTTCAGCCTTCAGAGCACTGACATTTAGTGGAAAAGGGAATGTTGTTCATAAACCTCGATATTCACAATTCCTCCCTAACAATCATTGGCATCATTGAAAACAATAAATCAGACAAATCCTGGATGGAACCAATCCATAAAATGACTAAAAATCATGGTCGTCAAAGTATGAAAACTTTGGTTAACTATTGCAGCCTACCAAATGTTGTCCATCACTGATGACGTCTTCAAGCAATGGTGCCTCAAAAAGGAGGCATCCGTCACTAGGTACTGGAACCTGAAGACTCACTCTCATCAATTCAGAAAATTTCTTCCCCTCTGTCATCACATTTCTGAATGGTCCATGAATTCATGAACACTACCTTGTTATTCTTTCTTTTTTCAAAGTAAAGTTCAAAGTAAATTTTATTATCAAACTACATACGTCACCATGATAGACCCCTGAGATTAATTTTCTTATGGGGATACTCAACAAATCTAGAGAATAGTAACTATAACAAGATCAACCAGAGTGCAGGAGGCAACAAACTATACAAATGCCAATATAAATAAATAGCAATGAATAATGAGAACATGAGATAAGGTAAAGAGTTCTTAAACTGAGATCATTGGTTGTAGGAATGTTTCGATGACGAGGCAAGTGACAGTAGTAATCCCCTTTATCTCAAGAGCCTGGTGGTTGTGGAGTAATAACTGTTCTTGAACCTGGTGGTGCGAGCCCTGAGGTTTCTATACCTTCTTTTTCCCCCCACTGTTTAGTTATTTTTGCAATTTATAGTAATTTTATGTCTTTACACTGCATTGTAAAACAACAAATTTTACATCATCTAAGTTAGTAATAATAAATTTAATTCTAGTTCTTATTTCCAATTATAACTATAATGACAAGTATCTGTATTTACAGTACAAAGCACAAGAAACATCCTATTAATTTTAGGAAATCTGGTGTGTTGAGGAGGGAAAGGAATTTGAAATCATCATTATCACAAGAGGAAAAGTACTAGGCAAATTAATGGGACTAAAGGCTGACCAGTCTCCTGGAACTCATGTTCTGCATCCTAGGGTGTTTAAAACGAGTGGCCACAGAGATATTGGATACATTCACAAAATGCCGGAAGAACTCAGCAGACCAGGCAGCATCTACGGAAGAGTAAACAGTTGACGTTTCAGTCCGAGAACCTTCATCAGGACTGAGAAAAAAGATGAGAAGTTAAATCAAGAAGGTGGTAGGTGATAGGTGAAACCAGGACAGGAGAAGGAGTGAAATAAGGAGCTGGGAAGTTGATAGGTGAAGTAGATAAAGGGCTGGAGAAGGGGAACCTGATAGGAGAGGACTGAAAACCATGGTAGAAAAGTAAGGGTGAGGAGCACAAGAGGGAAGTGATGGGCAAGTAAGGAGATGAGGTGAGAGAGGGAATCAGGAATAGGAATGGGAATGGTGGAGGGGGGCAATTAATGGAAGTTCGAGAAATCTATGCTCATGCCATTAGGTTAGAGACTACCCAGATGGAATATAAGGTGTTGCTCCTGCACCTTGAGTGTGACCTCATTGTAACAGTACAGGAACCCATGGACTGACATGTTGGAATGGGAATGGGAAGTAGAACTGAAGTGAGTGACCACCTGGGGATCCCACTTTTTCTGGTGGAAGGAACGTAGGTATTCAGCGAAGTGGTCTCCTAATCTACGTTGGGTCTCACCAATATACAGGAGACCACACCGGGAGCACCAGATGACCCCAACGGATACACAGGTAAAGTACCACCGCACCTGAAAGGACTGTTTGGGGCCCTAAATGGTAGTGAGGGAGGAGGTGTAGGGGGAATATATGGCACTTGTTTCGCTTACAAGGATAAGTTCCAGGTGGGAGATCAGTGGGGAGGAATGAACGGACAAGGGAGTTATGTGGGGAGTGATCCCTGTGGAAAGTGGAAAGTGGGGTGGGGGGGGTGGGGGAGGGAAAGATGTGTGTATGGTGAGAACCTGCAGTTGATGGTAGAATTTACACTGAATTATGTGTTGGATACAGAGGTTACTGGGGTGGTCGGTGAGGACAAGAGGAGCCCTATCCCTGGTGAGATGGCAGGTGGATGGAGTGAGGGAAGGTGTGTGTGAAATGGAAGAGATGCAGGTGAGGGCAGCATTGACAGTGAAGGAAGGAAAGCCTCATTCTGAGAACAGATGCAGCAAAGACGGAGGAACTGAGGCAAGGGAGTGGCATTTTTACGTGACAAGGTGGAAGAGGTATAGCTTTGAGAATCAGTGGGTTTGTAAAAGATATCAGTAGATAGACTGTCTCCAGAGACAGAGACATCGAGAAAAGGGAGGAACGTGTCATAAATGGACTAGGTAAATTTGAGGGCAGGGTGGAAGTAGGAGGCAAAGTTGATGAAGTCAACGAGCTCCACATGGATGCAGGAAGCATCCCCAATGCAGTCGATGTAGCGTAGGATTGATTCTGGTATAGGCTAGGAACTTAAACTATTCCATGTAGCCAACAATAAGGCAGGTACAGTCGGGACCCATGCATGTGCACATGGCTACATCTTTGGTTTGGAGAAAAGGGGAGGAGCTGAAGGAGGAATTACTGAGAGTGAGGACCAGTTCCACCCAATAGGGGAGAATGGTGGTGGAAGGGAACAAGTTGGTCTGTTATCTAGAACAGTCAATTTTCCAAGCCTACACTGGTATCACTCCTCAACTTTTCCTATGCTACATCAAAATTTGCAAGTATTTGCAGGACTGTGTATATTTATTCTATGAAATCCCACATTGGTTAAGCTTACATCACATAACCTCTCAACTCTAATCCTTTCACACAGCTATACAATTACTATTTTTCCCTAAAACCTTTGAAATAATTGAAAACAAAACTGCACTTTGCCAATATTTTCACTGGGGAACTTCCATGGTGTTCAAATTCCTGAAAGATTGCCAACCTTATTTCACGTTACCACTGTTCAAACAATGTGGGTCAATGTGACTCGAGCAGTAAACCAAACGCAGTGAAAAAAAATTATTACAATTGCTGTGATTTCAGGCAGGTGGAGGGGCAACTCAGCCTAAAGAAAGCGAACGTGCATTTAAAGTACTGTGCTCATGGTAAACTGGAACATAATTGTTTGTGTAAAATTGTAGAAGGCGCAAAAATCTTCTGCAATTGCGAAAACCTGGCAGCTGCTCTTCTTCCATTAATTCTGTTGAGAAGACAGATTTACTGAGAAGAATTGGAAGCTTGGTTTAAGGTTTTATCTTGGGACTAGTTGGGGCACTGGGAATACAACCTAGTGCAATGAGGTGAGAAAAAAAAAGACAAGTCTGTGACTGGCAAGGTTTCACATTCTATCATGTTGCGATCTGAAAATATTCCTCCATAATTAGCTCAATATATACTGGAATAATGATAGCTTTGAACATTGAGCCTGATCATATCAATGCTGTCTGATGCAAGATAAACTCAAGCTTGTATTGAGCGTATTGCAGGAGGTCACAGACAGAAATGTTAGAGCCGGTGTGGGATGGTAACTCGCTCTTTCTTTCTGTTTGTATGAGAAATGGGCATTTATACTCACCATTCATTTATCCCCATTTTGTTTGTGCAGTTAAATATGCAACATTGCATAGGCCATACAAGATTTTCAATGCATTGCATAGACAAAGAAGCTTAAACTCTTTTAAATGTCCATATATTTCACCCTATCGGAGAAATTCACTTTGTCCACTCTGCTACCTAAACGAGAATGTTTCTCCCTTTTTCAATTCTGATGAAGGATGCTGGGACTGAAACACTGCTTGTCTTGACCACATGCTGCCTGACCTGTTGAGATTTTCCAGCAATTTCTGTTTTGTTATTTCTGGGGTATGGAGTAAAGGCATGGGGTAGAGACAGAAACCTGAAAGCAGTGTCACACTTAATCAATAATCTCAAGGAAGAGCTAAATATATCATAGACAAATCCTGCTCATTAGTAGAAATATTGAAAAATATGGAAAAATTGTCCTAAGAGATTGCAGTTAGGTTGAATGAGAAGAAAGCAAGGGATAAACGAAGATGAAAGGAAGTTACTCATATGCTAATTCATTTATAAACTAAGGATGGAAATGCATGCATATAGGATAAAACTTTAGAATGTCAAAACTTGAAAATACCTAAACAAAAATCACTTTTAGAATAAAACCTTCAAGAACTAAAGCATCAATGAGAACAATCCTGAACATCTTCTATTTTATATAGGCTTCCTTGACCTCCACTGCCTTGTCAGCTTGACTGAGAGACACAGCTACCAGCCACCGTGAAACATGAAGAATGCACAGAATTGATAGAAATCCCATTCACAGCTGTGCAGCAATTCATACTGCTACTCCACCGTTCTGGATACCCAGGTTTAATCCTGCTCTAGTGCTGTCTGTAAGGAGCTTGCATGTGCCTACTGTAACCGTGAGGGTTTCTGCCAAGTCCTCCAGTTTTCTCCTATGACTTAAAGATATGCTGTAAGGTTCATTGGCCACTGTGATTGACCCTCAATGTAGGTTGATAGCAAAATAAAAAACAAAGGGGAATTGATGGTCATGTGTAACAGAGTAAGATCTGTAGGGTTATAGGAGTAGAATGGGACTAATGGGATTGGTCTCCTGTGAATCTCATCAACCCAATGGGCTGAGTGGCCTGTATTGGTACAAGAATAATGTCACATACTTACCAAAATCACTCTACGTGATCACAAGGTATTTCATAAGTTTCACAGATATAAAGATAAAACTTGTGGGACGTGGCCTGAGCACTGAATCACCCTACAGTGGATCACAGACTGAAAAACTATAGATTAGTTTCAAGTATTAGACTTCGTTTTTCTTGATGTAAATTCCTAAAGCATCAGAATACTTTGCTTTTCATTCTGACATATTCTGTCACACATATTGTTTTGTTCTTTCCTTTTCCTTATATTCTTCCTACATTGCTGATGGGAACCTGTCATGAATCATGAGAGCTGTAAGTTATTGGCCTGCTGCTGCATGCTCTATAAAATTCTTTGCTAAGATGTTATAGAGTCGCTGTCCTGTCATTCACAGCAGTAGTAAAAGCTCCACTGCAACTCTTAAAAAAAGAAAGGAATCTAGCAGAACCGGTGATTAGAAAAGGTATAAATATGAAAGTTTCTCAGATAAAGGGGAGCATAATCGTACTAGTGACATCTAAGCATTGGTTTCAGAGGCAGTCATTTCTGTTAAGTTTACTAAATTAGCTTTGGGGCACTAATGTTTGTGTACTTACGAAGGGTCTCGACCCAAAATGTTGACTGCTCCTTTCAACGGATGCTGTCCGACCTGCTGAGTTCATCCAGCTTTTTTGTACGTCTTGATTTGACCACAGCATCTGCA
Organism: Hemitrygon akajei; assembly: GCF_048418815.1. Taxonomy (NCBI): domain Eukaryota; kingdom Metazoa; phylum Chordata; class Chondrichthyes; order Myliobatiformes; family Dasyatidae; genus Hemitrygon; species Hemitrygon akajei. The sequence continues at coordinate 90,442,790 of NC_133128.1, forward strand.
GTGCACTTTGTGTTTACTGAATTATCTGCTACTTCCGCCATCTCCAACGGGATCCCACCACCAAGCATATCTTTCCCTTCCTCCCCCCGCCACTCCCCACTTTCTGATTTCCACTGGGGTACCTCTCTAAAAAAGTGGGATTTACCAGTGGCCACCTACTTTAACCATATAACAATTACAGCACGGAAACAGGCCATCTCGGCCCTTCTAGTCTGTGCAGAACGCTTACTCTCTCCTAATCCCACTGACCCATACTCAGCCCATAACCCTCCATTCCTTTCCTGTCCATATACCTATCCAATTTTGCTTTAAATGACAATACCGAACCTGCCTCTACCACTTCTACTGGAAGCTCATTCCACACAGCTACCACTCTCTGAGTAAAGAAATTCTCCTCATGTTACGCTTAAAGTTTTGCCCCCTAACTCTCAACTCATGTCCTCTTGTTTGAATCTCCCCTACTCTCAAAATTTTAATTCCACTTCCCATTCCCATTCCGATATGTCTATATGAGGCCACACTCAGTTTGGAGGAACAGCACCTTATGTTCTGTCTGGGCTGCCTCCATCCTGATGACATGAACACCAATTTCTTGAACTTCCAGTAATGCCCCCCCCCTTCACCATTCCCCATCCCCTTTTCCCTCTCTCACCTTATCTCCTTGCCCGCCCATCGCCTCCCTCGGGTGCTCCTCCTCCTTTTCTTTCTTCCACGACCTTCTGTTCTCTCCTATCAGATTCCCCTTCTCCAGCCCTGTGTCTCTTTCACCAATTAACTTCCCAGCTCTTTACTTCATCCCTCCCCTTTTAAGTTTCACTATAACCTTGTGTTCCTCTCTCTCCCCTCCCCACACCTTTTAAATCTACTCCTCAGTATTTTCTCTCCCGTCCTGCCGAAGGGCCTTGACCTGAAACGTCAACTGTATTCTTTTCCATAAACACTGCCTGGCCTGCTGAGTTCCTCCAGCATTTTGTGTGTATTGCTTGGATTTCCAACATCTGCAGATTTTCTCTTGTTTTCCATTTTAGATTTACCCACTTCCCAAGCAGCCTTTTGTTTTAGGCACCTCTATTATTTTCCCCAAGTTTGGATTCAATGAGCTTAGGGTTATTCTATACAACCATAGTCCATGATCACACTGTGTTAGCAATGGAGAGCCTGTTACAGTTATGGAGTGAAACAGCACAGAAGTTGGCCCTTCAACCCAGCGCATCCGTGGCAATCATTGTCCTATGGTACTAATTTTATTTACTAGCATCTGATCTGCAGTTTACTATGTCTAGATGATTCATGGGCATGTCTAGATACTTAACTGTTATACAGTCAGACAGACAAGCAACAGTTCTAATGCCTTGATGGATCTGTACGGTGTGGGTGGAAAGGGGTACGGAAGAGTGAGGTGATCTGCCTGAGCATCCCATCAAGTATGATGGCTTGTGACAGTCCCATCACATTGCTAGAAGTAAAAATTTAAAATATGCTGCTCCTTCAAGAAATATAGGGTACTATTGCTGCTCTCTCTTTATTGGAGTTGAAGCTGTCTACCACTGCATTAAATGTCCTCCCTGCATCAACACCATCATCTACTTCTACATCAACTCCTGCAAAGACTTCCAAACATGTCATGTATAGTTTTATCATAGAATGTCTCAAACAATGAAATGGCACAATGCTGCTGAAATTTCATTAAAACTTTTTTGACTGGAAATCATCTACACATGTAGAATTTGTCAGTGCTGCGGCAGCATATATTCATCTTCTGCAGCAGAAGCTGCTAGGAATAGATGCCAAGATACCAATTGCTGGAATGTTTTTAAGTAATTGGGATTGGAGAGTTGGTGGTGTGAGTACGTTCACTATTTAGGACTGAGATAAGACAATTTCTTTTTTAAAAAGAAGAGAGTATTCCATGATTAATTTATGCCAACCAAGAAGTCCAGGGCTCTTATCGGATATCCACAAAGTAAAATGTTCTTCCTCGCACTAAAAGTCAGGATGTTAAAAAGTTTTTCTGATGTGCATTAATAATACAACTGCTGGGTAAGCCTAAGAGAAAAGACACTGGGTCCAGTTCAATCTCCATCTTCAGAATCTTTTCCATTTCACCCAAAATATCACTCCAGTATGCCTTGTTTGGAACAAGTCCACAAACAGTGGGTGAAAGTTCTAGTATTTACATTTAGAACACATTGGAGAAACCCCCTTCTTAAATTTCGAGAGATGATGGCATAAATTAATCATGGAATACATTCCTTTGGACTTTTTGACATGTATGGTACACTCAAAAACAAATACCGGTAGTTTTCATAAAACATGGCAACCTTTTCTGCAGTATGTAGATATAAACCTGTCTGCTATACTAATAAGGGCTTTTGTATAGGATGTGGTGGTGATGTCTATATCAGGTGTCTGATACCTGATATATGTGAGGGGAAGAAATGTAAATGTAACTGTATCTGGAAATTGAAAGTTTTGTTATGCTGAGTAAAAAAAATTTTTAAAAAAGAGATATAAATCTTTGGAATAATTGACAACAGCAATTTGATTTGTGTTGGCACAGTAACATAGCAGTTAGCTCCTGCAACCTGGGTTCAGTTCCTGTGCTGTCTGTAGGGAGATTGTATACTCTCCCCATAACCACATGCATTGCTCCAGGTGCTCCCATTTCCAAAGAATTACAGATTAACAGGTAAATTGGTCACACCGCATCGGCCCTTTGGACCAGAAGAGCCTTTTACCATGCTGCATCCCTAAATGAAATAAAAACTTATCTGTGGATGGTCAGTTATTAAGTATATTCAAGACTGAGAAGATTGCTGAACTTAGGGAATCAGAGGATGAAAGGAAAGTGAATGAGGTTGAGGGTTGGTGTGACCTTACTGAACAAGTTCAAGCAGCTTTCTGATCTTCCCTGCTTTCAGTTCTTTCTATTTTTCCATGAGTTGACCCTTAACACAAGAGCCCTCCAGGGCTGTGTCCTAAGGCCCATCCTTTACTCTCTGTATACCCATGACTGTGTCGCCACCCACAGCACCAATCTGCTAATTAAATTTGCAGATGATACTACATTGATTGGCCTTATTTCAAATAATAACAAGGCAGCCTACAGAGACGAAGTCATCTCTCTGACATAGTAGTGTCAAGAAAACAACCTCTCCCTTAATGTCGCAAAAACAAAGAAGCTGGTTGTGGACTACAGGAGGAACGGAGACAGGCTAACCCCTATTGCCATCAATGGATCTGGGGTTGAGAGGGTGAACAGCTTTAAGTTCCTTGGTATACACATCACCGAGGACCTCACTTGGTCTGTACATACTGGCTGTGTGGTGAAAAAAAGCACAACAGCGCCTCTTTCACCTCAGACGGTTGAAGAAGTTCAGCATGAGTCCCCAAATCCTAAGGACTTTCTACAGGGAAACAACTGAGAGCACCCTGACTGTCTGTATCACAGCCTGGTATGGGAATTGTACTTCCCTCAGTCACAGGACTGTGCAGAGAGTGGTGCGGACAGTTCAGCACAACTGTGAATGTGAGCTTCCCACTATTTAGGACATTTACAAAGACAGGTGCATAAAATGGGCCCGAAGGATCTCTGGGGACCTGAGTCACCCCAACCACAAACTGTTCCAGCTGCTACCATCAGGAAACAATACCGCAGCATTAAAGCCAGGGCTAACAGGCTCTGGGACAGCTTCTTCCACCAGGCCATCAGACTGATTAATTCACTCTGACACAATTATATGTCTAAACTACATTGATTGTTCTGTTGTATATCTTACTGTACATACTATTTACAACAAATTACTATAATTTGCACATTGCACATTCAGATGGAGACGTAAGGTAAAGATTTTTACTCATGTATGTGAAGGATCTAAGAAATAAAGTCAATTCAATTCAAAGATCTCAAATATGGACAAATCTAAGCCAACGCTCCTGTGCAGCATTCAGTAAGTGCTGCATTTTTGAAGGATCTCCTCTTTTGATGAAACACTGAACAAAGGTAAATATCTACCATTCTGGCACATATGAAGAAGAATATGGACTTCTGGGCAACATTTACCCTTCAGTCAGTGTCACTGAAGCAGGTTATTTATCACACTGATTTGTGGTACCGCTCTTTGAAATTTCAGACATTGTATTAATTCAATACATTAAATGTAATAATATACTTTTACAATGTTGAAGATCATGAAAAAAAGGATACAAATTTGATATCTTTCAGCTAAGCCGAGATGACTGGCTGCTATGTTGCCATTAAGATGATTGCAGGTGTGAAGTACATTAGATTTCATTATCAGTCCTAAAAGAGCACAAACTGAGAGTTGTGTCAATTCAGGTGCTGCACAAGCATTCATTCACCTCCTTGTCGCATCATAAATAGGAAATAGAAGACTATAATTATGTGCCACTCTGAAAAGCCAGCATTATCCATGGTCGGGTCCATGCCTGCAGTGGAGTTAAGTTAATTCCAGTTTATTATCATGTACACAAGAATGAGTATTGTCATGTACACAGGTACAATGAGAAACATGCTTGCAGCAACATTACATGCACTCACAGTGGTTACAGACTACTTACAGAACATAAATTACACAGGACAGTGAGGAGGGAGAGACAAAGAAAAACCACTCTGCAGAACAAGACATTGTGGGGGGAAAAAAGGACAGTCAGAGTCCATGGTAATACAAGATGTGGCCCATTGTGTTCAGGTGTTGAGGAAGGATTAGGGTCGTGCAGGTTGGTTCACGATCCTGCTGATTGTAGGAAAGCAGCAGTTCCTGAACCTCTTGCCTGATGGTAGCAGCACTATTTGACCCATTACTTCAATACAGATCAAGAAAGAGCTAACACGAGGAAATCAGCAGATGCTGGAAATTCAAACAACACACACAAAATGCTGGTGGAACACAGCAGGCCAGGCAGCATCTATAAGGAGAAACACTGTCGACATTTCGGGCCGAGACCCTTCGTCAGGACTAACTGAAAGGAAAGATAGTAAGAGATTTGAAAGTAGTGGGGGGAGGGGAAATGCAAAATGATAGGAGAAGACCAGAAGGGGTGGGATGAAGCTAGGAGCTGGAAAGGTGATTGGCAAAAGTGATACAGAGCTCTAGAAGGGAAAGGATCATGGGACAGGAGGCCTCGGGAGAAAGAAGGTTTGGGGGAAGCACCAGAGGGAAATGGAGAACAGGCAGAGTGATGGGCAGAGAGAGAGAAAAAAAAATAAACAACTAAATATGTCAGGGATGGGATAAGAAGGGGAGGAGGGGCATTAACGGAAATTAGAGAAGTCAACCATCAGGTTGGAGGCTACCCAGCCGGTATATAAGGTGTTGTTCCTCCAACCTGAGTTTGGATTCATTTTGACAGTAGAGGAAGTCATGGATAGACATATCAGAATGGGAATGAGACGTGGAATTAAAATGTGTGGCCACTGGGAGATCCTGCTCTCTCTGGCGGACCGAGCGTAGGTGTTCAGCGAAACGGTCTCCCAGTCTGCGTCGGGTCTCACCAATATATAAAAGGCCACACCGGGAGCACCGGACGCAGTATACCACACCAGCCGACTCACAGATGAAGTGTCGCCTCACCTGGAAGGACTGTCTGGGGCCCTGAATGGTGGTGAGGGAGGAAGTGTAAGGGCAGGTGTAGCACTTGTTCTGCTTGCAAGGATAAGTGCCAGGAGGGAGATCGGTGGGAAGGGATGGGGGGGACGAGTGGACAAGGGAGTCGCGTAGGGAGCGATCCCTGTGGAAAGCAGAAAGAGCGGGGGAGGGAAAGGTGTGCTTGGTAGTGGGATCCAGTTGGAGGTGGCGGAAGTTACGGAGAATATACATTGGACCTGGAGGCTGGTGGGGTGGTAGGTGAGGACAAGGGGTGGCGACTGTCCCACTGTCCCGAGTGGGGTGGCGGGCGGATAGGGTGAGGGCAGATGTGCGGGAAATGGGAGAGATGTGTTTCAGACCAGAGTTGATGGTGGAAGAAGGGAAGCCCCTTTGTTTAAAAAAGGAAGACATCTCCTTCGTCCTGGAATGAAAAGCCTCATCCTGAGAGCAGATGTGGTGGAGACGGAGGAATTGTGAGAAGGGGATAGCATTTTTGCAAGAGACAGGGTGGGAAGAGGAATAGTCCAGGTAGCTGTGAGAGTCTGTAGGCTTATAGTAGATATCAGTAGATAAGCCGTCTCCAGAGATGGAGACAGAAAGATCAAGAAAGGGGAGGGAGGTGTTGGAAATGGACCAGGTAAATTTGAGGGCAGGGTGAAAGTTGGAGGCAAAGTCAATGAAGTCAACGAGCTCAGCATACGTGCAGGAGGCAATGCCAATTCAGTCGTCGATGTAGCGAAGGAAAAGAGGGGGACGGATACCCATATAGACTTGGAACACGGACTGTTCCACAAAGTCAACAAAAAGGCAGGCATAACTGGGACCCATACGGGTGCCCATGGCTACACCCTTGGTTTAGAGGAAGTGGGAGCAGCCAAAGGAGAAATTATTGAGAGTAAGAACTAATTTCGCTAGACGGAGTCCTGTCCAATCTTATATACTGTAATATATACTAATGGTCACTGTGTGTAGGCATGGGGTGGGTTCAATTATTTAAAATATCAAGAATCTACCAGCTCCGTGAACAAATCTGTAGAGGTGGGCATGGCTTACTGCTCAGTACAATTAATTCTGTTCAGAGTGATCTTGTAGTTTCCATATAGTCAGCCCTGGGGCAACCATCAATGGCACTGTCAATTAATAGATTGGACCCTCACCAATGCGTCATTATTTTCTAATTTGACAAGCTTCTTAACTGTGGGCAGAAAGGTATATAGAACCAGACCTAGCTAATAAATGGGCTTGATGGGCCCCACATAAACTAATCCAAGTGTGGGCCTTGTTATCAATAAGCTGTATGAAAAAAAAACAAATTCCAAAGAACCAACACTGTGAGTGAAGAAATCTTTTCTCATGGCTACCAGTCAGTAAAAAGGTGCAAACACAAGAGATTCCACAGGTACTGGAAATCTAGAGCAACACACAGAAGATGTTGGAGGAACTCAGCAAGTCAGGAGCATCTATGGAGGGGCAAGTTCAGCCTATGTTTCAGGCTGAAACTCTTCATCAGGTGTTATTACTTATAAATTCTGCACATCCACTCAACATTGAATATACTGTGCCTATATTCCAGATCTCCTAAACAACAGTCTGAAAGCACATAGCACCAGGCTCAAGAAGATTCTATGCCGCTATTAAAAGACTATTGAACAGTCCCCTAGTACGATAAGCTGAGCTCTTGACCTCACAATTTACTTCATTATGATTTTCGGCTCATTGCTTGATGTTTATAAATCCTTTGTTCTTAATTCAGTGGTAGGCAGGATGGTAGTTTAGGCAGTGGGAATGCTCTATCTGAAAGACGTGGGAGTTCAGGGTAGCTAACAGACTCCCTGGTGACTACATCTGTGGAAAGTGCATCCAACTTCAGCTCCTGACTGACCAGGTCAAGAAACTGGAGCTGGGGTTGGATGTACTCAGAACCATCCAGCAAGCTGAAAATCTTGTAGATGAGACTTTTACTCAGGTGGTCACACCCAGAGTGCAGGCTTCAGATGACCACAGGGGAAGTAAAGGGAGTAAGCAGCCAGTGCAGGGTTCCCTTGTGGCCATTCCACTGAGAAGCAGAATGGCCGCAATGCTCCCTTTGGATGGTTGAGGCCATGGCATTCCAGGGCACAGCAGCAGCACCAAGGCCAGTGGTATTGTGGCCATCTCTGAGACTCAGCAGAGAAGGGTAAAGTCAGGTAGAACAATAGTGATTGGAGACTCACTATTAGGAGGATGGATAGGAGATTCTGTTGCAAATGCCATGTACTAGTCAGGGCAGAAACAGGATGTTAGCACAGATGAATCAGTGGCTGAAGAACTGGGGCAGGGGCAAGGTTTCAGGCTTTAAACACTGGAACCTCTTTTGGAAAAGAGGTAACCTATACAAGAGGGACAGGTTGCACCTGAACTGGAGGGGAACCAATATATCGGCCAGGAAATACTCAGGAAGATTTAAACCAGTTTTGCAGGTGGATGGGAACCAGAGTAGCAGGTCAGACAGAAACTGGAAGGATAGGGAGGGAGACAGATGTCAAAGCCAGTAAAAATAGGCAGGCGCAAAGTATTAGATGCAAAGGGATGGATGGTCTGGTGTGTATATTTTAATGCTGGGAGTATTATAGGTAAAGGAGATGAACTTAGAGCACAGGTCAGTACATAGAAATATGATATTGTGGCCATTACAGAGACTTGGTTGAGAGAGGAACAGGAATGGGTGCTTAATATCCCAGGGTTTTGATGTTTTAGAAAACATAGAGAGTGGGAGGATAATTACACTACTAATCAGGGACAATATTACAGCTGCACTCATTAAGGATATTCAAGAACAGAAATGCAGGCAGAGTAAAGAAAGGTGTAAAAACAATAGGACTGTCGTCATGGGGGACTTCAACTTCTCTAATATAAACTGGAACCTTCTGAATGCAGGAGGTTTAGATGGGGCAGAGTTTGTTAGGTGCATCTAGGAAGATGTAAATCAATATGCAGATAATCTAACAAGGGGCTATACTGGACCTGATTTTGGGTAATGATCCTGGCCATGTGACCAATATTTCAGCGGGTGATCAGTTAGGGAACAGCGATCACAACTCCTTAAGTTTTAAGATAGCTATAGATAAAGGCAAGTATGGACCTTGCAGGACAGTATTAAATTGGAGCAAGGCAAATTACTAGAACATTAAACAGAAACTAGGAAAAATTAATTAGAAATAGCTGCTTTTGAGCAAGTTCACATCTGATATGTGGAGGGGTTCAAAGACCAACTGTACAGAGTACGGGACAGCTATGTTCCATTCAGAAGGAAGGGCAAGGACTGTAAGGTAAGGGAACTTTGGGTGTTGAGAGAGAAGATGAATTTAATCAAGAAGAAAAAAGAAAAATAAGTAAACCTTGGAAAGTTAGAATCAAACAGAGCCCTTGATGATTATAAGGAAGCCAGAAAAGAACTCAAGAAAGCTAGGAACAGCTATGAAAATTCCCTGCCATGTAGGATTAAAGAGAATCCCAGGGCATTCTGTACATATAGCAAGAGCAAGGGAGAGAGGGCATGGAGGATAGGAGGGTATCAGTACCAAGTGTATTGATAAGTTAGGGCATTTCATGGTAAAGGAAGAGGTAATGTGGGTCTCTCAAAAGCATTAAGGTGGATAAGTCCTTAGAACCTAATGGGATATACCCAGATTATTGAGAGACACAAGAGAAGAGATTGCTGGAGCCTTGACCAATATCTTCCTATCCTCTCTAGCCAAAGACAAGGTCCCAGAGGACTGGCAAGTAGCTAATGCTGTTTCACTATTCAAGAAGGGAACTAGGGATAATTCTGGAAACTACAGACCAGTGAGTCTCATGTCAGTGGTAAAGAAGTTACTGGAGGAATTCTTAGGGATAGGATTTATGAGAATTTGGAAAACCAAGGCTTAATTAGGGAGAGTCAGCATGGCTTTGTGTAAAGCAAGTTGTATTTTACTATCTTGAGATTTTTGATGAGGTTACGAAAGTGATTAATGAAGGTAGAGCAGTGAATGTTGTCTATATGGATTTTAGTAGGGAATTTGACAAGATCCCTCAAGGAGGCTCATTCAGAAAACTAATGTGCATAGAATCCATGATGAATTGCCATTTGGAATCATAACTGGCTTGCCTACAGAATACAGAGAGTAGTGGTTGAGGGGATTTATTCTAGCTGGAAGTCTGTGATTAGTGGTGTTCCAAAAGGATCTGTACTGGGAACTCTGCTGTTTGTGATGTATCTAAATGACCTGGATGAAAATATAGACAGGTGGGTTAGTAAGTTTGCAGATGATACAAAGACTGGCAGTGTTGTGAACACAGCAGGATATAAATCAGTCAGTTCAAGTCAAGTCAACTTTTATTGTCATTTCAACCATAACTGCTGGTACAGTGCATAGTAAAACTGAGATAATGTTTTTCAGGACCAGATATGGGTGGAGAAATAGCAGATGGAGTTTTACCTTGACAAATATAGAATGTTGTACCTTGTTAGATCAAATGTAAAGAGACAGTACACTGTTAAGGGCAAGCTCCTTGACCGTTTTGATGAGCAGAGGGATCTTGGGGGTCCGTTCACAGCTCATGAAAGTGCCTACACTGGTTCATAGGGTGGTTTAGGAGGGATATAGCATTCTTGCCTTTAGTAGTCGAAGCAAAAGTCAGGAAATTATGTTGCAGCCTTATAAAATTGTAGTCAGGCCGCATCTGAGCATTGCACCAAGTCTGATCACCACATTATAGAGGCTCTGGAGAGAGTACAGAAATTGCTTACCTGGATGCTGCCTGGATTTGAGGGCATGTGCTATAATGAGAGGTTGGGTAAGCTTTGGTGTATTCTCTGGAGAGGTGGTAGCTGAGGGGAGATCTGAAGTAGGTTTATAAGATTATGAGAGGCATAAATAGAGTAGACAGACTGTATCATTTTCCCAGGATTGAAATGTCTAATTCCAGATGGTATGCATTTAAGGGGAGAGGGGGTAATTTCAAAGCAGGTGTGAGGGACAAGGTTTTTAACACAGTACTGGGTGCCTGGAATGGGCTGCCTGGCAGATTCTTTAGGGACTTTTACAAGATGTTTAGATAGGCAGATGAATGTGAGTAAAATGAAAGGACATGTGTTGGCAGAAGAGATTAGTTTAATTGGCCATTTGATTACTAATTAAGTTTGTTCAACATAACAATGTGCTTCGCTCTTCTCCCTTTACACACTGGCTTAAGTGCATTTCTGGTTTTGGCAAATTTGCAGCATTTTGTTGTTTTTATTTAATTGATAACATTTCCTTCAGACTCCTAATAGTCAATTTAGGAGATCCACACAAGGCAGGATATAAGATATCACAAGATATTAAGAGGAATAGACAGAGTGGACAGCCAGCGCCTCTTCCCCAGGGCACCACTGCTCAGTACAAGAGGACATGGCTTTAAGGTAAGGGGAGGGAAGTTCAAGGGGGATATTAGAGGAAGGTTTTTCACTCAGAGAGTGGTTGGTGCATGGAATGCAGTGCCTGAGTCAGTAGTGGAGGCAAATACACTAGTGAAGTTTAAGAGACTACTAGACAGGTATATGGAGGAATTTAAGGTGGGGGGTTATATGGGAGGCAGGGTTTGAGGGTCGGCACAACATTGTGGGCCGAAGAGCCTGTAATGTGCTGTACTATTCTATGTTCTATAACCAGATAGAGTCATAAGTGTCAAATAGTACCATCCTTTAGCCCAATGAGTCTGTGCAGCCCATCAAAAACAAATTTACATTAAATTGAAACTAATTCAATTTTATTCTCCCAACACCCCCCATCACAGATTCCACCATTCACCTACATACCAGGAGCAATTTATAGCAGCCAATTAACCTACTGACCCAATTGCCTTGGGATGTAGGAGGGAACCAGAGCACCCAGGGGACACCCACATGGTCACAGGGACAGCCTGCAAACACCGCACAGATAGCATTCAAGGTCAGGACTGAACCTAGGCTGTGCAACAGGAGCTCTGCTAGCTGCACTACTATACTACAAATACTTCCACTCTCTGTGCACTAGCTAACTAATAGACAGCTTTCTTCATGAGCTGCCCTGATTTTCTGGATAGACTTACATAGAAATGCCTCATCACTTCAATTTAAAAGACTGAATCAATCCTCCTTTGATTCTTTGGCACAATGTAAAACACAATTTACTTGAAGCCAGTGGATGTTCCATAATAAGAAGCACTATCATTAATAATCTAAATATTGATCATTTGACTCAGAATCTCATTCACAAGCAGCTGTATTATTCCACAAGCTTTTGTAAGTGAACAACCATTGCAAATGCTCGTCCCTAAGGATATTAATAATTCTACGTTGTGTGAAAGCAGTATATAGTAGGTCAAAGAAAATGCTTCAATGCTCAGCAGGTCAGGCAGTATCTCTGGAAGAGAATCACAGACAGTCCTATGTCAGTTGTAACAAAATGCCTTTAATTTGAAACACCTGTTTCTTTCTGCTAAGTTTTACCATCCTTTTCTATTTTTATTTCAGGTTCCAGCATGTAGAATCTATTTTTATTTGTATTCCTTGCCCCACTCCTCAGAATAATTACTCCTTCCTTTTACAAAAGGTTATTTTCTACCCATCTCTTGGCCATCATCATATGAAGGGTGAGGATACAATCAAAAATAGTAAATTGCCAGCACCTCTTATTACATGGAAACATAGAAAATCTCCAGCACAATATAGGCCGTCTGGCCCACGATGCCTTGCCGGACATATACTCATTTTAGAAATTACCTAGGGTTACTCATAGCCCTCTGGTTTTTTAAGCTCCATGTACCTATCCAAGGGTCTCATAAAAGACCTTACTGTAACCACCTCCACCACCGTCGCTGGCAGTCCATTCCATGCACTCACCACTCTGCGTAAAAACTTACCCCTGACATCTCCTCTGTACCTACTTGCAAGCACCTTGAAACTGTGCCCTCTCATGTTAACCATTTCAGCCCTGGGAAAAAGCCTCTGACTATCCACACGATCAATGCCTCTCATCATCTTATACACTTATAGCAGGTCACCTCTCATCCTCTGTCGCTCCAAGGAGAAAAGGCCAAGTTCACTCAATCATTTTGTGACTGCTCTGAATGCCGTGAGCATTAATGATGAAATACACACTACCTTAATCCTGGACCAATTTCTGGAGGTTTCCGTACTGACCTTCCACTTCCAGTCACAACACTCTCAACTACCATCGTATCACCACCATTTTCAAGATTCAAGTCAGAAAAAATGAATAGATATTTGTTACTTGACTGCATGATTCTTGATTATCAAATTGACATCCTGGTATCTAACATTAAAATTAAACAATAAATTGAATTGTTTAAAATAAGTGGAACACAGAACAGTACACACCCTCAGCCCTCAATGTTGTGCCAATTTAGTTAAGCTAATGACACCTAATTCCTTCCACCTGCACATGGGTCTATACCTCTGCCTAAGAACCTCTTAAATGCCTCCATCATGTCTGCCTCTATTATCACCCCTGTCAGTCTATTCCAGGCACCCATCATTCTCTGTGTATGAAATTTGCTCCACACTTCTCCTTTGAACTTTGCCCTTCTCATTGTAAATGCGCCCTCTATTTTGACACTTTGACCATGGGAAAAAAGATCCCAGCTGTCTCTCTATGCCTCTCATACTCTTATATCTTTCTGCCAGGGCCTCAAACATGAAGAAGAAACACAGTGGCTCAACTTCATTAGGAAGTTGAGGAGAATAGGTATATCAACAAAGGCTCCTACAAATTTCTACAGATGTACAGTGGAGAGTATTCCGGTTACATTGCAGTCTGGTATGCAGCCTCCAATATATAGAATCGCAAGAGCCTCAGGGGATTGTAGACTCAGCCTGTTCCATAACCCTCTTTGTCATCAAGGACATCTTTAAGAGGTAGTGCCTCAAGAAGATAGCATCCATTATTAAAGATCCTCACCATCCAGGACATGTCCTCTTAGTGTTACTACCATCAGGGAGGAGGGTACAGGAGCCTGAAGACTCATACTCAACTTTTAAGAACAGCTTCTTCCCCTCTGCCATCAGATTTCTAACCCGTCCATGAACCCATGAACTCTACCTCACTGTTCCTCTTTTGCACTATTTATATTTGTAACTTGAGTAACTTTTATATCTTGCACTGTACTTCTGCAGCAGAACAACAGATTTCATTACATTTGTCAATGATAATAAACCTGATTCTGAGGTCTCTTCTCTGCTGCTCAACAGAAAACAATCTTAGTTCATCAAACCTCTCCTTATAAAATGTGTCCTCTAATCCAGACAGATTCCTGGTAAACACCTTCTGCTCCCTCTTCATAGCCTCTACATCCTTTCTATGATGGAACTGGCCAGAAATCCAGATGCAGATTGACCAGAATTTTGTAAAACTGTAATATAACTTCCTCACTTTTGAATTCAGTGCTTCAACTATTAAAGGCAGACATGCCATACAGTACATCTTATTTACCACCCCATCAACTTATAAAGGCACTTTCAGAGAGCTACAAACTTGGACCTCAAGGTGTTTCTGTACATCAACGCATTAGGGGCTTGGCCATTGACTGCATACTTTCCCTTTACATTTTGTTCTCCCAAGTTATCACCTCATATTTGCCCAGTTCAAACACCAATGAAATGAAATAAATACTTGCATTTTTTCACCTAGATTATTTGCTACAGCATCCTGGATGTAACTTTTAAAATTCTCAACATTCCAGACCTCCACGGCTGATCACACAGCAGGCTTCATCAAAGTAGCAAAGATAACCCATGCTTCATATACAGTGATGTCCATGGGACCTCCTACCTCTGAAAATCTCCAAGCAGTGTGAAGCTTTACAGCTAACTGTAGTCTAACGGTACAGCTTTGCACTGACTGGCATAAACAATAAAAATTCAATTCAAATATAAATTTTTGGAGGGTGAGGATGTTGGGGGAGATTGGTAATTTTCAAGCATAAAATAAAGGTAAGTAAATTTCAAGAGACAATACACAAAGCTTGCTGATCTCCTCATGACTAAGAACTAGGTTTCTGTCTTCACGTTACGCTATCTTTGAAGCTTTTGAAAGCTGTACAGAATTCAAAAGACAATCTTGCATATATATTGTACCTTCTTCATTGTAAAACAGTCTGATTGGAGCTTCACAAAATCAATATTACCAGGCAATATTTTGGAATACAACGAAAATTTTGATCAAATCTATGCCTTAATAGAGAAGAGATGGTGACAGAGAGAGGTGGAGATGAGTGAGCGAAAGTTGAGAGCTATTAGAATCATGAAATTAGCAATCTTTCTTAAAACATTGCGGTTTAGAGGAAATGAGAACAAGATTGATTTTCTACATTAGAAGGGATACAGGCTGCATTGTGGCTCAAGAGTCTCAAGGAAATAGTTCCTTAATTAAAAATTAAATATCTACTGAAAGCACTAGAAACAAACAGCACGGCAAGTGAAATATGACATAGAACAAAAGATGCTGATGTTTCTGGTCTTGGGCCTAATTTATTTTTCTTAATATATAGATGGTATATGACTGATAGGATGCTGTCCCCAACATTTTTTGTATTCTTGTTCCACATCCCTAACATCTGCAGTATTGCATGTTTTACCTTGCCTGTGAGAAGATGGTGGTGTTGCCATCTGAAAGTGCTGCCGTTTTTCTGGTGAGGGTGCTCCCACAGTGCTGTTGGGTAGGGAGTCCCATGGTGGGTTTTGGAGGTGGCATTACAGTAGCTTAGGAGATTAATTGATGGAGAAAAGGAAAGTTTAGCATTGTGGCTAAGGTGCCAATCAAGCAGACAGATTTGTCCTGGAAGGCATCCTGGATCACTGCGAGCTAGTCCCATTTAGCTGTGTTTGGTCTACATCATAGCAATTGGTGTAATGTTATTACAGTGCTAGCGACCCGGGTCCCATTGCTGGGCTCTCCCAGCATTTTATGTGTTGCTTCAACTCCACCACTGTCTATAAGGAATTTATCTATTTTCCCATGACCGAGTGAGTATCCTCTGGGTGCTCCAGTTTCTCTCACACTCCAAAGACATAAGGGTTAGTAGGTTAATGGTCACATGGGTGTAATTGGGTGGCACGGGCTTGTTACTAGGCTGTATATCTCAATCAAAAAAATCTTTTCTATCCTTGTACCTAGTCAAACGTCTTTGAAACATCGTAATTGTACCTGCCTTTACTACTTCCTCTGGCAGCTGGTTCCACATACCTGCCACCCTGTGTGAGGAAAAAGTTGGTCCCCTTTATATCTTTTCCCTCTCACATTAAACATATGCCCTCTAGTTTTACACTTCTGCACTCTGGGGAAAAGATTGTTAGCATTCACCTTTTCTATTCCCCATCAAAATTTTATAAATCTCAATATGGTCAACCTCTTGAATGTGAACAAATAAGGAAAGGGAAAATAAAATTGAATCAATTGATAGAATGATAAAAACAAGTTATGAAAAAATGGGGTTGAAAACAATTTCATCCAAAAATATATCTAAAAATAGCAAAGAACATAAGAAACCTTCCTAGTGACATAATTCACAAACTACTTCTTGGGTGGTAACCACAGGCCTCTTTTTTATGCACTCAGTAAGATCTTCCAATTTGAGAAACATTCTGTGTATCCGCTGAAACAGGAATTACTCAGTCTTGGAAGTATTTGGTATTAGAAAACTACACAAGATAAAGTGTTCCCAAGAATAACTGCGTTGGACTGGAATTGATTGCATGACTATGTCGATTAGATGGAAGATAGAGCAGCAGTGCAGGAGTGTTTTGGACCCAAACTAATAGACTTACCCTTTCTAATTTGCAACTGTATAAAACTTCAGTCAGGCCGCTCTTGGAGTAGTATGTGCAGTTCTGGTCACCTTGCTATAGGAAGGATGTGGAGCCATGGGAAAGGGTGCAGAAGAGGATACCAGGATGTTCCCTAGATTAGACAGCACGTGCTATTAGAAGTTGGACAAACTTGGGTTGTTTCTCCAGAACAGCCAAGGCAGCAAGGAGACTTGCTCAAAGTTTATAAAGTCACGAGAGATGCAGTCAGAATCATTTTCCAGGCATAGAAATGTCAAATACTAGAGAGCATTGCTTTAAGGTGGGAAGGTGAAATTTAAAGGAGATGTGCAGGGGAAGTTTTTTTTACAAACAGAGACTGGTAGGTGCCTTGAACATGTTGCAATAGCAGAACTATAAAGGCATTTAAGAGGCTTTTAGAAAGGCACATAAACATGGGGGGAATAGAGCGATATGGAGCATGTAAAAGCAGAAGCAATTAATTTAAGTTGGCATTGTGTTTGGTACGGAGATTGTGGCCCGAAGGGCCCAGAGAACAAAGGGGATAACTTAACTCGTCCCACCATTGAAATATTCCTACAACCAATGGACTCTTCATCACATGTTGTCGATATTTAGTGCTTATTTATTTATATTATTATTTCTTCTTTTTGCATTTGCACAGTTTGGCAGTCTCTCACCGATACTTTAAAATCAAATTTTATTGAGATACAGCGCAGAATAGGCCCTTCTGGCCCTTCGAGCCTTAACACCCAGCTGTCCCCCGATTTAACCTGAGCCTAATCACAGGACAAATTACAATGACTAATTACAACCTAAGCTATGTTTTGGACCGTGGGAGGAAACCAGAGGACCTGGAGCAAACCCCTGCAGTCATCGGGAGAATGTACAAACTCCTTACAGGCAACAACAGGAATTGAACCCAGTTCACCCGTACTATAAAGCGTTGTGCTAATCACTATGCTACCATGCTGTCTACTATAACCGTGTTATAGTTACTATTCTATAGATTTGCTGAAAATGAATCTCAGGGTTGTATATGATGACATATATGTACTTAGATAATAAAATTTACTTTATACTGTTCTTGTGCACTAATGTTCTATACTTTATCGATTCAATTATTATCTTCCAGTCTTAAGTCTGTAATGATGTTTATCTCCCTGGAGAATTCTGGTTAATGACTTGCGCAACAATTTTTGCTTGCCAATTATGAATGTCAGTTTGAACGTGAAACCCCAATATATGGAATGATCTGTCAGCTTGAATGATCAAAGCTCTTCCTTGTACCTTGGTACACATTATAATCATAAACTAAAACATGATACTACACCACTCCAAAATACACAGTCCTTTACAATACACAACTGCAATAAAATAGATATTGCAAAGCTATGGAATCATATAGAACCTGAGAAATTACAGTGCAGTTATTTACCACATCAGTGAATTATCCCACAGTATGATCACTACCCATTAAAGCCTGTGGCAAATCTTTTGTGAGAGCTATTCCCTCCAATATCTTTCCCCGCTTAGGACTACAATTTGATTTTTCTTCCATCCGTTGTAAAGTTACAAATGAATCTGTTTCCAGTGCGCTATCAAGGAAAGTTATCCATCTAGACTACAGAATATTTCCGGGATTTTCTTGCTTTTATTTCAGATTTCCAGTTTTTCTGTGGGGAAAGTGATCTGATTTTACTTGTCTATGCTGAATACACTGTAAAATGCAGCAGTGGCAATTTCCTTTCCTGAAACAAAGCCCAACTTGTCAGATGCAGGGCAGGGCGGGCACCAGTACAACACAACAGATGAAACTACCAAAACAATCCCTGCAAGCAAAACAAAATGCTCAGCTATGCACCCACAGCAGGCTAATACTTGTTCCCAAGCTCTCGACATTACCAGAAAGACAAAATATGCTTCATCTGTCGTTCTAGACATCATAAAAATGTTCACAGACAAACACAAGCTCTTCTATTAAGCTTCATGCAATTGAAATAGTCGCTCCCTCCCGAAAGACTGATCAGAGTTCTCACTTACTCAGAAGCAGGTAGATGGAAGAAACAGTGAAGAGGGAAAAATAGTGCTTGCAGTGCACTTCTCACTGCAGACGGACCACGATATGTTGTCTTGCTGATCCAGCGCTGACCTAGACATTGCTGGTTACAGAGATAGACTGTCCACTCCCCCTCCCTAACAGCTGAGAGCTTCCACAAATAATCAGGTGGTTTGTGCGAAGAGCAATACTTTGCCCATCAGTGGCAAAGCAGAGCAACTGCTTGGTTTTAGCTGCAAAGCCTTCCTTTCCCTCCCCCTCCTGCCCCCTGGGGGTGGGGGTAGGAGGGAAAGCTCAGACAGCAAAGCTGACAAGAAAACTAACGGCAAGTTACACGGATAGGGAGCCGCAGGACAGAGTAACCAACGCAGCCACACCTGCACTCAGGGACTGCTGAGGTTCCAGGTCAACAAGGAGAATCTCCTTCAACTCCTAATCCGGCTGTGGGCAAATAGGAACAGTCTGGGTTCCTTTCCAACAGGACCACGAGAACACAAAAGTTATCAGAGCAGGAGTAGGCCATTCGGTCACCCCTACCAGCATGCCCTGCCATTCAATAACATTTATCAGTACAACACAACAACAGGCCCTTCAGTCCATAATGTCCATGGTGACCACGATGCCAATCTAAACAAAACTTACTTGCCATCACATAATCCATATCCCTCCATTCCCATTCCCCCTTCCTAGTATTAGCCTCGTCTCCTCTTCCTAGTAATAGCCCAATAGCCCTCACTTCCATAATCCTTTGAAAAGTCATTGATTGTGGCCCATATTTGTCCACTGTACTTTCTCTATAATGGTAACAGAATACTCTGCATTCCCTTATTGTTTTTCCCATTACACTGCCCAGATGGAATGATCTGTCTGGATCAAAGTTTTTCACCGTCTCACTGTGATAATAATAAACCAATTACCAACTAAGTACTTCCAATGATTTAGCCTCTACAACCTCCCAATTCTGTCCAGAGATTCACCACCCTCTATTGTACATCTGTTTTAAATGACCTTATCTTGTAATTATGCCCCTTTGTTTGACTAGTGGAACATTACAATGTCCCGTTAGGAATTTGTGTGCTTCAATAATGACACTCTTCACCCTGCCAAAGTCTAACAGACAATTTGAATTCTTTTCAACCCATCATCCCCTCCCCAGCCACCTGTTTTGGTATAAGCACAATGAATCTTAGGAGAGATCATCTGCAAAAGGCAGTAAAAGGGGGATTCAGCAGGTACCAGCCACTCTGCTTTGGGCCACCAGAACCTGCAGAGCATGGTAAACGCTAGGCAGTCCATCACAAGCTCATCACTTCCTCCCATTCAGTCAATTTTCATGATGCATTGCATCAGGGCAGTTAGTAATATCAAGCAACACACACAAAATGCTGGTGGAATGCAACAGGCCAGGCAGCATCTATAGGAACAAGCACAGTCGATGTTTTGGACCGAGACCCTTTGTCAGGACTAACTGAAAGAAAAGATAGTAAGAGATTTGAAAGTAGGAGGGGGAGGGGGAGATCTGAAATGATAGGAGAAGACAGGAGGGGGAAGGATGAAGCTAAGAGCTGGAAAGGTGATTGGCAAAAGGGATACAGAGCTGGAGAAGGGAAAGGATCATGGGACGGGAGGCCTGGGGAGAAAGAAAGGGGGAGGGGAGCACCAGAGGGAGATGGGGAGCAGGCAAAGTGTGATTGTGAGAGGGGCAGAGAGAGAGAAAAAAAGGAGGGGAATAAATAAATAGGGATGGGGTAAGAAGGGGAGGAGGGGCATTAACGGAAGTTAGAGAAATCAATGTTCATGCCATCAGGTTGGAGGCTACCTAGACGGAATATAACGTGCTGTGTATCCCTTTTGCCTAACATTGATTTCTCTAACTTCCTACTTTCCATCTCCATCTAACTCTGGTGTTCCCCTCCCCCTTTCTTTCTCCCTAGGCCTCCCATCCCATGATCCTTTCCCTTCTCCAGCTCTGTATCCCTTTTGCCAATCACCTTTCCAGCTCTTAGCTTCATCCTTCCCCCTCCTGTCTTCTCCTATCATTTCAGATCTCCCCCTCCCCCTCCTACTTTCAAATCTCTTACTATATTTTCTTTCAGTTAGTCCTGATGAAGGGTCTCAGCCCAAAACGTCGACTGTGCTTCTTCCTATAGATGCTGCCTGGCCTGCTGCGTTCCACCAGCATTTTGTGTGTGTTGCCTGAATTTCCAGCATCTGCAGATTTCCTCGTGTTTGAATTAGTAGTATCATCAAGGATGCCTGCCACCTTGGCCATTCCCTTTTCTTTCTTCTACCTTCTGGGAGAAGATGAAAGGACTTGAAAGTTTAGACATCGAGACTTAAGAACAGCTTCTTTTCCACAGCTATCATACTTCTGAACCAATCATCTCTTTTGCCAGTGGTGCTGCCACTCTATCTCTCTCAGCTTCTGTTATCACCTCAGCATTTCTTTTTGCACTGCTTCAAATTGCATGACATTCTTTGCACCATTCTGCTGTTTAGTGTTCATCATTGCAGTTATTACTGTAGTTACTGTTAGCCGTATACTGTTTATTCTCTGAACTTCATACAAGCAAGGAATTTCATTGCATACTGCTGTATATGACAATAAGCTAATCTGAATCTGAAGTATTCCCATCCTTCAATGAACTGTCACTGGTGGATTTGTTGTTTCGTACAGAGGACAATTCCTTCCAATGCCACACACCCCCACCCTGAAAAGATGCTGTTCAACCCACTGAATTCCTCCAGAAAGTCGTTTGTTGCTCCAAATTCTGGTGTCTCCATTCAAAATTATTTAACAACAAGAGAAAATCAGCAGAAGCTGGAAATCTAGGTAACACACACAAAATGCTGGGGGAACTCAGCAGACCAGGCAGCATTGATGGAAGAGTTTCAGGCCAGGTTTCAGGCCTAGGCCCCTCATCAGGACTGGAAAAAGAGATGAGGTCGGAGTAACGAGGTGGAGGGCGGGTAAGAGCAAATACAAGGTAGTGTGGGTGGTAAGTGAAACCGGGAGAGAGGGAGAGATGAAGTAAAGAGCTGGGAAATCAATTGGTGAAAGAGATAAAGGACTAGGGAAGGGGGTATCTGATAGGAGAAGGTAGAAGGCCATGGAAGAAAGGAAAAGGGGAGGAGCACCCGAGGGAGGTGATGAACAGGTAAGGAGATAAGGTGACAGAGGGAAATGGGAATGGGACTGGTGAAGGGGGGGCATTACTGGAAGCTCCAGAAATCAATGTTCATCCCATTAGGTTGGCGGCTACCCAGAAGGAACATAAGGTGTTGCTCCTCCAACCTGAGTGTGGCCTCATCACAGTCGTAGAAGAGGCCATGGACTGACACGTCGGAAAGGGAACGGGAAGTAGAATTAAACTAGAGCACCTACATGAAACCCACACAGTCATGGGGAAAATTCACAAATTTCTTACAGACAGTGGCGGGAATTGAACTCCAACCCTCCAAACACTGATGCTGTAAGGTGTTACATTAACCAATACATTAACATACTGCCCCTGCACTCATGCCTCTCGTTCACAGTTCATTCATCAGCATACTCGCCCAGGAACCTAACCAGCATACTATTCAATGCCTCTACAGATCTTGCAGTACAGAACTTAAAGGGGTAACCATTTATCTGGAAACTATGGCTTTAAGAGGCATTAAGAAACAGAGGTCACTCCGCCCATGAGCCCACACCATCATCAAGCACCTTTCTACATTCCTCCGACAATTATCCCATTTTATTTTCCACAGATTCCTCTCAACTTCCCCAAATTCATGAGAGGCCGTTATGAGTTGCCTTTCACACCAGAGGCAGTTTCCAATTGCCAATTGACTTACCAACGTGAGATGTGGGAGGAAACAGACAGGGTCACAGGCAGAATATGCAAACACCATTACAGACAGCACCAGAGGCCAGGATTGAACTTGGACTGCTGGAGCTCTGAGGCAGCAGCTCTATCAGCTGTGGGCACTGTGCTGCCTCAGCATCTACCCTGCTGAATGTTTCAAAGAATTATTTTTTGTTTTTCCAAAGGTAAACGAGTACAGGCCAAACCTATTCAATTGTTCTCATAAGACAGCTGCTTCATCCTATGAATTGTTAATCAATCTTCTCTAATGCAAGCAAATAAGGATACCAAAATAGAATCCTAAATTTCCTCCCTTTTATTTACCATACCTTGTCATAAAGCCTATTAATCCATTAACTTTCCTAATTACTTGCTCTACCTTCTTTTTGGTGCTACATTTACATTACTGCAGCAGCACAGATACAGTGCTGATAGAGCCTCACACTGCAGTTCAAACCTGACATTGTCAGTTCAACCTATCTGTGTGGTTTGTACATTCGCCCTGTGACTGTGTAGATGTCCTCCACGTGCTTTGCTTTCTTCCCAAATCACAAAGACAAGCAGATTAGTGAGTTAATTGGCCATTTCTAATTACTGTAGCTGAAGTGTGTGGGTGAGTGGTAGAATTTGAAGAGGGTTGACAAGTAAAAACTGGGATTAATGTAGGTTGAGTGTTAATGAGTGCTTGATGGTTGGTCCAGGCTCAACTGGCTAAAAAGCCTGCTTAGGTGTTGAATCTCTCTCTTACTTTATTTGCAGAACACCAAGATGCCCCTTCAATACAGTGTTCTTAATTGTCTCTGCTTAATAATACCTTGCTTTCTATTCTTACTGTTAAGGTTGATAACTCCACATTTCCCCACATTATACTTAACCCATCTCTATCCCTTTGCAGACAAGTTGTTTTCCCAGCTATCTTTATATTATTATCAAGTTTGGCCATACATTCAGCCTAGTCATCTAAATCATTACAATTGTAAATAGTCAAGGAACCAGCATTGGTACCTGTGGCAGCCCATTAGTTACAGATTGCCAATCTGAAAATGACTTATTTACCATGACTCTGTTTGTCAGCCAATTCAATATCCATGCTAACGTAATCTGCATTGCCATGAACTCTTAGCTTATATAATAATCTATTCTGCAGTATCTTATTAAATGCATTTCAGAAATCTGAAAACACTGCCTCCACTGTGACTTTTATTTCCTTAATACAAAGAACTCCAATAAATTTGTTAAACACTTTTTCACTTGCATTGGGCTGTGCTAACATTGCTTATGAAACTAATTCAAATACAAGAATGAGAACACTGGAAAAACTGCTATGTTGTCCGTCCTGAAGCAATTTTGCATCAGTGAGAGGTGAACAACATTAACTTAAAATAAACAGAAAAATCATTTATAAACTATTTTATCACAATAAAACTTACAAGACCACAGTGAGACCAAAATTATCACCAAGATTCCAGGGATTGAAAAATGCACTGGAGGAATGACAAAGCTAAACATTAAGTATTACTTTGACAGCACTTTGAAGTTTCTTTAAACTACTCTATACGTGACCTCCTCTCTCTCCCTACATTATCTGAAGCATTGTCCAGTACTATGAAACCTGAAGGACTTCTATTTTCCTCTGCTTCAGCATCATACTTCTAAGCACTATCAAAGAATATTGCTGATCTTCTCCATTTCTAATTTTTTATCAAAGTATTTTCAACTGAGTTATGAACTGTGAACTTCATTTATACTGTACTCTCTACTGGTCTGTCAATTTCAATAGATTTCTGAAATTAACACAGACATTGCATGATATTTGCATCTGTGGAAAGTAACACAGAGATAACAACATTGCCATAGAGTATGGAAATTGGCCTTTTCAGCTCAACTGGTCCATGATGACATAATTCCCATCCAAGCAACTCTTATTTGCCTACATTTGACCCATAGCCCTTGAAAACTTTGGTCCATTCCCTTTTATACATTATTAATGTATCTGCATCAACCATTTCCTCTGGTAGCTCATTTCACATGCAGACCACTCTGGCTGAAAAAAATTTCCTCTCAAGATCTGATTAAATCTCTTCCCCTCTCATCTTAAATCTATGCCCTCTAGATTCCCCAATCCTGGGATAAAGACTATACACGTTGACCCTCTCCATGACCCTCAGAATTTCATACACCCCTAGAAGATCACCCTTCCTTCTTTGAAACTGCAGTGAAAAAGTCCAACCTGCTCGACCTCTTTCCACAACTCAGTTCCCCAAATACCGGGAATATACACGTAAATCTGCTCCATACTATTTCTAGCTTAATGTTACCTTTTCTAGAGCAGGGTGACCAAAATGAACACAATGTACCAAATCCAGCCTTACCAATATCTTACACAACTGCAACTTCCAAGCTCAGGGTCTTGAATGATGCAAGCCAGAGTTTTCATCATTGTGCAATACCTCACACCTATCCAAATTACACTCTATTTGCAATTCCTCAGCCACCTTCAAAGTTCAAAGTAAATTTATTATTAAAGTACATATATGTCACCATATACAACCCTGAGATTCATTTTCTTATGGGCATTCACACTAAATGCAAGAAACATAATAGAATAATAAAAAACAACTGGATGAACCAACAACCAATGTGCAAAAGACAGCAAAATGTGCAAATGCAAAAAGAAGGAAAAATATCAATAATATTACAAATAAGGAATAAGTATCAAGAACATGAGATGAAGAGTCCTTGAAAGTGAGGCCATAGGTTGTGGGAACAGTTTAGTGATAGGGTAAATAAAGTTGAGTGAAGTTATCCCTCTGATACAAGAGCCTGATGGTTGAGGGGTAATAGCTGTTTCTGAACCTGGTGGTGTAAGTCCCAAGGCACTTGTACCTTCCTGATGGCACCAGCGGGAAGAGAGTATGGCCTGGATGGTAGGAGTCCTTGATGATGGATGCTGCTTTACTGCGATAGCATTCCGTATAGATGTGCTCAAAGCTGGAGAGGGCTTTGCCCATGATGTACTGAGCCATATGAGCTACTTTATGTGGGATTTTCCATTCAAGAGCATTGGTGTTTCCATACCAGGTTGTGATGCAACCAGTCAGTACACTCTCCACTACACAACTATCAACTATACAAGTTTGTCAAAGTTTTAGACATCATGTTGAATCTTTGCAAACCTTCAAGAAAGTACAGGTGCTTCTGTGCTTTCTTTATAATGACACTTATGTGCTGGACCCAGGACAGATCCTCTGAAATGACAACACAAAGGAATTTAAAATTGCTAACCCTCTGAACCTCTGATCTCCCATTGAGGACTGGCTCATGGACCTCTGGTTTCCTCCTCCTGAAGTCAATAATCAACTCCTTGGTCTTGCTGACATTGAGAGGTCATTGTTGTGGCATTACTCAGTCACATTTTCAATCTGTCTCCTATATGCTAACTCATCATCATAGTGGTGTTGTCAGCAAACTTAAATATGGCACTGGAGCTGTGCTTAACCTCACAGTCATAAATATAAAGCACATAGAACAGGGGGCGAAGCACATAGGTGCACCTGTGCTGATGGAGATGTTGTAGGAGATGTTGTAAATCCGAACTGACTGGTGTCTGCGAGTGAAGAAATCAGGGATCTAGTTACACAAGGAGGAACTGAGGCCTAGGACTTGAGATCTACTAATCATTTCTGAGGGGATGATAATTTTGAATGCCGAGCTGTAGAACTTTGAAGAACATCCTAATGTAAGCATCTTCAATGTTCAGATGTTCCAGAGAGAAGATCCAATGAAATGGCATCTGCTGTTCACCTGTTGTGACAGTTGGCAAACTGGAGTGGATCCAAGTCACCTCTCAGGCAGTTGTTGATATGTTTTATCACCAACCTCTCAAAGCACTTCAACACAGTAGATGTAGGTGCTACTGGACGATAGTCATTGAGGCAGGTTACAGCATTCTTATCTAGCTGATTAAGATTCTTCAGTAAATCCTGATAACCATCTTCACTGTCAATGACAGCACCTATTTTAATGTAATCTACAAATTTACTAATCATGATTTTTACATTCTCATCTAAATCAAATAATGTTTCACGGTTATTGAACATTCACAGATGTTGCTTGACCTGTTCAGACTCTCTAGCAATTTCCTGTTTTAGTTCCAGGGTTCTAGTGTCTGCAGGGCTTTTTTTTTGCCTATGGATCACAGTAATGGAAGAATAATGAATACAGTTTATCTTGATGTGCCTGGCTCTAATCTAGCAGTACTCAAGAAGCCAGGCATCCCATCCAACACCATATACATGCATTCCCTTTTACACACTGCAAAGGAATATGCACCACCCATAAAGTAGGATACTCAGCTATGTTACACTGACAGAACATAGAACAGTACAGCATAAGAAAAGATCCTTCAGTCCATAATGTTGTGTCAAACCAACAAAATTAGGAATCAAATGGCCAACTAAACTAATCTCTTCTGCCTAGATGATGCCAATATCCTTCCATTTTACTCACATTCACGTGTCTGTCTAAACGTCTCCCAAAAGTCTCTCATGTTTCTGCTTTTAACACCACCCCAGGCAGTGCATTGCAAGCACCTGCCACACTCTATGTAAAAACTTGCCCCTCACATCTCCTTTGAAATAACCCCTCTCACCTTCAATGCATGCCCTCTGAAATTAGACATTTCAACCCTGGGAAAAATATTCTCCCTGTCTACTCTACCTATGCCTCTCATAATCTTGTAAACCTTTATCAGATCTCCCCTCAGCCTCACCTCTCCACAGAAAGCAACTCAAGTTTGTACAACCTCTCATTATAGCACATGCCCTCTAATCCAGACAACATCCTGGTAAACCTCTTCTGCACCTTCTCCAAAGCTTCGACATCTTTCACATATATTTGGGAGATCAGAATTGTATGCAATACTTCAGATGCAGTCCAACTAGAGTTTTATAAAACTGCAACATAGCTTCCTGACTTTTGAACTCAATAGCTTGACTAACAAAGGCAAGCATGCTATATGCCTTCCTAACCATCCAATCAAACTGCGTAGCTACTTTCAGGGATCTATGAACTTCGACCCCAAGGTCTCTCTGCTCATCAACACTGTCAAGGATCTTGCCCTTAACAGTGTACTGTCTCTTTACATTTGACCTGTCTTTTGTGGATGCCAGTTCTGAATCCAAATGGCCAATTCACTCACCACATATCCCATGCATCTTAATCTTTTGGATGAGCCCCCCTTGAGGGATCTTGTCAAATGCCTTACTAAAATCTATGTAGACAACATTCACAGCTCTAGCTTCATCAATCACCCTTGTAACTCATTAAAAACTCAATCAAGTTAGTAAGAAACAACTTGCCCCACAGAAAGCCACTCTCCCTAATCAGGCCAAGGTTTTCCAAATGCTCATAAATCCTAACCCTAATAATTCTTTCCAGTAACTTCTGTACCACTGATGTGAGTTTCCAGGATTATCCCTGATTCCCTTCTTGAATAATGGAATAACATTAGCTACTCGCTAGTCCGCTGCGACCTCACCCGTGGCTAGAGAGAACACAAAGATATTGGTCAAGGCTGCAGCAATCTCGTCTCTTGCATCTCTCAATAATCTGGGGTATGTTCCATCAGTCCCTGGGGACTTATCCACATTAATGCTCTTTAAGCAACCCAACACTACCTCTTCCTTTACCCCAAAATGTCCTAGTATAACAACACACTCAGCACCGATCTCTTTATTCCCCACGTCCTTCTCCTTGGTAAATACTGATATAAAGTACTCATTAAGAACCTCACCCACATTCTCTGCATCCAAGAAAATGTCTCCCCCCCCCCTTTATCCTTGAGTGGTCCCACTCCCTCCCTAGTTATCCTCTTGCCCTTGGTGTATCTATAGAATATCTTCAGATTCTCTTTAATCCTACTTGTTAAGGACTTCTCATGGTCCTCCTGGGCTTCTGAATCTTGTTGAGTTTCTTTCTGGCTTTTTTATAATCTTCAAGGGCTCTGTTTGATTTAGCTTCCTAAGCTTTAAATACTATCCATTTTTCTTCTTGACTAAATTCATCACTTCTCTCAACATCCAAAGTTTTCTCACCTTGCTATCCTGTCCTTCCTTCTGACTGGAACATACCTGTCCTGTACTCTGTGCAGTTGGCCTTTGAACACTTTCCACATGTCAGATGTCAACTTGCACAAAAAACAGCTTTTCCCAATTAATTCTCCTTAATTCCTACCTAACGCTCTCATAATTTGCCCTGCTCCAATGTAATATTCTCCTGCAAAGTCCATGCTTATTCTTATTTATAGCTATCTCAAAATCTAAGGAGTTGTGATCTCTGTTCCCTAACTGCTCACCCGCTGAAAGATCAGCCACCTGGCCATGCTCATTACCCAACATCGGGTCCAGTACAGACCCTCCTCTTGTTGGACTATGTACGTACTGATTTAAGAAACCCTCCTGGATGCATTTAACACATTCTGCCCCATCTAAACCACTTACACTAAGAAGGTCTCAGTTTAAATAAGGGAAGTCCTCATGACAATAACCCTATTGTTTTTACACCTCTCCTTAAACTGCCTGCATATCTGTTCCTCAGTATCCTGGTAAACTTTGGGGGGGGGGGGGGAAGAGTTAATCTGTAGTACAATAGTACAATCTCATCAGATTGACTGCGCCTTTCCTAAGAGTTCTACCCTTAGAGACTCTGTGTATGAGCCCTCCATTTGTCTCCTCTGAGTGCAACTGTGCTATTGTAATTAGTAGAGCAACTCCCCCACCTATTTTACCTCCTTCTGTATCTTTTCTAAAATATCAAATCCATGGGACATTAAGCACCCATTCCTGTCCCTCTCTCTCAACCACAACAGCATGGCCAGAACCTCCAAAATTCACCACCATTACCACCAAGGCAACAGCAGATTTATGGAAGTGTCACTTGCAGATTCCCCTCCCAAGGTATTTATTGTCCTGATCTAGAAGTATATAGCTATTCCTTCATTGTGACTGAATCTAAAATCCTGAAACTCTCTACACAATAGTACCCTTCATCAGAAGGACCGAGAAGCTGATTCATTTAGCCAATAAATGTTGGCCTTGCAAACAATGGAGAGAGTCCAGAGGAGGTACATAAGAATAATTCTGAGAACGAAAGGCCTAACATTTGATGAGCTTATGACGGCTCTGGGCTTGTACTCACTGGAGTTTAGAAGAATGGGGAGCGGGGGTTTCAATGAAGCTTATTGAAAGGCCTAGATAGAGTGGATAGGGAGAGGATGTTTCCTGTAGTGGGGGAGTCCAGGACTAGAGAGCACAGCCTCAGAATAGAGGGAAGTCCCTTTAGAAAAGAGATGGGCAGGAATTTCTTTTGCCAAAGGGTGGTGAACATGTGGAATTCACTGCCACAATTGGCTGTGGAAGCCAAGCTGTTTGGTCTATTTAAAGCAGTGGTTAATGAGTTCTTGATAAGTAAGAGTGTCAAAGGATACGGGAGAAGGCAGGAGGATGCAGATGAGAGGGATAATAAATCAGCATTGATGGAAGGGTAGAGCAGACTCAATGGGCCGAAAAGCCTAATTTTGCCCCTATGTCTTACGATGTCTGTATCTTGCTTAGAAAGACTGGAAACAACATTCCAACTGGAGTTGCATACGTGCAAAGTTCCACTTGCTCATTAACAAATGTAGCTGTCCTTACCACCACACAGGTATTTTTAGAAATGAGTCAGCTAAATATTCCTGCTTAAAGCTGACCAATTCCACCAAAAAGCCTCTTAAAGCTTTCTTTTGTTGGAAATATATTTGATGTTGCTAAATGGTGAGCTGTATTGATTAATAAATAAATCTAAAATCCAATATAGTGGCCGAATATAATTTATTTGATATCTTTTAACAAGTTAATGGGGCATTTAAAACAACTAACAGGCCAAAGCTTTTAGAACAGAGAAATATATTATTCTCTCTCTGATTAATGTTGAAAGAGGAAATGCTTTCAAAATGATACACTTATCTTGAAAGCAAAATCTTAATGATAGAGCAAAAAGCAATTCACAAAGTGCAGTGTGTGGTGAAATGGAGATGAGCTGTAAAAACAGCTTGGATTTAAGGATCTGACCACTTTTGCATTAGTAAATGTCTAACTGTGGGGTACAGTTCAATGACCTAGTAAGGCCACTATAAAAGAGCAAATTCTTTGACAGGAATTCTGGGGATTAGAAGCTGCTTTAAAAACTTCATAGAACATACATCCAACAAATCAGACATTCAGTCCAATGAATTTTATGCTGGCATTTGTACTCTATTGAAGCCACCTCATGCATACTTTAGTTCATTGATATTCTATTCTCTTCCATCTATCCATTACTCTATCAGCCCAAGGGCTTCATCAACTGCATATCCCCCAGATCTACTTCGGCCTCTCATTATCAGAAATATTCCTTATTACCCCATCCCCCATTAACTCCTCAACATAAATTTGACTTGTTTTTCAGCTCTGACAAGGGCAACTTCAACCTGGAATGTTAAATATGGGTTTTTTTTTCCATAAAAGCTGAGAGTTTCCAGTATTTTCTGTTTTTATTTCAGATATCGAGCATCTGCAGTTTTGCAACAAAGACATTCCTACCCTTTATATTGCAGGATCACACTCTGTACTGAAATGGTTGTCAAAAAGGCAAAAATCACTAGGATAATATATCACCAATTCATTTGAAGCAAGATTTGGCAGTTTATAATGAAAGAATATTTTCATTACTGTAATATTCAATGTTTACAATTTGATACACGGTCTACTATCATGAAGGGAAATGTTGGAGCCCATTTGTGTGTAAGATCCCACAAAGAGAATATTGGATAAATAATCAGTTAATTAACACTAATTAAAACTGTGAGATATTTAAAGAAATAAGACCATTTTAATGCAGAGGTAATTGTCAGCAGGCAGGATCATTATTTAGAAAACACATAAGTTTGGTAATTTGGCAAACAGACCTGATGAGAGAAACAATACACTTCTGCATTCCAGAGTTGACAAAATTTGTCATACCTCGATTGACAAAATTTGTTGTTTCTTTTACAATTCATCTTTATTTTCTTTTTTTCTCTCACGTAAATTCTGGGAGAGTGAATTTTTATCTCATATCTTAAAATTTTTTTGGTGGTGATTTGTGAATTCCATAAAGCTGAATTTCTGTAACCTAAACAGGGATAACGTAAGGGTACACTGCAGTTGTTATCCCCTGGAATGCATGGTCGGAAAGGAGCAAGGAAAACAATAACTTCTACAAAGAAAATAAATCTTGAACACAATTGACTCCTTTTGCACTTTATAGATTCACACTCAACAGGAAAATCAGGGAACAATGTGAATTGAGGGCACTGTCTTCTGTGTTTGATTCTCTGATCTGCCGACCTATTAACTTAGACTCTGTGACACAACAGGGAACTGATCGAGGACGAACACTAAGAAGTGCTGAAAAGAAAGAGCAATAGCAAAATCAATTATGCACAAAAGAAACCATAAAGCTGCATCTACAATCCTAATGTGTTCTGATCTCCTTGCAGAGTTCACTATCTGGTAACACGTCACACACAGTGAAGAGAGTGCAAATATTACTCAACACATTCTGAAATTGAGTTTGAAGCAATCATTAATTTATTTGTGCAAAAAATATTATTTAACTCAATGATATCAAATATATCCATATGAATTAAAAATAAATCAGTTTACATCTATAGTGGATTCTAGTTACAGTAATTGGTCCATGGGTTAATCGGGGCGAGCAAAAATTCATCAAAAAAGTAGCTGGGTTTCCCTTTGTTTATTTATGACATTATACCACTTAATTGGGACAAGAGATCGTTGCTGAACAGCTTCGAACTATTGTCAGTCGCATGAACTTGTGTGGCCATTAAACACTACACTGCTTAGAGCGAAGTCTTTAAACAGTCATTTGCGTGTGTCTGTGCTCAAAAAGCAGTGATTTTTGTCACTGATAGTTGGTGAGAAATTAGAAGTAAGGTACAGTTTAGAACTGTTTTGCACACTGCAGTTTCAAGCATTCAGGCCTGGAGATGCAAGAAATGGCCGGGAGTGAAAAGGGAACGATTTCATTACTTCAACAAGTTAGGAACCACAAAAAAATTGAATGTGTCAACAATCATCTTGAATATTGCAATGAAAATGAAGATTTGGAGGATGCAATTGTCAAAAAGCATTGTATGAAGACAGTCTATTATCTGCATTTGGTGTCTGTGCAGATTTTGTTCATTTACAGTCAACCAAAAGAACATGGTAGAATGCTGGTTTCATGACATATGCCGGTGATATTAAACCTGATCCTGATTCTGGTTGTCCATTGTATACAACGATGACAGGGAATCATCTCTGGAAGATCTTTTAAAGTGCAAAAGCCATCGCACTGGGACAGTTCTACTCTCTCGAACTTGGAAGTCTGGGTCCAGTGGTACAAGTAGTCATTATTGGAGTATAAAAGTATAAATTTTGCTGTGAAACCAAAACTATGTAATCAGTTTTGAAACTTGCTATTTGCTATGCATGTACCCAATTTAGTAGGAGAATGAAATCCTAAGAATGTAGAAGACAATGGTGTGTTAATGAGAGGTAGCTAAGAGATGTAGATTAGAACATGATTAAGTCAGTGGGTAGAAACAATAGTGGCAGGATGTACGTGTGATACGCAACTATAGACCGATTGCATATGCTAATGCAACTGGACCAGGAGATTACTATAAAAAATGCTATGTCCAAAGGATCGGTGGGCAATCAGCGACTAGCTGATTGAAGAATCTTGAAGAATCTTCTGCGTCTCCTGGTCATTTGTGGGGCACGAGAAACCACGACATCATCACAAACTGGGGTCTTCCTTAATTGCAGTGGATAACCATGACTTCTTCTGTGCCTTATCAAGCTCTTTGTTCTCCATGAAAAAATGCAAGACCGCCTTCTTGGCCATTGGACCTCACTGTTGATCTCATCCCCAGTCTGCCAGAGCTGACTTCACATGCTAGGACAGGCACGTCCCTATTTCACTAGGATATGAGGCCCACTGGCTATCCTCACATAATTTAGCCTTCCTGTTGAAGTGGTGTACCAGGATGTGATTACTGTTCCATGCAAACAGCTACTTGGAGCCACATGTGAGAGCTTAGTGTCCAGTGGGGACCAAAAGTGAGTGAGCTGCCCCAAAATGGACATGATGAGCCCCTTCAACAGAGATCCCTGGACACTCCAGACACGACAGCATACACCAGATGAATTTCTCTGTCGACAACTATCAGGAACTAATACAGTTTATGGTATTACAGTAATTTTGGTTCTAATTTGTTCTGTATTTCATTTAAATACATAATTTGTTACTCAGTTAAATGCTAGTTTGTCTTTTTTATATCTTTTTAACAACTTCCATGAAACTTCGGCTAATTGGGGCAGCTGCTTATTTGGGCCAAAATGTACTGGTTCTGAAGAGTCCTGATTAGTGTTCTTTAGTTTGACAAGCAAATAATTAAAACTATATTTATATGAACTGCCCCTTTTGCATATACATGAACATAAGACAATGGTGAGAAGCCTGGAACATCTTTAATGGAGCTTCTATTAATCAAACAACTGGCATTGATTCAGAGAATATTATGAAGTTGTGTGCAAAACCCTGGTAACAAGAGTAATTTTAAGAGAACCTGAAGGTCAAATATGAGAAGTGGAAGGAAGCAAAGATGCGAAAGGAAGGGATTTCAGAGCCGTGACTGAGGAAGCTAGCCAGCAAAGGTGGAGAGAAGAGTGTGTGGTGACTACTTACCCACCACTGAATGCAGACTTCTAACAACAGAATCATTGAAATAGAAAGAAATTGGCTCTTTTGGTCTGTCTTAACAATAGTGACAGTGAAGCTTATGCATGCAATCCCATTTGCCTGGATTAGACCTGTATCCCTCTACATCTTTTTTATCCAATTACTCATCAAAATGCCTCTTAAACATTGTAATAGTATCTGCCTCCTGCACCTCCTCTGACAGTTTGTTCCAGATACTCAACACCCTGCCTGGAAAACGTACACCTCAGATGTCCGAAGGAACAGGGAAAGGCATTTATTTGTGTAGAGGTGCAGGAGGAGATTACAGAGTTAATGGACACAAGATGAGTTTCACATTTGAGACCATGGGGTATAGGGAGCCAATGTCAGTCAGCAAGCTCAATCTGTGATCGAGGAATGTGAATCAGAATACAAGCACAGGCAGGTTTTGTATGAGCTCATGTTTGTGGATATGTCAGATGAGCTGCTTAGTAAGAGATGCGAAATGTGGATATGTCACAACACATAAGGGCATAGACAGTACATGGATGAAGACAAGGTGGGAACAATAATGTTACTGAGGTGGACCAGACCAGAATTTCGACCATAAAGAGCACAGTTTCAATTAGGAGAGAAACGGAAGGCACTAAAGTTCAAGTGAAGGAAACAGGCTCATCCAGGAGCTGATGTCAGACAATCAGGATTTGAAACTGAGTATAGTGACTCTGAAATGAAGCTGAGCCCTAGAAAGCATCTATGTACAACCCTGACACCATATCTTTGGATAATGACTTCTAGTAGCAGCAAGTATGCGTCAAATAGGAATGCACCAACAATAAAAACTTTGAAAACTTCAGAGGTCACAATGTAAGTTCAAGTCTAGCTCTAATAGACATAGAGGTTGGAATTCATTAGAAATTTTAACTCATGTTTCTCTCCCCAGAGGTGTTGCCTGACCTAGTTCAAAGTTCAAAGTAAATTTATTATCAAAGTACACATGTCACCATATACAACCCTGAGATACATTTTCTTGTAGGCATACTCAATAAATCCAATAACCACAATAGAATCAATGAAAAGCACCAACCAGTAATGAACATCTTCAGCATTCTTTGTTTTTATTTCAGATCTCCAGCCTTTTATTTTGCTTTTCAAAAAATCAAGAAGGTGGTGATGGATAATCACATTTGCAGTCACATTTGCCCTATTGTTATTTTTCCTTGGGTATTCTGGTGCTGTGCCAAGGTGGGGTCAGAAGTCTGAACTATGCCACAAAGAGAATGCCGAACTGGGAAGGAAAGCATACTCAACAACTTTGGAAATGAAAGAGGCATTGGAGATGAAATGGTGGTCTACTTGGCCAGAAGGGTGGAGAAGGGGACATGGGGGTGAATACAAAGGAAACGTGATCCTGCTGGGAGAATTTTAGTTCACACTCTGCTTGTCGCATTATCATCAAGGGTGGTACAGTTAACATATTTCAGCACTTTTCCCCCCAAAATCTGAACATCACAAAAAATATTAGCCTGAATCATGGCACTCTATCATACCAATCACAAGAATAAGTTGGAAAAAAAAATTCTTGCAGACTGAACTGGATATGTTCAGGCTGCCAGACAATGGTGAGGTCCCACTATACAGGTAGATGCACTGTGAAGTGCATACTAATAATGATATGGTCTGAAATGGCAATGTCAAATTAAAGAAAAAGGCTTACATTGTTTCAAGGGATTGTAGACTACACAGATGGAGGATTGGTTAACAAGATGGAAAATGAAGTTAGGAACAAAACATCTTTGTTTTTGTATTTGCAGCTTCTAGTTAGTGAGCTGTTGTAAGGATCAGTGTTCAGACATCAGCTATTTATAAACTATGTCATAACAATGAGTGGGCAAAGAGTAATTAAAGTTGGCTAATAGTAGAAAGTAGCTGCTAAAGTAAAGTGTGAAGAGGATGGAAAGACACAGGCAAAATACGAGCAAGTTGTCAGGTGGTTTAATTTATTATAAAGTGGAAAGACTAATAAATGCTGGCATGCAGGTGGGCTGTCTATGTACATGATACACGTTGAAGTGCAGGTATAGCAATTAGAAAAGAAAAACATAAATTAGTGCAAAACTAAGTCAGTCTTCCTGCAACTATATTAGGCTTTGGAAGTTGTTCTGCCATTCAAAATATTCTTGGCTTATCTGTGACACAACTCCATTTACCTACCTTTGCCCAACTTTAATAAATCTCAGATTTTAAAGTAGCAATTGACCCTGAATCAATTGCCATTTCGAAGTTCCAAAATCCTGCTATCTCTGCACATAGAACCATTTCTAACCATTCGTGAAAAGTCTGGTTGTTAGTTTTAGACTAGACTCCCCAAACAGCATAAATCCCATCTATATCTGACTTTACAGGAAACTCAATTTCTGTGTCATCTCTCCTCAAATTTTAGCTTTCAGGATCACGCTATCATTTTGGTTCATCTCTAGAAAATCCTCTTCAAGACCACATGTCCTTCCCTTGTTGTGGTATACAGAACTGCACAGTGTACTCCTGATGTGATCTAATCAGAACTTTACATAAAATGCAATATGATATCCAACTTGTGGCACTCCAGTTTGCTTGACATACAGCTTAGAATTATTTAGCCATTACTATCATTTCTGTATGTGCCACTGACACATTAAGATCAATGTACGTGGATCCCCATAAACATAATATTCTGCAGATGCAGAAAATCCAAACCAAAAAAAGTGCTGGAGGAACTCAACAGGTCAGGCAGCATCTATGGAGAGGAATAAACAGTCAGCGTTTTGTGCCAAGACCTGATAAAGCTGCAATGAATGGGGCATCCTGATGAAAGGTTTCAGCCCGAAATGTGCATACCCATGTCTCTTGAGATTTTTATTCTCATACAGCCACATTTTACAGCACAGAAACAAGCCTTTCAGTCTAATGTGTCCATGACAAACTTTTTTGCCTGTCTATCCTCATCTCATCTGCCACTGTATCCATCTGTGCCTTGCCTATCTAAATGCCACTCTAAATATCTCTTTAATATAGTGATGGTTTCTGACTCTGCCTCCTCTGACACCAAGTTTAATTATCAACCACCCTCAGTTAAAATTTTTTTTACCTCAAATCCGCTTTCATACTCTTTCCTCTAACTGTAAAGCTTGATCATTTTGCTTTGACACCCTTACCATAGGAATTCGGTGGTGGGCTGGAGATACATCTCTATCAAGAGAAGTGTAAGGCACTCCTTCCCTCTGCTAGCCTGCAGGTCACCCTTGGGCAAGGTGTAGCACCTGGTAAGCTCCCTGTTCAAAGTCATTTGAAGCCATGGGAGTAGGTGGAGGATGAGCAACTGTTACATATCACAGGTCCTGATTATGCAACCACTGATGCCAGACAGACAATCTCCGAAGAATATTGATAATGGCTGGGGTCACCATCTTGTAAAGATACTGTCCAGAAAAAGGCAATGACATACCACTTCTGTAGAAAAATTTCCCAAGAACAATCATGTTCACGAAGAGAGAAATGAATAAGAACAACAGCACAAAGAGGGTCTTCCCCACAGGCACAAATAAATTCAATGGAAGACCATCATAACTTACCTCATGTGACACAGCAAATAATGATAATGATGACCATAGAAAAAAGATTCTGACCACCTACCCTCTCTATGCTTCTTGGAATATTATATACCTCGATCAGTTCATGCCTCAACCTTCATTCCTTCCAGGGAAAACAAACCCAGCCTATCCAATCTCTCCCTTTAACTAAAGTCCTCCAATCTGGGCAACATCCAGGTAAATCTCCTCTGTAGACTGTCTTTCCTAAATTATGGCAACCACACACAATGCTTTGAGTGAGGTCTAACTAGTGTTTTGTAAAGTTGCAAGACCATGTTTTATTTCTATTCTTTTCTATTCTTTATACATTTTCAACATTCAGAAAGAATTTATATATTCAAAGCAGTAAATCTATACTTTTCCATATTGAAATTGATCTGTCACAGTTTAGTTTACTTAATCTATGAATACACACCTTACTTCTATGATTCTGTCCACCAGGGTCTCATTGCCAATCTCAGATACAAGGCTTTCTATAGCATTGTTAAGAAGCCTTAATAAATACATAAAATTAGGTGTGGCCACACCAATTACAGTGTATTGAATACCTTCCCATCACCCTAATTCATTGTCTCTTGCTGCTCAACCGTTTCCAGTCAAGTTAATAATTGGTTTCAATTCTAAATTTCAGACAGAAATAAGGAACTTCAGCAAATGCTTTCTGGAAATCTGCTCAAAAGTTCACGAGATTGATTCCTGGGTTAATTGTGAGATGGCCAAGAATGGTCCTTAGCTCTGCTTGAAACAGTCAAAGATTTATAGATGCTAAGATACTGTTTGTCCCTAGAACCAGTGATAAGAGTAAGGAGTTGGCCAGGAGTTGGCCAGAAGGACAAGAGAAATATTTTCAGTCAAACAGTGTGGTTCAATGAAATTCTTCATCTGAAGAGCTGTGGATGCCCAGATAATATGTTTATTTAAGATAAATGACGGGCTGATAAAGGGACTCGGCCCAAAATGTTCGCTCTCTATTCCTCTCCATAGATGGTGCCTGACATACTGAGCTTCTCCATCATTTTGTGTGCATTGTTCTGAGTTTCCAACATCTGCAGAATCACTTGTGTTTACTGTATGTACCCATAATTGTATAAAGCACTATCACTAATGAATTCAACTATCAAAAATGAGCAACTACATGCTTACTCCACAAGATTTTGGACATTATATCCTCTGGAATAGGCGTTCTTCCTGACTGATAAAGATGCTAATCAGGAAGACCAATGAGAAGTACAGCTCTCTTCTGGTGACTAGCAGTGTGCTTCCCAAGACTATGGCTATAGATGCCTCAAAGAAGTGATTGGCTAGGTCTAATCATCAATTCAATACTAACAGGACCCAGAAACATGAGAGAAGTCAGCACTCTTTAAATAATGTGATACAGTTACAGAATCAGCAGAACCATGTGGACAAGCCAAGTTTCCACGGCACCAGAATCTGAGCTAAATTGCCAAGTCCTCAGAAGCCTTAAAGTATCTCATGCATGCGTTCTTTTAGAAGGACACGTGTCTAGGCTGCAAATTATAATGGGAAATCTTGACACACTCAGTTCCTCATGGGATTCACACTTCAAGCAAATACAGCAAAAATGTGGTCTCTACCCAGCAGGTTCACACACAGCAGCTTTTGTTGAACCTTGCGCACTTGAGGAGATGCACAGAGCAATGGCAGTGGGCAGCTGTGTCAGTATGTTCAATTGAAAAGATATCCATATACAGAAGTACAACAACTGTTTTTCCAAAGGGCCAACATAGCAACAAAATGAAATGCTAGAAATCAGAACTGCATACACAAAACATTGGAAACACCAAGCAGGTCAGGGAGAGAGAAACTGAAGTACAATTTCAGATTGATAATTTAGCAAAGAGCGCCAACCTAAAATGCTATCTCTTGTTCTCCCTCTGCAGATAATTTTTAATTTTTGCACCTTTTCTGTTTTTCTTTTCAACTCTGAATGCCATGAACCTGACTCAGGGTTTCTTCTCACTTTTTCTCAAGTGCAGAGAGTTACTGGAGTTCTTTGAGGACATAATGAGTGCAGTGGATAGAGGGGAACAGGTGGATGTCGTATACTTGGATTTCCAGAAGGCATCCGATAAAGTGCCATACAAGAGACTTATACAACAAATAAGATACGGATGCATGGAGTCGGAGGAAGTGTATTGGCATGGATAGTGGATTGGTTAACCAATAGAAGGCAGAAAGTTGGTATAAATGGGTGTTTCTCCGGTTGGCAGTAGTGATTGGGGTGCCACAAGGGTCAGTGCTGGGCCCGTAGCTGTTTACCATTTACATTGATGATTTGGAGGACGGGACTGAGTGTGGCATAGCAAAATTTGCTGATGACACTAAACTGAGTGAACAAGCAAATTGTACAGAAGATGTGGAGAGTCTGCAGAGGGATATAGATAGGTTAAGTGAGTGGGCCAAGGTCTGGCAGATGGAATACAATGTTGGTAAATGCAAGATCATCCACTTTGGAAGGAATAATAGAAGAGCAGGTTATTATTTAAATGGTGAAAGATTGCAGCATGCTGTTGTGCAGAGGGGCTTGGGAGTGCTTGTTCATGAATTGCAAAAATTTGGCTTGCAGGTACAACAGGTTATTAAGAAGGCAAACGGAATGTTGGCCTTCATTGCTAGAGGGATTGAATTCAAGAGCAGGGAGATCATGCTGAGACTATACAGGGTACTGGTGAGGCCGCACCTGGAGTACTGTGTGCAGTTCTGGTCTCCATACTTGAGGAAGGATATACTGGCTTTGGAGGCAGTGCAGAAGAGTTTCACCAGGTTGATTCCAGGGATGAAGGGGTTAACCTATGAGGGGAGATTGAGTTGCCTGGGACTATACTCTCTGGAACTCAGAAGAATGAGAGGGGATCTTATAGAAACATACAAAATTTTGAAAGGGATAGATAATGTAGAAGTAGGAAAGTTGTTTCCATTCATAGGTGAGACTAGAACTAGGGGACATTGCCTCAAGATTCAGGGGAGAAGATTTAGAATGGAGATTAGGAGAAAATATTTTTTCCAGGGAAGCTGTTGAGACTTCTTCACTAAATATATTTAAGATACAGTACAGTTAGATAGAGAATTATGTAGTAATATTACATTTTACATAGTAAGGGAATTCAGCGTTATGGGGAAAAGGCAGGTAGATGGAGCTGAGTTTACGGACAGATGGGCCATGATCTTATTGAATGGCAGGGCAGGCTCGATGGGCCAGATGGCCTACTCCTGCTCCTATTTTGTATGTTCTTATGTTCTAATGTAACATACACTTAGTGACCACTTCATCCACAGAACTGCTGTTCACTGGTTGTTTGGTTTTTGTTTTTAGCACCACTCTCTATAAAATCTACAGACTGTTGTGTGTGAAAATCCCAGGAGATCAGCAGTTTCTGAGATTCTCAAACCACCTCATCTGGCAACAACAACCATTCTATGGTCAAAGTCACTTAGATCACATTTCTTCCCCATTCTGATGTTTGGTCTATACAACAACAGAACCTCTTGAGCATGTCTCCATTCTTTTACACATTGAGTTGCTACCACATGATTGACTAATTAGATATTTGCATTTACGAGCATACCTGATAAAGTAGCCACTGAGTGTATATTCTCCCTTAAGCTTTATTCGTGTGTGAACACGGACATTCAGTGGTGGGAGAATTCTATGCCATACTTATGCCACCCTTCCCCATCCAGCAAGCATATGAACACATAAGCATTCACTGTAGCAGATTTAGAAGTAGGGACTCTGCTGAGTAGTTGTTGCCTCTTAAAATAAGGGACAACAGTGAAAATTTTAATATCCAAAATGACTGCACCCACTGAATCTGGCCAATGAAAAGATATATTTCAGAATCTATTGCTCTCTAAATAGTTTGATTACTTTGTATAAACTCAGTGATGCTGTTGTCTTTTCCTTCCTATACAATCTAGCCAACTAAAATTTTCTTAATGAATAAAAATGGAGACTTGGCCACCACAACAAAATTCTACATCTTCATGGATTCAAGTGTCCTATAGTTGGGAAACTCAATCCATTCCTGATGAAGAGTCTCGACCCGAAACATTGGCTACTCTTTTCTCAAGGATGCTGCCTGACCTGCTGAGTTCTTCCAGCGTTGTGTACGTATTCTTTGATCCACAGCATCTGCAGTTGTATTTTTGTGTTTCAATATATTTCTCAACCATAGTTCCAGTTTGAACATGTTAAAGTGTCTCCATTGTTGTTCCCATTAAAGCCTTGCAATGCTTTAAAAACTAATCTCCTTGAATAGTCAACAACAGGTTCCATTTTTACAGATGCCTTTAAGTTAACTTTGTACACAAGTCTACTAATACACAAAAATCACTCAATATGCTAACCATGCCTCCACAGTATTGTAATGAGTGGCATCAAAAGCACATTAAACTGACAAAAAAGAGCAACTAGTAAAAGTGGAGTGAGAGAGAAGAAACTAATTCTGCTGCCCGTAGGAGCAGAATTGTACATATTATGTACAATGTACATTATGTACATATGTTGGGCATTCATAACATGGAGAGAGTCTGTAACCAACTGTTGTCTGATTCAAAATGCATTCAGTAAAAAGAGTCTCACAAATACAAGCCAGTGTTCAGCACTATGAATGACAGCTTTGTTTTAGATCTATTTCAGCAGATCTAGCTGTTAAGTGTCAGGTTCAATTCTTTCACTATCTATAAGGAGTTTAGGCATTTCCCCGTGACTCCGGTGCTCTGCTTTCCTCCCACACCCCAGGTTAATTGGTCATGTGGAAGTAATTGGGCAGCACAGACTCATGGGCTGGAAGTGTCTGTTATTGTGCTGTATCTCAAAAATAAAAATAACATTTAAAAAATCCAAGGGAACCCATGGCATCTACAACATCTCTGCAGCTGCTGGTAGGACTGTGCAACAACCAGAGCTCTCTGTTCAAAAATAAAACAGGTGCCCTTTAAGTGACAGAAATGCCAAACAAAACAAGTGGAAAGAAATATTAGTAGGTCAGCTTTTGAAAAAAAAAACAGGGAAAATTAACTTTCCAAATATATCAAGACAGGAAGTAGTCAAGATTTCTGTGGCACATGGCTCATCTCCAAAACTGTCAAAACCTTGCCAAGGCTCATGAAAAGAGTGCAATACAACAGTCACCAGCTTTCAACAAGTCTTATTGCATCCAGGGAATATATATCTGGGCATTCAACTTGGAATTCACACTTTATTCCACTGGTTGTATATAGGCTAGATGATATACCAGAGCTACACAGCAAACTTACTTCATCAGCACCTCCCTCCTTGTGACCTCCAATGAGAAAGGCATATTAAGCAAAGTCATAGAACCCATTATCAGCTCAAGATCCCACTATAAACTATAGACCATTGTGAACTGGAACATATATTTCCATTCCTTCATTGTGGCTGGATCTTTACTCTAGGATTGCCTACTGAGAACCATCATAGTAAGGATTGTGTTAATTTATGGAGAAGATCTATAACTGCCTTCTCAGGGCAACTCAGGACTGCACTGAATTATCAGCTCAGATGATACTCTCAAATCTCTGAAATGGAAATTGAAATAATCACTTTATGACTGAGACTACAGAGCAAAAATTATGGTGAGACAAGCACTGCATAAGCCATTCAATACTTTCTCATTATTACTTTGAACAGAACTCAATTCTTCCACTACTACCTTCTGTCCCATTCAGATACCTAGGCTATTGGATATGGATGAGCTAAATGTATTTTTAAATTTATAAGTAATTTCACAAAGTTGTAGCTTCACTATAGCATGGACAATGTCAGAAAATAGACATCTTTTTCTAAAAACCAAAAAAACTGCAAATAGAAAATTAAAAGTGTTACAAAATGTACAAAATGTTACAAACTTCTCTTTCAACCAACACATCTTTCTGCTTAAACAATGATCTTTCAATTACCTTGTTGGTTCACCTTTTATAAGAAACTTTCAAACTGCAGTAAAGGGAAACATAACAATTTTTAAAACACAGAATGCTGGTGGAACACAGCAGGCCAGGCAGAATCTATAAGAAGAAGCACTGTCGATGTTTCGGGCCGAGACCCTTTGTCAGGACTAACATAACACAATCTTTAAAATTTGCTTTCAGAAATTGTGCAGTAGATATAGACTATATCCACTTCTTAAAAAGGCTAAAACAAACAAAATTATACAAACTACATCTCCTCTTTCTAATATCTATATTTACAATGATTATTACAGATAAAATTTTTTTATGGCTTTTTAGCTCTCACATAATGATTTAGATTGGGGCTGTCTCTACCAAAGGAGGTGTAAGGCACTCCTTCCCTTTGCTAGCCAGCAGGTCACCCTCAGGCAAGGTGTAGCACCGGCTTAGCCTCAATCAGGGTCACGTGAAGCCATGGGAGCAGGTGGTGGATGGTCGTATGAGCAGCTGGTGTACATCACATCCTGGTTATGTGAACCTGACACCAGGCAGACCATCTCTGAAAAGTATTGATAACGGCTGGGGTCACCAAGTTGTAAAGACAATGTCCAGAAGAAGGTTATAGCAAACCACTTTGGCAGAAAAATTTATGAAGAACAATCATGGTCATTGTTATGAATGTGCCAGAACTCTGAGGGGCCGAAGGGTACAAAGTAGCCCCC
Source organism: Hemitrygon akajei (assembly GCF_048418815.1). Lineage (NCBI taxonomy): Eukaryota > Metazoa > Chordata > Chondrichthyes > Myliobatiformes > Dasyatidae > Hemitrygon > Hemitrygon akajei. The sequence goes on from NC_133128.1 coordinate 90,487,230, forward strand.
TCCTTTTTGAGAATCGCAAGATCGCTATTAATTCAGGTCTGGGACCCAGGAAATGAGAGAGACACGCAGAATCCACAAGGGTTTGGAATGTGTCCTGGCCCCCAGAAAGGCGGAACCATTGATAACGACTATTGTCTCTTGGAGACGGAATTGTGTATTGGGTACTGTACTATTCATTGAAGCCCTCCGGGAATGACTAGAGTGGGCTGGTTGAGGGATTGCATCATCCCAACCTGATTGACATCTGAGACCCCGTGAGTAAGGATAAAAGAGGGTCTGGGGAACAACCTCTTTAGACGCACCAGGAGAGACGCTAGAAATCCTGTGACAGCGTTTAATAGCGACAGCCGGTGGGAGGCTCGCGTGCGTCCTTTCCCTTTGCCGGGATTGGGGCCTTACCACGGAAGAACAGCTTTAGCTAAAGGAGAAACCAACACCAACGGAACTCTGGAAGGATCGAAATCATAAAAGGAAAAAGCCGGCAAGTTCTAAAAATCTCTCTCTCTCTCCAACCAAAAAGCTGCAGCCTGAATGAACTGAGTGACTTTTATATTTCCATTGGACAATACATTATCCCCTAGACAACGATAGAGCTATTTCTTATTGATTACTATTATACCCGCACTTTTAGATTTAGTATTGACAACGCATATTATCTGTATGTTTGCATTGATATTAATTTTGTGTATTTTTACCAATAAATACTGTTAAAGATAGTACCATCAGACTTCAACAGACCTCTCTATCTTTGCTGGTAAGTGACCCAGTTACGGGGTTCGTAACATCATGGATAGAGAAAAGAATAAGAACAACAGTGTAAAGAGGGCTATCATCATAAGCAAAAGACAGATGGAAGACCATGATTGTCCATGTCAAAGAACACGGCACATAATAATGATGATGATGATAATAATGTAAGGCTTGAAAAAGTGAGGTTCTGCTAATAATTCCATATCTTACCATCATGAGTACTGGTTAGTACTTGTGCCATGAATGGTTAGGAGAGGTCAGGGTAAATATCAACCTTAGCCCAAACTAAAACAGGGATGATTAGTTTTCAGGTGGCCTAGGTCTTTCAGGAAGACTCATAGAACAAATAGTAATCGGCAATAAGAAAATGAAGTGGGTTATACAATAATACAAGCCATTAAAATTCCGAAATTATCTCTCAATGTGGATGTAGACAAGATCACTCCATGTTAAAGGTGTCCAAATCTATTCGGTATTTACAGTGAGAAAGAAAATTGGTAAGGTTAAGTGAAGTGGGAAGGAAGCTTGTATAAAGCACAAACATTGGTTAAGGTCAAATATGCCAAATGAAATTTCCATATTATTCTATATAAACTCTCATTCAATTAATTTCCAAGTGAAAATTGAGATTGTCACACACTCCTCATCCTTAATGCTTTATGTGTACCCATGAGACAATGTCATTGTTGAATATGCACTGAAAGCTTATTTTGCTTTATTGGAGTTCTCTGAAGAAGTGATATGTGCTGTGGACAAAGGAGATCTAATGTCTGTACAATACAGAGATTTCCAGAAAGCATTTAATTTGTTGGCACTTCTGTTTATTATTGTGGAAAGTAAAAACTGATAGAGTACAAGATAACATACTGGTGTGTGGATTGAAGATTGGCTGGATAATAAGAAACAAAGTAAAGGCATCAGTTTCAATTCAGCAAAATGTACTGAGCAGTGTGCCATCAGAATCAGTTCAGGACCTAATTTACATAAACTGAAAAACTTAAAAAATAAAAATACAGGATCTCTCAGTAGACCTTTTCACCGAGCACCTACACTCCATCTAGCAGAAGTGGGATTTCCCACTGACCCCCCATTCTAATTCCACTTCCCATTCCCATATTTCAATCCGTGTCACAATGAGGCCACACTCAGGTTGGAGGAACAATGCCTTATATTCCATCTGGTTAGCTCCAACCTGATGGCATGATCATAAATTTCCCTAACTTCTGGTAATGCCCCCTACCCCTTCACCATTACCCCATCCCCTTTCCCCTCTCTCACCTCATCTCCTGGCCTGTGTATTTCCTCCCTCTGGTGCTTCTCCCCCTTTTCTTTCTTCCATAGCATTCTGATCCCTTCTATTGGATTCCCCATCTCCAGCCCCGTATCTCTTTCACCAATCAACTTCCCAGCTCTTTACATCATTCCTTCCCTCTCCTGGTTTCATCTGTAACCTTGTGTTTTCCTCTCTCCCCTCCCCCACCGTTTAAATCTACTCATTTTTTCCCTCTCCAGTCCTGCTGAAGGGTTTCAGCCCAAAGCATCGACTGTACTTTATTCCATAGATGCTGCCTGGTCTGCTGAGTTCCTCCAGCATTTTGTGTGTGCAACTTAAATAAGTGACTTGGACGAAGGGTGTCGTTGCTAACTTTGCCAATGGCACAGGAATTGGCAGGACACTACATAAGGAGTTTACAAAGGGATATAAAGAGTTTAAATCAGTGGGCAAAGAACTGGCAAATGGAGCATATAAAAGGGAAAACGTAAAATTGCCCATTTTGGCAGAAAAACTCAAGAAACATTGGTGCGTTGAGGGACTGCAGAACTCTGAGATACAGAAGGATCAGGATGTCCTTGTGCATGGTTCACAAAATGTTAGTTTGCCAATGCAACAAATAATTACAGTCATAGAGTTATACAGTGTGGAAACAGTCCTTTGCCCCAATTTGTCCAAACTGGCCAATGTATCTATCTGACCGTCCAACTTGCCTACATTTGGCCCATAATTGTATCATCTTTCTCTTCTCATATATTGCACCTGTTGAAATGTCTTTTAAGCATTGTAATTGTGCCTGCCTCCACAGCATCCTTCAACAGCTCATTCCACATAGCCAACACACTCTGTGTGAGAAAACGTCCCCTCAGATCACTTTAAAACTTTTCCCCTTTCACCTTAAAATCGAAAGAGAATTTATACTTGTTACAGAAGGCTTTGGTGAGATGACATATGGAAAGCATTCTGACGAGTTGCAGTACAGCCTCGTATGGAAAGCTCCAGCACACAGGATCAGAAGAGGTTGCTGAGTGTTGTAGACTAAGTCAGCTTAATCATGCATACAGCATTCTCCAATGACATCCTTAAGAGGTGGTGCTGTGGGAATGCAGCATCCATCACTAAGTACCCTCGCCATCCAGAGCATGCCTTCTTCGCGTTACTACCATCAAGGAACACAGAAGCCTAAAGACACACACTCAACATTTAGCTCTTCTAAACAACTTCTTCCCCTTTGCCACCATATTTCTTTTTTGGTCCATAAACCCGTGTTATGTAAACAAACTACAGGTTTTAATTCTGTTATGTCTGATAGGGCATCAGTTTAATGTCTCATCTGAAAAGCTGCTACTCCAATAACACAATCTTTCAGTACCCTAACAGGGTTTTCCCAAATTTGGTGCTTGTGTGTTTGAATCCACAATTTGCTGATTCAGAGCTGACTGTTCTACCCTCTAGAATGACTATTTTTTAATGATCAACTCAATTTCCAGACAACACTTTCCAAAATGTATTGATTTAAATGTCTGTGTTGAAACAACACCAATTTCTAGCAAGAGTGACCTTTGAAAAGTCATACAAGATCCTGTTAGGTGCATTTTAAAATATTTTAATCTTCATGTTTATATACATGAAGAGTTAGAGGAGTGCGGTGATGATGATGTAATATAAATCTTGCTTCTGGAGGCTAGATTGTTAATATCAACAGCAAAGTGCAACTTGAGCACTGGTGCCAAATGCTTCCAACCATATAATAAATATTGTGATTGGTAAGAGTTGGAAATTTGAGTCATATTTCAACTTCAGATCAATGCACATTAAAACAAGGAGTTGCAGATTGAGCATTTATCAAACAATACCCTTCAGCCTGTAATCAGTAACGAGCATTTATTGGCCACCTTTACTATACTGAACTACCTGACATTAAGATACTATACGGTTAACAAAGAGATCATTGGATAGGGAGAGTCTGATCATCAACTTGAAGGAAGAGTAAAAAAGTACAGACATTAAAGATTCAAGATTATTTAATGTCATTTCCAGTACACAAATCTAAAGGTGATCAAAATAATTGTTACTCCAAATCAGATGCAGCATAAAAAAACACAAGATAAAGAAAATTTAAAAAACACAATAAATACAAATACATAAAATGACTTTGATGCATACTAAAGGAGGAAATTCTAGAGCTTTTGGCCAAGGTGGCAGAGATATATCACAATAGAACTATGAAATTATTCACAAGACTGAAACCGGAGTTGCGGAGATCTTAGAGAATTACAGATATGAAAAATGATGGAAGCATACAGCAGGGTAGGCAGCATCTGTGGCGTGAAAAAAAAGTTAATGGCTAAGGTCAATAACCTAACACCAGAAATGTGAAAAGTGGGGATTGTAGGGGAAGAGGAGAAAGAACAAAAGTAAAGCTCTACAAAAAGGGCATAAGTAAGAGTGATTAAAAGAGGGCATGAAAAGGATTAATAAATAACACAAGTCAACCAGGAGAAATGGACTATTCATCTGAAATTATCAGAAAGAAAGCTTTAAAAATGAAAATGCAACAAAACAGCTTATCCAAAGTTATAGAGTTTTGTGATGCATCTGAGGAGCTAAGTTGTGGCAAAACAGAAGAGGATGAGCTTCCTTAAAAAAGTATAGGAGACTAAGGAAAAAGTGGTCAGAGCAGGGCAAGAGGGAGAATTAAATCATGGTAAATTCTAACTTGGGGTATTATGCAAAAGAAGCAGATGGTCTGCATTTGATTTGCAGAGAAATAGACGTTGTGAATTTTTTTTAGCGCGTCGCACCAGACAGTCAGCCATTCTTGTCTGGTGCACAGTGTCAGGATTGGTCTCCTTTCAGATTAACCAGGTCATGATATGAACGTTCCTGACTCGACCCTTGTATTTTTTACAAGGCCGAGTGGCTAGCTCAACGTTCAACCCGGTACAGATGGAAAGCATGCTCGGGGGTGGCCTGACTTGTATTTGAACTCAGGAGCCTTCACTCCAGAGTCTGGCGCTGATGCCATTGTGCCACCAGCCAGCGTTGTGAATGGTAAATCCAGTACGTTAAATTGGAAGAGGTAAATGGTAAATTATCATTACACCTAGACAGAATGCTTGAATACCTGAATGATGGAAAGGGGGAAACAAAATAGGTGCCATCTCCTTGCCTTGAAGAAGCTTGGATATTGGTGGAGACAATCAAATCATTTCATTGGGAAAGATCCCCTCAGAAGACTGACAACAAGGGATGAAGAATTTTAGGAATATCAAATTGTGTAAACATAAGAGGTGTCTGAAATTAAGCAAGATGATCCATTGCAAGATAGGCAATAGGAATCCTATTCTGGTTTTATGTGAGAGAAAGGATAAGACCAGACATGTGGCAAATGATTGAGGGCCTTTCTGACTATGGTGAAGTGAAACATAAAATAATGCATCTAAATAGCAGTAAGAAAGAAAACAGAATAGATGAAAGAGATATGGAACAAAACAAAGAATGAAATATTGACAAAGCTGGGTGGAAGTATAATTCAAGTAGATATTAGTGAAGAAACTGGACATACATTACTAGTTAACCCAAAAGCAGAGCAGTGAAGTTGAGGAGGGGTACGGCTAGGAAGAGACCATATTAAGGTAACACTAGGGTAGAACTGGTTACAAAGATGATGAAACTTTAAAATTCAATGCAAGAGGATTATGCAGCACAGACAGTCATCAATAAGGCAAAATATTAGTGAGGAAAGGGTCCAAAAGAATGGCCAACACATCCCAGAATGAGGTAGACATACTTGAACCATTTGGGTTGCCACAGCATAACTCCATTCACTTCTATGTTTTATTTGGAGGCAATCGGTTGATTAAAGAACACTTTATTCAATGTGAAAACATGCAGTAGTAGTGAACAGGTGGGGAGGTTGAGTCTATTCAAGGCAGATTTCCTCAAATCACCCTGGAAGGGTGATCACTGGTGAAAATAACATGGGCAGAGCCCAGTCACTGGAAAAAGTGGAGACAGGGACAGATGTAGCACAGATGATGATGGGAAGAGACTGGGAAAAAAAGTAAAAGTCAACATGAAAAATAACTAATTCTGTGGTGCAATAAATGGCAGATGCATACATTGACTCAAGCAGTCTTTCTTGTGCATCTAAGAGAGAAGGTAAAGTTCAGCACAGACGAGATAGGCCAAAGTTTATGTTTTGGTGCTATAGTGCTCTATGAGTCTAGGACTAAGTGGGCTGGGAATGGGGAGGTTTTAGAGGAAAACACTCCAAAGAAGGCAGCACTATTTTCCAAATGATTATCTGAGCATTGGTTATCTGATGTTTAGCAATTTAAAGAGCTGGAAGATGTTACAGAGATCAATTTTTGTTGAAAAGAAAAACTCCAATTAGCCTGAGTAAACACAGGGTTGCTGAATGAATTGAACTGTGCAAGTTAGAACGCAGAAACAAATGGAATAAAAAAAGTTTAAATCATATCGAGATAAGAAAACAAAGCTCAAAGTAAACTTCTTATCAAAGTACATATATGGCACCATATATAACCCTGAGATTAATTTTTATGGCATAACAAATCTATAACAGAATAATAACCATAACAGTATCAATGAAACATTGCACCACCTTGGACATTCAACCAGTGTGTAAAAGACAAAAAACTGTTCAAATACAAAATAAAATAATAATAATAATAATAATAATAATAATAATAATAATAATAATAATAATAATAATAATAATAAAAAATAAGCAATAAATATCGAGTACATGAGATGAAGAGTCCCTGAAAGTAAGTCTATTGGTTGTGGGAACATTTCAAAGATGGGGCAAGTGAAGTTGAATAAACAACAGCGAACATGAAGGTTCGATATTTAGTAATCAATTAGAACCACAGCTTGACAATAGTTAAGGCATAAGATGTTTAATTGTTCAGCAAAAAAGCAAACAACACGAAGAATGACTTCCCACAAACTTAAATTCACAATCCCTGCCCCCCAATTGCACAAACTTCTCTCCTCAAAAAAATGCTATGTCTCTGTCTTTTACTCATTGCAGGATGGGATTTGTTTCTTATTAAAAGCCATTAAGGTGCACAATTTCTTAAAGCTATACTACCTTGCTTTGGTCTTTCAAACCCTTCTGTAACCTTTTTATATGTGCCCTTTTCAAGATTACATAATTCCTAAAAGGTATCATAAAAACATTTCAAATTGCAGTGCCAAATTAAGTTGATGAAATTACTAAAAGTCAAAATCAAGATTAACTGTCATGAAATAATTTTTGCAAAGGAAAACAGTATTTCCTGTGTAGTTTGCTGACCTGTGAGTGAATTAGGACTATCCCTGCTATTATTCCAACTGTACTTGTCCATTGTCCAGGAAGAACAAACAACTCCCCAAGAATTGTATAACTAACAGACTTCAAATTCATCCTTAAGTACTGCAACTTTATTAAACATTTTATTCATATTTTTTACAAAATGGTTATGGAACAATACTTTAAAAAAAGATAAGTACATTTCCAAATTTCTATGAATTTATTTCATCTTCCATATATAAATGAATGCTCTGTGAAATAGGGATATACTGTAAGCCAAAAAATAGAAAATTATTGCAGCTATTGGAAAGCTGAAATAAATTTAGAAGATGCAGCTGAATATTCAGCAGATTTAGAACACATACAAAGAAAGAACATGTCCTTCTCTGAACAGATGTTTTCTGACCTAGTGGATGTTTTTCAGCATTTTTAGTCTTGATTATAGAAATATAACTTCCTTTTAAACAAATACTGTTGCTTACTGCTTGCACTTATGACTGTGAGGCTAAGCACAGCTCCAATGCCATATTCAAGTTTGCTGAAAACACCACTGTCATTGGCCAAATCAAAACTGGTGGCAGTGGTGATCAGCATATAGGAGGGAGATTCAAACTCTGGCTGAGTGGTGCAACATCTCTAAGGAGCTGAGTTGTATCATAGCCTGGTATGGAAACATTAATGCCTTTGAACGGAAAAGCCTACAAAAAGTAGTGGATACAGCCTAGTCCATCACAAGAAAAGCCCATCCCACCATTGAGCACATCTACAAGGAGCACTGTTGCAAGAAAGCAGCATCCATCATCAAGGGCCCCCACCATCCAGGTCATGTTCCCTTCTCATGCTGCCATGAGGTAGGAGGTACAGAAGCCTCAGGACCCAAATGACTAAATTCAAGAACGGTTATTACCCCTCAACCATCAGGATAACTTCACTCACTCCATCACTAACATGTTCCCACAACCTATGGACTTACTTTCAAGGACTCTTCATCATGTACTTGATATTTATCACTTATTTATGTTTTTTTTCTCAGCTCACACTGATAAAACCAGAGTACGGGCATATCCAAGCACATTCATTTCTTAAATGTTAGGGACTTTCAGATTATTCTAGTGGTGTTTAGTATTGTGACTTCCTGGAAATTTGCATAAATATTGCTGTGTAGGTCTAATTTTTTAATGCTATTGTGTAGTGACTTTGGAGTGATACCAGTTGTAGATATTACTTTTGGAACAATGTATCCTGTTCATGTTCCACAGTCTTTCAATTTCCTCTTTTAATTCGGTATATTTCTGGTGTTTTTCACTTATTGATTTCTATATGTTTTGTGTGTTTGGAATGGCTATATCTATTAGGCAAGTTATTCTTGCTTGTTTGTCCTGTAATATTGTATCTGGATGGTTATTAAGGATTATCCTATCTGTAATAATGGATCGGTCATAATATAATTTGTAGGACTCTGACTCTAAAACTGGATCCAGCATGTTTTCATAATAAGGTATGATATATTTTATGAGTTTGCATTTTAAAGCAAGACTCTGGTGAATAATGCTTACCATTTGAACATGCCTGTGTAAGTAATCAGACTGAGTTAAACTGCTACAGGATCCTGTAATGTGTTGGATTGTTTCAGGTTTCAATTGTCATTTTCTGCATTTATCGTCTTGAATTTGTTGGTCTTTTATTATATATATATTTGATAATATTTTTGTGTTAACCACATGGTCCTGTGTTGCTACAAGGAATCCATCTGTTTCTGAAAACGGATGTCTCCAGCTCTGAGCCAAGCATTCAACGCTTCCTTGTTAACATCTTGTCTGCTCAGATCGTGTTGATATCTTCCATGGAGGGCCATGCTCTTCCATTGGTTAACATTTCTGCAGTGATAATTTCTTCATTTTTCTGGGTTTTGCTTTCATTTAAGTTTAGTGGTGGGTACTTCTCATCAGAATTGCATATGCTCGTGTGGAGTGCAGAATCCTGCTTTCCTTAAAGAAAATATATCTTTAGAAGTTTTATCTGACTGTTGTGTAAATTTTATTATTATTATATTTCTTTTTTCTCTGTTTCTATTTGTCTTTCTGCAGTTTTTTGTCTTTTGCACATAGGGTGTTTGTCCATCCTGTTGTGTATGGTCTTTCAAATATTCTATTGCCTTTCTTGTATCTACTGTGAATGCCCACAAAAAATGAATCTCGGGGTTGTGTATGGTAAAATGTATGTACTTTAATAATAAATTTACTTTGAATATTGAATATTTTCATAAACAGGTCAGACAATCTCCCCCAATAACTCATTCAAATAATCCCTGGCACTACAGCACTCTCTCAGCACTGCATTGCCTTACTAATCTGGGCCATGGGCTTGTTTCCAGGTGACTTGAGAAATAAATTTGGAATTATCATCACTGTACCTCAGTTCACTGCTGACATTATATACCTTCATGTGGTGTTCCTCAACTTAACAAAGATACTGTGGCGACCCACTTCCCAGCGCACTCGAACCGGCTCACAAAGTGGCACGCGCCAGCATTGAGGCCGGTCCCAAAGAGGGCGCCAAGCCTGCTTCACCAGCAAGGGGAAAAGCCCGTGCGCGGGACAGACTGTGAATACGCATGGGGAGGGCGGGATCAGGAAGGCTTTAAAGCAAGGTCGCGAAGTTTGAATAAACCTCTTTTGTAACTGCAGCTCACCGACTCCGTGTCGTTATTGCAGCGCTGCGTGTAGCACACCGCTACAATACATGCTTTACTAGAGAGTGGCTTAGAACCAAGAACTGCTTTGCAGGTTTATTAAACATTAAAAGGATAAATGAATAGATGTAATGACACACGAAAGATAAATAGTAATTATAGTACTGGTCATTTCTTTTCAGTAAGTGAAAAATAACAGAACCACATCTGGTCCATTAAACTGTTATGTGATGTGAACAAGATGTAAAACTTCTTGTAAATTAACATTTACATGGCAGTTTGTTGGACCATCAAGCAGTTTCATTCCAATACCTTCACAGAGTCTGCCTATTTTGAAGAAGCAGGAAGAGTGTACTGTACAACATGTACACCATCACAAACACAATAGACATTTGGTCTGAATTGCCTGGTTGGTTCTTTGGATGCTGGGCTACACTTAAAGGAAAAATACTGGAGAGTTCAGAATGTATACTGTCATTCCTGTGCAAATCAATCTCCAGATCTTGGGGATTAAAAGATATAGAACTAGAAACCGCTTTACTACCCTTTAATAGCATTAAGACAGCAGTATGTGCTTTTAACAGCCCCATAAAGATCACTGTCTTTAATTAAGAGATATACAAGACAAGGTCATTGGATTTCCCTCTGTAACATATCAGTGTCTGATATCCTATAGGCATTACAAGACCTTGCATTTGCTGGCATTCAGCCTTTTATCAGTGATCTTGGTACCAGCGTGTAAAGGAATATGTGCACTTTAAAAGCAACACTCTTCCAGCTACTGGAGGGTGTGCTGTTCAAAAATGTGTGCTATAATGAAGAAAGGAAAAATGCAATCAGTGGGGTTTTGTAAGAATTTTGATGACCCCAGGCAGTCAAATGATTTTGTGGAGTCTAATTGATATGGTATCTTGAGGAGTAACATTCCCTGGTATGGGGCTAAAACAGAACTTCCAGGTTCATGGCAGGAGATTGCCAGTGAGAAATCCATGAGAAGAGATTCTCTGTGACAACTGTTAATAAATCCTTGTTCTTTTGGCAAGTCTGCAATGCTAGAACATTGTTGTGACCATTCTGCATCTTCCACTGAGTTGAAAGGGACGTGGACAACACCTTCATTTAATGAGGGAGCTCAGGAGACCTTCCTATGGTAACAATGAGCAGCAAAGTCCTGGATGTAGGAGACATTAGATCTGGAAGCTGGGTGTGACTGTGGCCTTGACTTCCACAGGCAAAACAATCCAGGCATAGATGTGAGGTCACAGGATGTCACAGATGTCAATCAGAACTAGTTTGAAGAGGATTAGCATGAAGAGATATTGCTCCCCACAGAAGACTCATTTTGAAAATGGGTTGCAATGAAAGTTACTGCTTCTCTCTCCACAGAGGTTACTAGATCTGTGGACATTTCCCTACATTTTCTCTTTTCATTAGAGAGAAAAATCTGCTTAACTGAATGTAAGACCATGAAACCATAAGACATAGGAGCAGAATTATACTATTTGGCCCATCAAGTCTGCTCCACCATTCCGTCATCGCTGATCTGTCAATCTATCATATCCTTCTCAATCCCATTCTCCTGCCTTCTCCCTGTAACCTTTGATGCCCTTACTAATTAAGAAACTTTCAATCCCCACTTTAAATGTAGCCATTAAGATGGCTGCCACAGCCGTCTGGGGCAATGAATTCCACTGATTCACCACCTTCTGGCTAAAGAAATTCCTCCAATTCTCCTTCTGAAGGGATGTCATTCTACTCTGGGGCTGTGCCCTCTGGTACTAGACTCCTGAAACATATGAAACATCCTCTCCATGTCCACTCTAACTAGGCCTTCCAATATTTAACAGGTTTCAATGAAATTCTTCTCATTCCCCCCCCCCCCCCCCCCCCACCAACTCCCCATTCTTCAAAACTCCAGTGAATGCAGGCCCAGAGCCATCAAACACTCTGGATGTCTTAGTCCTTCCACCCCGGGAAAAATCTCATTTACTATGAGATATAATGCTCCAATATGATCTAGAAACATAGAAAACCTACAGCATAACACAGGCCCTTCGGCCAACAAGGTTGTGCCGAACATGTCCCTACCCTAGAAATTACTAAGCTTACCTAGAGCCCTCTATTTTTCTAAGCTCTATGTACCTATCCAAAAGTCTCTTAAAAGACCCTATCATATCCGCCTCCACTACATTTGCTGGTAGTCCATTCCACGCACTCACCACTCTCTAGTAAAAAACTTATCCCTGACATCTCCTCTGTATACTCCCCAGCACCTTAAACCTGTGTCCTCTTGTGGCAAGCATTTCAGTCCTGGGAAAAAGCCTCTGACTATCCACATGATCAACACCTCTCAACATCTTATAAACCCCTATCAGGTCACCTCTCATCCTCCGTCGCTCCAAGGAGAAAAGGCCAAGTTCACTCAACCTATTCTCATAAGACATGCTCCCCAATCCAGGCAACATCCTTGTAAATCTCCTCTGCACCCTTTCTATGGCTTCCACATCCTTCCTGTAGTGAGGCGACCAAAACTGAGCACAGTACTCCAAGAGGTCATTACCTCTCGGCTCCTAAATTCAATTCCACGATTGATGAAGGCCAATACACCGTACGCCTTCTTAACCACCGAGTCAACCTGCGCAGCTGCTTTGAGCGTCCTATGGACTCGGACCCCAAGATCCCTCTGATCCTCCACACTGCCAAGAGTCTTACCATTCATACTATATTCTGCCATCATATTTGACCTACCAAAATGAACCACCTCACACTTATCTGGGTTGAACTCCATCTGCCACTTCTCAGCCCAGTTTTGCATCCTATCAATGTCCTGTTGTAACCTCTGACAGCCCTCCACACTATCCACAACACCTCCAACCTTAGTGTCATCAGCAAACTTGCTAACCCATCCCTCTACTTCCTCATCCAGGTCATTTATAAAAATCACGAAGAGTAAGGGTCCCAGAACAGATCCCTGAGGCACTCCACTGGTGACCGACCTCCATGCAGAATATGACCTGTCTACACTTTTGTGGGCAAGTTAGTTCTGGATCCTCAAAGCAAGGTCCCCTTGGATCCCATGCCTCCTTACTTTCACAACAAGCCTTGCATGGGGTACCTTATCAAATGCATGGCTGAAATCCATATATACTACATCTACTGCTCTTCCTTCATCAATATGTTTAGTCATATCCTTAAAAAAGTTCAATCAGGCTCGTAAGGCACGACCAGCCGTTGACAAAGCCGTGCTGACTATTCCTAATCATATTATACCTCTCCAAATGTTCATAAATCCTGCCTCTCAGGATCTTCCCCATCAACTTACCAACCACTGAGGTAAGACTCACTGGTCTATAATTTCATGGTCTATTTCTACTCCCTTTCTTGAATAAGGGAACAGCATCTGCAACCCTCCAATTCTCTGGAACCTCTCCCATCCCTACTGATGATGCAAAGATCATCGCCAGAGGCTCAGCAATCTCCTCCCTCACCTGCCACAGTAGCCTGGGGTGCATCTCATCCAGTCCCGGCAACTTATCCAACTTGATGCTTTCCAGCACATCCTCTTTCTTAATATCTACATGCTCAAGCTTTTCAATTGTTATGACCCCAGCCCCCTCCTTTGTGAGATTCGCAAGAGCCCTAGTCAAGGGGGGGGGGTCAAATGACCCAAGAGAGAGAGGGAGACGTGCTGAAGACCACGTTCCCCCGGGAAGCAGAATAAAGCGACTCTTTGACTATTGTCTCATGAAGACCACATGTAAAGCCCTCGGGCAAAGTGGGCTGGTCGCTCAACAAGACAAAAGCCTCGGACATAGCCATTGTCTTGGGAGACACCTTTGTGGGATAAAGAACTGGCCTACGTGCAAAATCTCAGGGCAATGTGAGGTGGGTGATGGGGGAAGGATTGCCTCGCCCCCCCCACCCTGATGGACATCTACAACCCTGCCAGTCCAGATAAAAGGTGGGCTGCCGAGGCGGGGCGCCAGACGCACCAGAAGATACGCGAGAATTCCTGTGACCGCGTTTTGAGAGCGACAGCCGGTGGTGGGGGTCGTGTGCGTCCTTTCTTTGCCTGGGATTGGCGACCTCACCACGGAAGAACGGCCTAGCTACAGGGGAAGCCACAGATGAGAGTCCATTCCCCAACGAGACTTCCGACTACCTCCTACAGGTTGGAAAACCTGTCGGGTAAATGTTTCATTCTCTCTCTCTCTTTCTCACAAAAGTGCACCAACGCGACACCACGACAATGGCAGCTGGTGGAACTGCAGTGACCGCAAAAAGACTTTTAAATATCCAGTAAACAATATATATCTACATCACCCCTAGACAACGATAGAGCTTATTTCTGATTGATTATTACTATACCTGTGCTTTAGATTGAGTTGTGATGACATATATGATCTGAATGTTTTGTTTTAACCATACGTTTGTGCCCCTTTATAAATAAAAACGTTTGAAAATAGTAGCATCAGGCTTCGGTGAATCCATCTATCTTTGCTGGAAAATTACCCGGTTACTGGGGAACGTAACACAATCTGCTGCAAGTCGTCACTATTATCACCAAGAGCCTTTTTCATAGTGAATACTGAAGTAAAGTATTCATTAAGTACCTCTGTTATTTCCTCCGGTTCTATACATACTTTCCCACTGTCACATTTGACAGGTCCTATTCTTTCACGTCTTATCCTCTTACTCTTCACATACTTGTAGAATGCCTTGGGGTTTTCCTTAATCCTGCCCGCCAATGCCTTCTCAAGGCCCTTTCTGGCTCTCCTAATTTCCTTCTTAAGCTCCTTCCTGTTAGCCTTATAATCTTCTAGATCTCTAACATTACCTAGCTCTCTGAACCTTTTGTAAGCTTTTCTTTTCTTCTTGATTAGATTTATTACAGCCTTTGTACACCATGGTTCCTGCACCCTACCATAGCTTCCCTGACTCATTGGAATGTACCTATGCAGAACTTCACAGAAATATTCCCTGACCATTTGCCACATTTCTTCCGTACTTTTCCTTGAGAACATTTGTTTCCAATTTAAGCTTCCAATTTCCTGCCTGATAGTCTCATTACTCCCCTTACTCCAATTAAACACTTTTCTAACTTGTCTGTTCCTATCTCTCTCCAATGCTATAATAAAGGAGATAGAATTATGATCACTATCTCCAAAATGCTCTCCCACTGAGAGATCTGACACCTGACCAGGTTCATTTCCCAATACCAAATCAAGTACAGCCTCTCCTCTTGTAGGCTTATCTACATTTTGTGTCAAGAAATCTTCCTGAACACACCTAACAAACTCCACCCCATCTAAACCCCTTGCTCTAGGGAAATGCCAATCTATATTTGGGAAATTAAAATCTCCCATCACAACTCTGTTATTATTACAGCTTTCCAGTACCTGTTTCCCTATCTGCTTCTCGATATCCCTGTTACTATTGGGCGGCCTATTAAAAACACCCAGTAAAGTTATTGACCCCTTCCTATTCCTAATCTCCACCCACAGAGACTCCATTGACAATCCCTCCATGACGTCCACCTTTTCTGCAGCCATGACACTATCTCTGATCAACAGTGCTACGCCCCCACCTCTTTTGCCTCCTTCCCTGTCCTTTCTGAAACATCTAAAACGCGGCATTTGAAGTAACCATTCCTGTCCCCGAACTATCCAAATCTCTGTAGTGGCCACCACATCACATCTCCAAGTACTGATCCATGCTCTAAGCTCATCCACTTTGTTCACAACACTCCCTGCGTTAAAATAGATACATCTCAAACCTTCGGACTGAGCACGTCCCTTCTCTATCACCTGCCTATCTTCCCTCACATGCTGTCTCCTATCTTTCTCTATTTGACCTCTTCCCCAGACTCTTCAGTTTGGCACCTGAGAACATTTCTATCACATACAAACCTTTCATTTCTGTCCACACAAGCAGTCCTTGCATGACCTTTATCCTCCTCCACCTCACCATCTGCTCTAACACTCTGGTTCCCCTCCCCCTGCAAATCTAGCTTTAAACCCCCCCCCCCCCCCCACCTAGAGCAGCACTAGCTAACCTACCCGCAAGGATGTTAGTCCCCTTCCAGTTTGGGTGTAAACCCTCCCGTCGGAACAGGTCCCACCTTCCCTGGAACAAAGCCCAACTGTCCAGAAACATGAAGCCCTCTCTCCTGCACCATTTCCTTAGCCACCTATTTAGCTGCATTATCTTCCTAGTTCTAGCCTCACTAGCACATGGCACAGGTAGCAATCCTAAGACTGCAACCCTGGAAGTCCTGTCCTTCAACTTTGCACCTAACTCCCTAAGCTCTCTTTGCAGGACCTCCTCCTTCTTCCTATCCACATCATTGGTCCCTACATGGACCACAATATCTGGCTGCTCACCCTCCATCCTAAGAATACCAAGGGCTCAATCCGAGATATCGCGGACCTGAGCACCAGGGAGGCAACATACTATCCGAGATTCTCTATGTTTCCCAGAGAACCTCTTATCTGTCCCCCTAACTATCGAATCCCTATCACTACTGTTCTCCTCTTTTCCCTCCTTCCTTTCTGAGCTGAAGGTCCAGTCTCAGTGCCAGAGACACGATAACTACAACTTGACCTCTAGTATTTGACATTTGTACCCTGGGGAAAAGATTCTGATTATCGACCCTATCTATGCCATTCATAATTTTATAAACCTGCCAACCTCCCCCACTACAGTGGAAACAATCCAAGTTTATCAAACCTCCCTTGTAGCTAACTCTTTCTAATTATAGTAGGTGAATGACTAAATTATCTAATTCTTTTGTGGTGTATTTTAGATCAGGTAACAGTATGCTCTGACAGTTGCTGGTGTACTACAAATTATACTAAGGCTACATCCATGCTAGACCGGATAATTTTGAAAAAGCTGGTTTCGCATAAAAACAATAGGCGTCCACACTATGCGTTTTTAAAAATATCTCTGTCCACATTGAAATGGATATTTCGGAGAATCTCCTCCATCTGCGCATGCGCAGGACACATCTACCGAAAACAAGCGACATGTTTGGTGTCGAATCTCGCTGTGAAAGACGGTGCGTGTTTGTTCAGTTATAGACTAGAAAAACTTAAATGACAGACAGCTGTTGGTTCTCAAGCTGGAGGACTTAAAAGTAAAAAAAACAAATACTGGAGCGTATGGAGGCAACTGACAGGGAGTTCACGGACAGTATGACCCGGCTGACAACGAACATTGAAAAACTGACAACTCTGTTACATTAATAAAGCCCCTTGTTAAATGTATAAAACATGTCTGCATCAGTATTATCTTGTATTTCCATATAATGTTACATTAGGCTGTTACACATCTATTGTCAGAGAAGTACTTGCATAAATAGGTAAACACCTTCATACAAGCAAGGACGTGGATGTAGCCTGAGATTCTGCTTTACCAGTTTTTTAAACAGGAGTTAGTTATTTTATTCTTCCCAGATTATACTCCATCTGCCACCTTTTTGACCATTTACTGAGCCTGTTTATATCCCATGGCAGTGTCCTTACAACTTTAAACTACCCTTTTTTGGATCTTTATGCCCCATCTTCATTGTTTCTTTTACAAGATAGCAGAGATTCCTTTCCCTCATAAACTGGCTTTTTTCACTATTTAACTCCCCTTCTAAGCCTCATTTGGTTGGGGAAAAATTCTCTTGAAATTCTACTTAGAATTATTTTTCAAATGTGAGGTTGTTAAATGACAGGGGCAAAGTTTTGTTCAACTGCCATACTGGTCCTCAATGACATTGCTGACTCCTATCATGGAACATAGAGACCCAAAGTCTTGTTCGGCTGGCCCAATCAAGATGTTACTTTTCACTTGTGCTTCTATAGAATTGAAAGTAAAACTTCATTGTGCTTTCACATTACATGTAAAAGGTGTGCAGTGACTATACTGCATCTTTGCGTTGAATGCTGGGTTCCTTACCATGTCTGTATGATGAACCGAATTGTCTTTTTACCTCATCATTTACGCATCAGACACAGTATTTTTCATCTGAGCCCTGGAATATATGTATTGAAATGATTGTCTTGCATAGGAAGTTGTAGCTGGAGATATGGAAAATGGGCAAAAAGAAGTATAAGCACCTATCTGAATTAGGAGGATTGTTGATCGCACTTAGTGATTAAGAATTATGAAGATGAAGGACATTTTTTAATGTGTAGCTGGTAGAGATTTCAGTTCAAGATGCTTTAAAAGAAAGATTATTTTGTGTTAATTGAAAATACTTCGATATTTTCTCCCTTTTCTTTCCACTTCCCTACTCCCCTGTAACTGCTTCTGCCCCTCTCCCTTTCCTTTGATATATTTTTCTTCTGATGCCCTTGCTATTCTGTGTCCCTCTTGCCTTCTCTCTGCATCCTGCTGCCCTGCATGCTTACAACATCCTTCCCTCTCCCTTATATATGTTCAGTAGTGTGAAAGTAATGTTATTTTTCATTATTTCAGCTTTCCGGTCTGGTCAGAGATCCCCTCCAGAGAGACGAATCCATCGCACCACCACTTCCTACACTGGTCCATTTACAACCTCACCATTAACTGCTAGCAAAGAAAATCTCCCAGTGCTGAATACCAGAATCATCTGCCCAGGTAGCCAGCATACTCAGACAGAAGCATTCTTGAGAAAGTTGGAGTAATAACATTAAACTTCTATTATTAGAACTGTTTATTTTCCTTGTGGGTACATAATTACCTCGTGAGTATCAAACTGTTCAGTGCAAAGAAATCAGGTTCACTTATTTTAATTCTAACTTCTACATTCTAATTGACTTAAATTACATTTGACATCTCAGGTTAAAGCATAACATTTTTCATTTCAAAGATTCAAAGTACATTTATTATTACAGAATGTGCAGAAAAGCCGTGTGTTAGCAGCTCATCTAAAGGACAGTGTTACTGACAACATTCTATCAAATCCACACCATGATATCAATTTAGATTTAGTGCTGAAGTGACACTTGACCCAACAATGACTGACTTAGAATTAAGAACACTATCAACAGAGCGATAAACTGGAAGTAGGAAGCCAATTGAAGATGACTGTTGTTGAAAGGCACCAGTCCTCCAAAGAAACAACTTGCCAATGAAAAACACAAAATGCTAAAAACATTAACAGATCAGGCAAAATCCATGGAAAGTGAAGCAGAGTCAGTGCTCCAGCAAGATAACCATTATCCATCTCTCTCTACTATTGATGCTACTGACCCGGTGAGTCATCTAGCAATTCCACGTTTTGTTTCAGAGCTCCAGGAACAACAGCTTGTCACTTGACCCACAATTTGCCAAGCTCTTCCTCCCTGACTTAGATAAGGAATACAATTAAATAAGTGTTCAGTAGCATTTGTTATGCATCCTTAATTAAGCCCTGAATCAGCTGTCTTTCAAGGCCATCTCAGAAGACAGAGTGTACTGCTGAACCTAAAGTCCCATGTAGGCCAGACCCCAGATAAGAAAGGCCTATTTCTTCCCCTGAAGGCTAGTACTGAACTAGGTCGGTTTTTACAATTAGTATCAGATAGAATCAGAGTCAACAAACAATCTGCTTCAAAAATTCAACAGGTCAGGCAGTACCTGTGGTGGGAAAAGAACTGTTGACATTTCTGATGAAAAACCTATATCGGAACTGAGAACAGAGAGGCAAGGTAACATAGAAACATAGAAAACCTAAAGCACAATACAGGCCATTTGGCCCACAAAGCTGTGCCAAACATGTCCCTACCTTGGCACTACTAAGGCTTATCCAAAACCCTCTATTTTTCTAAGCTCCATGTCTCCATTTAGGAGAGTCTTAAAAGACCCTATCGTTTCCGCCTCCACCGCCACTGTCGGCAGCCCATTCCACGCACTCACCACTCTGCGTAAAAAATTTACCCCTGACACCTCCTCTGTACCTACTTCCAAGCGCCTTAAAACTATGCCCTCTCGTGTCAGCCATTTTAGCCCTAGGAAAAAGCCTCTGACTAGCCACATGATCAATGCCTCTCATTATCTTGTACACCTCTATCAGGTCACTTCTCATCCTCCGTTGCTCCAAGGAGAAAAGGTAGTTAGTATAAAGGGGAGAAAGGGTTCTGAAGCAAATGGTGGACTGAGGAGCGGAGCAGGATGACAGGCAAGTAGTGCTGGGTAGGTGAGGCGAGCAAGGGTGGTGGAGTTGAAAGACTGTGACAGCTGTATGATACATGGAGGGAGACAAAGAGACAGAGGATAAAGGGTGAGAAAACAGATGAACCGAAGTGGGAGAGGACAATGTGGAATGTCACCAACATTATTCCAAGTAACTGTATTCCAAATTTATTTAATTGTTTGAAATTAAATTTTCCATTTGCTGGACAGGGACTCAAAGTCACTTCTCCAGATCTCCAGGCATCTGGATAACAGAACGATATTTTGAAAATCATGCCAACATCTCCCTGCAGTCAAAAGTTAGCCAAATCACACCATCACATGCAAAGAGTAGAGAGTGAAATCATACCGTGAAGCTGTTGTTGACGTTTTTCGTGCTTGATTCAGCAACACTTGCATCAGACAAGTCCACTTCATCAAATATAAGGGACTGTTAAGGGAAAAGGAAAAAAATAGAACAGTGTAAATGAAAACACGAGGAAATCTGCAGATGCTGGAAATTCAAGCAACACACACAAAATGCTGGTGGAACGCAGCAGGCCAGGCAGCATCTATAGGGATAAGCACTGTCGACGTTTCGGGCCGAGACCCTTCGTTAGGACTAACTGAAAGGAAAGACAGTAAGAGTTTGAAAGTAGGAGGGGGAGGGGAAAATGAGAAATAATAGGAGAAGACTGGAGGGGTGGGGTGAAGCTGAGAGACAGAAAGATGATTGGCAAAAGTGATACAGAGCTAGAGAAGGGAAAGGATCATGGGGCGGGAGGCCTAGTGAGAAAGAAAGGGGGAGGGGAGTACCAGAGGGAGATGGAGAACAGGCAGAGTGATGGGCAGAGAGAGAAAGAAAAAAAAGGGGAGGGGGAAAAAATCTAAATATATCAGGGATGGGGTGAGAAGGGGAGGAGGGGCATTAACAGAAGTTAGAGAAGTCAATGTTCATGCCATCAGGTTGGAAGATACCCAGCCGGTATATAAGGTGTTGTTCCTCAAACCTGAGTGTGGCTTCATCGTGACAGTAGAGGAGGCCATGGATAGACATATCAGAATGGGAATGGGACATGGAATTAAAATGTGTGGCCACTGGGAGATCCTGCTTTCTCTGGCGGACAGAGTGTAGGTGTTCAGCGAAACGGTCTCCCAGTCTGCGTCGGGTCTCACCAATATATAAAAGGCTACACCGGGAGCACCGGATGCAGTATACCACACCAAACGACTCAAAGGTGAAGTATCACCTCACCTGGAAGGACTGTCTGGGGCCCTGAATGGTGGTGAGGGAGGAAGTGTAAGGGCAGGTGTAGCACTTGTTACACTTGCAAGGATAAGTACCAGGAAGAAATGGGGGGGATAAATGGACAAGGGACTCGCGTAGGGATTGATCCCTGTGGAAAGCAGAAAGGGGGGTGGAGGGAAAGATGTGCTTGGTAGTGGGATCCTGTTGGAGGTGGCGGAAGTTACGGAGAATTATACGTTGGATCCGGAGGCTGGTGGGGTGGTAGGTGAGGACAAGGGGAACCCTATCCCGAGTGGGGTGGTAGGCAGATGGAGTGAGGGTAGATATGCGGGAAATGGGAGAGATTCATTCAGGGCCCCAGACAGTCCTTCCAGGTGAGGTGACACTTCACCTGTAAGTCAGCTGGTGTGGTATACTGCGTACGGTGCTCCCGGTGTGGCCTTTTATATATTCTCTAACTTCCCCTCCTCCCCTTCTTACCCCATCCCTGATATATTTAGTTTTTTTCCCCCTCCCCTTTTTTTTCTTTCTCTCTCTGCCCATCACTCTGCCTGTTCTCCATCTCCCTCTGGTGCTCCCCTCCCCCTTTCTTTCTCCCTAGGCCTCCCGTCCCATGATCCTTTCCCTTCTCTAGCTCTGTATCTGTGGTGAACTACATATACCTGTCTGGACATGCACCCCCCCCCACCCCCCCTGCTAACTGCTCCTGTGGCTCCTCCCACAGACCCCTGTATAAAGGCAATTGGAGGCACTGCTCCCCCCTCAGTCTCCAGGATGTTGTGTGACGGTCTCTTGCTGCTGACAGTGCTTTCTTCCAGCTAATAAAAGCCTATCTCGCCTCACATCTCCGAGAGTTATTGATGGTGCATCAGTATCCCTTTTGCCAATCACCTTTCTGGCTCTCAGCTTCACCCCACCCCCTCCAGTCTTCTCCTATCATTTCGCATTTCCCCCTCCCCCTCCTACTTTCAAATCTCTTACTATCTTTCCTTTCAGTTAGTCCTGACGAAGGGTCTCAGCCCGAAACATCAACAGCGCTTCTCCCTATAGATGCTGCCTGGCCTGCTGCGTTCCACCAGCATTTTGTGTGTGTTCAGTGTAAATGAAATTAACAATTCACCCTGCATTTCCTTTTGTCAACAATATACAACAGAAGCTGCCCATCACCATGTTTTAGAATGCCTGGTCAGATGTTTACAGTCATGTGCAGCATTTGTCCCTTTTTCAAGTGGGCACTCACATCCAACTCACCCAAAGTCAAAGGTTAGGACCCCAAGTAAGGAGGTCAACTCAGTTAAGGGATATCTTGGAAATCAGAAGACCATGTACAGTTCTTTCAGGTACAGAAGAGATTGAAAGGAAGCAGCTTCAAATTGCTGTCCTTGGTTAACATGTCCTGGGCTCAGCATACTGAAGCAAGGCATGCCAGCATCTTTACTTTCTTAGCACCTTAAGAAGATTTGGCATGTCACTAAGTATTGTAATTAACTTCTATACATAAATGAACTGTTGAAAGTATCCTGATTGAGAGTATCCTTTTTTCCCAGCAACCCAATTGAATTGAGAGAGGAGTTTACATACAGGTTGAGACAAAAGATTTAGGAAGGAACATTTGCGGGCTTTCAGCTTTTTCCAGTGGCCCAATCGAATCGAGAGAGGAGGCTACACACAGTTTGGAGCTAGGCATTTCAAAAGGAGTGCTAGAAAGCTTTCATTTTCTTCCAGCAGCTCAATCAAGTTGTGATTTGTTACCAAGGGCAAATAAAAATAAGATAGGGACAAGTGGAGCTGCCACTGCTGGAGTGGACCAGTATTAGAATGGGGAAGCTTTAGCTCAACAGGCTTGGGCAAGGTAAGTTTCTTTTTCTTCAGTCTTCATCTGTAAGTGCATAGCTAGTGCAGTGAGAATGGCTCCAGGGTGCTGTGTTGTGTTCTTTGTGTGAGATCTGGGAATTATGGGAGACCTCCAGCATCTCATATAGCCACATCTACACTAGGTGCATCAAGCTGCAGCTTCTCAGAAAACGTGTTAAGGAACTGGAACTGCAGCTTGATGACCTTTGGCTCATATAGGAAACTGAGAAGGTGATAGATAGGAGCTACAGGGAAGAAGTCACCCCTAAGTTACAGGAGGCAGGTACCTGGGTGATTATCAGGAGAGGGAGAAGAAATGGGCAGCCAGTGCAGAGTACCAATCTTCTAACCAATAGTCTGACCAATCTTATAGAGTTTTTCTAGGAAATTGCCAGGTAAGTTGATGAAGGCAAGGCAGTGGATGCTGTCTACATGATTTTAACAAAACATTTTTGACAAGGTCCCGCTTGGGAGGTTGGTTAATAAAGTTCAGTTGCTTGGCATTCAAGATGAGGTAGGAAATTGGATTACGTTGGCTTTGTGGGAGAAGCCAGCGAGAGGTAGTAGAAGGTTCCCTCTCTGACTGGAAGTCTGTGACTAGTGGAGTGTCGTAGGGGTCGGTGCTGAGTACCTGTTGTTTATCATCTATATCAATGATCCGGATGATAATGTGGTTAACTAGGTCAGCAAATTTACAGATGACACCAATATTGGGAGTGTAGTGGGCGGTGAGGAAGACTATCAGAGCTTGCAGTGGGATCTGGATCAGCTGGAAAAGTGGGCTGAAAAATGGCAGATGGAATTTAATGCAGACAAGTGTGAAGTGTTGCACTTTGGGAGGATCAACCAGGGTGGGTCTTACACAGTGAGTAGTATGGTAGAAGAAAGGAATCTTGGAATACAGTTCCATAATTCATTGAAAGTGGCATCATAGATAGATAGGATATAACTGAAAGCTTTTGGCACATTCAAGTTATAAAGATGTTATGTTGAAGTTGTATAAGACATTGGTGAGGTTTAATTTGGACTATTGTGTGCAGTTTTTGTCACCTAGCTACAGCAAAGACGTGAATAAGATTGATAGAGTACAGAAAATTTATAAGGATGTTGCCAGGACTGGAGCACCTGAGTTATAAGGAAAGGTGGCATAGGTTACAACTTTATTTCTTTGAATGCAGAAGATTGAGGGGAGTTTTGACAGGCGTATACAACATTACGGTGGGCATAGCAGGGTAAATGCAAACGGGCTTTCTCCACTGAGCTTGAGTGAAACCACAACTAGAGGTCACATGAGTTAAAGTTGAGAAGTTTAAGGGGAACACGAGCGGAAACTACTTCCTTCGGGGGGGGGGGGGGGTGAATATGTGCAACGACCTGCTAGTGCAAGTTCTGAATGCAATTTTGATTTCAACGTTAAAAAGAAGTTTGGATGAGAGGGGTATGGGTATAGTCCAGGTGCAGGTCGAATGGACTAGAGTCCAAATGGTCCAGCATAGACTAGATGTGCCAAAGGGCCTGTTACTGTGCTACAGTTTTCTGTGACTCTAGGTCTCTGCCCCTGTGGAAGTTCCCGCAATAGCAAGTACACCACTGGGGAGGGAAACGACTTACTAAGGAGGAGCCACAGCAACTGGGTATCTGGCTCTGAGTCTGGTGCTGTGGTTCAGAAGGGAAGTGGGGTGGTTGAAGAGGACTGCAGTAGTACTGGGGGATTTTGTATTTAGAGGAGTAAACAGAAGACTCCGTACATGTCAAAGAGATACCTGGATGGTATGTTGCGTCCCGGTGCCAGGATCAGGGATGACTCAGATTGGATCCATAGCATTCTGAAGGAGGAGGGAAAGCAGTCTTGATACATATTGGTACCAGTGACGTAGGTAGGAAAAGGGAGGACATCCTGAAGAGAGAATTTAGGGAGTTGGGTAAAAAAGCTAAAAAGCAGGAGTTCTAGGTTGTAATCTCTGGATTACTGGCAGCTGAGGAACTGGTGCAGGGGCAGGATTTCAGATTCCTGTATTATTGGGATCGCTTCTGGGGGAGGTATGACTTGTACAAATGTGATGGGTTACACCTGAACCTGAGGGACCAATATTCTTGCAGGCAGGTTTGCGAGAGCTGTTGGGGAGGGTTTAAACTAATTAGGCAGGGAAATGGGACCCAGAGTGATAGGGCTGAGGATTGGGCAGTTGGTACAGAACTAGATGCAGTGTACAATGAGACTGTCAAGAAGGACAGGCAGATGATGGGGAAAATCTGCAGTCAGTGGGATAAGTTGCAGTGTAATGTGACCATAAGACCATAAAACCATAAGATATAGGAGCAGAAGTTGGCCATTCAGCCCATCCAGTCTGCTCCGTCATTCAATTATGGGCTGATCCAATTCTTTCAGTCATCCACACTCCCCTGCTTTCACCCCACACCCTTTGGTCTTGGCTAATCAAGAACCTATCTATCTGTCCCTTAAATACACCCAATGACTTGGCCTCCACAGCCACTCCTGGCAACAATTCCACAGATTTACCACCCTCTGACTAAAGTAATTTCTCCACATCTCAGTTCTAAATGGACGTCCTTCAATCCTGAAGTCGTGCCCTCTTGTCCTAGAATCCCCTACCATGGGAAACAACTTTGCCATATCGAATCTGTTCAGGCCTTTTAACATTCGGAATGTTTCTATGAGATTCCCCCTCATCCTCCTGAACAGGGAATACAGCCCAAGAGCTGCCAGACGTTCCTCATACGGTAAACCTATCATTCCTGGAATCATTCTCGTGAATCTTCTCTGAACCTTCTCCAATGTCAGTATATCCTTTCTAAAATAAGGAGCCCAAAACTGCACACAATACTCCAAGTGTGGTCTCACGAGTGCCTTATAGAGCCTCAACATCACATCCCTGCCCTTATATTCTATACCTCTGGAAATGAATGCCAACATTGCATTTGCCTTCTGCACCACCGACTCAACCTGGAGGTTAACCTTTACGGTATCCTACACAAGGACTCCCTATTCCCCTTGCATCTCTGCTTATGAACTCTCTCCCCATCTAAATAATAGTTTGCTCATTTATTTCTTCCACCAAAGTGCATGATCATACACTTTCCAACATTGTATTCATTTGTCACTTCTTTGCCCATTCCCCTAAACTATCGAAGTCTTTCTGCAGGCTCTCTGTTTCCTCAACACTACCATTGTTGGTAGAATCTCAATTGGCGATGAGAGGGTGTACAGGAGCAAGATACAAAACCAGTTGAGTGGTGTCACAGCAACAAATTTACACTCAATGTCAGTAAGACAAAAGAGCTGATTGTGGACTTCAGGAAGGGTAGATGAGGGAACATGAACCAATCCTCATAGAAAGATCAGAAGTAAAAAGAGTGAGCAATTTCAAGTTCTTTGGTGTTAAGATCTTTAAGGATCTAATCTAGTCCTAACATATTGAAGCAGCTACAAAGAAGGCAAAACTGGGGCTATATTTGATTAGGAGTTTGCAGAGATTTGGTTGTCACCTAAAACAGTGGTCCTCAACCATCGGGCCGCGGACCGGTACCAGGCCGCAAAGCATGTGCTACCAGGCCGCGAGGAAACGATATGATTTGACGATATGAAACAATATGAGTGAGCTGCACCTTTCCTCATTCCCTGTCATGCCCACTGTTGAACTTGAACGCACGTGAGGTCATTACCCACGCGAGGTCATAAGTCGGTCATTAACCTACAACTACTCGATGAGTGAAAAACAAACATCGCTTGAGAGTTTCTTTGGAAGAGGTGGTAGGGGACATAAGAGGCCTAACGATGATGATAACGCAGAGACAGCTGAGGCCGAGACTGCAAAAAAACAGAAATCTTCCTTCAACAGAAAATACAACGAATCGTACATAAAATATGGCTTTAATGCGACTGGTGACTCGCACGTTCCAAGCCCCCTGTGTGCAATATGCGAAGACAAGCTGCCTAATGAGGCAATGAAGTCCTCAAAACTGCTTCAGCACCTTCAGTCCAAGCACCCTGCACTTAAAGACAAACCCGTTGAGATTTTTGAGTGGAAAAAACGTGAGCAAGTGGGACAGAAGCAAATGCTGAGAGCCACCACCTCCACAAATGCTGCCGCTCTGAGAGTGTCGTACTTGGTGGCTAGCCGTATTGCTAAGACTAAGAAACCTTTCACTGTTGGTGAAGAATTGATTCTGCCTGCTGCCAAGGACAAGTGCCACATGAACTGTTGGGAGAAGCTGCAGCTAACAAGATGGCACAGGTTTCTCTTTCAGCTACCACAGTTTCAAGGAGAATCAAAGACATGGTGGAGGACATCGAAGCACAGCAGTTGGAACGGCTTAACGAGTCACCATGGTATGCTATCTAGGTCAACGAGTCTACGGATGTCGACAACAAGGCAGTACTGCTGGTTTATGTGCGATATACATTTCAAGACGATGTGCACGAGGATATGTTGTGTGCACTGCCGCTGCCAACTAACACAACTGGGGCAGAACTATTCAAGTCTTCGAATGACTACATGTCAGGCAAACTGGACTGGTCATTCTGTGTTGGAATATGCACAGACGGGGCTGCAGCTATAACTGGACAGCTGTCTGGTTTCACTACCCGAGTCAAAGAGGTTGTTCCTGAATGCCAGTCTACACACTATGTCATACACAGGGAAATGCTGGCTAGCCGAAAAATGTCACCTGATCTTAGCAGTGTATTGGGTGATGTTGTTGAAGTTATCAATCACATCAAAGCAAAAGCCCTTAACTCACGTTTGTTTGAGCAGCTTTGCGAGGAAGTGGATGCAGAGTACAAATGCCTTCTCTTACACGCTGAAGTCAGGTGGCTATCAAAGGGGAAAGCTCTGGCCAGGGTTTTTGAGTTAAGAGAGCCACTACAGAGATTTCTTTCAGGAAAAAAGTCACCACTGGCAACACACTTCAATGACGAGGAATGGATAGCAAAACTCGCTTATCTGTATGACATCTTCAACCTGCTCAATGAACTTAATTTGTCACTTCAGTGGAGAATGACAACTGTCTTCACGTGTCTGCTTTCAAAGCCAAACTGGAACTGTGGGGACGGTGAGTGGACAGGGGCATATTTGACATGTTCCCAACATTAGCTGGGATTTTGGGAGAGACTGAGGCTGCACCATCCTTCTCACAGCTGGTGCGCAACCATCTATCTTTGCTGTCGACAGAATTCAAGCGTTACTTCACAACCACAAATGACCCAAGATGTACAAAGGAATGGGTCCGTGACCCATTTGTGAATGTCCCTGGTGAATCATCAACTCCTCAAGCTTGCAAATGACGGTGGGCTGAAAAGTATGTTTGACATAACATCTCTGCCGGCAATCTGGATCAAAGTCAAGGCTGAATATCCTGAGATAGCCATGAAAGCATTGAAAACGTTGCTTCCATTTTCAACATCATATCTCTGCGAAGCGGGGTTTTCTGCAATGAATGCAACGAAAACTAAATTGCGGAATAGACTGGACATAAGGAACCCCCTTCGAGTATCGCTGTCTCCCATCACCCCTCGATGGGACCATCTTGTTGCAGGGAAACAAGCCCAGGGCTCCCACTGATTCACCAATATTGGTGTGTTGCAATGATTTTATATGTTCATATGAGGAAAATATGCGCTGTGTGTTTAATATTAAATTCATTAGATAAACCCTTTTAGAAAGAAAATTGAGTGTATTAGCCACATAAGTGACTTATAGTTGACTTATCACCTATATTCCAGTCGTGATTAACAACCCCCCCCGACCGGTCCGCAAAAATATTGTCAATATTAAACCGGTTCGCGGTGCAAAAAAGGTTGGTGACCCCCACCTAAAACACTCAAAAACTTCTACAGATGTACTGTGGAGAGTATTCTGACAGGCTACATCACTGTTGGGTGGGGGCGTGGGGAGGCTACTGCACAGGACCAAAAGAAGCTACAGAAAGTTGTAAAATTATTCAGCTCCATCTTGGGTACTAGCCTCCATAGTATCCAAGACATCTTCAAGGAGTGGTGCCTCAAAAAGGCAACATCAATTATTAAGGACAGCCATCACCCAGGGCATACCTCTTTTGATTGTTACCATCAGGGAGGAAGTACAGAAGCCTGAAGGCACACACAGTGTTTCTGAAACAGCTTCTTCCCTGCTGCCATATGATTCCAAAATGGACATTGAACCCATGAACACTGCCTCACCTATTTTTGTAAGTATATACTGCTTGTTTCTGCACCATTTTAATCTGTGTAACATGCTGTAAGGTTTCACTGTTAATGTAATGGTTTCTCTGTAGCAGCAATGTTTGGGTTATGACTAAAGATAATGGGGTTAGGAATGCTGTTGTTCTTTCTTGTGAGCTGGAAGAGAGATTTTTGCAGTTTTTTGCCGGGGAGAGATGAGGAATGGAGAGAGTTAGTAGACCGCCGGATGGGGTGGACTTGGAGCGAGGGTCCGAAAGGCAGTGACAATCGGAGGAGGTCGTTGGTGTATGATTGACTTATCAGTGAGCTCCAACATTGCCCAACAGACTGCTTAATAAGATTGAGCCCTTTTTTGTCTTTTTTACATTTCTTTACTAACCATATAGTCAAAGTAAGAATTATAAAGCTTAATCGTTTAATCGCATATTGTGTACTGTTTGTTATTTTGGGGTACTGATTGTAACAGGGGACACATCGTGCAGCATCCACCCAAACGAGATTTCTTTAGTTTGGCCGGGCTGGGGGGGCTATCCCTCTCCCCTAGATTAAGCCGAAGTGAGAGTTACACACGAAGTGAGAGCTAAGTTAAGTTAACAAATTTTATGACACATGCTGGTGGTAATAAACCTGATTCTGCTTCTAATATATATTTTTCTTATGAATGCTGCTTATCTGATGCTATGTGTCTGTGATAGTGTTGCAGATTTTTCATTACACCTCCCCATACATGTACTTGTGCACATGACAATAAACTTGTCTTTAACTTTTCAGAAACTTCAAATTAAGAATACACATTTAATCCCATACTTGAAACAACTTTTTCATAGGTTATAGCAGAAATAACATTGAATGTCAACAGGTAGCAATCACTCCTACTTTTAATATGAATTTGTGGCAGTGACTGAAATAGAGATGGCTTCCAAAATGCAAATTTCAGACTAGAACCATCTTGCAATTACTGGCAGGATGATGATTTTACAATTTTGTATTAACTATTTGTTATGTATTGTCTGGAAGCAAAATGTAAGTAGGTTAACTGTGAGCTGGATCTTGCTGGCTCAGACCCACTTGCCAGATTCATTGCTGGTCATCACCCACTCTCACTGGTCCTCTACACGTGCTGGTTCTCACAATGTCAAAGTCAAGTTTATTGTCATATGCACAAATATATGTGTGCACAGGTACAATGAAAAATTTACTTGCAGTAGCATCATAGGCTCAGGCATCAAATAAGCAGGATTCACAAGAAAGATAAATTACACACAATTTTTTTTTAAGAGTTCTCCTTCAGTAATGTGAAATTATCTAATTTTATGATGGATTTTTTTCACACCAATACCCTTGCAAAAAAAATGTATTAAATGTACATCCAGCTGGAAATGAGCTGTTCAGATAAACTGGGTCAAGTTCAAGATAAACTGGGTCCGCTATCAAGAAAGTTAACACAATGAGGAAAAGAATTGCAGTCTTTTCTGGTAATAATTTACAAAAATTATACTTTCACCAATCATTTGACAGTTTCTATGACATCTATGAACATGGAAGCCAGTAAAGTATTCTTGATGCTTCTAACAAGTACATTACAAAATGTAAGGTAAGCAAGAAGTGCAGTGTTGTTGCAAAGGTGAAAATGTCAACATCACTTGATAATAAACACCAAGTTCTAGTATAACCACTTTTTTTGTGAGTTTTGCTTTAATTTTGTTCGTGGGATGTAGAGTTCACAGGCAAAACTATATTTTGCTCATCACTAATTACCCCTGAACTGAGTAACTAGCCCAGTAATTTAATTGGGCCATTAGGAGTCAATCACAGTGGTGACTCTACAGCACACATAACCTAGTTTGAGTCTAAGGGTGGTATATTTCATTGCCAGAACCAACAACTTAATTTAATTAGCAAACACAAGGAGATCTGCAGATGCTGGAAATTGAAGCAACACACACAAAATGCTGGTGGAATGCAGCAGGCCAGGCAGCATCTATATGAATAAGCACTGTCGACATTTCAGGCCGAGACCCTTTGTCAATAACGATAGATTTTTTCTCACCAATACCCTTGCAAAAAAATGTATTAAATGTACATACAGCTGGAAATGAGATGTTCAGATAAACTGTTCCATCAGCCTTGTCATTCAGTGTGTGAGGAACATACTGCAACAGGCACACTTTTCTGAGCAACACACAAGATGCTGGAGGAATCTGGACACCAGGACAGGCAACATTTTGTGTGTTGCTCAGAACAGAGTGCTTGTGTAGGGAAATGGGTAGTCCACATTTCTGGTGTGGGCTATCCATTCTGACCCACCTTAATTTAATTACCTCAAATTCCTGCTACTATAGTGGAATCACATCACTATATTGTCAAACCCTCAGATTCAATAAATCTATCTGCTGCCAAGTTTTGAGATAGGAGATCAATTCTGAATGATATACCCTCATTTTACTTTGCAAAAAAAAACTAAGTTTGGAACTGCTGTATAACTTTACATTGTTCTCAATATTTATCTAAAATTAACTTATCATGAACTCACTTGAACAAATGAATGAATAACTGCTAAATTGCCAGATAAGAATTTTAACTAGAGCATACCTAACGTTTGCATGCAAGTCTCCCATAGCATAGTTTAAGGCTACTCTAATTTCACAAAGCTTCCAAATTTGCTTTCAGTTTAGGTTATTTCATCTGACAGACGTCAAGGGTTTTTTTCAAAAATACTAATCTCAGATGATTTTCACATTCCACTTCAATGTACTGGATGTTGCAATTGGGTCACTTTATTTTGATCTGAAATTAAAAGAAATTAAAAGCATGAATCTTGTTGAACCTTTACTTCTATCCTTCTTTGAGCCAAACAGAAACATTCTGTTTTCACTTTGTCTTTTAAAGATCTACTTACCCCTCACCTCTGCTCAAACCCCATCTACTCTCCTACACCTTCTTGCCTCCAACATCTTCCCTATGTTTATTTTTCACAATCATGGTATTTGGCCCTCATTCCATACTCCTTCAACGAAAAGAATTCCATCAGCCTTGTCATTCAGTGTGTGAGGAACATACTGCAACAGGCACACTTTTCTGAGCAACACACAAGATGCTGGAGGAATCTGGACACCAGGACAGGCAACATTTTGTGTGTTGCTCAGAACAGAGTGCTTGTGTAGGGAAATGGATAGTCCATGTTTCTGGTGTGGGCTATCTATTCTGACCCTTCACCTAAGACCTAAATTTTCTTCCACTGATGCTACCCAACATGAAGAGCTCATCCAGCATCTTGTGGGTTGCATCTAATTCTCACATCTGTAATCTCATGTGACTATTCTGAGCTCTTGCCACAGGAAGAGATTACCAGTTGGGCAAAGGAAAAGATTCATGGAGCATTACACTTCCTTGAAAAAAATCCAATATATCGGCTGACTCTGAAAATCCATAGCCAATCCACACAGTGGTAGAAGAGCATTTGGAGCATCAGGTGTACAAGAAGCAGAAGAGTATATTCTCTACCATCTACAACCCACTCATCACACAGGCACCTCCTACCCCATCTGTGGAAGATTTTCATCAGTCACCTCATAATGGAACTAGAAGACAGTCATCGTTGAACCCAAAGGGACTTCTACAAAGCAAGAACAAGAGGCTCCTGTTTGCCACAGCCAGATCATTTTTAATGTAAGAAACAATCTGCTGGAGAAACTCAGCAAGTGTGCATCATCTGTGGGGGAAAGTAAATGTCCATCCACTGGGTTGAAGCTCTGCGTCAGGACACATCTACCCAGATGCTCCAGATTGCAGCATATCCAATGTCTCAAGTCTTCATTCTTAATGCAGTAAAGATTGCAGCATACAGAATCCAAGAATGTTTTTGTTATTTATTACCTTATGGAATGCAACTGTTGTTAGCTAGGTAAGCATTTAATGCCTATCCCTAACAGGCCTTGAGAAGATGACGAACCACATTCTTGAACCAACACATCCTGTGGTAGATTAAATAAAGGATGTTGCTCGAACAGCTGAGCTCTTCCAGCAGACTGATGTTCAATGAACCACGGTGATTTCATGATTTGACAACAATAAGAAACTGAAGGCCAAGAGGTTACAGAAAAAGAACAACTATAATTCTGCCACTGCTAATTTTCCTAAGTCTCTTACAAATGTATTGAGCTGCAAGTTCTGTCCCATTTAGCAAAATAATTATGCCACACAACATATCATTCACCTACATAAATCAAATAATGGCTAATCTTATCAATATATTCATGGACGGATGTAAATTGGTGAGCGTAGTGAGATTGTTATTTGCATATGTGATGATATCATCGTGTGCAATGTTTTTATCTCCACCTTGCCAACAAAAAGTGGACCCATCATCTTCAGTCCACAAACATTGTTTTCAACTCAGTCAAATTAACACCCAACCCTGCAGAAAATCAAGACTTGGAGAGTGATGTGCTGCTCTCTGCAGAGCGTTTGCTGCTCAATTCTCACACCGTCTAATAGACAAATCATAGCATAATACCGGCTGCATCCCAGCAGTTAGCGAGGGTATGACATGCTTGCTGCTAATGCTGCTCACAGCTACAACAGGGAAACCCACAGGTAGTGTTTGAACAAAAGAAAATTATTGCAAACCAGCGTAATGATTTGCTAAAAGTAAATTTCACCATTAATGTTAAACTCTGCACCCACTTACTGCCCTAAAATAGGTAGGATCTAACTTCCAAGCAAAGGTTTCTCTCTCATTTGTTCCCTGACCAGCTGCTCTCAGCAAACAGCCAAGTATGCAATAGTGGTGATTCTATAAGTCACTTTCTATAAAGGATATTAGGATCGTCACCTCCAAAAGCTCATTCTGTGACCTTCTTCTCCATGGCATTCAACTAATTCATCAAGTGAAGGGTTGATTATATTCATCAGCAAATCCCCAAGGCAGGGCTTGACTAGATTAAATAAGTCCAGGATCATTGTTAATGACTTCCTGGGTTACTCCCTCCTAGTAGCCTCTGACCATGCCACCACCTCTGGACAATGGGACTTGGATATACAGGTACATAACTGAGATGTTAGAAGAGGAGTTTAGGACGTTGGCTGAAAGGTGTGATTCTGAGAACACTGTGTCAAAATATTGATCGAGATGTCTATGGAACAAATCTCTCAATATATGCAGTTGCCAACAGTTCACGCGTAGGATCTTGTAGGTGGAATATGCATTTGTTATCTCTAAATCCAGAGTGTTGCTTATGCTTGATCTTATTCTCAGTATGTTTTATTTCCTGTTTGATAGAGCAGAGTAGTTGCTGGGCTATTTCGGAACCCAGCTGAATCAATGGCACTGTTGAGAGTCTGAACTCACATATAGATCAGGCCAATTAAGGGCAGTGAATCTCGGACTCCTGCATACAAGCTTGTTGTTCAAAAGTAGCTCTGTATTAAAATGCAAGTGCAGTGCTAAATATTTCAATACACAGTCTAACAAACTTTCAGTACATTACAATCTTGAACTAAAGTGTTAAAACGATCAGGAAGGAGAAAACACTTCCAATTTTATGTAGTTCATTCACCCAGAAAGCACTCTGACAAAAACTCCAATGTACAGAAACACAAGAGTAATGGGCTCAGCCTGCTCCACCATGGGTACAGCTCTCCCCATCATTAAGGACATGTTTCAGGAAGGTGATAGCCATCATTAAGTACCCCCACCATCTGGGCCTTGCCCTTCTCGTTGCTGATATCAGGCAAGAGATACAGGAGACTGAAGACCACAATTCAAGATTCAACAACACTTTCTTCCATACTGCCTCCTAACCCCAATCCTAATGCTACCTTGGACCCTCAACTTGCACTAAGGTTGTTATGTTTATTTGATTGTGAAAGTTATGCATGCTGTATATTAATTTAAGTTTATGTTAATTTATATTAATCATGTTTGGAATGTACAGAACTGTTGCTACAAAAAGTTAATTTTCATTTCTTTTACTGTATACTGGATATGTACGTCTATGACAATAAACTTGAAGCTGAGGAATTTAAAACACTTACTGCCTGGATTGTAAGATATTCAAAATGGTACAACCTATATCTTCACTTATTGTACCATTAATCTGCATTGCTATCCCTGCTTGTATCTCACTGATATGAATGGAGCTCTCTCTTCCCCTACTTTTGACTAATTGTACACACAACCTTGCAATTTACTGTTTTTTCATTCCCTGGAACAAAATGCTTGGTAAATATATGTTTCATTAGAAGATGCACTTTATTTTGAGATATTTTTATAAAAGCTTCAACCCTACTGATTTATTCTTATACAAAAAATATGAAGAATTTGCACCATGTAGTTTAAAAGATGGCAGAGGTTTGCATGAAGAAGCTATGTATGTAACAATCAGTTCATCTATCCTATCATGGAGTTGTAAATATTGCTTTCAGCTTTAAACATTTTATTTAAAAATGCCCAGTGAGAACAAAAATCTCTTAAAATACATGATAAGAATAGAATTATGAAAGGCAGAACAAATATTGAACCTAAACCATACACAGGAGGGCTTTCTTATTAAGTCTGCTCTTGGAAACAGTTAGTTTAATGTTATTTAATGAATAGGCTTTCACATAGATCTATAATTTTCCAAATACATGACAGGTTTTGTGACAGCAGGTATCAAATATTAATCAAAGACTGTGGAACCACCATCAAGAAATGATAAATGGCAGCAAATGGGATGAAGCAAAAAAACATTGTGCAATTTTACAGACAAATTTAGAGCTAATTTAACAGATCATTGTGATAATCACAAGAAGTGACCTTAAACATAGCAAAGTACTGCATATACCACAGTTCTTCACCAAGATTAAGACCAATGATCAGATTCGGTGTAAGGAGAAAGTCTGGATGAGTCTTTAAATGGTGGAAAGAGAAGCTGAGGGTTTTTCAGAGGAATCTCTAGACATTAGGGTGAGTGGACTGCTTAAGAGACACGTATGCACAAGAACCCAGAATTGTAGTAGCAGATACATTTCTGAGGCAGGAAATTGCTAAACAAGCTTCAGCAGGTTGTCACTCTGCACCGCTGTCATAAGACTACAGAATGGACTTCTTGTATATAAACTGCTTGTAAGGATGAACTCCTAACCTCACAATCTACTTCATCATGGTCGTTGGACCTCATTGTTTACCCATAACAATTTATTGTCAACTGTAACAATTTATTCTTCCTTCTGTTATTGATTTTCCCTTGTACTACTTTGACATATCTATGTTCTGAAATAATCTGTATCAATGGCATGCAAAACAAAGTTTTCCACTGAATCTTAGTACTTGTAACAATAATAACCAATTACCAATCACAACAATGACACTTTAGGAATCCAAGGGCCATAAAACATCAACTGTTTATCTTGTTAACTGTTTCACTTATTAACTAATCATTCTAAGATTGGATAGTTTTAAAAACAGGTGGTGGATCTGAAAGACGCCACAGCATTATCTCAAAGGTCAAAGGATTTTTTTTTTACTGTGTTCTAGTCAATATTTATTCCTCAACCAACTAAAGCAGTCCATCTTATCATTACTTCATATCTCTCATGATGTAAGAGGCAATTCCTTGAGTCTATGCTAGCTCACAAAGCAATCCCATTTCCTCACTTACGTCCCAGTAACTCATTCTCTCTCAAGATTCTGGAAAATTTGCAGAAAAAAGCAGGTCTCAAGGTTAATTTTGGTACAACTGCAGGTTTTTATATGATTTGTATAAACAAAATGTATGACCATAAGACATGGGAGCAGAATTGGGCCATTCTGCTTATTGAATCTGACTTGCCATTTGATCATGGCTGATTTATTTTCCTTCTCAACCCCATTCTCTTCTTTCCTCTCCATATTTGACACTCTTCCTAATCATGAACCTATGAATCTCTATTTTAAATATACCAAATGACTTGGCCTTCAGAGCCATCTGTGGCAATGAATTCCACAGATTCACCAACCTCTGGCTAAAGAAATTCCTCTTCATTTCTGCTCAAAATATCCAGAAACTTCAGATTTTCCAACCACATATCCACACCAAGGATAAGTTATAGAATCCAATTAATCTACCAACAAGCGTCTTTGGGCACAGGAAGAAACCAGAGCAGCTGATTTCATGCTGTTTCTAGAGATTTGCTGGGCGTAAATTGGCTGCCACAATTCCTTCATACAAAAAGGTACTTAATTGTCTGTAAATTCTTCAAGGATATAATGGCATTGTGCAAGGTCTACAGAAATGCAAGCATTCTTCTCTTGTCCTAGTAGTGCGGTCTGCAGAGCTAAATTAAATTAAGGAATTTACAAAACAAATCAGTAAAATGACAGATATTACGTATTTTTCTGTCAACTTTTACTTTATGGTCATCCCACAAGATGGACATGACTGCATTAGAAAAGGTGAAGAGAGAACATAAACAATGTACAGCTTTAACAGAGTGCTAAACGGGGAATTTTGTTATATGTTGATCATACTTTTCAACCTAGAATTTACTTTAGCATTAGAATATAATAAAACTTTAACTTTCAATACTGAGTCCAATTTACATCAACATTTAGCAAAATGCCTTCTACGAATTAGGAGGCTAGCTACAAGTAGTTACCTGAATAGTTGTTAATTACTGTTAATGAGGGCTGAAACACTATTCAGGTGTGGCTTAACAGTGTATGGAAGTGCCTGAACTTTTAGTGTGGGTTAGTGCGTGCTTTTCAAAATATTACAATAGATTAAATTTAGCGGCAAGTATTATTAACTTTTACAAGACTCGTTCACTTTTAATGAATAAACTTTGTAAAAAGAAAGTAAATACATAGAAAAATATTTACCAGTAAATATTACAGGTAAAACTGAAGCACATTTGGACGCAGCAGCCTCTAAGGAGTCAACCAATTGTGTTAATGTCTTTTTTAAACATCTTTTTTACAATCTCAAGGCACTGCTGGACATTAAGAACTTCTAGTACTACAGATCTACCGCATCAGCAAGTTGCTCATTAGCTGAGGAGCTGACTTGGTGCGGACTACGTTGCTGCCTGCTACAGAAAGGCGTCAGAGTTGGTGTGCAAAGGTGGTGTGCATTCCAACAGCAAGTGTTTGTCTTTGATGTTTTACTTGTGATCACAAGCCCCTGATTGACATTGATAATATAGAAAACTGCAAGTCCAGATCACTAGTTAATTGACAAGACCAATGGCGCAAAAGCTGTACTGACTAAGGCGTCATGCCGTGGTGTCGCCTATTGTAGCAACCATGCTGGATTAGAGACTGGCCCCTTCCACTAGTGCTACCCTCCAGTGTTTCCTCAGTGGAAGCCAAGTTGGATTGCAATTTTCTGTGGACTGCTGTGAGCTTGTTTTTGCCAACAACACCCATGGACTCAGGGAATTCAACTATATTATATTTTTTGTGTGTCTATGCTTACTGCTATCTTATATGTGCTGTATGTGTTTTGCACTGTGTATGACTGTTGGTACTGTGCTTTGCACCTAAGTTCTGGAGGAAAATTCTTCTGTTTGGCTGCATCCACTGGCATTCATGTATAGTTGAATGACAATTAAACTTGAACTTGATCTTAACTGAATACCTAAAAAAATGATTTATAAGAATTAGCAGAGATTTTGATGTAATGGATTTGGAACAAATTTAAATGTGTGACTTTATGGGTAGCTTTGATTCAAGGGGAAGAAAGCTGTTCTTTTTGAAAACTGAATTGGGATGAACATCCTGGTAAATCTATAATGAGTATTATAGACGGGAATTGAAAATAATTAAACTGTGTTCAAATTTTGTGGTGTAGAGATTATAGATTGAAGCCATTGAGGAAGGCACAAAAAGCAAAGGAAGGCATAAAGGTATGAAGTTCAACATAAATTATATATAAAGCGGGTATATTTAAAGTGGCAATTGATAGGTTCTTGATTAGTACAGATGTCAAATATTATGAGGAGAAGGCACAAGAATGTGGTTGAGAGAGATAATAAATCAGCTATAATGCAAATGTGGAGCAGACTCAGTGAGACGAATGGCCTAATTTGATCCTATGTCTTATGTCTTATAAATGGTGCATAAGTAAATAAAGTCACAAATAAATGGTACTTTGTTTGAATGCACAAAGAATTCATAACAAAATAGACAAACAAACAACAATGGGACAAATGGGTTAGATTTAATAATTTGAACAAATAAATGATTTTATGTTTATCAAGAAATTCTAGGGTATTTGATAGAATCAAAAAAATCACAGAGATAAAACAGGCCCTTCAGACCACCAAATCTGCAATGACCAACAAATATCCATTACAGTGATCCTAAAATAATCCCACTTTTTATTCTCCCTAAAGCCTCTTCAGCTTCTCCCAGCCTCTACTACTTACCCTCCCAATGATGATTAGAACAAACCGATAAAATAGAAAAGGAAATTGGGAGTTTTGGTGAAGTGGGTGAAAAGAAGAGCTAAAGACAACACAAGGTCAGTTGTGAGAATTACTCTTGATTTAGAAGAACAAAAAGTAATATCACTGTGGGTGGAAGATAAGAGACAACAAGGCATTAAAAAATACTAATTTCACTGCAGTCCATTGCACACTTCCTAAAAGCACCAAAACAATCAGACAAAAAGTAAATTAAGAAATAATAACTTTATAACTAAATTATTTCAAACAAAAGAAATTATAGACCTGAAAACCTAGTATCTGTTGTCAGCAAACAAAACCCAATGTTTATGCTAACAAGTCAAAAACCTCCCAGATGACTGTTCCTCTATTAATAATTAATGAGGGTTGTGTAAGAGATTTTTTACTTACTTACATTAACTTAAATAATTTAATTGTGTATTTCATAATTAAGAGATTAAGTTCATAGAATATTGGAGCAGGAGTCTATCATTGAGCCGGGTTTACAATTCAAGAAGATCATGATCTCTGCTTGATCTTGCCTATTGTTGAAAATCCTTCACTCTACAAAAGATCAATCATCTCCTCCCTGAAAATATTCTATCACTCATTCTTCACATATCTTTGAGGTAGAGAACTCTTAAAACTCTCAATCCTTAGAAAGAAATTCGTTCTCACTTCATCTTAAATGGACAAAACTATGCTTCCATTTCTAGTGAGGGAAAACATCCTCTCAACATGTCAAGTCCCAGCATAATCATAAATGCTTCAATCAGATCACCTTGATGACAAATCAAGGAGGCAATGTAAGACTATTTGCAAAGGATTTAAAGGATAGAAATTATTTTTTCATCATGTGAATGTAGAAGCCTGGAACACACAGCTTCTAAACATGATGGAAGCAGAAAACCTCTGTGCACTTAAGAAATATCCAAATGACTACCTGAACTGCCTAATCCTTAAAGCTGCAAAAACAAAGAGCTCAGTTACAAAAAGTTCCTAAATAGCTCTACCTACTTCCCTGTTGTGGACTAGCTACTTGGTCACCAGTGGTGTTGTATAATTTTTATATTCACTGATAATACCTTTGAATCCTTGGCATAGTAAAGTGTCCGTCCCCGTAACTTGAAGTATCTTCTTTTCCATCGCTGAAATGAACTGGTTTGCTTCAGTAAAAATCCTTCTTTTATACTTGTCTGAAAAAAAAAACAGAGTAATGAGCAAATTTGAGCAGATACAATTTCATAAAATTATTAACATTTCCCTCACACATAGTGACGTTAATAAACTCTGCACTTCTACAATAAATTACACAACTCAGAAAGTGCCCAGCACATCATTTTCAAGGCATTAAATATGGCTTAGTGGCTCCCATGTGAGTTACATTTTGGGCTAAAGTTCATCTCAAAAGACTTCAGCATACAATTTAGAATGATGTTTCTCCAATACCGTGTGGAGGGATCGCTGTACTGCTGAGATAATGTCTCTTGGGTGAGATTACATTAAACTAGGGTCTCTCCTGAATCATCAAGTGAACCAAACTAGTTGAGTGGTGCTATTTTGAGAAAAAAAGCAAAAGATTTGTCTCCTGGGTTCTAGTGACTCTATCTCTCACCCAGCATCATTAAACAAATTATCTGTCTGTTATTGCATTGCTTTTATCCAGAGCTGTGCACAAACTGGCTGTCACATTTCATCACATCCAGCACTGTTACTCTTGCTAAGCGAAACCAGGGATGGGAATGATAGCATAGTTAGCACAATCCCTTTATAGTGCCAGCAATTACTGACTAGGGTTTGATTCTCACCATTGCCTGTAAGAAGATTGTACGTTCTCCCCGTGACTGTGTGGGTTTCCTCTGGGTGCTCTGGTTTCTTCCCATATTCCAAAGATGTATGCTTAGCGTTTGGTTTAGTGAGCTGTGGATATGCTAGGTTTGCATCTGAAGTGTGGTGACGCTTGTGTTGGTTGTTCACATAATATGACACATTTCGATGTTTCAATGGACATGTGACAAATAAAGCTAATCTTTATATTTGAACACTCCTTCAACGCAAAGAAAATTAGTTCACTGACAAAAGGCTATTGCCAAATCTACACAAGTCACATCAAACTAACCAACCTCAACAGACTGGATTTCTGCAATGGAATTCCCCACAGTACATCTGAAGAGCAAATGCTAGTCAAGCAGGAGAACCAGCCGTCTGCAATCACACAGTGGCAGCCTGAAGTCATTAAGTAGCATCCTTAAGGTAGTGAGTAGCATAGCTGCAGCCACCTGGGAGGAGACATGGCAGGTGAGGAATGAAGACGCTGGCAGTATCAGCAAAATGGAAACCTCTTTTCAAAGAAGTAGAAGGGATGGACAGGATGGAAGGGGATAAACAATCCCTGCACTTAAGGAGGTAGGTCAAGAGACGATACAGAAAAATGAGAATAGTCAAAGTTGTGATTGAAAGGAAAAGTGCCCATGCAGAATGTTTCAGTTACTGCCTTGCTTGAGGATGTTCTAAGATTTTGCTGGGATCAATTTATGACAGTTGAAATACATTTGTCCTAGAGACTGACACAAAACAAGTCATCCCAGCTGAACAACAATGATCGTCCCTGCAAGAACTGGCATAGGATTTATTTGTTCTTCCACCAACTAAAACCCTTCTTACATGGAGCAGGCCTAATACATACTTACATAATGAAGCTGACTGTTGGGCATCCTTTACATTTTCCAGAGCCTCCAATGTGATGCCTTTGTAACACAAACTGTATGTTACTCTTTCTCTCTTCAGTCAGCACTGCATAGGACTATTTCCTCTAGCTCTCTCCTTCATCTGCATCAAAGCCCATTTCCATTCTCACTGCACTTCCTGTATAATTTCAGAAGATACAACATTTCCTCTTTGCCTTCCCACTGTTTCAAATTTCATCCTGTATGAAGGGGTGTTCATGATGCCCATGGCTGATCTTTTACCTCAGTGGTACATAGTCCTGAATATCCTTTAATCTCTAAAAATCTATTTCACACTTATCATATATACACAGTGACAGTCCACAATTTGGATACAGATTCCAAAGATTCACTAACCTACCCTCTAGGTGAAGAAATTTCTTCTCTGCTCAATCCCAAATGGCTAACCCCTTATTTCTGAGACTTTAACACCCTGGTTCTAAACACCCAGCCAGAGGAGACACCATGCTAACAAGATCTCTGTAAGAATTTTACATGTTTCAATTAAATTTCCTTTCATTCTTCTACATTTAAGGGATTATAGGTCCAGCCTGCTTAATTTCTCAGAAAACAGACCCGCCACAGCTGGAATCAATATGGTACACCTTCTGTACAGTTCATCTTTTGCAAACATATCCTTCCTTGCATATGGAAATCAGACACTTGCAGTCCATTCCAGTGCAGTCTTATCAAGTCATACATACAGTATTTTCAGTGAAACATTTCTTGTAACTGCACCCTCCTTAAGTAAATGTTCACACAATCTCTGACATCCTAATTGCTCACCACATCTTCTTGTTAACATTCAATTATTCATCTACAAGGATACGTAGATTCCTCTGAATATCACATTTACAGCCAAAAAAGAATTTTTTAAATATGATCTCCATCATAATATATGAATAGAATAAAAACTGTGAATCATCATCAAAAAAGTGAAAGAGAAAATTAGATGGCTGTAAATGTGACAGTTCACACATAAGAGTGAAGTAGGAACATGTGCAGAAGGAAAGAGATTAGAATAGCTAGCTGCTACAGACTAATATTGACACAAACAACCTTCTGCAATATAATTTCAATAATATGAAATGTAATAACATACACACTCACTGTTAGATTCTAAAATTAAACTACATAATGTAGAATTATATACTGATGCAATTTATATTCACTGAAGTGTTTTGGATCTGGACATAAAAATTGGCCCAATTATCTAAGGTATCAAATAAAATAATCATGCAGAGCACATTGGATCATGTTGCTGGGATTCCTTTTTATTTGCTCATAAGATATGGGCATTGCTGCAACATTATTTTCCATCATTAATTGCCCTTGAAGGGAGGAAAAAGCCAACCACATTTGTCATTCTGGAGTCTTGTGTAGATCAGAATGTGTAACAACAGCAGATTTCCTTTTCTGAACAATATTGGTGAACTAGATCAGTCTTTCACACCAATCAATAACTTTCACAATTATTGAGAATTTTTCTAAAATTAAATTCTTACATTTTTGAATTTAAATCCCCCACGTGCCATCATGGGATTCAAACTCATGCTTCTGGCCAATGTCTGAAAATCTGACTGTTATACCAAGTAATTGCATTACTGCCTCTCATAATGAATCACTGGCCTCAGAGACTGACATAACCTCTTTTTCATTCTTAAACAATGAAGATTTTTCTTTACATTTGACTTAACAGGGAGACCTAGTTCAATATTTCATTGAAAATCTGGTTTCCCTAACAATGCAAAACTCATTCAGTAGTGCACAGGGGCAAATTCCATAGTGAGACATGTACCAATGTCTAAATGTAAAGCAACTGTGT
Organism: Hemitrygon akajei; assembly: GCF_048418815.1. Classification (NCBI taxonomy): domain Eukaryota; kingdom Metazoa; phylum Chordata; class Chondrichthyes; order Myliobatiformes; family Dasyatidae; genus Hemitrygon; species Hemitrygon akajei. Next base: position 90,531,656 of record NC_133128.1, read on the forward strand.
TCTCTGAGATAAACTGACAATCATTCAGATGTAGTACAATAACCCTGCTTTTGGCAACTCTTGTCTCCTGAAGGTGGCAATTCAAAAGTATTATTGCCAATGGCAGCTGCTGCTTCATAGCTCCGGAGCTCGAGTTCAGAGCTGAGCTCAGGTGTGTCTGAGTATCCTCTCTATGGCTGTGTGGGTTTCATCTGGTGCACTGGTTTTCTCCTGGCTGAGGGTACATGATGGGAAGGTAAGAGTAAATAAGTTTATTGTAGAGTTAGTGTAAATGTACAGTTGATGGCTGACACAGACTTGATGAGTGAAGGGCTTGCTTCCAAACTGTAAAACTCTATGACACTGCATCATAAGACAGTACCTGTAAGGCCTAATATGTGTACTTTTCTATTATTTTTATTCTGAATTCTACTCACAGATCATTTCTACTCAAATCTATCACCACCAGATTTCGGTTCCCTTCTGCATTAGTTTCAAAATCTTTCCACATCTTTGTTCCATACTCTAACCGAGCTCTGATATTCTCTTCTGGCCCTGTTGTCTTGTGGAATTCTCTCTACAAAGCTCCTTGCCTTGCTGTGCCTGAAAGTGCAGTCTTTCCTCAAAACCTGCCTCTTCCACTACTCCTCCAGGCAATCATCCTCCCAGTTTCCAACTGGTGTCTAATATTTTCCATCATCCTAATCACCAGTCACTTGAATGCAAATAAGTGCATTTACACTAGCCGATTTCTCGAACTTCCAGTAATGCCCCCCCCCCCCTTTCACCATTCCTATTTCTCTCTCTCACCTTGTCTCCTTACTTGGCGATCACCACCCTCTGGTGCTCGCCCCCCCCTTCACTTTCTTCCTTGGCCTTCTGACCTCTCCTATCAGATTACCCTTTCTCCAGCCCTTTATCCCTTTCACCAATTGACTTACCAACTCTTCACTTCAACCCTCCCACTCACCTGTCACCTACTACCTTGTATTTCTTCTTCCCCTCCTCGCACCTTCTTTTCTGACTTGTCATCTCTTTTTCTCCAGTCCTGATGAAGGGTCTTGGCCCGAAACATTGACTGTTTATTCTTTTCCATCGATGCTGCCTGACCTACTGAGTTCCTCCAGCATTTTATGTGTGTTGCATTTACTCTACTCCTTAATTATGGTCACCACATTATAAAGCTAATAACAAGAAAAGGAGAAGATACAACAAAAACTTACAAGGGTGACACTAGAAGTGTTAGGGTACACTTATCAGGGAGCGGTGAACATACTGGGTTCTCTCCATTCTTGAGAAAAGAAGGCTGAGAAGTGACATGATGAAGGACTTTTGAATTATAAAGAATGGGTGCAGATAATACATTTCTATTCATGACAAAAAACAGAACTGGGGGTCATCAATACAATTGAGTCACAAAGAAATCCTGTGGAGATTTCAGGAGAACGTTCTTCACCAAGGAAGTGGCAATAATGGGAAACTTACTACAAGAGAGAATGGTTGAAGTGAATACTATGGCCAAAAAATGTAGGTTGGACAAGTATAATGAAGGAGAGGTAAAGGTTTGGATAACGGTAGACTCGAGCAAATTTACATGTAACGTACTAGCAGACACAGTTTGCTTAAGCCAAATAGACTGTTCCAAAGTATACACACTGTGCAATCTTATGAATATGTGTCTGGTTCTAACACTGAATCAGATTATCAATTTTTATATTATATTCTCAGCTGATCATCTAAAGCATGTTCCTGAAGGTTGTAATAGCTGGGAAGGATAGTGAGCATAAACTCCCACAACCTATTAAATGCTCCCATTGGCATGTATCTCAAATAGCCTCTGACAGCCAAGTCCAACTCCTGGCCTTCACGTGTGGCTTAGTTACTAAGCCCGGTGGAGCCATTTCTACTGACGGCAGAAGGGGCAAAGGCAGGTTAATGGCTCATTAAAACCAGTTACTCAGGCAGATGGGATTTGTCAGCTGTGTTTGGCAGCTCATCTAGGAGATGGAAAACTCTGATCTCAAACCTCCACTGCCTAGCAGTTATACCCACTTATGCGAAAGGATTTGGGAGTAAACCCCAAGGAAAAACCCAGAGCTTAAGTCCCTAAGACAGTCCTATATTGAGTTCAACACTGATCAGCAACTCCTGCTAGTGCCAAAATGTATCAGTCCCTGCCGTTCCTTTGGATTCATCAGTTGCATCCAGCAAGGGTGGGAAACAGCTTGCTCTCTATATCGTACTGCCCTGGCTTGTGTATCATGTAAACAGCTAGGACACAATATCCATGGTTGACCCATATCAGTGGAGGGAATCATAAGATCTAAAGCACAGAGTTAACAAATGTATGTTCTATTATTGTGCACAGTTCCAATCTTTATAACAAAAGGACAGACAATCACTGGTGAAAGGGCATTATTTCTTTACCTAGTTACTACCAGAACTATCAGTAAAGACTGGCAATACTGGAGCCCCTTTCTCTAGAAAAATGAAGACTGGGAATGACCTGACTGAAATCTACAAATTTACAAATTTTTAGTAGATTATACATAGAGAAGATTGTTTCCATTTGCTCATAAAACCATGCTTCATAAACCTTAGACAGTCCATGAACGTTTCTGGAGAAACTTATGCATCTGGAGAGATGTGAGAAGTGAAATTCACTATCACAAGCAGAAGCTGAAAAGTAGAGTGTGAATTCATTTGTGGGAAGCTATACAAATATATGGAGGAGAATAGAACAGAAGGATATATTAAAATGGTGAGATGGTCAGGTGCAAGAAAACCCACATGGAGCATAAATTTTAGTGTGTAATAGTGCAACTAAATGACCTGTTTTACTATTTGTAACACAAAAATAATTCAATAATTTGGCTTCCTATCACAGAAGTTAAACAGAAAGGGGACAGGCTGGATCAGCGTTGCAAACCTTTCTTTGAAACATCTCAAACACAACAAATTCTACAGATGCTTGAAATCCAAAGCAAAATACACAAAAGACTGGAGAAACTCAGCAGGTCAGGCAGCATCTATGAAAATGAAGTCGTCATTCCAGGCCAAGACCCTTCTTCAGAACTGATTCATTTCCATGGATGCTGCTTGACCTGTTGAATTCCTCCAGAATTTTGTGTATGTTGCTTTGACACAGCTCCTTAAACTGCACTCTGTGTTGGGAGTGAATAGAGCCATAGGATTATTAGAACACAGACAGAGGCCACACAGTCAACAGCACAGAGTGATCCCTAGACCTGCTCGTTCCTAGTCACCCTGCAAAATTTTTTTTCAATTACTCACCGAATGAAAAAGTTCTTCCTCGGGTTTTGATTCTTTTGCCAATCACCTTAAATCTGTGGACTCTGGTTCTTGACACTTCTGTCAATGGAAAGAGTATCTCTTTATTCACTTTATAGTGAATATTTTTCTCTTGAATCATCTCTTAATCTTTGCTGTCATACAGAGAACAATTCTAGAATCTCCAACCTCTCTGCACTTCAGAATTATTCTCTCACGTTATATGATCTCTTATCATTCTTCCTCATAAAAATAAATCACTTTGCATTTTCTAGCATTGAATTTCATCTACCAAGACCTCCCATCCATTGGAGATTGTTAATGCCCCATGGATGTTTATTATTATCCTCATCATTTTCATCACATTTCCAAGATTTGAGATATCTCGAAATTTGAATTATGCTAAAATCAGAATTGTTCTTTCCCCAAGCTGTAACACAGTCATGTGGGGAGTGAAATTTCATGTTGTTTCTGGACAGAGGAACAGCAGTTTAATTCTTCAGTAAACTAATATCACTTCCCCTTTTACTTTGTAGGCTTCAACTTTGTTTAGAAACTAATAAAAGTGATATTTAAATATTTGATAAAATATCAACTGCATTACCCTCATCATCCTTCCTTGGTAACTCTTCAAAAATCACCAAATTAACTGAATAATGATTTACCTTTAATAAATAAGACCATAAGATTTAGGAGCAGAATTAGGCCATTTGGCCCATCGAGTCTGCTCTACCATTTCATCATGGCTGATCCAATTTTCCTCTCAAACCTGTCTTCCTGTCTTCTCACCGTATCCTTTCATTCTCTGACCAATCAAGAATCCATTAACCTTTGCCTTAAATATACATAAAGACATGGCTTCTACAGCTACCTGTGGCAACGAATTCCATAGATTCATCACTCTCTAGCTAAAGAAATTTCTCCTCACCTCCATTCTAAAAGGACACCCATCTATTCAAAGGCTGTGTCCTCTGGTCTTATAGACTCTCCCACCAGAGGCAAGATCCTCTCCATATCCACTCTATCAAGACTTTTCACCATTCGATAGATTTCAATGAAGTCACCCCTTATTCTTCTGAATTCTAGTGAATACAAGCCCAGAGCCATCAAATGTTCTTTAAATGCAAGCCATTCAATCTTGGAATCATTTTTGTGTACCTGCTTTAAACGCTCTCCAGTTTCAGCATATCCTTTCTATGATAAAGGGCCCAAAACTGTACACAGTAGTCTAAGTGCGGCCTCACCAGTGCTTTATAAACTATCAGCATTATATCATTACTTTTATATTCTACTTCTCTTGAAATGAATGTTAGCATCATATTTGCCTTTCTCACTACAGACTCAACCTGCGAATTAACCTTCAGCGAATCCAGCACAAGGACTCCTTGCGTCTCAGTTTTTTTTGTATTTTCTCTCCATTTAGAAAATAGTCAACCCTTTCATTTCTTCTACCGAAGTGCATGACCATACACTTCCCGACACTGTATTCCATTTGCCATTTCTTTGCCTATTCACCTATTTTAAGTCCTTCTGCAGCCTCCCTGCATCCTCAACACTACCTGCCCCTCTACCTATTTTCACATCATCTGCAAACTTTTCAACACAGCCATCAAATTCCATCATTCAAATCACTCACATGTAATTTTTTTTAAAATCAATCTCAAAACAGCGCCCTGTGGTCACAACTAGTCATTCGCAGCCAACCAGAAAAGGCTCCTTTTACTACTACTCTTTGCCTCCTGCCAATCAGCCACTGGTTTATCCATGCTAAAATCTCTCCTGTGATATCATGGGCTCGTAACTTGTTAAGCAGCCTCATGTATGGCACCTTGTCAAAGGCTTTCTGAAAATCCAAGTACACAACATCAACCGATTCTCCTTTGTCCATCCTGCTTGTTATTTCTTCAAAGAATTCCAACACATTTGTCAGGCTAGATTTTTCCTTGAGGAAACCATGCTGACTACGGCCTATTTTATCATGTGTCACCCAGAGACCTCATCCGTAAAAGTGACTCCAACATCTTCCCAATCACTGTGATCAAACTAACTGGCCTATAGTTTCCTTTCTTCTGCCTCTCTCACTTCTTGAAGAGTGGAGTGATATTTGCAATTTTCCCCATCTTCTGGAACCATTCCAGAATCTACTGATACTTGAAACATCATTACTAATGCTTCCACAAACTCTTCAGACATATCTTTCAGAACTCTGGGCTGTACACCATCTGGCCCATCTACCTTCAGACCTTTCAGTTTCCCAAAAACTTTCTCTCTAGTAATGGTAATTTCATACACATAATGACACCTGACACCTTGTGTCTTTCACTGCAAAATACGCATTCATACGCTACCATTTCATTATTCCTCATTACTATCTCTACAGCATCATTTTCCAGTGGTCTGATATCCATTCTTGCCTCTCTTTTACACTTTATGTATCTGAAGAAACTTTTGGTATCCTCTTTAATATTATTGGCTGGTTTACTTTTGTATTCCATCTTTACCTTCTTAATGGCTTTTTAATTGCCTTCTGTTGGTTTTTAAAAGCAATCCTCTAACTTCCCACTAATTTTTACTCAATATATATATGACCTCCCTTTAGCTTTTATGTTGGGTTTGACTTCTCTTGTTAGCTATGGTTGTGTCATATTTGCTTTGGAATCCCCTTTGGGAAATATATATCCTGTGTTTTCTGAACTGTTTCCAGGAATTCCAGCTATTGCTTCTCTGCCATCATCCCTGCCAGCATTCTTTTCCAATCAATTCTGGCCAATTCTTCTTTCGTGGCTCTATAGTTCCCTTTACTCCACTGTAATACAGTACTGATACCTGATTTTAGCTTCTGCTTCTCAAATTTCAGGGTGAATTCAATCAGTTGCCCCAAAGGGATCTTTTACATTAAGCTCTCTAATCAATTCTGATTCACTGCACAACACCCAGTCGAGAATTGCTGATTGCTAGTGGGCTCAACCACGAGCTCTCTAAAAAGACATCTCATATATACTCTAGAAATTCCCCCTCCTGGAATCCAGTACAAACCTGATTTTCCCCAATCTACTTACATATTGAAATAGCCCATGACAATTGTAACATTGTCCTTCAGGGGAAAGTAATCATAATATGATCATGTTGGAACTCATACTGTTGACTACTATTTTGCCCTATCAATAGCCTCTCTTCACTACACACTGTCTCTGTTTATAAACCAGTTACCTCATCTTCAGCACTATCACCTGCCTTTCCTATGATACTTCTTACATTGAAATACATGCAGCTCAGGACACTAGTCAAACCATGCTCAAACTTTCTCTAAGGTCTTACCAACATCTATCTCCACAATCACTCCACTAACTGGACTGGCACTCTGGTTCCCATCTCTCTGCAACTCTAGTTTAAACCCCACAATGCAGTATTAACAAGCCTTCCTGCTAAGATATTAGTCCTCCTCCAGTTCAGATGTAAACTGTCCCTTCTGTATAGGTCCTACTTTACCCGGAAGACAGTCTAATGATCCAAAAATCTTATGCTCTCCCTCCTACACCAACTCCTTAGCCACATATTAAACTAAATAATTTTCCTAGTTCTGGCCTCACTAGCACATGGCATAGGTAGCAATCCTGAGATCACAACTACGGAGGTCCTACCTAAATCCCTAAACTCCTTATGCAGAACTTCATCATTCATCCTATCCATGTCATTGGTACCTACAGGGACCATGACTTCTGGTTGTTCACCCTCCCACTTAAGAATGCTAAGGACTCAATTTGAGATATCTCGGACTCTGGCATTTGGGAGGCAACGTACCATCCAGGAATCTCATTCTTGTCCACAGAACCTCCTGTCCATTCCCCTACCTAACAAATCACCTATCACCACAGTATGCCTCTTCTCCCCCCTTCTCTTCTGAGTCACAGAGGCAGACTCAGTGCCAGAGACCCGACCACTGCGACTTTCTTCTGTAAGGTCACCCCTCCCCTACTACAGTATCCAAAAATGGTAGGAACACACACAATACCAAAATGGTATACCTGCTGTTGAGGGGAATGGCCACAGAAGTACTCTACACTGCCCCCTTTCCCCTTCCTGACTGTCACCCTGTTTCCTGTGTGCTTCACTTTGAGTGTAACTACCTCTATATATCCTATCACCACCTCTTCAGCCTCCCAAATGATGCTGAGTTCATCATGTACTCTGGATTTGCTTTATTAATCTATAGTTATCCAGGTGACTATGAACTTTACATGCTTATACATGCCTATATATGGCTCTGCACTTCAATTGCAACCTCTGAAACATTTTCTGACCAAGTGTATAAAGTGGTAATTCTTTATCCTCTGGAATCATTCAACAAATCTATGGAGAGTTACCTTCCTTAGAAACACAGCATGTTTCACATGTCAACTTGGCTGAGATATCTACTTTAAGCAGAAATGGGTATTTGGTACCAAATCTGGGAATACTGAACATACCAGTATCTTAACTACCCCCTATTGACTGTGACTTTGGTAACATCTTTCTTGATAAAATCTGATGCAATTAAATGATGTAATGCATCTACTAAATCACCGCATCAATTTATAAATTGATTCTTTAGTTCTTAATTGCCTCCTTTCTCTTGTTGTCTATGTGATATTTATATGCCAATAGAAAACTTAAGGATTCCCTTTCACATTAGGTGCACTCTCATACTGTTCCTTGTTTCCTTTATTATTTATCTCTTAACCTTTCCATATTCAGCTTGATTCTGACATTAACCAGACTTCATCACGTCGTCCCTTTATCTCCTTCATTTCACACTCTCCATTTTTGTCAATTTAGGAACTCTCACTATGGCTGCCCTACCATTATCCATCAAAGTAGAAGGACTGTACACAAATGATCTTTGCTTTAAAGGCTCTTTAAGTAGAGGTCTACCTGCCAGGTTTTAATTTCACTGTGCTAGCTTACTGTTTAAAGGATAAAAATATGCCTTGAAATAATTATAGTTTATTACATTTTTTCAAAGCTAATCTTGTCATATTATGATCACTATTTCCCTAAATGTTCCTCAATGATGCCTGCTCCACTTCAGCTACCTCATTCCCAAGCTGCATGTGATGAATCATTATAACGCAATGGTTTGGCCATGACTCGATTATCCTGTCCAGTCCTGAAACACTCTTGAGGAATGATAGGAATAGAACCTAGGACAACAGCACCATTTCTGTCCTGGGAAAAAGTCTCTGGCTGTCCACTCGATCATCTTGTCATCCTGTTCATCTCCATCAAAACACCTCTCATCCTCCTTCCCTCCAAAGAAAAAAACCCTTATTCACACAACCCATTTTCATAAGACATGCTCTCCAATCCAAACAGCACCTTGGTAAATCTCCTCTGAACCCTCTCTAAAGCTTCCAAATGTTTCCTATAATGAGATGACCAAAAATGAACCAAATATTACAAGTGTGATCTAAACAAGGCTTATAGAGTTCCAACATTACCTTGTGACTTTTGAACTCAATTCCCCCAACTAATTAAGGCCTACACAATATACATCTTCTTAACAACCCCATCATCTTTTGTGACAATTTTGAGGGATGTATGGGCATGAACCCTAAGATTCCCCCTGTTCCTCCACGCTGCTGAAAATCCTATCATTAAACTCGTATTCTCCCTTCAATTCAACCTTCCAAATTGAGTCACCACATTTTTTCTGGATTGACCTCCATCTGCCAATTCTCAGCCCAACTCTACATCCTACCAATGTCTCATTGTAACTCTTGACAACATTCTGCACTATCTTTCATGCCATTTGCAAACTTACCAACCTACCCTTCCACTTTCTCATCCAAGTCACTTATAAAAATCACAAGGAGCAGGGATCCAGTACAGACCCCTATGGAACATCACTGGTCACCAAGTTCCAGGCACAATACATTCATCTCCAACCACATTCTGCCTTTTATGGACAAGCAAACTGTGAATCCACACAGCCAAATTTCCCTGGATCCCATGCCTCCTGACTGTCTGAATGAGCCTACCATGGAGAACATTATCAAATGCATTACTAAAATCCAAATACACCACATCCAATGCTCTCCCTTCAACATGTACTTTCTCACATTCTCAAAGAATCCAATCAGGGTTGTGAGACAGACCTGTCCCTCACAAAGCCACGCTGACTATCTCTAATCAGACAATGCTTCACCAAATGCTCATAAATCCTGTCTCTAAAGATCTTATCCAATAATTTGCCCACCACTGAGGTAAGTCTCACTGGTCTACAATTCCCAGGGGTATCCTTACTCCCTTTCTGAACAAAGGAAAGCCATTTACCACCTTCAAATCATCTGATATTACTCCTATGGCCAAAGAGGATGCAAAGATCATCAGCAAAAGTGTCGCAATCTCATCTCCCACTTCCTATAGTAACCTGGGGTATTCGCCATCCAGCCACAGGGACTTGTCTGTCCTAATGCTTTTCAAAAGTTCCAGCACATCCTTTCTTAATGTCTACATGTTCTGGCATATCAGCCTATCTTTTTGCTGTCCTCACTAATATCAATATCACTGCTGAATATTACAAGCTACTAAAAGCAAGGTATTCATTATAAGCATCCCCTAGCACCTTCAATTCTAGGCGTATTTCCTTTTCCATCCATGACCAGTCCTACCCTCACTCTAGTCATTCTCATGTTTTTCACATATGTGTTGAACACCCTGGGGTTTTCCTTAATCCTACTCACCAAGGCATTCTTATGCTCCTTCCTGGCTGTCTTGTAATTCTTTAGAGCCCTGACTGAGCCTTATTTCCTAAACCTTAAGTAAGCTTCTTTCATCTTCTTAACTAGATAGTCTATATCTCTTATCAACTATTATTCATTCACCCTATCATCCTTTCCCTGCCCCAAAGGGACTAATCTATCTAGAATCCCATGCAAGTATTCCCTAAACAACTTTCACATTTTCACTCTGAATTTCCCAGAGTATATCTGTTCCCAATTTACACTTCCAATTTCCTGCCCAATCGTGCCTATGCTGCTATGATGAAGCCACTCTCATGTTGGAGGAGCAACACCTCATATTTTGTCTGGGTAAGGTACACTCAAACCTGACAGCATAAACATCAATTTTTGTAACTTCCAGTAACTTCTACCCCCATCCCTCATTCTCTCTTTTTCCATTTCCCATTCTGAGTTCCCTCTTACTCCTTCTCTTCTCCCCACCTGCCTAACACCTCCCTCTGATGCCCCTCCTCTTTCTCCCATGGCCTACTCTCCTCTCCTTTCAGATTCCTTCTTCTTCCAGATTCCTTCTTCTTCATTCTTTTACCTTTTCCACCTATCACCTCCCAGCTTCTCACTTCATCCTCCCTCCACCACACACCTACTTTCACCCTTACCTGGCTTCACCTATCACCTGCCAGCTCGTACTCCTTTCCCTCTCCCTACCTCTTTATTCTGGCTTGTTTCCCCTTCCTTTCCAGCCCCGATGAAGGGTCTCAGCCCAAAATGTTGGCTGTTTATTACTTTCCATAGACGTTACCTGCTGAGTTCCTCCAGGGTTTTGTGTGCATTTCCTCTGCCAAATAGCATCATATTCCCACTCTCTCAATAAAATACTTCCCCATACCTTCTGCTCCTGTCTCTCTCCTGCTGTTGATGTCTCAATCAATAACAGTATCACCCTTTCTCTAAGTTCATCCTTCTTAAAAGAGTTGACCATGCATAAAATCACTAAGTCTGAAACTATCGGACTGGTTCTTGGAAGCCGAATCAAACTCCAGCCTCAGCTGTTTACTTGAGAAAACCCGCAGTTGTACTGCTACAATCATGATCCAAACTCCACTTCTTACAAACTACATCAATCAACAACTGTATCTTATTCATAATACCAATGAAACACCTATCCACCTTCTTATTTGAGATGTTACCTTTATTGTGCTTTCCCTGCCAGTTTTTGTAGCTACAGTCTGCTGCATTCCAAGTGATACAAAGTCATTCAACCTCCAGACTTTGAAATCTACCTGCTTCCTCCTCCCGAGGTACAAACAATTTCAAATCCTTATTTTCACTCTCATTAATGTGCTTCACGATTTTCTGCAGATGTGCCTTATGACGAACTTTTCACTGGTGTCAAATACCTACTTTCCCTCATTCTGCACATGGTAGTAACTCTGGTCACCAAATTTCTCTTCACACTGACTCTTTCAACTTAAACCCCACCCTCACATGTCAAAAGCTATCTTAAACCAGTCTTCAGCCATTCATCTGATCAGTTCCTTTAAACTTCCCCTACATTCAGTTGAGTGAAGATATTTTCAACAAATTGGGGCCAGGAGTAGGCTACTCAGCCTCTTAAACCTGTCCTATCACTTCATTAGATTTTGGCTGTACTGACTGTAATTTCAACTTAACATTTCCATTTACGTGCAGGAACCTTTAACTCCCTTGCTTTTCAAGAACCTATCTACTTAAAACATTTGAAGATTCTGCTTCCACTGCTATCTGAGGAAAGAGTTCCAAAGACTCATGAACCCCAAGAACAAAAAGTTCACCTCACATTTATCTAAACTATATGACACCCACCTGCTCCCAGTTCTGGATTCTCCCACAAAAGGAATTATTCTGTCCACATCCACCCTCTCAAGACCTTCGAGGATCTTGTATATTTCCAGTATGAAATATGATTAACAGAAGCTTGCATAAAGTAAATTCTAGGGTTCTGTGTTTTCTAACTAAATTGACTTTGCTGCACAGTATTTGCTGTGAGTCATACATCACGCCCTACATGCAACTCAACAGCTGACAGAGATTGTCAGTAAACACTGATAAGGTGAAAACCGTTGATTACTACCTCTGTTGAAATCATAAGCATCCACTAAAATAAGTTTATTTTTCCCTACAGTGAAATATGTATTTATGGAACTGGTCCCATAGGGTAACCTAAATAATTCCTACCATTGGCATAGATAAAGAAACTACATTCGCTCATGTTCCAGGCTGTTCCTGGTAATGCTCCCCAACTCTTCCTCCACTACATTTAATAGGAATAAGGCACAAAGCCCCTAAGTTTTCTCTGTTAATTATCTTGTGCACGATCCCAACTGATCTCCTTATTTTTGGTTATCATTCAGGAACTGAAGAAGTCTTCCCTGTATGTTGAACACATGCTGAGCTGCATTACCAGGCTTCATTTGGGCAGCCACAATGTTAAATAAGTATTGATGTCATAATCTAGACCAGGCAAACTTTCATATATATTGCCATCCTCTCCAGTTAGACTGTTGGTACAACCCATGTTACAAATACCCATGCGTGCATTGGACACTAGCATCATCCAATGGCACCGTAATATTTTGTATGCACTTTGCCAGGTGTGAAACATTTGAGACATTCCAAGGACACTGAAATTCAAGTTTGTTCTTAACTAAAACATATCAGCTAATGTCAGCAAAAATTCTCAAGGGAATCTAATTATTTAACTAAATGTAAGCAGAGCATTTTTTTGGAGAGCTAAGCTTAATTCATTTTCGCAAATTGTTATCATTAGCACAAAACAGTAATTTCCTTTGAGATTTAGTGATTGTCTTGCTATACAACATCCATGGCAGTCAATCTAGCATTAATCTGTGTGGAAGAAATAAGTCCAGAGAAAAAATACACCCAAACTCTGCCACATTCTTTGAATACCCTGCACGCTTTGTGGCTTGATGATGGTAAAGTCACTGGAAGCTAATTGAACAGCAAAAGCCGAGCTCAAGTGATTTGCTTCCATTTCAGTCTCCAGAATTAAGCTCTTGGCTATGGGTATCTCATATCGATGAGTGATAGTGCCTGAAGGCAATATGCAGTAAAACACTGATGTATCACTTTTCAATTGTTTGGAAATCCTGATAGTTTGTTCTCAGGCTCAGACGCCTGCATTCCCTGCAATCTACTGGTTTCTGCGCTCCGTTTAAACGCAATTGGTTCTGTTTCTCCACACTCATTTTGAACCTATTAGACCTGCTGTAAAATTTAATATACAACTGTATAACTTTGAAAAAAGCAAATTAAAGTGTATTGAAATATTGATTTTAACATCCAGTAGTTCAGGGAATCTCTGCCAGTCCAGCAATGTCTGCAGCGTACCATCACCGCGTGTTCCAACGGCCATGGATTGGCCTCGGCCGTCGATCTCGGCTGCTCCAGCGACCCAGGGCATATTGAAAACCCGGACTCCAGCACCATCACTGTGTGTTCCAACGGCCATGGATTCGCTCCGGCCGTCGATCTCAGCTGTCCCAGCAACCCAGGGCATATTGAAAACCCGGACTCCAGCACCATCAACGCGGGTTCCAATGACCATGAACAGCTTCAAAGCGATTGCGCAACCACTGACTGCGACTCCAGCCTTGAACTCCAGGCCGGGTCTTCACATGCTGCGATTGTGACTCCCGTCTCCCCTTCCCCCACCACCACTCTGCCATCCCCTCTCCCTCAGATCCCATCATCAGCTCCTGGGCCCTCAGAGGCTTCATCTTCCTCTCAGCCCAACCCTTCCCTCTCCACTGACACTACCAGCCTCCCTCCCCCCTCTGATCCCATCTCTCATCTGTACCAGGTCTTTACCATTCCCTCTGACCTTCAACTCTCTGAGGCAGAGCACTCTGTCCTCAGTAAGGGCCTCAGCTTTGTCCGCCCACAACTCAGTGAGTTCCGCGTACGCCATGACGCTGAACTCTTCTTCTGCCGGCTCCGTCTCCAAGCTTACTTCTTTGACAAGGACTCTCCTACGCCCACCGATGAACCCTTCTCCCGTCTTCAACCCTCCTCCTCTTCATGGACACTCCGCTCTGGTCTTCTGCCTGTTCTGGATCTCTTTATTGCTAATTGCCGACGGGACATCAACCATCTCGACTTCACCACACCCTGTTCCAATTCCAACCTCACTCCTTCCGAATGCTCTGCTCTCCGCACCAATCCCAACCTCACTATAAAACCCGCTGATAAGGGGGAAGCTGTTGTTGTCTGGCTTACTGACCTCTACCTGGCCAAGGCACAGTGACAACTCTCTGATACCTCCTCTTATTTACCCCTTGATCATGACCCCACTAAGGAGCACCAGGCCATTGTCTCCTATACCATCACCAACCTTATCAGCTCCGGGGATCTCCCATCCACTGCCACCAACCTCATAGTTCCCACACCCTGCACTTCCCGTTTCTACCTCCTACCCAAGATCCACAAACCTGCCTGTCCAGGTAGACCTATTGTCTCAGCTTGCTCCTGCCCCACTGAACTCATTTCTGCATACCTTGACACTGTCTTATCCCCTTTATTCAATCTCTTCTCACCTATGTTTGTGACACTTCTCATGCTTTGAATTTTTTCAATGATTTTAAGTTCCCTGGCCCCCACTGCCTTATTTTCAGCATGGACGTCCAATCCTTATATACCTCCAACCCCCACCGAGATGGTCTCAAAGCTCTTCGCTTCTTTTTGGATTCCAGACCTAACCAATTCCCCTCTACCACCACTCTCCTCCGTCTAGCGGAATTAGTTCTCACTCTCAATAATTTCTCCTTTGGCTCCTCCCACTTCCTCCAAACCAAGGATGTAGCAATGGGCACTCGTATGGGTCCCAGTTATGCCTGCTTTTTTGATTGCTTTGTGGAACAGTCCATGTTCCAAGTCTATAGAGGTATCCATCCCCCTCTTTTCCTTCGCTACATCGAAGACTGCATTGGCGCTGCCTCCTGCACGCATGCTGAGCTCGTCGACTTCATTAACTTTGCCTCCAACTTTCACCCTGCCCTCAAATTTACCTGGTCCATTTCTGACACCTCTCTCCCCTTTCTTGATCTTTCTGTCTCCATCTCTGGAGACGGCCTATCTACTGATATCTACTATAAGCCTACAGACTCTCACAGCTATCTAGACTATTCCTCTTCCCACCCTGTCTCTTGCAAAAATGCTATCCCCTTCTCACAATTCCTCCGTCTCCGCCGCATCTGCTCTCAGGATGAGGCTTTTCATTCCAGGACGAAGGAGATGTCTTCCTTTTTTAAACAAAGGGGCTTCCCTTCTTCCACCATCAACTCTGCTCTCAAACGCATCTCTCCCATTTCCTGCACATTTGCCCTCACCCCATCCACCCGCCACCCCACTCGGGATAGGGTTCCCCTTGTCCTCACCTACCACCCCACCAGCCTCCAGGTCCAACGTGTAATTCTCCGTAACTTCCGCCACCTCCAACGGGATCCCACTACCAAGCACATCTTTCCCTCCCCCCCTTTCTGCTTTTCACAGGGATCGCTCCCTACATGACTCCCTTGTCCACTCGTCCCCCCCCATCCCTTCCCACCGATCTCCCTCCTGGCACTTATCCTTGTAAACGGAACAAGTGCTACACCTGCCCTTACACTTCCTCCCTCACCACCATTCAGTGCCCTAGACAGTCCTTCCAGGTGAGGCAACACTTCACCTGTGAGTCGGCTGGTGTGGTATACTGCATCCGGTGCTCCCGGTGTGACCTTTTATATATTGGTGAGACTCGATGCAGACTGGGAGACTGTTTCGCTGAACATCTACGCTCAGTCCGCCAGAAAAAGCAGGATCTCCCAGTGGCCACACATTTTAATTCCACATCCCATTCCCATTCTAATATGTCTATCCATGGCCTCCTCTACTGTCAAAATGAATCCAAACTCAGGTTGGAGGAACAACACCTTATATACCGGCTGGGTAGCCTCCAACCTGATGGCATGAACATTGACTTCTCTAACTTCCGTTAATGCCCCTCCTCCCCTTCTTACCCCATCCCTGACATATTTAGTTGTTTGCCTGTTCTCCATCTCCCTCTGGTGCTTCCCCCCTCTTCTTTCTCCCGACCCATGATCCTTTCCCTTCTCCAGCTCTGTATCACTTTCGCCTATCACCTTTCCAGCTCTTAGCTTCATCCCACTCCCTCCGTCCAGTCTTCTCCTATCATTTTGCATTTCCCCTCCCCCTCCTACTTTCAAATCTTTTACTATCTTTCCTTTCAGTTAGTCCTGATGAAGGGTCTCGGCCCAAAACGTCGACAGTACTTCTCCTATAGATGTTGCCTGGCCTGCTGTGTTCCACCAGCATTTGTGTGTGTTGTTGTTTGAATTTCCAGCATCTGCAGATTTCGTCGTATTAAGAGTTTTACTGTATTTTAATTCAATTTCACCAAACCAATGCAACAAAGCCTCAGCTTAAACTCACTGACCATGTTGTATTTATAGACTGTAAATATCATTCACCAATTTGGTGGTTCCAGTGATTTACGACTGAAGGATCAATGCTAAAGGAGCACATCCGACTATGCTGTAGCCTTTCATTCACTCAATTCACTGCTCCAATGCCTAGTCATCACTGATACCAGAGCAGAGACTACCTCACTGTATTTATCAGAGGTTTAGTAACGTTCTCATCACAAATTATCTTTGCAGAAGGGACCCTCTACAGAATGCACTGAACCAATCATATTTCAACAATTTACAAATCCAATAAGAAATTATCAAAATTGTAGCAGACTGCAATGTTTAGAATTAATTGGCAAGTCAAACCTTGGAATATGCATTGTTACAAAGAACTGACTCTGATGTCAACTTTAAAAATATTTTCTTGATCATCGAATTTCCAGCCTCAAATTAGGTAGAACATAATTAATCCCCCAAATAATCCCCAAAAGGTTGAAATGACAAACTGCTGCATTTTCAATTTTTAAAAGTGAAGAAAAGTGGGTTTTTTTTTTCAGAAACTTCCTTAAGATTCAAAATGAATTTGAAATTTATATCAGCTTTAAAATTCTGTAGGACAAGGGAGAGGAAAGAGTCAAAAATAAATATAAAATGGAATTATAGAACTGTGTCTTCTTTCAAAGGAGGCATCATTGGATTAAGTCCATTATGATTAACAAAGAATAATGAGACTTGAGACATTATCCTGACATGAAGCTGCATAAATAGGCACTTCAACAATTAGCTGCATAGCACTGCACTTTTAAAGGAAAATAGCAATCTTGGTAAGCCTTCTCTCATTAATGAAGAACACAATTTGAAGGGTATTTAGCATGTGAAATAAAGAATACAGTAGTTTACTGTGAAATATAATAATCATGAAAATGGTGACATTGAGAATTATATTTCAATTTAATTAACAACTGTCTTGTTGCCTCATAACAAATATGAACTTTTTAAGTTTAAATTACTATGGTGACCTGTATATTAAATCTGATGTGGATGCACCAACGAGCAGCGTACCTGATCTTTAATATTGCCAGCTTGAACAACAATCTGCACATCCAGAGCACTATAACAGTAAAGTGTCCCAAAGTACTTTGCAGGAACATTTGAAGTTAAGAAAGGAGATACCAAGACAATTATTTAAAAGCTTCAGTAGAGGTGTGTGAAATACAATGGCATTACTATTTTTTTTGCAGTGTAGTCTGAATGAATATTAATTTCCCCACCGCACACTCAAGAGTAAACATGATATTGACCATTTTGGCAGTACTTTGTGTCACTCCAGAAATTTAAACTAGACTTTTGAATCGCCCTTATCCCCATAAAATGTACTTTCAGGGTGCATTGTCCAGGTAGCCTATGTCATTAACTAGTCCAGGCACTGCTAGGATTTCTCAGCACAGCACCAGAGTGAGGTGCCTGTGATGGGTTGGTCAATCTGTAGTGCCCAACCCCAGAGACTCCGTCAATACCTGTTTCCCTATCCACTTAACAATGCCATCTTCTGAGGCTCAAGATTTTTAAGGCTCTTTTTGCCACAGAAGCCCCAATCATCCACCAACACTAGTCCCTTACATCAGTACCCATCCTCCAACTGCCCATCAGCCATGGTGCCTTCACCCAGAGCTGGGGTCTACTCCTCCACCCCTCCACCCACCAGTGCTGATCCCCAGGACCTCTCTGCTGACTAGTGCAGGTCCTGATGCCTCCCTGCACCTAGAACCTGCCACAACACCTACCCATTAGTCAGGCTGTCATCTATCATGATCCCATCACCCCCACCATAGCCAACCCTTAAACAGAGTGCTGAGACACATCTTCAGACTGATACGGCATTGGGAAGGGTGGGGCAGTGAGCTCCTTTGTATGTATCTAACACACCTCTTGGGTGTACTGGCATTTCTAGGCTCCAACGCCTTAAAATATAATAGGGGAGGAACTGGTGAAATGTAGGATGGAATTCCAGAATTTGGGGGCTAGGGAGCAGAACAGAAGAAATAAAATCAGTATAAGAATAAAATAAATGTCAGGATTGGAGCAATTTAGTGCTCTCTGAAGTCTCTAGGGCTAGAGAGGCAGTGCTAAAATTGAGAAGGTGAGGCAACAGAGGAACGTTAAGACCTGAATAGAATTTACATACCAAGACTTTGACGAAGAGCCGATGTAAATCAGTAAGCACAGGAGTGAATGTTGGTGGAAATAATGGCGTTCAGGAAGAGTGTAAAATTAGAGACTTCCCACCTGGACATTATGAGTTAATAAACAATAAAAATGGGAATTCAGGTTTAGCAGCAGATTCTCAAAACACCTACACTCGGTTTATGTTTGATCACCTTGCAGTCATTCCTCCCCTAAATTGGGAACATGGTGCTTTATGAACTGTAGAAAAGCTATCATGAAGCTAGCAAAGCCAGGTTTAGTTTCTGATGAATATTTACAAAACTTATTTTGTAAATTTGCATTTCAGAACTTCTGCATATACCCAAATGAAGCTAAAAGCAATTTATTTCAGTGCCTGATCAGTTAAATGGATTGGAACCAGAACAAAATAAATCTACTCTATCATGCTGCTGTAGAGAGGAATTCAAAAAGCGGCTCAAAGAACAAATTAGAAAACAAAAATCCTCCTTAATGCAATTAATAATAGAATGTGTGAACCACAGGAACCAGGAATAAGTCATTCATCTCTCTAACCTGTTTGCTATTCCATTAGGATATGATACTTCAAATCCATTTATCTTCCTTGGTTCTACATCCATTAATATGCTTCCCAGATTGAAAAAAATATTAATCTTATATTTTTGAGTGACCTGGTTTCAACAACTTTGTGGAAAATGTTCCACATTTTCTCTGTTTTCCTGTCAACATTAAATCTCTTTGAACAAATAAATATATCCTCCTAGATTCTCGGTTCTCTTTGCCAGATATTTAGTCTTTCCACTGCCATTGTCTCACACACAGGTCAGACCTCCTCAGAGCTCCCACCACAAACCAGTCCCAGATCACTGATTCCATTGGGTGCCTTACCTATTCTCTAAGACTGAACCTGTTGTTTGGTCCCATTGGGATTCTGTTCCCATTTCCATTTCACTGTCACAACCCCTTACTTCCACTTACATAATAACATTTTCCGATCTGCCCGTAACATGACCCATGACAGAGATGTGTACTATGATACACTCATATCAGTTGGCATACAATAGCTTCTGAGTGAGAATACCTTTACTTTAAAATTTTCATCTACATGTTCATGTCCATCCTTTCTCCACCCCAGAGTCCTCCAAATTATTTACATTTTCACCATTTTTGGCATCTTGATTCCAACCAGGCTTTCTGCTTTTTTGTTATTCAGATCTGAAATTTACATTCAACTCTCTGTGTTGTCTGTCTCTTATTCTTCATTGAGATAGTCCTGAACAAATCTTACAATACATGCTGTTAAATTTCACCATATGCCCAAGGAACATAATACTCAATTGTGTTGTTACTCATCACTCATTCTCTAGCAAGACCATAACATCCAGTGTATAGTGCTGTGTACAACGATGGCTGGTTAAACCAAACTGCGTCAGAAATTTCCTTCCATTCAGATGACAGAAGTGTAGTATCAGTTTTTCATTTTCAACATTCTCTTTTCTTCCATGCTTCTTTGATTCTAGCTTCCTTTTTATTGCTTTTTATTTAGGTATGCCAAACAGGATGGTACAATATTGCTGGAATGGAATGTGTCAATGTTGAAGCTCTTAAAGTTGTTCTAAATAAATCTTTGAATGCATTTTTCTGTCCACTATGTGATCATTTGCCTTCAGTCAGTTCTCCATAAAGTAGCAGCTTTGGTACACTGTCATCAGACATTCTTCTGATCTGAACTATTCACTTGATCTGAATCTTTTAACCATGTGTACGTACAGGGGAGATTTGCTAAGGACCGAATCTCTTTGTCTAGAACAGGGGTTCCCAGCCTGGGGCCCACAGACCCCTCGGTCAATGGTAGGGGTTCATTGCATAAAAAAAGTTGGGAACCCTGGTCTAAAGTCTTACCTTGCCACTTGATGTGGTTTATTCCCAGCCTACAGGTCATGTGGAAGTGATTGAACTGTCTAAATTATAAGAACAATATCAAAAGCAATCATCATACATTGAGGCAGAGATTACAAATGCAATGAATATTTGAAAGAGACAAGTAGAAGTATATGTATAGGGGAAAACAGAGAATAGGTGAATAACCAATTAAAGGGTAAAGGTGGTTCAGACTTCTTCAGCCCAATGACCTTTATGTTGTAATCTGTATGAATCCACGATAACAAAAATTGGTTAAATTAAATCACTCAAACATGATGGTGCAGATTTTGTTAAAATGGAGCCTGTCCCAATGGAGCAGCATGTCCCAATCATTGGATAGTTCTCCTCAATTTTCAGCCCAAAGAAGTTTAATGCTGCATCTTACAGGGTGTGTGCAGTGGTAAACAGGAGTACCATGCAATATAAAACTTTACTGAGTGATAGAGTTAACTGCTTTTTTGAAACTGATCAGATTTAAAGTCTGACAAAGAAACAAGGACAACAAGAAGTGTCAGTATCTACAGGTCCTTCCCAACTTCTGTACAACTAGTACACATGAATGCAATTTTGGGAGATCTGGGATAGATTTACCAACTGCTGCAGTGCTGCAATCATTCCTATTGTTTGGGAACTCAGTATGTGGCTGCACTTCTGTCTTGCGAACTATACAAGTTACAAACAGTTGACAGAATGGAACCCAGTCATGACTGGGGACCACCTGTATTAGATACAGAAGGAGAAACAGAGAGGCAAAGAATGTTTAAGTCAGAATGAGAAAATACTTGCTCAAATTAAATTAAAATTTTAGTACTTTGGGGAACAATCTACAATGAAGAGAAACGAATTGGCAGAGATTCAACTTAGTTTTTCTAGGAAAGAGCTTTAATTGTATTACAGAAACATAAATATTAGAAGTGTCAATACTGGAATGAAACCTTCTTCATGGATGCTGCCTAACTGGTTGAGTATTTTCAGCATTCCCTGCTTTAAATTCAGATTTCCAGCATTGGCTTTAAACTTCAGTGGTGAGTTTAATGAGCAATTAATATACAAAATCAGCAATTTCATGTAAATCATTGGGAAGGTAGGTGCAAGGCACTGTCTTTGTGAAGATAATAGAGATTGTTCAGTAATCTGTGCAATTGTCAATTGACAGAGTATTTTCTCCTCAGCACATGAACCAGACAATGCATTCATTAATTATATTGATCATCCTAAAACATGTCATATACTTTCCCAACAACTGCTAGATTTTTTTTGGACTGAATTCCTAGTGCTACAATATGCAAATCAGCCTACATCCCTCATCACCCTGTCAGATGGCAGTAAGGGTACATTAGTAGACAATAAGGCATTGACGAACTTAAGGCATCAAATCAAATTCAAGTTTAATTATCATTCAACCATACATGAATACAGCCAAACGAAACAGCATTCCTCTGGGGCCAAGGTGCAAAACATACACAGCACATTCAAAATAGCCAGCAAAAAACATAGCCACATAAAAAAGCACATGTAACACATTGAGGCATAAAGATTACCTCACTTTCACATTACCAAATAAATTATCTTGGGCTCCAGCAAGTCTCTTTCAAGGTGATTGCAAACATTGTGCAGAAGAAAATTATACAATTTTGCTTATATGTTCCATTGTCTAAGCCAGGTGACAAAATATACTAAATGCAGGCATCTGGATAATTTTTAGTAAGCAAACAATTGTCTGACAGTTTAGCATTGAGAAGTTGAGTGTGATGGGGCAATATTATTTCTGGTGGATCCTTACTTTAACACTCTATATTACTCTGTGGTAATATCTACCATGTGTTGGGTAATATGTAACAGTGCCCAAGAAGAGTGTGGTAACCTGTCTAAATGACCATCATCCAGTGGCACTTAAATCCAAAGTGATGAAGTGTTTTGAGAAGCTGGTGTTGAAGAATATCAGCTTCTGTCCAAATGATGACTTGGATCCACTCTGGTTCACCTACCAAAGCAACAGATCTACAGCAGATGCTATCTCTTTGGCTCTTCACACAACCTTGGAACATCCAGATAGCAAAGATACATACACCAGGACGCTCTTTAACAATTACAGCTCAGCACTTAACACCATCATCCCCTCAAAACACAATTAGTAAACTCCAAGACCTGGGCCTCAATACCCCCTTGAGCAATAGGATCCTGGATTTCCTCACTTGTAGACCCCAGTCAGTTCGGATTGGCAAAAACATCTCCTCCACAGTATCGCCACAGGGATGTGTACTTAGCACCCTGCTTTACTTCTTTACACCAATGACTGTATGGCTAAGTTCAGCTCCAACACCATATACGAGTTTGCTGATGACACCATTGTTGTGGGCTGTATCAAAGGGGTGATGAATCAGCATACAGGAGGAAGATTGAAAACTTGGATGAGTGGTGTAATTACACAACCTTTCACTCAATGTCAATTTGACCAAGGAACTGATTGTAGACTTCAGGAGAGGGAAACCAAAGGTCCATGAGCCAGTGATCATCGGAGGATCAGGGCTGGAGAGGGTCAGTAACTGTAAATTCCTGGGTGTCACTATCTCAGAGTACCAGTCCTGGACCCATCATATAAATATTATTGCAAAGAAAGCATTACAGGGCCTCTACTTTCTCAGGAGTCTGTGGAGGCTCAGCATGTCATCGAAAACCTTGGCAAACTTCTATAGATGTGTGATGGAAAGTGTGCTGACTGGCTACGTTACAGCCTGGTACGGGAACAACAATGCCTTTGAGTGGAAAATCCTACAAAAAGTAATGGATTTGGCCCAGTGCACCACAAGGAAAACCCTCCCAACCATTGAGCACACCTACATGAAACACTGCGATGGAAAAGCAGCAACCATCATCTAAGATCCTCACTGCCCAGGCCACGCTGTTTTCTCGTGGAAGATACAGGAGCCTCAGGACTCACATCACCAGGTTCAAAAACAGTTACTACCCTCAACAGGATCTTGAACAAAAGGAGACAGCTACACATTTAAGGACTCTTTAAGGACTTTGTTATATTTTTATTTCATACTTGTTATTTATTGCTATTTATTTATATCTGCATTTGCACATTTTGTTTACAGTTAACAGTTCCTGATAGAACCATAGAACTTTACAGCACAGAAACAGGCCCTTCGGTCCTTCTTGGCTGTGCCGAACCATTTTTCTCCCTAGTCCCACTGACCTGCAACTAGACCATATCCCTCCATACCTCTCTCATCCATGTACCTGTCCAAGTTTTTTTTTGATGTTTACAGTTACTGTTCTATAGATTTGCTAAGTATGTGGTGACATATATGTACTCTGATAGTAAATTTTACTTTGATCTTTGAATGTAATCAAGTACATGTTTCATATTGAAGACAAAAGAGATTGCAGATGCTGGAATCTGGAGCAACAAACAACTTGCTGGAGGAACCTGATGGATTGAGCAGTATCTCTGGGAGGGAAGGAATTGTTGACATTTCAAGTTAAAACCCTGTATCAGGCGTCCTGAGGCGGGGCTTCAAAGCAAAATGTCAATAATTCTTTTCCTCCCACAGATGCTGCTTGACCCACTGATTTCCTCCAACAGACTATTACTATATTTTATATTACCACATGGCAATATTTGAAAACAATGTCATACCCAGCTGTGATTAGGAACTGGATTGGAAGGTTTAGCTAAAGAGAGGAATTTTGGTGAGATTATAATTATAAAGAGACAGCAAAAGATAAAAGTGATAAGAGGATTCCACAGTGCTTTCCTTTTAGAGGGCATGACAAGAAAGATGAAGTTTACTGGCATTTTGTATTCATTGCATGGAAGAGGAAGGCTTGAAAATTCTGCCTTCAGCTTATTTCTATTGGAGCATTTGTGGTTAGATTAATGAGGATGTGATTACAGATTCTTCCTCTTTCTGGTCAAAGGGCACAATTATGAAACTGACTATTCAAATGAAGGATCAAAGGTACCCATTTCACCATTTAGTAAAGGGATTAAAAACAGCAATTTAATATTTACAGTGAAGATATTTAAACATTCAGCTTCATCCAACTTCTCTATTATACAAATGTATTTGCACTTAACGGGAGACTGATATCCCCTTTAACACTTTGCTAAGTTAATACTGGTATATAAATACAACTTAATTATTATTTTTGACGTGAAGTTGCAGTCATCTCATTTACTGCAAAGAAGTGGACCTGCTTACAAAGTCAATTATTGCAAAAAGAAGCTGGTATATCATTTCACACTCTCTCCACATGAGCATACATAACTACATCTAATGGTTAACCACAAATTTCAACCAATCACAGAGCTAAAAACTATGTGTAGCAACTATTCACTCCCCTTGACACACCTCTGGTTTAGCTTCAAAAGAACAGTCAGCCTTAACACCAGTTCAGGTTGGCCCTGTCCAAATGTATCCATCACCTTTAAAGCATTCTGTACTTCATAACTGTAATGTCTTAGCAGAGGCATCATGACTTGTGCAATTTCCTCACTTGCAGATCCTTGTCAATTCAGATTGGTAATAATGTCTCCTCCATAATCGCCATTAGTACAGGTGCACCACAATCTGTGTGTTCTCGTGTTCTTGATATTATTGTTTATTTATTATTGTTATTATTTCTTTCTTTTAGGTATCTGCACAGTTGGTCATTGTTTGCATATTGGTTGTCCACCCTGTTGGGTGTGGTCTTTCACTGATTCTATTATGGTTAGTGGATTTACTGATTATGCCCGTAAGAAAATGAATCTTGGGGTTGTATGTAGTGACATATATGTACTTTGCTAATAAATTTTCTTTGAACATTCAATAAACTATAACTGGAACAGAAAAATAGAAGGACACAACTAAAAATTTACAGAATCATAGCAAATGTATGACATAAAGAGTGGATATTCGCTATATCATTTTCATGCTGTCAGATACCTGCAACCAAGTCAAATTCAACCTACCACACTGGATCTGTAGCCCTGTAAGGCTGTAGCTTTCCAAGTGCTGATCCAAGTCTCTTCTGCTCTAAGGAAAAGAACCATAACTTATCTAATTTTTCCTTTTAATCACAATCTACCATTCCCGGTAACATCTTCATAGATCTCCTCCTCATCCTCCTCAGTACAATCACATTTTTTCTGTGGTGTGATCAGATATGTACATGACCCTCGAGCTGTTGCCTAACAGGTACTGCAAGCAATTCCAGCTTAGCCTCCTTCTTCTTACATTCTATGTTTGAGAAAAGAAACTCATATGTCCTTTTACCCATATTATTAGCCAGTCCTGCTACTTTAAACGATCACTAGACAAACGATAAAAGTTTGCACTATTTTTCCACACAGCCCAGTATTGCCCTAATTATTGTTATAATCTTCCCAAATGTAATACCATACATGATTAAATGCCATTTACCACTCTTCTGGCCTACTGATCAAACCATCCAGCCCTTTCTGTAATTATAATGTTCTTTCCTCATGGTCAACCCAAAGGTCAATTTTCACATCACCTGAGACTTCTTTTGTCAAGTTGCTTACATTTAAGTCTACATTGTGATAAAAAGCAAGAGACTGAGTCCCACATACTCCATTGGTAACAGCCTTCCATTTGAGAAACACCCATTAACCACTGCTACTTACAACCCAAACAAACCCACAGCTAGTTTTCCTTTTGTTGCTATGGTTTTTGTATACTGCTAACCAACAGGCCACATGGGACCTTGTCAAAAACCCTGCTAAAATAAATGTAAACTACATCATATACACTGCTCTCATCAACCTCCACACCAGGATTTGTTACCTCCTCAAAAAATGTAATTCCAGTTAATCAGACATGCCCTTCCCTAATCATTCCATGCTGACTATCCTAAATTAAGCTACATAACCCTCTTGCAAATCATGCATTAGGACACTCGGGCTCCCTTTTGCCTCTTTGATATTAGCACCTCTCACTAGTTAGATAATATTCTTCTGCATTAATTCTCCTGCCAAAATTAAGCTGCTGCCATCAGAAGATGGGTCAAAGGTCAGAAAATGGATTTAATGTGATGCATGAGAAAAGAAAAAGTAGGAAATGAGAAGCAAAGAACATAGAACAATTTAGCACAGGGACACGCCCCTTGGTCCATAATGTTGTGCCACACTAATTAAATATTTATCTAGACTGACCCCTCTATTGCCTCTATTGTATTTGTCTGCAATATCACCTCTCACACCACATTCCTCAGCACTCACAATACTCTGTGTAAAACAAATTTACCTCACATATCTTTTGAACCCGAACCTCTCACATATGCCCTCTGGTATTAGATAGTTTGACCCAGAGAAGAAGGTACCAGCTGTCTATGTCTTTCATTTGCACCATACACTGGGATGCTGTCTACAGTTACCTGGTGAAGAAACCATAGCCTTTGGTCAGGAGCAGATGTCATCAGGTGGTGCCCAACCTTCATAGAGTGTTTCGACTCTTATACATGACACTCTCCGGTTGGCAGTGGTGGCCAAGTCACTGCCCATCTGCTCCTGACTTCCTGCTCCTCCTGCCTGTTCCATATCCAGCAAGAGGCTCTTTCTGCTTCTTCCCCCATCCTGCGAGCCGCTTGGTTCTTGCTCTTTTCATCAAGGCTCAGCGCAGACAGTAACCTCCATGCTGACCTTGCGAGGAGCCCACTACAGCCGATCTCCACCAGGAATAGCCACGTCTGCCATCCTGACCCTGCACTCTTGGACTAAGGACTAGTACGTTATGGGCAAAAAAAGGGTGGTGATCTTAAAACATACAAAATAGAAGCAGGAGTCAGCCATCTGGCCCTTCGACCCTGCTCCACCATTCAATAAGATCATGGCTGATCTGGCCATGGATTCATCTATGTAAAAATCTATCCAACCTTGTCTTAAATATATTTACTGAGGTAGCCTCCATTGCTTCATTGGGTAGAGAATTCCAGATTCACCATCCTCTGAGAAAAGCAGTTCTTCCTCATCTCCAATCTAACCCCCCAAATCTTGAGGCTATGTCCCCTAATTCTAGTCTCACTTACCCGTGGAAACAACTTTCCTGCCTCTATCTTATCTATCCCTTTCATAATCTTATATGTTTCTATAAGATCTCCTCTCATTCTTCTGAATTCCAGCAAGTACAGTCCCAGGCAACTAAGTCTCTCATAGTCTAACCCTCTCATTTCTAGAATCAATCTGGTGAGCCTCCTCTGCACTGCCTCCAAAGCCAGAATATCCTTCCTCAAGTAAGGAGACCAGAACTGCACGCAGTACTCCAGGTACAGCCTCACCAGTACCCTGTATAGTTGCAGCATCACCTCCCTGCTCTTCAATCCCTCTAGCAATGAAGGCCAATATTTGCCTTCTTGACAGCCTGCTGCACCTCCAAACCAACCTTTTGTGGTTCATGCAAAAGCACTCCCAAGTCCCTCTGCACAGCAGCATGCTGCAATTTTTTGTCATTTAAATTAACAATCTGCTCTTCCATTTTTCCTTCCAAAGTGGATGACCTCGCATTTACCAACATTATACTCCATCTGCCAGACCTTTGCTCACTCACTTAACCTCTCCATATCTTCTGCACAATTTGCTTTTCCACTCTATTTAGTAACATCAGCAAACTTAGATACACTACACACTGTCCCCTCTTCCAGATCGAACACCTTCTGGAAATCCAAATAAATAACATCCATCTGTTCCTCAAACAACTCTAGTAACTTTGTCAAACAGGACCTGCCTTTGCTGAATCCATGCTCTGTCTGCCTGTTGGATCCATTTCTTTCCAGATGCCTTGCTATTTCCTCTTTAATGATAGCTTCAAGCACTTGCCCAACTACAGATGTTAAACTAACTGGCCTACAGTTACCTGCCTTTTGCCTACATCCTGTTTTGAACATTGGCATGATATTTGCTGTCTTCCAATCAGCTGGGTCCTGCCCAGAGTCCAGAGAATTTTAATAAATTATCACCAATGCCTTTACTATAACTTCTGCCATTTCTTTCAGTACTCTGGAATGCATTCCATCAGGACCAGGGGATTTGTCCATCTACAGGCCCACAAGTTTGAGTATATAGAGTTAGCAAAGAGGCTGGAACTCCAAGGTAGTAATCTCCAGATGACTCCCGGTACCACAGGCTAGAACAGGTAGGAATGGAATGACTGGACAGATGAATGAATCGCTGATAAGATGGTGCAGGTGGCAGGGTTTCAAGTTCTTGGATCATTGAACCCTTTTCTGAGGAAGGAGTGACTGTACAAGAGGGACAGGTTAGAGGGGAACCAATATCTTGGCTGGGAGGTTTGTTAGTGCTACTCAGGAGGGTTTAAACTTCTTTTGTAGTAACTGGAGCACCAGGTCAGTAAGAGAAAGATTGGAGAGGGAAAATATTGACAGGCAAATAGCAGGTATAAAGAGTCAAATGGTTTGAAGTGTGTGTATTTTAATACTAGGAACATTATGGGTAAAGGTGATAAACTTAGAGAGTCAGTACATGAAACTACGATGTTGTGTCCATTACAAAGACTTTGTTGAGAGAAGGGCAAGAATGGATGATTAACGTACAAGGATTTTGAAGTTTTAGAAAAGATAGATAAGTAGGTAAAGGAGGGTGGATTTCTACTACTAATCTGGGACAATATCACAGCTGTACTCTGAGGAGACATAATTGAGGGGTCAGACACCATTTGGGTAGAACTCAGGAATAGGGTGGGATTGTTCTACAGACCACCCCCTCCCCCATCAGCCACCAGGACTTTGAGGAACAGATATGTAAGCAGATTAAGGAAAGTAGTAAGAATAATGGGGTTGTTGTCATGGGGGATTTCAACTTCCCTAATACAAACTGGGACCTTCTTAGTGCAAGGGGTTTAGATGGGGCGGAATTTGTTAAGTGTATCCAGGAGGGTTTACTAAATCAATATGTAGAGAGTCCAATGAGAGGAGGGGCTGTATTGGGCATGGTGTTGGATAATGAGACTGGCCAGGTGACTGACCTCTCAGTGGGTTAGCTGTTAGGGAACAATGACCACAAGTTTCAGGATAGCTATAGATAAGAATAGGCATAGTCCTTGCGGAAGAGTCTTAAATTGGGGAAGGGCAAATTATGACAGCATTTAGACAGGAACTACGAAGAGTTAATTGGGAACATCCTTCTCCTGGCTAGTCCACATCAGACACGTGGAGGGTGTTTAAATATTAATTGCATAGAGTACAGGTAAGGTATGTTCCTGTTGGAAGGAAGGACAATGATGAAAAGATACGAGAACCTTGGATGTCCAGAGAGGTGATGAATTTAGTCAAGAAGAAAAGGGAAAAGTACGTAAAGTTTCGGAAGTCAGGATCAAACAGAGCACATGAGGATGATGAAGAAGCCAGAAAAGAACTAAAGAAGGGAATTAGGAAAGCAAAGAAAAGTCCTTGGCAAGTAGGATCAAGGTGAATCCCAAGGCATTCTGTACATACATCAAGAGCAAGAGCAAAAAGAGGGGAACAGTTATTCGGATGCAGAGAATGTGAGTAAGGTACTTAATGAGAACTTTGCTTCAGTATTTACCAAGGAGAAGGACATGGAGAGCAGGATATCAGTGCTGAGTGCTTAAATATGTTAGGGTATTTAGGGGTCAAGGAGGAGTAAGTGTTAGGTCTCCTAATGAGTATTAAGGTGGATAAATCCTCAGGGCCTGATGGGATTTACCCCAGATTATTGAAGGAAGCAAGCGACAAGATTGTTTTGGCCCTGACCAGTATTTTCATGCCCTCTCTGACCACAGGCAAGGCCCCAGACTGGCAAGTAGCTAATGTTGTACCTCTATTTAAGAAGGCAACAAGAACAAATCCTGGGAACTATAGACTGCTGAGTCTCATGTCAGTTGTAGGGAAATTGCTAGAGAAAATTCTTTAGGGAATTTAGAGAGAGATTGATGAAGGTAGGGCAGTGAATGTTGTCTACATGGATTATAGTAAGGCATTTCACAAACTCCCTCATGGGAGGCTAATTTGGAAGATTGGGACGCATGGAGTGTACAGCAAATTGGCTGCTTGGATTCAGAACTGGCTTGCAGACAGATGACAGAGGGTAGTAGTCGAAGGTACTCATTCAAGCTGGAGGTCTCTAATTTCTGGTTTTCCTCTGCTGTGTATGATGTATATAAATGATCTGGATGAAAATATAGATGGGTGGGTTAGTAAGCTTGAGGATGATACCAAAATTGGTGGAGTTGTGGATGATGTACAAGACTGAGAAATGACAGATGGAGTTTAACCCAGATAAATGTGAGATGTTGCTCCTTGGTAGGGCAAATGCAAGGTGATAGAACAGTGTTAAGGGCAAGACCCTTAACATTATTGCCGAGCAGAGACATCTTGCAGTCCAAGTTCATAGTTCCAAACAGTAGCATGGATATTGGGTGCAAGTTGAATAGGGAGTTAACATTGGCATGTGGCAAAGGTAATGTCGCAGTAGTTACGGGGGATTTCAACATGCAGGTGAACTGGGAAAATCAGGTTGGTGCTGGACCACAGGATAGGGAGTTTGTAGAGTGCCTACAGGATGCATTCTTGGAACAGCTTGTACGAGAGCCGACCAGGGTCAAGACTATTCTGGATTTAGTGTTATGTAATGAACAGGATTTGATAAGCGATCTCGCAGTAAAGGAGCCATTAGGAGGTAGTGATCACAATATGATAAGCTTTTATTTGCAATTTGAAAAGGATAAGGGCAGCTTGGAGGTGTCAGTGTTGCAGATGAACAGGGGAAACTATGGAGCCATGAGGGAGGAGCTGGCCAAAGTTGACTGGACGGATAGCCTAGCAGAAAAGACAGTGGAACAGCAATGGCAGGTATTCTTGGGAATAATGCACAAGGTGCAAAATCAGTTCATCCCCCAGAGAAGGAAGGATTCAAAGGGGGGAAAGGGACCTCAGTGGTTGACAAAGGAAGTCAGAGACAGCATAGCATTAAAAAAAAATATGACAGAGCTAAGGTGAGTGGGAGAACAGATGATTGGGAAGTTTTTAAGGAACAACAGAACTTAACTAAAAAGACAATACGGGGAGAAAAAATGAGGTACGAACGCAAGCTAGCCAGGAATATAAAGGAAGATAGCAAAAGCTTTTTTAGGTATGTGAAGAGAAAGAAGATAGTTAAGAACAATGTTGGGCCCTTGAAGAATGAATTGGGTGAAACTGTTATGGGAAACAGAGAAATGGCAGAAGAATTTAATGAGTACTTTAGATCTGTTTTCACTAAGGAAGACACAAGCAATCTCCCAGATGTATGGATGGGCCAAGGATATAGGGTAACAGAGGAAATGAAACTGATTGACATTAGGAAGGAAACGGTGATGAGAAGACTGATGGGACTGAAGGCTGACAAATTCCCAGGTCCAGATGGTCTGCACCCTAGGGTACTAAAGGAGGTGGCCCTGGAAATTGCGGATGCATTGATAATCATTTACCAATGTTCCTTAGATTCAGGATCAGTTCCTGAGGATTGGAGAATGGCTAATGTTATCCCACTTTTTAAGAAAGGAGGGAGGGAGAAAACAGAGAATTATCGACCTGTCAGCCTGACATCGGTGGTGGGAAAGATGCTAGAGTCCATTATTAAGGATGAAATAGTGGCATATCTAGATAGCAGTGATAGGATTGGGCCGAGCCAGCATGGATTTACCAAGGGTAAATCATGCTTGACTAATCTGTTGGAGTTTTTCGAGGATGTAACCAGGAAGTTAGACGGGGGAGATCCAGTGGATGTAGTGTACCTCGATTTTCAGAAGGCATTTGATAAGGTCCCACATAGAAGATTGGTGGGTAAAATCAAAGCTCAGGGCATCGGGGGGAAGGCATTGACATGGATAGAAAACTGGTTGGCAGATAGAAAGCAAAGGGTAGCGGTGAATGGGTGTTTCTCGGAATGGCAGGTGGTGACTAGTGGGGTGCCACAGGGCTCGGTATTGAGACCACAGCTGTTTACCATTTACGTTAACGATTTGGATGAAGGCATAGAAAATAACATCAGCAAATTTGCTGATGATACTAAGCTGGGTGGCAGTGTGACATGTGATGAGGATGTTAGGAGAATTCAGAGTGACTTGGATAGGCTGGGTGAGTGGGCAGATACTTGGCAGATGGCGTTTAATGTGAATAAGTGTGAGGTTATCCACTTTGGGAGTAAGAACAGGAAGGCAGATTATTATCTGAACGGTGTAGAGTTGGGTAAGGGAGTAATACAAAGAGATCTCAGAGTCCTTGTTCATCAGTCACTGAAGGTGAATGAGCAAGTGCAGCAGGCAGTGAAGAAGGCTAATGGAATGTTGGCCTTTATTACAAAGGGAATTGAGTACAAGAGCAAGGAAATCCTCTTGCATTTGTACAGAGCCCTGGTGAGACCACACCTGGAGTATTGTGTACAGTTTTGGTCTCCAGGGTTAAGGAAGGACATCCTGGCTGTGGAGGAAGTGCAGCGTAGATTCACAAGGTTAATTCCTGGGATGTCTGGACTGTCTTACGCAGAGAGGTTAGAGAGACTGGGCTTGTACATGCTGGAATTAAGGAGATTGAGAGGGGATCTGATTGAAACATATAAGATTATTAAGGGATTGGACAAGATAGAGGCAGGAAATATGTTCCAGATGCTGGGAGAGTCCAGTACCAGAGGGCATGGTTTGAGAATAAGGGGTAGGTCATTTAGGACAGAGTTAAGGAAAAACTTCTTCTCCCAGAGAGTTGTGGGGGTCTGGAATACACTGCCTCGGAAGGTAGTGGAGGCCAATTCTCTGGATGCTTTCAAGAAGGAACTAGATAGGTATCTTATGGATAGGGGAATCAAGGGATATGGGGACAAGGCAGGAACCGGGTATTGATAGGAATTGATCAGCCATGATCTCAAAATGGCGGTGCAGGCTTGAAGGGCCGAATGGTCTACTTCTGCACCTATTATCTATTGTCTATTGAAAGTGGCTACACAGGTCGATGGGGTGACTAAGACGGCTTATGGAATGTTTGCTTTTATCAGTTGAGGCATGGAGTTCAATAGTCAGAGGTTATACTGGAACTTTAAAAACTCTGGCTGGGCCACATCTAGAGTATTGCATACAGATGTGGTCACCTCACAATAGGAAGGATGCTGAGGCTTTGGGAGGATGCAGGAGAGGTTTACCAGGATGCTGCCTGGTTTAGAGGGCATGTGCTGTCACAAGAGGTTGGACAAACTTGGGTTGTTTTCTTGGAGCGGTAGAGGCTGAGGGGAGATCTGATAGAGGTTTATAAGATTATGAAAGGCATAGACAGCATAGACAGGAAGTATATTTTTTTCCCAGGGTACAAACTTCTAGTACCAGAGGGCATACATTGTATGTGAGATGGGTTAGGTCCATTGGGAAGTGAGTGGTGTTACGTACCCGTGGGTATCTTGTACTTGTCACGTGACAGTGGTGTTGAAGATATGCTGGACCTAAGGTAGTGGTCTTGTGATGGTGGAGTGATGTCATTTTCCCGCCAGTAGAGGTCATGTGACAGGTTTTTTTTTAACAGGGTATAAAAGGAGGACCCCGCCCTGTGAGGAGGGGCAGTTCGTGGCTGGATTTGCCATTTTGACTCCATGCCACTGCGTGGTCCAATATTATGACGCAGTTTGGTTGAAAGGTGGAGTTTTATTTAATGCCTAAAGCTTAAAAGGTCATTGCCGGCAGTTTCTTTATAATACTGCCAGTTAAAAATCAATGGAGAGTGAAGATTGGAGTTCGGGAGCTAAAAGATCGAGGAAAGTCAATTTCGACGGTGGAACAGGTTCGACCTTGTTTGATCCTCATACAGAAGGAATTTGTTGGCTGTGCCCATGTAAACCCCTGCAATAATAGCAGAAAGGGTTGGGTACAGTTTTGTAAAGGAAAGGTCAGTGTCTTTAAGCCGTTTCATTTTCATCTTCGTAAATTCTCCTGGAAAAGTATACTTCGACTGGGAACCGCAACAACACGACGTGAAAGAGAATTTAAATCGTCTAAAAAGTCTCTCCTTTAATGGACTGTAAGCATTTTGAACTTTTGCAGTACTACTTTGAAGAACTGTTTTTGCAACATCACTTTAAGAACTGTTTTCACTTTATTCCTTTAAGAACTGTTTAAGCTGCCGCACGGCAGCTGATTTCCGGTTACGTTAGTTGTTTGTTTACTTTTGGGGGTTTGTTTTTCAGTGTTTAATAAATGTTTTATTTGTTATAAAAAACCCTGCCTCACTTATATATTTATTGTTGCTGAATCCGTAACAGTGGTAAGTTTTTTACTCAAGAGTGGCGGATGCCTGGAATGCACTGCCTGGTACGGTGGTAGAGGCAAATACATTGGAGGCTTTTAACAGACGTTTAGATAGGCATATGGATGTAAAGAAGATGGAAGGATATGGACATTGTGTAGGTAGTAGGGATTAGTTTTTGGAGCATTTTGATTTACTTTTTAGCTGGTTCTGCAGAGTATTATGTGCCAAAGGGCCTGTTTGTATGCTGTATGTTTGTATGTTCTATATCCTATCAGCCCTCCCTTGAGCTTCAGCCATTTCAGAGAAAACAACGCAAGTTTGTTCTTATAGGTCATACTCCATAATCCAGGTAACAACATGGTAAACACCTTCTACGCCCTCTCAAAAACCACCCCTAAATGCAACCTAACCAGAGTTTTATAAAGCTGTAATAGAACTTCCTAGCTCTTCAACACATGCCTCAACAAATAAAGGCACGCATGCTATATGCCTTTATAACCACCTTTGTTTTTGAACTCACAGAAAGATTTTGCAATTCAGAGCTAGCAAGGGCGGAATCAAATGGGGTTTCCAATAGGCAATTTGGAAAACTACAGGGAAATACTCTTAATTAATCTAGAGGAGACAGTAGAGACTTAATCAGCCCAGATCTCATTTTTACCGCAACAATTCTAAGATCTCAGAAATGCTTAGCAAGTAAATAGAAAAAAAGCACTTACACTTCAAATTCATCAGGCGGAAGACCATTCATCAGAACTGATAAAAAAAAGTCAGGTGAAGTTCACCAAGTTCTCTTGTGTTACTTTTGTGAGGTCATGATAATTGTACAAAATGCTTTGCTTTCTTCCTCTAAATTCCTGTCAAAACTTGCTTTTTCTTGTCTGAACTTTCAATCAACCCATTTAACCTCTCCCTCCTTGCTTCAACAACAACTTGCATTCTAACTATCTGCAATGCGTCTTGGGGTGTTCATGGTTTATAAATGCAAATAGATGTTTTGAAATAGAATCTCATAGAAGACACACACATTTTTTTCTTTTCCAAAGGAACATTACATCTTGGACTTTTTTTTAGGGTTTTACACCAACTTTACATATTAAAAGAATGGGCTAAATATATCATTGCTCCTATTATGATGCTGCACACTGTCACATTCTAGCCAGAGTGTTCAATGGTACAGGCTTTGCAAGTTTTAACAGCTTTACTATGACTTATGCTTAAAATTTTCAAAATCAGTATTGTGCAAACAAGTTAATCCATTTTTTCTATACTTTTGGATCAACATCAAAAACTAGGAACTCCAATTGAAAAAAATAGCAATCAGTTTAAATGAAAGACCCATTATATCAGTGAAAGAAAATAAGGGAGTTGAGTTCTGCAAGTCCACAATCATCTTTCCTAGAATTTCATGCTTGAAAACCTCAGATCAGGATTTCAGGCTTGCCAAAGCACATAATCCTGATCAAAGTGATATCCTGAGTTAATTAGTGTCTACAGTAAACTAATATCAATCCTTCCAAGATAAAGTTAACCATACAATCCCCTCCTAAAGTCTTGCCTCGCATATAGAATCGTTACAGATTATTTTACCTATTTAGGTATTAAAATTACTAAAAAACATAAAGATTTGTTTAAAACTAATTTTTTCCCCTTAATAGACCAAATTAAGCAACTTGCTAATAGATGGTCCCCACTTTCTTTGTCTTTGGTAGGCAGAATTAATGCCATTAAGATGATGATATTACCTAAATTTCTATATTTATTTCAAGCATTACCAATTTTTATTCCTAAATCTTTTTTTGATATGGTTGACTCTAAAATATCTTCCTATTTGTGGCAGAACAAAAATCCTAGATTAGGTAAAAAATATTTACAGAAGTCAAAGAAAGAGGGCGGCTTGGCTTTACCAAACCTAAGATTTTACTACTGGGCAGTTAATATACGGTATTTGATATTTTGGACACAAGAATTGACTACAGTAGCTGGCCCACAATGGGTAAATTTGGAATGTAAATCTGTGCAAGATTTCTCATTGATCTCAATCTTAGGATCTTCACTTCCTTTTTCGTTACTCAAAATTAATAAACAGATAACTAATCCCATAGTTAAGTATACATTACGAATCTGGTTTCAATTTCGTAAATCTTTTGGCTTGAATAAGTTTATACTGTCAAGTCCTATAATATCTAATTACTTCTTTCGGCCATCATTTATAGATCAGGCTTTTTTCCTATGGAAAACAAAAGGTATAAAATGTTTTCGTGACCTGTATTTGGATGATAACATTATGTCCTTTGAACAGCTATCTAACAAATACAATTTACCTAAAACCCATTTTTTTAGATACTTACAAATTAGAAATTTTTTATATAATGAATTAAAGTCTTTTTCGAAAGAATGTCCACTGGACATTACAGAGAGAATTCTAACTCTTAATCCTTATCAAAAGGGTTTAGTAGCTATCATTTACAATATGATTATGAAGATACAGCCGGATATATCAGAAAAAATTAAGAAGGAATGGCAGGAAGAATTGCATTGCCCTATATCTACTGAGCAATGGGAAAAATTTTTATTATTGGTAAACTCATCCTCTATTTGTGCTAAACATGCTCTAATACAATTCAAGGTTGTACATAGAGCCCATATGTCTAAAAATAAAATTGCTCGATTTTATTCTTATGTTAATCCAACCTGTGATAGATGTCATTCTGATATTGCTACATTGACTCATATGTTTTGGTCTTGTCCTTGTTTACAAAGCTATTGGAAGGATATTTTTAATATCATTTCAAGAGTTTTAAATATTAATCTTCAACCACATCCTTTTACTGCAATTTTTGGTCTACCTATGATAGATAATATGTGTTTATCTGCTTCTTCTCAGCGAATGATTGCATTTGCTACACTATTGGCTAGAAGATCTATTTTATTGAACTGGAAAGAAATTAATCCTCCAACTGTATTTCAGTGGCTCTCTCAAACCATTTCCTGTTTGAGTTTAGAAAAAATTAGAAGTGTGGTCTTTAACTCCTCAGTTAAATTTGAGGAAACTTGGAGACCATTTATTCAACATTTTCATGTGAGTTAAATGGTCTGATCCTGATCCTGAACCTTATTGCTACCATCCTGAATTGTATAAATGGAGGTTCGGAGTCATTGGCACTGCTGTGTGTACTTAACATTATACAATTGCCCATGTTAGTTTTTTTTTATATATTGTTTTTTTTTCTTCTTCTTTTTGGGGTTTTTTTTTTGTACTTTTTGTCTTAAATTCTTCATATTAATATTATAAGTTTGGGAGACTTTTTACATTGATAATATATAATTGATT
Source organism: Hemitrygon akajei (assembly GCF_048418815.1). NCBI lineage: Eukaryota > Metazoa > Chordata > Chondrichthyes > Myliobatiformes > Dasyatidae > Hemitrygon > Hemitrygon akajei. The sequence continues at coordinate 90,569,803 of NC_133128.1, forward strand.
ATTAATGAATCTATTGTGTACTCTCAAATGTTTTTTGTACTATATTTTACTTATGTTATGTTCTAAAAATCAATAAAAAGATTTAAAAAGAAAGTAAAGTCTTGCCTCGCTGTTTCCTACTTCTTCAGTCATACTCAGAAAATTTCCTGCAATGGGTCTGTACCTACTGCTTTATCTCGTTTCCTAAGGATCTATCCTTCTACACATCACATCTCCACTTAGTCCCAACTCCCTGACCATTCACCATCCCCTTTCCATCTTTCTTTCTCTAATTGTTGAATATACAATGGATTTAGCTTCTGTCAGCTGTTCATGGGATAGCCAATGTGAAAACATCTTCAGAGCATGTTTTCCTAGTCCTATTTCCACCTTCAGAGAACAACCATAATTTTACGTTTTCTAGTCACAATTATGCCAGCCTGATTCAGTTGATGTATCATTGTCTTTTCACCTTATTCGGGGTGACACAGGAAAATAGTTTTATAATTAAACATGGTACACAAAATCAGTTATATTCCTAGAAAACTTAATGCTCAAGCTGATTCTAGAATATTTCCCAATCAACTAAATATTCCAGGGTGTTTACTTTGTTTTACTGTGAGAGTTATTTCATATTCAGTAGGCTCCCAGAAACACTAATAACCATTTGATCTGTTTTTGTTTTGACAATGGCCAGACTATGGGGACTTTACTCCTGATTTTCCTTCCTTAATGCCAGGGGAATATTTACATTTACTTCAGAGGGCAGGCAACACTTTGGTTTAGTATTTAACCCAAAAGATATAATGTATATGCAGCTTCAATATTCCCTAGTACAAAATAAATTCACTTTCCCCATACTAAGTTGCACTTCACAAAAGATTCCTCCAAGTCCCTATGCCAACATGAATTTGATAAAACTCTCCCACACATTGGACTGAACTTTAGCTCCTGTGGCATGGGTTTAGAAGCAAATAAAAGTGCACTAAAATTGACTTTATGTCAGGAGCTATCTCTACTCTGCCTAAACGATGCTGGAGAGGTAGCAATGGGGAATAAGGAAATGGCGGACGAACTGAATAAGTATTTTGTATTAGTCTTCACTGTGGAACACAACAGCAGTATGGAGGAAGTTTCAGGTGTCAGGGGGCATGAAGTGTGTGAAGTTACTATTATTAGATAGAAGGTTCTTGGGAAACTGAAAAGTCTGAAGGTAGGTAAGTCACACTCCAGGGTTCTGAAAGAGGTGCCTGAAGAGATTGTGGAGGCATTAGTAATGATGTTACAAGAATCACTAGATTCTGGAATGGTTCCAGAAGTCTGAAAATTACAAAACAAAACACACAAAATGCTGGAGGAACTCAGCAGGGCAGGAGCGAAAAAGCTGAGGAGCAGATTTAAAAGATGAGGGGAGGGGAGAGAATAAAACACAAGGTGATAGGTGAAAGCTGGAAGGGGGAAAGATGAAGTAAAGAACTATGAAGTTGATTGGTGAAAGAGACAGAAGGCCATTGAAGAAAGGAAAGTCGGGGGGGATGAGCACCAGAGGGAGGCGATGGGTGGGCAAGGAAATAAGGTGAGAGATGGGATGGAAATGGTGAAAGGGTGAGTGGATCCTGTTGGAGGTGGCAGAGGTTTTGGAGAATTATGTGCCGGACACAGATGTTGGTGGGGTGGTAGGTGAGGACAAGAAGAACCTTATCCCTGGTAGAGTAGTGGGAGGATGAGGTAAGAGCAGAAGATTACAAATGTCACTCCACTCTTCAAGAAGGGAGAGAGGTAGAAGAAAGGAAATTATAGGCCAAGTTAGTCTGACCTCAGTGGCTGGGAAGTTGTTGGAGCCAATTATTATAGATAAGGTCTCAGGGTACTTGGAGGCACATGATAAATCAGGCTGAAGTCAGCATGGTTTCCTCAAAGGAAAATCTTGCCTGACAAATCTCTTGGAATTCTTTGAAGAAATAACAAGCAGGGTAGACAAAGGGGAAATCGCTTGATGTGGTGTACTTGGATTTTCAGAAAACCTCTGACAAGGTGCCGCACTCAAGGCTGTTTAACAATCTATGGGCCCGTGGTATTACAGTAAAGATTCAAGCATGGATAAATCAGTGTCTGACTGGCAGCAGGCAAAGAGTGGGAATAAAGGGAGCATCATCTGGCTGGCTGCCAGTGATCAGTAGTGTTCCACAGGGGTCTATGTTGGGACTGATTGTTTTTACGTTATATGATTTGGTGATGGATTTGTTGCGAAGTATGCAGACAATATGAAGATAGGTGGAGGGGCAGGACATTTTGAGTAAGTAGAGAGGCTATAATAGGACTTAGACAGATTAGGAGAATGGACAAAGAAGTAGCAGATGGAATACAGTATATGGAAGTGGATGGTCATGCACTTTGGTAGAAGAAATTAAAGGGCTAACTATTTTCTAAACGGAGAGAAAATACAAAAAACTGAGGTGTAAAGGGACTTGTGCAGGATTCCCTGAAGGTTAATTTGCAGGTTGAGACAGTGGTGAGGAAGGCAAATGCAATGTTAGCATTCATTTCAAGAGGACTAGAATACAAAAGTCAGGATGTAACGTTGAGATTTTATAAAGCACTAGTGAGGCCTTACTTGGAGCATTGTGGGCAGTTTTGGGCCCCATAGAAAGGATGTGCTGAAACTAGAGAGGGTTCAGAGGAAGTTCACGAAAATGATTCCAGGATTGAATGGCTTGTCATATGAAGAGCATTTGATGGCTCTGAGCCTGTATTCACTGGAATTCAGAAGAATAAGGGTTGACCTCATTGAAACCAATTGAATAGTGAAAGGCTTTGATAGAGTGGATGTGGAGAGGATATTTCCTAAGGTGCGAGTGTCTAAGACCAGAGGACACAGCCTCAAAATAAAGGGTGTTCTTTTAGAATGGAGGTGAGGAGGAATTTCTTTGGGCAGAGAGTGGTGAATCTGTGGAATTTTTTGCCACAAGCAGCTGTGGAGGTTAAGTGTTTATGTATATTTAAGACAGAGATTGATAGATTCTTGATTGGTCAGAATATGTATGGATACAGGGAGAAGGCAGAAGATTTGGGTTGAAAGGAAAATTGGATCAGCCATGATGAAATGGTGGAGCAGACTTGATGGGTCAAATGGCCTAATTCTGCTTCTAAATGTTATGGTCTTATTTCTGCATTTAACTCCGGTGTGCTAAACTGTCTCTGGCAAGATATCGCTCATCCTTCCAAGAAAATGTTCACCACGCAATCCCTATCTAAAGATCAAAAGCCTTGTCGCTGTATGTTTATAACTCATACTGACTGACATCAACAATTGCTTTGAACTGTAACTGAGTTCCTTGAGCTCCATGGAACTTGTCAATGAAAGTAAGATGAGAACACAGCTACTTTGCGGCAACCAAAGACCACAATAAGTTCTCCAGCATCAACCCCCTCCCCAACATTCTTAATCAACTATGTGAAAGGTTTTATTCACAAAATACATGATGAGAGTTTACTTAGAAAACTTTGAACCTAACTTTGCGTTGGAGTGCATTTGCGAACTTTGCAGTTTATTTTCCGAGTTTATGATGTGAGATGAACTCCACTTTGAGCTCTCAACTGAATGCAAACGGGATGCAAACATTTCTAAAAGTAGATTTCCTTCATGTTATCACACTGCACCTTGTGAAAGTAGCTGTATGTAAATAGCTGCTGTTTTTCCTATATTACAACAGTGACCCCTCTTCAAAAACAGGGCTTCATTATTGTAAAGTTTTCTAGGATGACTTGTGATCATGCAAAGTGCTTTATAACTGCGAAGTCTGAATTAATGACAACATTCCTCAGCATTGTAAAGCACTAGAGCTGTCAATATCGCTGTGCTGTTATTGTCGTTACATTAGAAACAAGAAATGATTGTGACGGTGGTTCATTAATATACCTGTGGAACCAAAAATAAATTGCTGTGGTCAAGGACCAGAAGTGGGAAAGCCAATATTCAATGGAAACAGCCAAAGACAAGTTATCAGAGGCAGATGATAGTGGAGGTGTGTTGAAGGCAGATAGTGTGGTGAACAGTATTGACAACAGCAGACTAATTGAGATGGTTGAGGAGTGGCTGTAATTTTGACACAGTTATATGAAAAGCAATTTGTGATTTTTAATTGGACTGGTTCAAAATTGCAATAAGGCAAAAATCCTCTTGGAATGTTTCAGATGGGGTTAGGAAGAGAGAGAAGGAGGGAGAGGAGTATGGGGAGAGGGGGAGGGGAGAAGGAGAAGAAGAGGGAGAGAGAAAGAATGAAAAATCCTGCAAGCTAGAGATAAGAAGTACAAACTAGCACAACTAATGATCTGCAACTGTTGAATTCAGTGTCAGCTCTTGCAATGGTCAATCTGACGATGAGATGTACTGGAGTTTACATTGAGCTTCACTGAAACAGCATATCACTCAGAATGCAAGTGGGATGAAAATGAAAACAACAAGCAAGTGGAAGCTCTGGATCACCCTTACAGACTGAAAATGGAGGAATTTTCTCTGATATAGAGGAAACCACATTATGAAAAGCAAATACATTACCTTAAACTGGAAACAGAAACCGGTAAGGTGGGAAGGCTAGAAAGTAGGAGGTACCTACAGAAGAAATAGATACATTTTTGAAGTATCAGGGAATCGAGGGCTATGGAGAACTGGTATGGAAGCAGACATGATGTCTGGGGCACATCAGCTATGATTATAATAAATGATGGACCAGGCTTGAGGGGTTGGGTGGCCTACTTGTGCCTCTGTTTAAAATTCTTATCTTCGAGTACATTGCTGACATCATTTGATTCAATCTTCCCTGTTCCCCACCCTGGAGAAGATCTTCCCTTCACACTCTTCTTGATTCTTCACAGCTTAAAACTTTATTTTTATATAGATAGATAGATACAGATATACACACACACACACACACACACACACACACACACACACACACACACACACACACACACACACACACACACACACACACACACACACACACACACACACACACACACACACACACACACACACACACACACACACACACACACTCACTCACTCACTCTGTGGGCTTTGCAGGTTGAACCAGTATTTAATTGCCATCCTTACTAGCCCTTGAGCCTTGAGAAATTGGTGTTGTGCTGCCTTCTGAAAATGCTGCTGCCCTTGAGGTATGGGTATACCCACAATGCTGTTATGAAACAAGTTCCAGGATGTCAACCCAGCAACTTGCTTCAGTTCTCACTTTTCCCAATGCTGATGAAAGGTCACCAACCCTGTTCTCTCCCCACAGATGAGACCTGACCTGATGAGTATTATCCATTAAACTGAAAGGAGCATTTGAAAGAACTAGTACTTGGTATGCTCCTTAAAACAAACCACTGAATGGTTCTTGGTCTGTCATTATATTTACTTTGCCAGCACAGTTGAACATCTGCAATAAAGCGGCAAGTACACTCAGGGGCCATTTTTTTGGTACATCTGTATACCTGCTCCAATCACCCAATCGTGGGACAACAACTCAATGCAGACATAGTCAAGAGATTCAGTTGTTGTTCAGACCAAACATCAGAATGGCGAAGAAATGTAACTGAAGTGACTTTGACCATAAACAATTGTTGATGCCAGACAGGGTGGTTGGAGTATCTCAGATCTTCTGGGATTTTCATGCACAACTGTCTTTAGAGTTTACTAAGAACTGTGAAATAAACCAAAAAAAAAATCCACTAAGTGGCAGTTTTTTGAGCAAAAACGGCTTGCTTATCTGAGAGATCAGACGAGAGTGGCCAGACTAAATCAAGATGACATGAAGGTGACAGTGGTGTGCAGAGGAGCACCTCTAAATGCACAACAGTGAAGTGGATGGGCTACAGCAGCAGAAGACCAGGGAGTATCTAATAGAGGAATCTGCAGATGCTAGAAATCCAAGTGACACACACAAAATGCTGGATGATATCAACAGGCCAAGCAGCATCTTTTGGGCCAAGACCCTTCATCAGGACTGGAAAAAAAGATGAGAAGTCAGAGTAACAAGATGGGGGGGGGGAGGGGTGGAAGTACCACCAGGTGGTAAGTGATAGGTGTAACCAGGAGAGAGGGAAATATGAAGTAAGGAACTGGTAAGTTGATTGGTAAAAGAGATAGGGTTGGAAAAGGGGAATCTAATAGCAGAAGGTGGAAGATCATATAAGAAAGGAAAGAGGGAGGAACACCAGAGAGAGATGATGGACAGATAATGTGAGAGAGGGGAATGGTGAAGGTAGGGGAAGGGGGATCAATTACCGGAAGTTCAAGAAATTGATGTTTATGCCATCAGGCAGGAGGCTACCCGGACGGAATACAAGGTGTTGCTCCTCCAACCAGAGTGTGGCCTCATTATGGCAGTAGAAGAGGCCATGGACTGACATACCAGAATAGGAATGAGAAGTAGAATTTAAACAGGTAGCCACCGTGAGATTCTGCTTTTTATAGCGGACGGAGCATGGGTGTTCAGTGAAGCCGTCTCCCTATCTAAGTCAGGTCTCACTGATATACAGGAGGCCACACGGCAGCTCTAGCACTTGTTCTGCTTGCAAGGTATGTAATAGACTGGCCACTGAGTGTAAGCCTTTAATTTGTCTACCTGGACTACATTTTCTCTGTTAATCTAACATTATTCTGTTTTCTATTTTTGTTTTCCTTTTGTACTACCCTGATGTACTTATGAAATGGAATGATTGGTCTCGGTACATGTGACAATAAACCAATTACCAGTTGATTATTAAAGAGATTAGTAGAGTGGTGCTAGGAAATCAGACTTCGGTTATGTAGGCAGACTGGAAATTGTTTTTTTTTTGTTGCAGAAAGTAGGTTAGATTTAGGATAATAAGAGGTTCTAATAAAAGATTAAATGTTCTTCCAGTGGAGGGTTGATTACTGTATACTTAAAGTAGCTGTGAAAAGTACAGTACTAGGAAAAGATTAAGCAAATATTTGTATGGAAAGCACTGTCTGGAAACTGTAAGGACAGATTAAATAGCAACTTTTGTTATTATGTAAAATGTAAAGGAGAGGGGGGAAATAGTGGAAATTTCAACTACTTGTGAGATTTCAATTTTATGTAGAGTGTTCTTATATTCTAAAATAAATAAGTGAATGACCTGATAAACTATTTGTGATATTTTACGTTATGCTATTTTCACTTAACATTGTTTTAAATGGAAAGGCAAACAAAAGCTCCAAAAAACTCTACAGCTGAAGCTAAAACAGAAAATGACAATAGACAATAGACAATAGGTGCAGAAGTAGACCATTCGGCCCTTCGAGCCTGCACCGCCATTCTGAGATCATGGCTGATCATCTACTATCAATACCCAGTTCCTGCCTTGTCCCCATATCCCTTGATTCCCCTATCCATAAGATACCTATCTAGTTCCTTCTTGAAAGCATCCAGAGAATTGGCCTCCACTGCCTTCCAAGGCAGTGCATTCCAGACCCCCACAACTCTCTGGGAGAAGAAGTTTTTCCTTAACTCTGTCCTAAATGACCTACCCCTTATTCTCAAACCATGCCCTCTGGTACTGGACTCTCCCAGCATCTGGAACATATTTCCTGCCTCTATCTTGTCCAATCCCTTAATAATCTTATAAATTGCAATCAGATCCCCTCTCAATCTCCTTAATTCCAGCATGTACAAGCCCAGTCTCTCTAACCTCTCTGCGTAAGACAGTCCAGACTTCCCAGGAATTAATCTCATGAACCTACGCTGCACTTCCTCTATAGCCAGGATGTCCTTCCTTAGCCCTGGAGACCAAAACTGTATACAATACTCCAGGTGTGGTCTCACCAGGGCTCTGTACAAATGCAAGAGGATTTCCTTGCTCTTGTACTCAATTCCCTTTGTAATAAAGGCCAACATTCCATTAGCCTTCTTCACTGCCTGCTGCACTTGCTCATTCACCTTCAGTGACTGATGAACAAGGACTCCTAGATCTCTTTGTATTTCTCCCTTACCTAACTCTACACCGTTCAGATAATAATCTGCCTTCCTGTTCTTACTCCCAAAGTGGATAACCTCACACTTATTCACATTAAACGTCATCTGCCAAGTAACTGCCCACTCACTCAGCCTATCGAAGTCACCCTGAATTCTCCTAACATCCTCATCACATGTCACACTGCCACCCAGCTTAGTATCATCAGCAAACTTGCTGATGTTATTCTCAAAATGGTGGAAACATTTAACAGGTCAGATAGCATCTGCTGACAGAGAAACAGTTAACGTTGAGGGAGCACTTTGAATTATTATGTGGAGATGTTTACATGCTCCTGAAAGGCAGGTTTTGATCTAATGTCTCAATTAAAAGACAAAACAGCATTCATATAGTATCAGTATGGATTATATTGTCTGTCTCTGTGTGTGTATGAACACTTAAGCTTTTAATTTTTTAATTGAGGAGAGGATACAGCTATCAGCAAAGATGAAATAAGTTCTTTTCCCCAGAAAAAATTAACAAAAACTCAGAGTGGAGCAATTCTAAATGTCTTAATGGCAACAGGAAATCAAAGAGTGGAAAATAAAATCAAAACTGACATATGCTGAGATATTGAGACAGAAACAATCAGCAGGTCAGGCAGCTTCTTTGAACAGAGAAGCAGAATTAATGCTTCAGGTCTAGAAATAAATATAAACTTTACACCTTCTGCAGATGCTGCCTGGCCTAGTGAATATTTACAGCATTCACTGTTTTTGTGTCAGCTGAATTTTTGTTTGTACTTCCATCTATAAAACAATGCCAAATGAATCCCATAGGTCAGAATTGATCTGAAGTAAGATTTGCAATGTCATTGATTAGAAAGCAGAAGGTCTGGCTTATAACCATATAACAATTACAGCATGGAAACAGGCCATCTCGGCCCTTCTAGTCCATGCCGAACGCTTACTCACCTAGTTCCACTGACCTGCACTCAGCCCATAACCCTCCATTCTTTTCCTGTCCATATACCTAACCAATTTTTTTTAAATCTGAAAATATCAAACCTGCCTCTATCACTTCTACTGGAAGCTCGTTCCACACAGCTACCACTCTCTGAGTAAAGAAGTTTCCCTTCATGTTACCCCTAAACTTTTGCCCCTTAACTCTCAACTCATGTCCTCTTGTTTGAATCTCCCCTACTCTCAATGGAAAAAGCCTATCCACGTCAACTCTATCTATCCCCTTCATAATTTTAAACACCTCTATCAAGTCCCCCCTCAACCTTCTACGCTCCAAAGAATAAAGACCTAACTTGTTCAACCTTTCTCTGTAACCTAGATGCTGAAACCCAGGTAACATTCCAGTAAATCTCCTCTGTTCTCTAATTTGTTGACATCTTTCCTATAATTCGGTGACCAGAACTGTACACAATACTCCAAATTTGGCCTCACCAATGCCTTGTACAATTTTAACATAACATCCTGACTCCTATACTCAATGCTCTGATTTATAAAGGCCAGCATACCATAAGCTTTCTTCACCACCTTATTCACATGAGATTCCACCTTCAGGGAACTATGCACCATTATCCCTAGGTCACTCTGTTCTACTGCATTCCTCAATACCCCACCATTTACCATGTATGTCGTATTTTGATTAGTCCTACCAAAATGTAGCACCTCACACTTATCAGCATTAAACTCCATCTGCCATCTTTCAGCCCACTTCCAACTGGCCTAAATCTCTCTGCAAGCTTTGAATACCTACTTCATTATCCACAGTACCACCTATCTTAGTATCATCTGCATACTTGCTAATCCAATTTAGCACCCCATCATCCAGATTATTAACGTATATGACAAACAACATTGGACCCAGTACATATCCCTGAGGCACACCACTAGTCACCGGCCTCCAACCTGACAGTTAGCCACCACTACTCTCTGGCATCTCCCATCCAGTCACTGTTGAATCCATTTTACTACTTAGATATTAATACCTAACGATTGAACCTTCCTAATCAACTTTCCATGTGGAACCTTGTCAAAGGCCTTACTGAAGTCCATATAGACAACATCCACTGCTTTACCCTCGTCAACTTTCCTAGTAACCTCTTCAAAAAATTCAATAAGATTTGTCAAACATGACCTTCCACACACAAATCCATGTTGACTGTTCCTAATCAGACCCTGTCTATCCAGATAATTATATATACCATCTCTAAGAATAGTCTTGACTAATTTACCCACCACTGACATCAAACTTACAGGCCGATAATTGCTAGGTTTACTCTTAGAACCCTTTTTAGACAATGGAACCACATGAGTAATACGCCAATCCTCCAGCACCATCCCCATGTCTAATGACATTTGAAATATTTCTGTCAGAGCCCCTGCTATTTCTACACTAACTTCCCTCAAGGTCCTAGGGAATATCCTGTCTGGACCTGGAGACTTATCCACTTTTATATTCTTTAAAAGCACCAGTATTTCCTCCTCTTTAATTATCATAGATTCCATAACTACCCTACTTGTTTCCCTTACCTTACACAATTCAATATCCTTCTCCTTAGTGAATACCGAAGAAAAGAAATTGTTCAAAATCTCCCCAATCTCTTTTGGTTCCACACATAGCTGTCCACTCTGATTCTCTAAGGGATCAATTTTATCCCTCACTATCCTTTTGCTATTACTATAACTGTAGACACCCTTCGGATTTATTTTCACCTTACTTGCCAAAGCAACCTCGTATCTTCTTTAACTTTTCTAATTTCTTTCTTAAGATTCTTTTTACATTCTTTATATTCCTCGAGCACCTCATTTTTCTCCATGCTGCCTATATTTATTGTAGATCTCTCTCCTTTTCCGAACCAAGTTTCCAATATCCCTTGAAAACCATAGCTCTCTCAAACTTTTAACCTTTCCTTTCAACCTAACAGGAACATAAACATTCTGTACCCTCAAAATTTCACCTTTAAATGACCTCCATTTCTCTATTACATCCTTCCCATAAAACAAATTGTCCCAATCCACTCCTTCTAAATCCTTTCACATCTCCTCAAAGTTAGCCTTTCTCCAATCAAAAATCTCAACCCTGGGTGCAGTCCTATCCTTCTCCATAATTATATTGAAACTAATGGCATTGTGATCACTGGACCCGAAGTGCTCCCCAATACATACCTCCATCACCTGACCTATCTCATTCCCTAACAGGAGATCCAAAACTGCCCCTTCTCTAGTTGGTACCTCTATGTATTGTTGCAAAAAACTATCCTGCACACATTTTACAAACTCCAAACCATCCAGCCCTTTTACAGAGTGGGCTTCCCAGTCTAATGTGGAAAAATAAGATCTCCCACAATCACAAACTTGTGCTTACTACAAATATCTGCTATCTCCTTACAAATTTGCTCCTCCAATTCTCGCTCCCCATTAGGTGGTGTATAATACTCTCCTATAAGTGTTACCACACCTTTCCCATTCCTCAATTCCACCCAAATAGCCTCCCTAGACGAGCCCCCTAATCTATCCTGCCAAAGCACCGCTGTAATATTTTCTCTGACAAGCAATGCAACACCTCCCCCTCTTGCTCCTCCAATTCTATCACACCGAAAGCAATGAAATCCAGGAATATTTAGTTGCCAATCACACCCCTCCTGCAACCATGTTTCACTAATAGAACAGGTTTACTAACAAAATATACAGGCTTTACCTCAGCAATAAATCATCTGAAAAGTCCAGACTTAATCTTCATTTCCTGTCTTCAATAATAACTACAACATTCTCCAACCTCAAGTTCATGGATAGCAAAGGCTTAGAAGGATACGTATTGGTCAAGTGTGGACAAGCTTATCTTGATCAACACAGACGAGCTGGTCTGAAAGGCCTGTTTCCAAAAAAAAATTCTGGATGTATATTGTATGCATTTCTCTGACATTAAATGTACCTATTGAAATGGTGTGCAACACTGACTCAAATTAAGCCTCACACTTTTGCTTGGGCTACTTTTCCAATGGAAGACAATGGTGTGATTACCAACAGCTTTCTCACTTTAGGACCATCAGAGGTGGCAACTGTTGATCTCTATTACATCCTACAGTTGACTGTTCACTAATGCATTTGGATGGTCAACATAACTCAATAACCCAGGAAAGGCAACTTTATCAATTTGGCACGATGCATGGAAGGTTTCCATAAATGTGCAGGTATTCCTAGTACATGTATCCTCACAGATACCTACTTGGCAACCTCCTGTCAGTGTGCCTCTGTATAGCTGAGCAAGGACTCCATGATCCTTCCCTCCCCCAGCTGCTGAAGGGAACACTTCCTGTGAGTTATGTTTTCCACTGACTTATCCAGGTTCTTCCAAAATTCTGGCAGGAAACTTATGCATCATTAAGCATTACATAGGAAAGCGTCCTGAGATCTGGAAGAGTATTGTATACATTGCATTATTTTTCTTTAAGAGAAGTCACAGAGATTACACCTGATGGAATCAGAATCAGGTTTAATATCACTAGTATATGTATTGAAATATGTTGTTTTGTGGAAGCAGTACATTGCAATACATAATAAAAAAACTAAAAATTACAATAAATATATATAAAAAAACTAAATAAGTAGTGCAAAAAGAGAAAAAATGTGTGAGGTTGTGTTCATGGATTCATTGTTCATTCAGAAATCTGATGCCAGAGCAGAAGAAGCTGTTCCTGATACATTGAGTGTGTGTCTTCAGGCTCTTGTACTCTATCCTTGATGGTAGCAATAAGAAGACGGCATGTTCTAGGTGACGGGAATCCTCAATGATGGATGCCACCTTTTTGCGACATTGCCCTTTGAAGGTGTCTGCAATGCTGGGGAGGCTAGTACCCATGAAGGAGCTGGCTGAGCTTACAACCTTCTGCAGCTTTTTCTGATCCTGTGCAGTGGTCCCTCCATACCAGGTGGTTTTGCAAACAGTTAGAATGGTCTCCAAGGTACAGCTACAGAAATGTGCAAGCGTCTTTGGTGACATACCAAGTCTCCACTAACTCCTAATGAAATATAGCCACTTACGTACCTTCTTTGTAATTTATTCAATATGTTAGCCCCATTACAGATCCTTAAGGCGTTTACACCCCGGAACTTGTAATTGCTTGCCCTTTCCACTGCTGATCCCTTAATGTGTTTGTTCCCTCAACTTCCCCTTCCTGAATGCACAACCAAATTCCCTGGTCTTACTGATATTTAGTGCAAAGTTATTGTGACCTGCTGATTTATCTCTCTCCTGTATGCCTCCTTGTCACCATCTGAAATTCTGCTAATAATAGTTGCTCATTCGCAAATTTATAGATGCTGTCTGAGCTGTGCCCAGCCACACAATCATAGGTATAGAGAGAGTAGAGCAGTGGGCTAAGCACACATCCTTGAGGTGCGCCGATGTTGATTATCAGTGAGAAGAAGCTATTATTTCTGATCTGCACTCACCGTGGTGGTCCAATGAGCAAGACAAGGATCCGGTTGTAGAGAGAGGTACAGAGGCCAGGATTTTGGAGCTTGTTGATTATAAATAAGGGTAGGATTCTGTTGAACACTGAGCTGTAATCAATAAGGTAGGCTACTATTGTCCAGCTGATCCAAGGCATGTGAAGGTCCAATGAGATTGCATATATCGTAGACCTATAGCAGGGATAGGTAAATTGCAGAGGGTCCAGGTCCTTGCTTAGGCAGGAATTTATTCTAGCCATGACCAACCTCTTGAAGAACTTCATTACAGTAGATATGAGTGCCACTGGATGATAGTCTTTGAGGAGGCTCACCCAGTTCTTCTTGGGCACTGGTATGACTTTCACCCTTTTGAAACAGGCTGGAACCTCCAACTGCCACAGTGAACGAGTGAGAGCAACTCCCGCCAGTTGGCTGGCACATGTGTACCCCTCTTGAAAGAGGTTCTGACATTGGTCTCCAAGACAGAAGATGAGGTGCTGACAACTGTGAGAACTTCACATCAACTAGGAACATCTTAATGTCACTCTGGGCACAGCATTGCACAGGAAAATTCAAAAATGATATTGGAGTCATACTCTTTGGCCCACTGAATCTATACTAACCATCAAGCACCACTTCAGACTAATTCTACTAACCACTGTCATTAAAGTTCTCAATCTCTATTAAATATTCACAAAGAGCTGAAGAGTGGCCAACAAAGCCATTAAAATTGAGTAACTCGTTTTCTATCTCCACACCTTCTAGCTAAAGTGGTAATGTTTTTGACACAGATTTTGTGGCCAAGTTGACTGCCATGTTTTGCATACTTCTGCCATCACTAGGCCACATATACAGTATTGCAAATAACAATGCAGCATGATTTTAGTGGAGCTGAATGGTTCCATTGTTAGGGTATCACATCAGAACTCTCCAGTCCTCTTCTTTTCCTTCGAGAATAGTGGTGAAACTGAGAAGTTCTTTTAAATCAATGACACTTGGGGAGAAGATATGTTATGGAGTTAAGTGATAGTCTGAATAGCTGAACATGCTTGAGTGATTAAGTAATTTAGTCCGGCTCCTTATTCATATATTCCTAACCTCTTTTGCCACAAAACACTTCAAGGCATCCTGAGGTTATTTCTTCTTTATGTTCACCTACTATCTACAAAATACTGCCAATATTTTATGCCCTTATGTCTTCCTTTAAAATCTCGCTCAACATCTCCCACTTCAATTGTGCCTCCAGTTTATTCCCTTTTCTTTTTAACTTAGTACTTATAGCCCTGCCATTCCAATACTAAGCTCTTGGACAACTTGCAGCCCAACGTTCCAGCCAGCCAAAGGGTTAAACTTTCATTTCACTGTCAGACACAAGTGAATAAAATTAGTGTGTCCTCTTTATAACTTCCCAAAATGGCATCTACCTAGAGGACACAATTATCTGCAGATATTTTAGAAAATGTTTGACAACTTTAAATCCTAGGTGATGGACTCAGGGCCACAGAAACAGAATGATGAAATATCAAATTAAGAACACAAGAGGAGCACGTCAAAACTCAGAACTGTATGAAACTCAAAGAGATTGGAACTAAAAATAGAATTGCTGGTGTATGAATAGAAATTTACATTTAATATCTGAGGAACAATATTCCACATAATAATGCTATGACAAACATTTATTATTTTAAATTTCAGTGCAGCTTTTCTAATGTCACTCTTGCAGATTAATTTCACAAGCAGCAGATTCTCAGCACTAATAATTTTATCTCAAAAGGCTGAGGTACAGAGAGACATCTCATAAGATCTCCCCATGATCTGATGAAATACTTGCAATAAAGAAGATTATTGTTTGAGTTTCGTATATGTCAGACTATAAACATTTGGAACCAAATAAAGATTTATCCTTGAGAGAAAGGTGCATTGAATTTCAGAAAATATTTGTATTATGGTTGTTATGATCAATTTCCCTCTGCCTATATAACAAAATTAGATCATTTTGCACTGGAGAAAAATGAAACAATGAATTTCTACTGGACAAAATCCTACATGTTCACACAGTCTTTAGAGTGATGTTAGTCGATACTGGCCAGGACACCTCCCTCTACACATGCTGGTTTAAAGATGGTGTCATGAGGACAGATGAAACCTCATTTTAATGCTTCATCAAAAAGAGTCACTTCAAACAGTGCAGCACTTTCTCAGTACTATACTGAAGACTCAGCCTAGATTTTTCATTATCTTCTAGTGTGACTGGAACAACATTTTCATCAATTTGAACCAAAGCCATAAACCAATGCACCATCTTTTCTGAGAACGAGTTCACAGAGTCATAGATGCAGCATGAAAACAGGCCCTTTGGCTCACTGAGTTGGTACATACATCAACATCTTACACTAATCCCATTTTATTCTCCCTGCATTCTCATTAACTATTCTTAGAATCTTCTACTTGCCTACACACAAAGGACAATTTACAGCAGCTAACTAACCTACCAATGCAGATATTTTGGGGACGTGGGAGGAAACCGGAAAACCCAAAGGAAACTCACGTGGTCACAAAGTAAGTGTGCGAACTTCACACAAACAGCACCTGAGATCAGGATTGAATCCAGCTCTCTGGAGTTGTGAGGCAGCACTTTCAAAATTGTGCTACCATCAAATTTGTACCAAGAGCAGTGTGTGATGATATAGCATTTCGTTTTATCTGAATTACTCTATTCACACACTGACAAGGGGTTTGATCTGCTGCACATATTATCCTGCTGTATCACCTTATCCAAATTAGAACCTGTTTAAGACTAACGATATTCTTTGAGGTTGTTAAAACCCATTCACCCTTCATTGGATCTTCAGCAGAATTCAACAGGTCCAGACTTTATTCCATTCATCTCAATTTCAGCACCCTCTCAGGATCAAATTTCAGGGTCCCTGACTTTATGGAGATGCAGAAAGATCTTGGTTAAGTAGGTGTAAGTTAGTAATGGGGTCTGTACATCTTGAAAAAGTTTCTTACCTCTGGAGAAGGATGTAAATCTGATTTAAAGGCAAGGCAAGAATACAGCCTCTTAGCCAGAGCCAAAGCAATTAGATTTCCATTTCAAGCCTAAGCCATTCAACCCTAATATTTCCTCTATCAATAATATCATAGCTGATGTATATATTCAATCAATATTCCAAATAAGCATTTATCATTTGTGGTCATTAAAATTTAATCCAATTTCTAAGGGAGAGTTCCAAAATTTCACTACCATTTGTATAAAAAGATTTGCTTCATGACTTAACCCTTAAATGACTTTGCTTTAACTTTCTGATAACAATGATGACAAAACCACCTGTTTCAGATCACTGTGAAACTAGCAGCAAAAGGACTTACCAGGCATGCATGAGGAAATCTTACCAACTATAATTTACAATACTTTTGTGTCTGTTTGAATACTGATATCAACAAGGCAGCATGAACTTAGACTAAATTTCTTCTCTGTGTGAAGATAAACTAGCTGAAAATGGCAGCAGGTTAAAAAGAAACACAATGAGTGTTTTCACAGACTGGAAGGTGATTTTGATGGAATAGAACAGCTGATTGAAAGCTGACAGCAGATTTTAAATAGCTTGATAATATTTTGGTCTCATTAGCTAGTACGGAGTAAGTCCTAAACAAAAGATCTGAAAGCAATTCCAGATATGGTTTCAAGTCATGAAGCTGAGCAGGTGGTTGGTTATCAGTGGGAGATGGTATTTATGGCATTGAGTTAGTCAGTTAGACAAAGTCAAAAATAAAATAGGAACAATGATTATAAACTGGGTAAGGCCAATGATACAATGATGTGAAGTAATTTAACTAAAGAGGATGGGAAAAAGCTATCTGCAATTAACTCTAAGGACAGTGTAACTCTTCATTTGGAAAGACGGAATAATCAGGAGACATGGAGGTACTTAAGTAAACGTGTCCTACAAAGGAAATGTGTGGGATTTTCCAGTGACAAAATGTATGAAGATTATTATAAAGTTTAAAGGCTGATGGAAAATCATTTTACAGCAGAAAGCTTGAAGGGTATAGAGATTACAGGAATTCAATTCAAATTAAGGAAACAACATGTGAAAAACTACTGGGAAACAGAACCCTGAAGATACAGAACTGTCTTCGAAAAAAGGGAAATGGTTAACTTCCAGAAGAACAGGGTTAATTGGGGACCGAAAAGATAATCTGCGTGTGCATTTGAGGACTGTATATGGTTCCTAAGGATTACTTTATTTCACAAAAGATGACGTTATGGTTCACAAACATGAGAAAATCTGCAGATGCTAGAAATCCAAAGCAGCTATGGAAAAGAGTTAACAGTCAAGTCAAGGTTAATATTTAACTATATACATGTATATAATGTATATAGAAACGAAGCAATGTTTCTTTGAACCAGGGTGTAAAACATAGTAGTACACATAACATACATAGCAGATGATAACTTTTGAAGGTGAGCATAAAATCTATAGATGAATCTCAGATAAGTAACAGACTAAAGTGCATTAATATTAAATATTGTAAGGCATGGAACAAATTAACCCGTGACACTTAACAAGTCCACATTTCGGGCCGAGACTCTTCATCAAGACTGGAAAGAAAGAGAAGTCAGAGCAAGAAGGATAAGGGAAGGACCTGCTGCCTCTCTCCTGGTTTCACCTACCACCTTGTACCTCTTCCTCCCCTCCTCCCACCTTCTTATTCTGACTTCTCCTCTTCCTTTCCAGTCCTGATACAGAGTCAGTTTACTCTTTTCCATTCATGCTGCCTGGCATTTTGCATTTTGTGTGTGTTGCTGTGCCGATATAGTTACAGGGGATGAGTGTAAAATATCAGATGGTACAGACATAGTAGAAGAAGAAATATTAAGATTTTATCATCTTATAAAGTGGATAAATCACTAATTCTAAATAAAATATATCTCAGACTGCTGAAGGGAAGAAATTATACAGATTATATATAAACAGAAGCTCAAAGTTCAAAGTAAATTTTTAATTGAAATACATATACAAGACCAAAAGAGCTTAAGATATAGGAGCAGAATTAGGCCATTAGGCCCATTGAGTCTACTCCACCATTTCATCATGGCTGATCCAATTCTCCTCCCAGCCCCACTCTCAAGCCTTCTCTTTGTATCCCTTCATGCCCTACCCAATCAAGAATCTACCTTGATTCTCCTGAAACATACATAAAGACTTGGCCTCCAGAGCTGCCTATGGAAACATATTCCACAGACTCACCACTCTCTGGCTAAAAAAAATTCTCATGTCCAGTCTAAAAGGATGCCCCTCTATTCTGAGGCTGTGTCCTCTGGTCTTAGACTCTCCCACCATAGAAAATATCCTCTCCATATCCACTCTATCGAGGCCTTTCATCATTGAATAGTTTTCAATGAGTCACCCCTTATTCTTCTGAATTCCAGTGAATACAGGCCCAGAGCCATTGACGCTCTTCACATGACAAGCCTTTCAACCCTGCAATCATTTTTGTGAATCTCCTTTGAACCCTCTCCAGTTTCAGCACATCCTTTCTAAGATAAGGGGCTCAAAACTGCCCACAGTACTCCAAGTGAGGCCTCGATAGAGTGGATATAGAGTGCTTTATAAAGTCTCAACAGTACATCATCATATACAACCCTGAGATTAATTTTCTTGCAGGCAATCACAGTAAGTGCAAGAAACGCAATAGAATCTGTGAAAGACTACACCTAACAGGATGGACGAACAACCAATGTGTAAAAAAACAACAAACTGAACAAATATAAAAAGAGAAAAAATCACACTTCTAATTTTTTTCTAAACTCAAACAAGAAATAGTTTGAGAAAACCACTGAAATACAGTTGGAGGGTTAATTTCTTTCCAATTCAGTAAAATAGATCTTCTAGCCATTAATGTAACAAATGCAATCATTCGTTGAGATGAAGCGGATAGACGATTATTATCTATCATTGGTAAACCAAAAATTGCAGTAAAAGGATGCGGTTGGAAATTGATATTTAAAACTCTTGAAATAATATTAAAAATATCTTTCCAATAATTTTGTAAACAAGGACAAGACCAAAACATATGAGTCAATGAAGTTTTTGATTCTTCAGTTAAATTTGAGGAAACTTGGAGACCATTTATTCAACATTTTCATATGAGTTAAATGGTCTGATCCTAAACCTTACTGTTATTATCCTTAATTATTTGGATGGAGGTTCAGAGTTATCGGCACTACTGTATGTATTTAACATTATGCAATTGCCCATGTTGGTTAGTTTTTTTTTAAAGTTTTCTTTTAGTTTTTTTGGGGTTTTTTTTTCTCTTTTTCGATTCTTTAACATTAATACTACGAGTTTGGGAGGCTTTATATATTGATTATTACATATCTGATTGTCTATTTAAACTATTAATTATGTACTCTCAAATGTTTTGTATTCATATTTCACTTATGTTTTTCTTAAAATTAATAAAAAGATTTAAAAAGAAAAGAAAGAAAAAGAGAAAAAAATAATACATAAAAAAAACAATAAATATCAAGAACATGAGATGAAGAGTCCTTGAAAGTGAGTCCACTGATTGTGAATACAGTTCAGTGATGGAGTCAGTGAAGTTATCCCCTTTGGTTCAGGAGTATGATAATTGTGGGTTATAATTGTACCTGAACCTGGTAATGTGGATCCTGAGGCTCTTGTCTTCTTCCTGATTACAGAAACAAGAAGAGAGCATGGCCTGGACGGTGAGAGGTCCTTGATAACGGATGCTACTTTTCTGCGACAGCGCTCTGTATGAATGAGCTCAATGTTGGGGAGGTCTTTTCCCATGATAGACTGACTGGGCCTTATCCACTAATTTTTGTAGGCTTTTCCATACAAGAACGTTGGTGTTTCCAAATCAGATTGTGATGGAACCAGTTAATATATTCTCCGCTACACACCTATAGAAGTCTGTCAAAGATTTAACAGATGTCATGACTTCTAAGAAAGTAATGGTGCTGGTGTGCTTTCTTCACAATTGCACATGTGCTGGACTCAGGACAGATCCTCTGAAATGACAACACTGAAGAATTCAAAATTGCTGATCCTTTCTTCTTTTGATTCCCCCGATGAGGGCTGGTTCATGGACCTCCAGTTTCCGCCTCCTGAAGTCAATAATTATCTCCTTGGTCTTGCTGACACCAAGTGAGTGATTGTTGTTGTGGCACTACTCAGCCAGATATTCAACCTCCCTCCAAATAAAGTAAGCCATCTGCTCCTCATGCCAGCTCTTCTATTCAATATGATCATGGCTGATCTACCACAGGCCTTGACTACTTGTGTGTGTTAGTTCTCCATGGCCCTCAATCCCCCATCTTTGAAAAAAATGTCTACCTACACTCCAAACACTTCTAATTAGTTTAGTTCTACAACTCTCTGAGGTAGAGAATTCCAGAAATTAAATCGCATCTATGAGAAGGAAGTTATACACATCTCACATTTAGATAATTGACAACTGACCAATGGCTCCTTGTTCAAGAATTTCCCCCGGTAAAAACAACCTGACATCTACCCTGTCATACCCCCTTAGAATGTTTCAATAAGATCACAACTCATTTTTCTAAACTCCAATGATAACAGGCCCAACATTTTCAGCCTCTCCTGGTTAAACAATGTTCTTATCTCAGGAATTACAGATGCAATGGCTGACTAATTGGCTCAGTGGCGATGAACGATGGATAAAGGGCGATGGTATAAATGGAAGGATGTGATCAACATAATTTTACAACTCCTTTCTTTTTGTAATAAGTATTATTGATATATTAATGACTTAAATATTATGGCACACTGGCAGAAAATACAAATGCTGGCCACCTGATTAGCCACGCACAACAAATCTTCAGACTATAGGAAGAAATACAGTAAATGATCTAGTCTTTGTTCAGAGGGTGGTCAGAATCTGGAACACATTGCCAAAAGGGAGATAGAAGCAGAAGGCTTCACCACCTTTAAAGAGCACCTTGATATGTCCTGGAAGAGAAGTCACCTGCAGGGTTCTTGATGGAAGTTGTTATTATAATCATATAACCATATAACAATTACAGCACGGAAACAGGCCATCTCGGCCCTTCTAGTCCATGCCAAACGCTTACTCTCACCTAATCCCACTGACCCGCACTCAGCCCATAACCCTCCATTCCTTTCCTGTCCATATACCTATCCAATTTTGCCTTAAATGACAATACCGAAACTGCCTCTACCACTTCTACTGGAAGCTCATTCCACACAGCTACCACTCTCTAAGTAAAGAAATTCCCCCTCGTGTTACCTTTAAAACTTTTGCCCCCTAACTCTCAACTCATGTCCTCTTGTTTGAATCTCCCCTATTCTCAATGGAAAAAGCCTATCCACGTCAACTCTATCTATCCCTCTCATAATTTTAAATACCTCTATCAAGTCCCCCCTCAACCTTCTATGCTCCAAAGAATAAAGACCTAACTTGTTCAATCTTTCCCTGTAACTTAGGTGCTGAAACCCAGGTAACATTCTAGTAAATCTTCTCTGTACTCTCTCTATTTTGTTGACATCTTTCCTATAATTCGGTGACCAGAACTGTACACAATACTCCCAAATTCGGCCTTACCAATGCCTTGTACAATTTTAACATTACATCCCGACTCCTATACTCAATGCTCTGATTTATAAAGGCCAACATACCAAAAGCTTTCTTTACCAACCTATCCACATGAGATTCCACCTTCAGGGAACTATGCACCATTATTCCTAGATCACTCTGTTCTACTGCATTCTTCAATGCCCTACCATTTACCATGTATGTCCTATTTGGATTATTCCTACCAAAATGTAGCACCTCACACTTATCAGCATTAAACTCCATCTGCCATTGCTCAGCCAACTCTTCTAACTGGCCTAAATCTCTCTGCAAACTTTGAAAACCTACTTCATTATCCACAACGCCACCTACCTTAGCATCATCTGCATACTTACTAATCCAGATCATTAATGTATATGACAAACAACATTGGACCCAGAACATATCCCTGCGGCACACCACTAGTCACCGGCCTCCAACCTGACAAACAGTTATCCACCACTAATCTCTGGCATCTCCCATCCAGCCACTGTTGAATCCATTCTACTACTTCAATACCTAACGATTGAACCTTGTTAACTAACCTTTTGTGCGGAACCTTGTCAAAGGCCTTACTGAAGTCCATATAGACAACATCCACTGCTTTACCCTCATCAACTTTCCTTGTAACCTCTTCAAAAAATTCAGTAAGATTTGTCAAACATGGCCTTCCACACACAAATCCATGTTAACTGTTCCTAATTGGACCCTGTTTATCCAGATAATTATATATACTAGGTAGATGTCTCATCTGCTATACACAATGGACTGAATGGCTAACTTCAGTGTTGTAAATTTTCTAGATTACAAAATGTTTTTGAATTCACTGATTTTTTTTATTTTTAAAAAACCTTTCCAAGATTTTTGTAACTGTTCCTAATGGTTTATGAAATCAAATTTCTTATAGAGCTTCTAAAAATTTTTTTTAAAGTTTTCTGAAAATTAAATATTACTCATCCTACTAAGTTGCTCAGGCTAAATTCAGCAGCATTTCTTAACTTCCTGCAAGTTTATCTTCTGATTTTGTGGGTGGAGCTATTCTTAATCACATGATGTCACTTCAATGCCAGCACAGAAGAAATCTAAAGATACATCATGTGCTTAGTTACTGGGAGTGTTGCTAAAGATATGTAGGGTTTTCTGACTTGAGGTTATTAATGTATTGTTACTCACCACTGCTTGTTGAACCATAATCATCGCCTCCCATTCTTGGGACATGCACTTCATACCCTCCTGCCTTTTTCTCATTGATAACCACAGCACAAACTCCTGCAACAGTTATGCAACCTGGACTCATCCTTAAGTCAGTTTTAACCCATCAATTTATGTTGTCTCAATTCTAAAGTCAGTAAATCTTACCTTAAATGCACTGTCAAATCTGAATGCAGTCCTACAGATGGGGAATCTGAGCATTATAACTGAAGCATAGCTTCTTCCTCTGCTTTATATTCCAGCTCCCATGAGAAAAACTCCCTTACATTATTTATACAACAACACACACAAAATGCTGGTGGAACACAGCAGGCCAGGCAGCATCTATAGGGAGAAGCGCTGTCGACGTCTCGGGCCGGCCAATTATCCACATTATCCATATTATTTATGCTTCTTTTCTTTTTTGTTCCCCATCCACCAAATATATACAATTTTTGACACAAAGTCATTAATTACTTTCTTTCTTCAAGGTCCAAATGAAAATATTATGTTATGTCTTTCTTGAATTCATAGTGGGTTCTCATTATGCAGTGATGAACAAAATTTATAATTGAAGGGTCTTCAACCAGAATCGTTGACTGCTTTCTCTTTTCACAGATCCTGCTTGACTATTTGAGTTCATCCAGTACTTGTACTTTTGTTTCAGAATCCACCACCTTCAGTTTTCCAAAATTTATAATTGCTCTGCCCATCCACTCAATCGCCTTAAGTTCCCACACTACCTATAAACTAGACTCCCGTTCTAGAAGGGAAGTAGGGTAACAGATGGTAATGTGGGGCATTCCTCATGGGCAGGGCATTGCAAGGGCTGGTGGTTGCCAGGGTAAAGCTTCTGCTTTGTGCACATATTGACAAAACTGTTTCATATGGCCCATATATTCCTATTGCAAGGGTCAACTCAAAGTTTGCATTCAGATACAGCTGGTTTCATCGACTGTTGCTTCTTGCTAATTATTGAGCTCTGCATCAGTGAATTGATTGACCATGGATAGTGTCATCTGGACCAATATCCCACTCTCACTGGTAGTGATTGGGGACAAAGATAAACTTAATTGGTACTTTGCACTGTGGAAGGCACCAGCAGTGTGCCAAGAAGTCTGTGAATGTCAGGAAGCAGGAGTGAGTGCCATTGCTATCACAAGGGAAAAAGTGCTAGGCAAACTCAAAAGTCTTAAGGTGGATAAGTCACCTGGACCAGATGGACTACATCCCAGAGTTCTGAAAGAGGTTGCTGAAGAGATAACGGATGCATTGGTCATGATCTTTCAAGAATCACTTGATTCTGGCATGGTCCCAGAGGACTGGAAGATTGCAAATATCACTCCACTCTTTAAGAAGGGAGGAAGATAAGAGAAAGTAAATTATAGGCCACTTAGCCTAACCTCAGGTTAAGAAAGTGTTTGAATCTATTACAGTATTAAGGATGAGGTTTCAGGGAGACCAATGATAAAATAATTCAAAGTCAGCATGGTTTCCGTAAAGGGAAATCTTGCCTGACAAATCTGTTAGAGTTCTTTGAGGAAGTAACAAGCAGGGTGAACAAAGGAAAGGCAGTGGTTGTCATTTACTTGGATTTTCAGAAGGCGTTTGATAAGGTGCCACATATGAGGCTGCTTAACAAAATCCTATAGCATTAAAGAAAGATACTGGCAAGGATAGAGGAGTGGCTGACAGGCAGGAGGCAGTGAATGGGAATAAAGGAGGCCTTTTCTGGTTGACTGCCAGTGACTAGTGGTATTCCTCAGGGGTCAGTATTGGGGCCACTACCTTTTACATTGTTTGTCAATGATTTAGACAATGGAACTGATGGCTTTGTGACAAACTTTTCAGAAGACACAAAAATAGGTGAAGGGGTAGCTAGTGCTGAGGAAGCAATGCGATTGCAGCGGAACTTAGACAAATTGGAAGATTGTGCAAAAATATGGCAGATGTAATACAGCATTGGGAAATACTTGATAATGCATTTTCATAAAAGGAATAATAGTGTGGACTTTTATCTAAATGGGGAGAAGGTTCAAACATCAGAGGTTCAGAAAGACTTAGGAGTTCTCGTGCAAAACTCCCAAAAGGTTAATTTACAAGTTGAGTCTGTGGTAGAGAAGGCAAATGCAATGTTGGCATTTATTTCAAGGGGAATAGAATATAAAAGAAAGGAGATAATGCTGAGGCTTTATTAGATGAGAGTCAGGCCATACTTGGAGTATTGTCAATAGTTGTGGGCCCCATATCTCAGAAAGCATGTGTTGTCATTGGAGAGAGTCCAGAGGAGGTTCACATGGATAATTCTAGGAATGAAGGGGTGAACATGAGAAGCATTTAGCAGCTTTGGGCCTGTACTAACTGGAATTTAGAAACATACTAAATGTTAAAAGGACTAGATAAGATTGATGTGGAGAGGACGTTTCCTATGGTGGGGGTATCCAGAACTAGACGACACAGTCTCAAAATTGAGAGCCAACCTTTTAGAATGGAGGTAAGGAGGAATTTTTTAGCCAGAGTGGTGAATCTGTGGAATGCTCTACCACAGACAGTGATGGAGGCCAGTCCATGAGTATATGTAAGGCAGAAGTTATAGTTTCCTGATCGGTCAAGGTATCAAAGAATATGGTGAGAAGGCAGGTGTATGGGGTTCATTGGGACCCGGGATGAGCCATGATGGAATGGCGGAGCAGACTTGAGGGGCTGAATGGACTAATTCTGCTCCTATCGCTCATGATCTTATGGTCTCTTTAAAATCTCTTCAGATTAAATAATAATTTGCTGAAACTTCCTTTTCAGTCAATCTTCTGCTACACAAAGGTTCAAAACCCCAGAAATATTATTCAAACAACATCTACAAACAACAACAAGAACTTTAGAGTGCACAGCTCAAGGACTGAAGTGATGGGTGCTCACAATCAGATAAAGTATTAAACTTGTATAAACCTGATAACCGAAACAGATTACGTTGAAAATACTCAGTAGATCAGGCAGCATCTGTGGAGACAGAAGCAGATTAAATGATTCAGGTCAATGAACATATGTCAGGATCCTGATATGTCATCAAACTAAAACATTCATTCTGTATCTCTCTTCATACTTGTTGCCTAACCCGCTAAGTAATTCCAGCTATATTTTTTATACCCAAGTTCTCTCTCCTTTTGTTTCTCATGTCCTTTACATAAGATCTCAAAGGGCTTCAAAGCCAGTAAATCCTACATCCTAACATCCAACTCCCTAGTTGGCCCACTAGCTTCCTCACTGATCACTGTTGATATCATCCCACCAAATGCCCATCTCTCCTAATGAGTCCCCAGTCCCTTTCTATTCTTTATATAGTGCCAATCCTCAGTCCATCACCACTTTGCTACCCTTCCAAAGTATGAGAGGGGTCTCACACCTCTGACTCTGGTACCTCTAACCTTTGCATTCAGTGCCACTGACTGACTCTATAAATTTCTTTGCACTCTCTGCAGCTGGTTAAAGGCCATTTGCCTTAAAAGTGGATCACTGTGCACAACAATTTCTTGGTCAGGACCTCTATCAATACAGCACTGCAATGTTCCTTGTTGAATTTGGGAGTTGAACAACCTTTCCACTCAGATGGAATGCTATTAATTCTAATTCATACACTAATCTTTTTACATTTTGTAACTTCAAAATATTAAATTAATTCAAAAGGAGACACAGGAGTCCAAAATGTGGGTCTGACTTCAGGTTTAAATGAGGTGCACATACATCACGTGGTCGAGTGATGATGTATGCAAATCATGTACTTACACATAGAACCTGTAGTGATTTATTTAAACAAACAAAAAATGCTTAATCAACCAATATGTATTCAAGATTACTCAAATATTACTGAAATATTAAAAACACAATAATTCTAACGGAAATATCTCTCTGTTCCTTTTTTCCATCTGAGTCTTTATCCCAACACTTTAGCTTCCTAGCGAGCAGCACAATGGGAACTTGTATGATTGTAGCTATTTGTGGATGTTCTTAGATATTTAGGAATGGGAAGTAAGCTCTGGTTCTGCCAGCAACTCTCACATTCCATTAATAAATATTAAAAATCACTGAGCTATATTAGGAAAGCCATTGTTTAAATGGAATGTTAAACTCAGATGTCTGCCCTCTCAAGCAGATGTAAAGGATCTCACTGCATTAAGAAAAGGAGAGTTGTGACTAGAGTTCTGACTATTATGCATCCCTTAAGTAACTTCATGAAAATATGTTTCTGAGGTTGTAGAGCATTTTAGAACATCCTGAAGTTGAAAAAGGCTCCTGCAAGTTATTTATCTTTCTTCGACCTTCACAGTTTGTGTGAAACACTCTTTGTGGGAGTATGCAGCACAAATATTTGCCTACAAAACAATGATTAGACAGCAAAAGTAATTCACTCTCTGTGAAGAGCCTTGGAATATCCAGAGAGGTTGCAATAAAAAGATGTATAAATGCAGGTTCCTTATTGCCACTGGAAAGATAAAGATCAACAATTATGTAGTGCCTTGATTAAGATTTTTACTGCTATGCTGTAGGTATTTCATTTAGCAGTTCTGTAAGAGCAATCTGTTCTGCTTTTAGCATGTTTGAGTTTGAGTTAAAGATAAGGGGCTCTGTTGTTCAGCTTAGTAATGTTGTGTCAGCCAATCAGGATGGTGGAATTGAGAGAAGTTTCTAGAGAATGCTGGGTGGAGAGGTTTTTCTGACTGACACTGGTGTGGGTGAAGGTGGGAGAAGACAGGAGGGAAGATGACTGAGGATGTCGTCCCTGTTGCACAAGGTGCAGATGAACGGCTTTGAGGAGGAAGGACCAATACTTCCGTAGGGGAGCCCATTTGTTCAAGATGGATTTTGAGTGACATTCGGAAGGTGGTGTGTGCTTTCACGCAGACCGTGGATCCAGCACATGAGTTAAAGACAACTTCAAGATGAGCTCCAATTTATGTGGACATTTGGACTCTCTGAATTTTTTTCCTTTTCTTTTCCCTACTAACTGTTTGATAAAGCTGACATTTGTAAATACCTGTATACTTTCTTCATAATTGTACAATCTGTTATTTCTTGATGACAGTTAACTGCAAGCGGGTGGTATTTACACAGTATTCACACAGATCGGGGTTTGGGTGGGCAAGGCATCCCAACTTCCCAGTTTTGGTGGGACCCTAGACGTACAGAGTTTGTGAAAGGTGGTTTTCTCACCGCTGAGTCCAGTGGCTGCTAGTGAGGGGCTAAGGAGCAGCATCTCTCAATGCCCAGTAAGAAGTAGTTTCACACATAATTGGAAAATTCTACTCCCCACAAACCAATGAAATTATTTCTGACAAGTCAAATTTCCAAATGTGTATTTGCAGATGGAGAGCTCGAATTCTCTCAAAGCTTCACCAAATGTGGAGGAATAAGTGGCAAAAAAACTTGGAAAAATTAACTCAGAGAGCAGAAAGTAGAAAAGTCCAACATCAAAAGCATAAAGCTCTTAAAATATTCTATTCAAGTGCCCAAGAATTGTTAGTCAAGGCACAACATATATTTCCATAAATAGTCACACTTCCTATCCTTAAAAAAACAATTCTCATCCAGCAAACATTTTCAGTAGACTTCCTTTGTTGATTTCACCTGTGAACTAAACATGGTCGCAGAACAGCACATAGCTTGAATATTTGCATATTTGTTAATCAGCTGACCTCTGCTAATTTTGTCATCCATAAGAACATAGGGGGAGCAGTGACCAGAAGTGAGAGAATGGCCAGGCTCCGAGACAATGGAAGGATCACCGAAAATGGTGTCAGGCAGGGATGGCCAACTGAGAAAAGCTTACAAAGAAATTAATGGTTCATAAAGGAATATGAAATATACCTTACAAAGCGAATGAATCTACAAAATGTCTATTCATAAAAAGGCAGAAAATAGTAAATAAAAATGAGAACCCATTAAAGAATGTCTCAGATTGGCAAATTGGTTTATTATTGTCACATGTACTGAGGTACTGTGTAAAAACATTATTTTGCATAAGTTCATTTCATTACTTTAGTGCATTGAGGTAGTACAAAGGAAAACAAAAACAAAGCAGAATCACAGCTGCAGAAAGAGGACAGTGCAGGCAGACCATAAAGTGAAAGGCCATCATGTGGTTGATTGTGAGATCAGGAGTTCATCTTACCATATTAAGAGACCTTTCAATAATCATATCACAGTAGGAAGGAAGCTATTTTTGAGCCTGCTGGTGTGTGCTTTCAGGTTTTGTATCTTCTGCACAATGGGGGAGGGGGGAAGAGATCATTTCTGGGGTGAGTGGGGAGGTTGATTATTGACAAAAAAGTGAGTCAACTACTAGAGCCATGCACCTATTTTTACATTGTGGAATGTGGAAGAGGACCATGGAACCACAAAATGTCAGACAGAGAAATTAATTTCAAAAATGATTATGGGAAAAATAGTGTGTACTAAACTAAAAACATCCACAAGATTGGATACTTTCCGTGGGGTATTAAATGAAGTAAGTGATTCAATTAAATTTGTTTGAGTCTTGGTTTCCCAATACTCTCTAAATTTGGAAATTATGTTGTTAGAAAATGATTAATGTCTTTTCACTGCAGATAGTGACTGAATACAAACAAATATGATTGGAACAAAGAGGGTTCTATAGGAATGTATACTGCTAAATCATGTCTAACTAATGTACTGAAATTTTCAGCAAATTACTACCATAATATCTACGAATGTTGCATATATGCATTTCTCAAATATACCCAATAAAATTTTACACAAGATTTGACAATAGGACAGAATTGAAGGTAAGCCTACAATTAAGTAGGAAATAAAGAGAGCAATAAAAACTCTCCAATTGGTAAATCTTTTAAAAGATGTGCTGGTGGCTGGGTTAATTTGCAACTGTAAATTATCCTCGGGATAGGTTGCCAATTGCAGAATTGAGTGTGGTTTGGGAGGAGGTACTGGTATTCACAGGCTTGTAATGGACAATGTGGAGGAAGGAATTGATGGGATTCTCTGAGAACTCAGAATTCAATGGGCTAAATTGCCTCATTTACATCATTATGAAACATTAAAACAAAGTGGAATTCCTCGAAGAATATTTTGGTTAAATAGGGCATCAAAAATGAAACAGAAATGGGTTAAAATATGTAAGGTCATGATACTTCTGGAAATAGCTGGCAATCTACAGCAATAGTTTTGTATTATTTTTGTAACTGTTTTGAAAGCAGATTGTGTTGGGGGAGCTCCTAAAAAGTCAAATACAAAGATGAGATGAAGAAAGCTACAAACAAGATCTAGACATGAAGAGATAACCAAAGCAGACAGTGAGAAGTTAATTATGGAGATCCGTGCCCTAAACAAGAGGTAGTTGTGGGGCAGGGAGCTTAGGGAAATGAGGCAGGTCGATGTTACAGGCTGAAATGTCGATTGTACTCTTTTCCCAGATGTTGCCTTGCCTGCAGAGTTCATCCAGCATTTTATGTGTGTTGAGCAGTTGATAAAAATGTGCATATCAATTTGAAGACATTGTGCATAAATAGTGTTGCTTGAGGAAGTTTCAGTAGGCTGGAACACTGGAAGAATTCAAATGGAACGACTGGATCTCTACCATACAACAAAAGCACCAAGTTTAATGAATTCAGTGAATGGCAGGACTTTTCACACACTCCATATGAATTAGCCTCAAAGAGAAAGCTACAATCACAATTCTATCTTCTTTACAGTAGCATTGGAGAGGGATAGGAACAGACAAGTTAGGAAAACGTTTAATTGGAGAAAGAGGACATATAAAGCTATCAGGCAGAAACTTAGAAGCATAAATTGGGAACAGATGTTCTCAGGGAAATGTACTGCAGAAATGTGGCAAATGCTCAGGGGATATTTGCGTGGTGTTCTGCATAGGTACATTTCAATGAGACAGGGAAAGGATGGTAGGGTACAGGAACCATGGTGTACAAAGGCTGTTGAAAATCTAGTCAAGAAGAAAAGCTTACAAAAGGTTCAAAAACTAGGTAATGATAGAGATCCAGGAAACTATAAGGCTAGCAGGAAGGAGCTTAAGAATGAAATTAGGAGAGCCAGAAGAGGCCATGAGAAGGCCTTGGTGAGCAGGATTAAGGAAAACCCCAGGGCATTCTACAAGTATGTGAAAAGCAAGAGGATAAGACGTGAGAGAATAGGACCAATCAAGTGTAACAGTGGAAATGTGTGTATGGAACCGAAGGAGATAGCGGAGGTACTTAATGAATACTTTGCTTCAGTATTCACTACAAAAAAGGACCTTGGCAATTGTAGGGATGACTTAGAACAGACTGAAAAGATTGAGCATACAGTCAGCCCTCCTTATCCGCGGGTTCTGCATGCGTGGATTCAACCAACTGCGGATCGGGAAAACACGGAAGTTCTCTCTCCAGCACTTGTTGTTTAAGCATGTACACTTTTTTTCTTGTCATTATTCACTAAACAATACAGTATAACAACTATTTACATAGCATTTACATTGTACTAGGTATTATAAGTAATCTAGAGATGATTTAAAGTATACGGGAAGATGTGCATAGGTCACCATGGATCGGGAATCGAAAAAAAACGGAAGTTCTCTAAGTCAGAACAGGTACATCCGGTATTATTTAGTATCAGTTAGTCAAACGTTTACCTTAGGATATAGTATATATTTTACATTTCTATGCATATAAAACACTTAAGAAACGTATGTAGTTCAATAATTAAACCACTGTATTGCTTAGTAATAATTGTAGCTTTCACTGGGGCAGGGCCTTCACATGCTCCAAGACTCTCACTTTATCCTTTAAAGTTGTTCCAATCATTGACCGACTGTAGCCTAACACTTTTCTAATGACCGACGGATGGCGTTTCACCTCTTTCCGATTGCTTTATTATTTCCACTTTATTTTCAATTGTGATCTTTTTCCAGAACCAACTGTATAGACATTAAGAACGAGGATGTGCTGGAGCTTTTGGAAAGCACCAAGTTGGATAAGTCACTGGGACCAGATGAGATATACCCGAGGCAAGGGAGGAGATTGCTGAGCCTCTGGCAATGATCTTTGCATCATCAATGGAGACGGGAGAGGTTCCAAAGGATTGAAGGGTTGTAGATGTTCCCTTATTCAAGAAAGGGAGTAGAGATAGCCCAGGAGATAGACCAGTGAGTCTTACCTCAGTGGTTGGTAAATTGGTGGAAAAGATCCTGAGAGGCAGGATTTATGAACATTTGGAGAGGCATAATATGATTAGGAATAGTCAACATGGCTTTGTCAAAGGCAGGTCGTGCCTTATGAACCTGATTGAATTTTTTGAGGGTGTGACTAAACACATTGATGACAATACAGCAGTAGATGTAGTGGATTTCAGCCAGTCACTTGATAAGGTAGCCCGTGCAAGGCTTATTGGGAAAGTAAGGAGGCATGGGATCCAAGGGGACCTTGCTGTTTGGATCCAGAATTGGCTTGCCCACGGAAGGCAAAGAGTGGTCATAGGCAGGTCATATTCTGCATGGAGATTGGCGACCAGTGGTGTGTCTCAGGGATCTGTTCCAGGACCCCTTCTCTTTGTGATTTTTATAAATGATCTGAATGAGGAAGTGGAGGGATGGGTTAGTAAATTTGCTGATGATACAAAGGTTGGGGGTGTCGTGGATAGTCTGGGAGGGCTGTCAGAAATTACAGTGGGACATCAATAGAATGTAAAAGTGGGCTGAGAAGTGGCAGATGGAGTTCAACCCAGATAAGTCTGAGGTGGTTCATTTTGGCAGGTCAGATATGATGGCAGAATATAGTATTAATGTTAAGACTCTTGGCAGTGTGGAGGATCAGAGGGATCTTGGGTCCTTGTTCATAGGACACTCAGAACTGCTGCACAGGTTGACTCATCAACCATGGGTTTGAGTTGAAGAGCTGAGAGGTAATGTTACAGCTATATAGGACACTGGTCAGACCCCACTTGGGAGTACTGTGCTCAGTTCTAGTCACCTCACTACAGGAAGGATGTGGAAACTGTAGAAAGGGTGCAGAGAAGATTTACAAGGAAGTTGCCTGGATTGGGGAGAATGCCTTATGAGAATAGGCTGAGTGAACTTGGCCTTTTCTCCTTGGAGCGGCGGAGGATGAGAGGTGACCTGATAGAGGTGTATAAGATGATGAGAGGCATTGATCGTGTGGATAGTCAGCGGCTTCTTCCCAGGGCTGAAATGGCTAGCATGAGAAGGCACAGTTTTAAGGTGCTTGGAAGTAGGGACAAAGGGGATATCAGGGGTAAGTCTTTTTTACACAAAGAGTGGTGAGTGCGTGGAATGGGCTGCCAGCGATAGTGGTGGAGGCGGATACAATAGGGTCTTTTAAGAGACTCTTGGATAGGTACATGGAGCTTCGAAGAATAGAGGGTTATGGGTAACCAACCCTAGGTAATTTCTAAAGTAAGTACATGTTTGACACAGTACTGTGGGCCAAAGGGCCTGTATTGTGCTGTAGGTTTTCTATGTTTCTATATTTCATCCCTTAGACTGAATGATTTGAACTTTCTTCGGGTTTCATTTTTAATTGCAAGTGCCTACATTCCCAGATATGTTCTGATCCGTACAAATGAACAGATCTGTTATTATGTAGGTTTTTTTTTAAGTGGTCTCCAATTACAAAGTTCTGTTGTATGTCATTACTCCCAGTCTAATGCAATGCATTAGAGGTTCTTCTAAATGCCATTTGGAAAACTATTGCTAATTTTATTGCCAAACAAATTTACATCAAACTTTAAAATTTTTAATTGCACTGCGAACTTCCACAATGAAGTGCATTGTGATTCAATTAGATCAATTCACTGGTTTATCCTTTTCACAGCTGAACTGGGAACACTAAAGACAAATGCATCCATCACTGAGTGCAGCAGTTTCAAATATCACCACAGTTATGTCATTATTTTAACATTACAGGGGAAGGATCATACACTTATCTATGTCCAACACTAATTAAACAGTTCTCCAAATTACCACACAGAACACAAATATTTTATGCTTCATAAATAAGAACAAATTAACAGATCATTCTCCACACAATACCCCATATATGAGGGAGATATCATGATTCAATTTCTAACTTCAAGCTTTCTGTAACAAGGAGTATCACAGACTATTCTTGGAGAAACCCGTGTGTAGTAAATCTGGAAGTCTTATGTCATTCACTTATTGCCATCATGAAGATGCAATTTTAAGGAAAGATAGAAGGAAACTCACAGGGGAGAAAATTGATGGATAGTGCAGAAGCAATGGGTTAAGGGCTTTGTGCTAAAAAAAATTCTATTATTCTCACCTCAAATGAGTCAATGAGTCCATGTAATGTAATTATAAACAACTTCTGGTGATCAGGAAAGTGATTCCAAAATGAAAAATATTGAATAACAGGTGACAGGTAGTTCAACCAGCAACACATGAGATGCTGGAGGAACTCAGCAGGTCAGGCAGCATCTATCCTGGGAAGTGGACAGCTGACATTTCAGGTCAAGACCTTTCAACTGGATTGAAAGATACAGAGGACATAGCCACTATTAAAAGGTGGAGGGAAGGGGCTATACTGGCTATTTACCTTTACCTTTCAGTCTAGATGAAGGGTCTCAATCCAAAATTTTGACTGTCTGCTTCCCTCCATAGATGCTGCCCTGCTGAGTTCCTCCATCATCTTGTGTGTTGCTTTGAATTCCAGCATCTGCAGTCTCTTTACCTCAACTTCAATAAGCTTTTTAACCAAATTGCCTTATAAGCAGATGCATTAATGGCAAAACAAAACTATAGCCACCAAGTTCATCCCATCTGGAACTAGGCTACAAGTTGCCTTAAATTCAAACAAGCCTGGGCATCACCTGGAACTACATACACCCATGTTCCTCTGCACATTTCATCCTCTGTAGAAAATAAAACTTCTGGCAGCATTTCCACAGAATCAACAAACATATAAACGTATTTTTCGTCACAATTTTATCTGCCAGAAGTGTGATATGTGAACTGGTTAAAATAATGTCATCCAAATTGCAAAAAGCACAATTACCAAGAATTGCCTTACTTACAGAATAACTACCATAAAATTCCAGTTACCACAGAAGAAAAACACTGAATAAGGGAATGAAAAAGCCTCTGGCAAAGAAATCTTGTGAAGGTTTAGAATTCGAGTCATATAGCAGGGATACAGGCCTTTCAGCCCAACTGGTCCATGCGGACCAAGACTCCCTTCTCAGCTGGTCCATTTGCCCACATTTGGTCCATTATTCCTCTCCAGATTTCTTTTGAAAAGTGGTTGCTGGTTCCAGACTACTTCACAAATCAGTAATGTTTTCTTACTCAACCATTTCAGAATCAGAATCAGTTTCATTATCACGGCATGTGCCATGTTTTGTGGCAGCAGTATGGTGCCAGAGCTAAAAAATTACTAAGAATAAAAAGATAAGATACATAGAGAGAGAGAGTGTGTGTGTGAAAGAGTTAGTGCCATGGGTTCATGGATTATTTAGAAATCTTACTGCAAAGAAAATAAGCTGTTCCTAAAATATTGCATCTTAAGGCTCCTGTTCCTCCTCCCCGATGGTTGTACTGAGAAGAAGGCATGTCCTAGATGGTGATGCCCCTTAGTGATGGACGTCACCTTCTTAAGGCACTGCCTTTTAAAGAATTCCTTGATTAGCGGACGGCTGTGCCCGTGATGGAGATGACTGAGTCTACAATCCTCTGCAGCTTCTTTCAATCCTGAGCATTGGAGCATACGTACAAGCTTGATACAACCAGTAATAATACTCTCCATGGTAACATCTGTAGAAATCTGCTAGAGTCTTTAGTTGCAAGCTCAGAGGAAAACAATGTCTAATATATAAATTAGTATAATGTATCTCTCTCATCTGTACTATCTGCACAATCCGTACAGAATATCATATAAGTGCACTGGAAGAGAAGGAGATTTTGACATGTTTTACATAAATTATGAACCAGTCTTCAAAAGTGCAGAATGCAAACTTTTATTCCAAGTGTGATTCTGGTTGAAAACAATGATTGGATGCTGTCCTAAAAGTTTAGTCAAGTGGCCTCAAGTCCCTTTGTCAAAACCTGCCATTGGCTGACTACATACCAACCAGCATTGCCAGCAGCCTTCCTGTGACCAACTGACAGTTAAGGTGGATAGTCACAGTCTTCTTCCCAGAGTAATTAAATCTAAAAATAGAGGGTACAGGCTTAATGTGAGAGAGAAAAAAATTCAAGAGACCTGAGGGACAAGTTTTTTTCCACACAGAGGGTGATGAATATAAAGAGTATACTGCCAGGAGAATTAGTAAAGCTGGTATAATTACAACATTTAAAAGACATTTGGACATGGACATAGATAGGAAAGGTTTAGAGCAGTGCTTCCCAACCTGGGTTCCATGGACCCCTTGCTTAATGGTATTGGTCCATGAAATAAGAAAGGTTGGGAAGCCCTAGTTTCGGAGGATATGGTCCAAACATAGGCAAGTGGGACCGGCTGAGGTAGGAACATTGGTGGGCGTGGACAGCTTGGGCTGGAGGGCCTGCTTCTGGTCTGATAGTCATCAGAAGTGTTAAAGTTATTATAAAAGAGGTTTAAATTGCATAGATAAGGACAAGGTTGACGGGGGAACTAGATAAAAGATTTCTGAAAAAGCTTGACTACCTAAAATGATAAAAGGTAAGGGATTAAAAATAAATAACAGTGTAGGTGCTGGAGTCTGATATAAAAACAAAAATGCTAGAAGAACTCATTCAATCAAGCAGCAGCTCTGGAGAGAGAAACTGGTTCACTTTTTAGGCCAGAAAGCCTTTATCAGAACTGAGAAAGGGATAAAGCAAGTTGCTCTAAGTAGCAGAGAAGGTTGTGAATGTCAAGAGGTGGAATAAAGGGAATATCTAATATGGAGATATGATGTAGCAGTAAGGAATGACAGTGTACAGTGAAAGAGGTGAGTAACAGAACAAGGAAACAAAGGATCACTCTAGAGTTAGTCTAAATGCAAGAGGCTGAATCATCTGCAGTTAGGAAAGGAAGAATCACACACACATCCCACCTCTCCCAGAAGTTCCAGGAGTCTCCCGCATATTGATAGCAGCTCCCTGACACCCACAAATTACATACAATATCCCGGAAATTGATTTTTTTGAGAGGGAGAGGAACAGCGAGAGGAGCATCTGGTCGGTGGAGCTCGCTCTCAATTCATTACTGGGGGATTCACACAAAGCTCCACATTCATACCTCAACAGACTTTATTTTTTAGATATTTAAAAGAAGTCAGTGTCATGGAGTTGTATAGCACAGAAACAGACTCTTCTGCCCACTATGACCATGCTGAACCTTTTTCCATGCTATTCCCACTTACTCACATTAGAAGTGAAAACTTATATGTTTTTCTTTTTTAATTGTCTATAATTGCCTGTCCAAATGTCAGATTCCACCACTCCCCCAGCAGGGACATTAACCGCTCCCTGCATAATAAAATCTACACCTCAGATCTCCTTTCTCCTTAAACCCATGCCATTTTGTTTTTGCTGCCTCTATCATGGAAAAAAATACTATCTACCCTATCTATGCCTTTCATAAACTTTTATCCTTATATTCAATGTCTCCCCTAGCTGAAGTTATCCAATCTAGACAACATCCCGGTGAACCTGCTCTACACTCTCTCCAGTGCCATGCATTTTTCCCATATGTGGCAACCAAAACAGTACATGATAGTCCAACTGAAACCTGACCTGTACTTTGTAAGGTTGCAATATAATTGAATTGAATTGAATTGAATTTCAGTTTATTGTCATTTAGAAACCACAACTGCAATGCAGTTAAAAAATGAAACAACGTTCCTCCAGAATGATATCACAAAAGCACACGACAAAACAGACTACACCAGAAAATCCACATAACATTCGGCAATCCCCAAATCCAGAGTCTGGAGAGGCTGCTGCGTATTAACATTGCACTACCATCTTAGCACGTTCCCCGGAAAGGAGCTCCAAATCCACCAGACAAAACAAGACTACCCAGACACACCAAGTCAGGAAACCAACTCTAGCACCCAACAAACCAAAAACTAAAGCTACAAGAACTACACAAAACCACATAGTTACATACAGTTATAGTTAACATATAGTTACAACAGTTCAGACAATATCATAATTGATTTAAAAAAAGACTATGGGCACAGTAAAAATAGTCCAAAGATGTTAAAAGACTATAAGTTTGAAAGAAACCACCACACAGTTTCCACAAGTCCTCAGGGTCCCGATAGACTCGTCATTCCACGCAGGCGGCAGAAGGGAATACCCCTGCTATGGACTTTGATGGCACCACCAGACTCAGCCTCACAGACGCAACACACAATGGAAGTGCTGCCGGACCCAGCCTCGCAGGCGCAGCGCACAGTGAAAGCGCCCCAACAGCAGCCGACTCCGAGCCCGTCAAACCTCCGAGCCTCCAACCATCCCCTCCGGCACAGCCTCTCTGAGCACCATCCTCTGCCGAGCGCACTACGATGCCCCGCCACCGGTCACCGGCAACGTGACCCCGAGAACTGGGGGCCTGTTCTTCCCAGCAGAGACCTGGACCTCACAACAGCAGCAGCAACGAAGAAGGCTTTCCTGGAGGTTTCCAGATGTTCCTCCGTGCTCCCACGTCTGTTTTTCATCAGATTAGGATTGTGCACGGCACCCCACTTGACAAATAACAGATATCAACTCCAGAGAGGCCGCTGCAAACTGCATTGCGCCGCCAACTTGAAGCTGCCCTTTTACTCCAAGTGTGATTCAATGATAACATCCCGAAGCTTATTTTCTATATCCATCCTATGAAGGCAAGCATGCTGTATACCTTCTTTACCACCCTATCAATCTGTTTTGCCACTTCTAGGGAAACATGTGTTTGGATCCACATTACTTTGTGTTTTGGCCTCAAGAGGCATGTTTTGTATGAACATCATTTCCTGTACCTAAACTGTTTTTATATCATTTCCTGCATGGGTTAATCTGGATTTCGTTTTGAAGTACATGGTGGAAAGACTTCCTCTCTTAAGTTGCCCTTGAAACGGCAATATCTGTGACTCTTAAGATTTGTTAATATTGGCAAACATTTAGTAAATGTATTTTGAAGGAAGTATCATGTTTATCACTTATCGTTATTAAAATATTGCTGTGCCAGATATTGTTGTAAACTCTTGTTTACACTGCATAATTATTAAGTGTTGCGTGTGTGCATAACATTGGTTAAAATCCGTTGTAAGAATAATCAGCAGTATTAGTATATTCAAGCATGCAATCATTCTGTAACGAATTTAATACATATT
Organism: Hemitrygon akajei; assembly: GCF_048418815.1. Taxonomy (NCBI): domain Eukaryota; kingdom Metazoa; phylum Chordata; class Chondrichthyes; order Myliobatiformes; family Dasyatidae; genus Hemitrygon; species Hemitrygon akajei. The sequence continues at coordinate 90,609,357 of NC_133128.1, forward strand.
TTACTTAACTTTCTGCAGTTTCACAGGTAAGATCTCATTTGAAAATCCTGCAGCCTTCCTTCTTGCGTGATTTTTGAGAACATGTTTAACTTACTGTATATTTTTGTATATACGGTGCATTGGCCTTCATCAATCGTGGGATTGAGTTTAAGAGCTGAGAGGTAATGTTGCAGCAATATAGGACCCTGGTCAGACCCCACTTGGAGTACTATGCTCAGTTCTGGTCACTTCACTACAGGAAGGACGTGTAAACCATAGAAAGGGGTGCAGAGGAGATTTACAAGGATGTTGCCTGGATTGGGGAGCATGTCTTATGAGAATAGGTTGAGTGAACTTGGCCTTTTCTTCTTGGAGTGACAGAGGATGAGAGGTGACCTGATAGAGGTGTACAAGATAATGAGAGGCATAGTCAGAGGCTTTTTCCCAGGGCTGAAATGGCTATCATGAGAGGGCATAGTTTCAAGGTGCTTGGAAGAAGGTACAGAGGAGATGTCAGGGGTAAGTTTTTTACGCAGAGAGTGGTGAGTGTGTGGAATGGGCTGCTGGCAGCGGTGGAGGAGGCGGAAACAATAGGGTCTTTTAAGGGGCTCCTGGATGGATACATGGAGTTTAGAAAAATAGAGGGCGATAGGTAAGTCTACTAGTTCTAAGGTAAAGTCATGTTCAGCACAGCATTGTGGGCTGAAGGGCCTGTACTGTGCTGTAGGTTTTCTATGTTTCTATCAGCACTGCAAGGGCAAAGAGTGAAAAGATACCTGGTCTTCAAAGGCATCACCCACAGACTGGAGACACGTCTGAATGCATCACATAACAATATCAGCTTCCGACCTGAGCAACGTAAGACACTTGTACGGATCCACGAGCTCACGCCAAAGCTGAAGCAGCAAGAATGAGAGCGGCTTATGTTAAAAGCAAAGTAGAGATGCAAATGGAGAAAGCTCACATAGACAGGGAGAAAGCACGTAGAGACCCACAAAACCCACTTCTGCACTTCCATCACAGCAAAGCCCCCAATCAAGAATTGCTATTGAAACATGAACAGACCGAGCTGCCATCTATCCCAGAACCAGTCTCCAGAATGCCCTCATTCTGAAACCGCAGGTGTATTAGATTTGGCTTATCGAGACCTAGTCACAGCAGGACTAAATTGTTTGACAACCAGTCTGCCAGTTATCAGTCCTAGAAGTCAAGCTATCACAATGCCGTGAAAGAACTAAATCTCAAACCTAGCAAAAGGCTAGACCTTCCCTGTAAGTGGCTTGATGGGGATTTGTTGTAACATGCAAGTAGGGTTAAGGCAGTTCATATTAATCATCCAACTGTGAGGTTATAAATGCTGTGGCAGAGGCTGGACACGTTCTGTGGCCCTCCAGAGGCTGTTGAAGAATCTCTCTTCAGTAGACTCGATATTTTTCTAAAGCTCTTACACAAAGAACCGTGAAAACTATTGCTGCATGCAGATCTGTTGTCAGATCTGCAAGCTCCGAAAAACAAGGGTTACCTACCAGGACTGAGTTTCTTGGATACAGCAAGAGGAATAAACCCTGTAGTGGAGAAACTACTAAGCAACGTGCAAGAAAACAAAGCATCTTGCCCACTATTTTCATTCTTTATAGAATTCGTATGCTGCCGCATAGAAATGCAAATGACCTTAGTTTTATATTCTCAACTTCCAGCAACACTTCATTCAAAGCGAGGTCTCCAGCAAAAGCATGGAAAACCAGAACTCCCATCACAGTGAAAATAATCAGTAGTACTAGTATCACACACAAAATGCTGAAGGAACTCAGCAGATTAGGCAGCATCTTTGGAAAAGAGTACACAGTCAGCGTTTCGAGCCAAGACCCTTCCTTCTTTAGGACTGGAAGGGAAAGGGGAAGATACGGAATTATCGCACAGCTGAATATTATGTATCAAATTTAATACGTATTTTACTTAACTTTCTCCAGTTTCACAAGTAAAATCTAATTAAAAACCCTGACGAGAGCTTCCATCTCACTTGATTTTTGAGAAGGAGTTTAACTCACTGTATATCAGCGCTTTGAGGGCAGTAGATTTTGTCTTACCATTTACTGTATAGATCCCATGCCTTTAATTGTCAAAGTCATTGACCTCCCAAAATGCATCACCTCACTGTTTCCAGAATTCCATCTGCGAATTCACCATCCAATTTTCCATCTGAACTATATCCTGCTGTAGGCTTAAACAATCTTCTTCACTAAACACAATACCAATTATAATATCATCTGCAAATTCAGTAATTGCTAAAAGATCTGAGGACAATTCACCAGTCCAACTCTAATTAACCTATTTCCTATCCAATGTGAAATTGGTAGATGAGGAATAATTATAAAGCATCAACTTAAATCAAACTAACCTTTCCAGTGACATGCAGCTATTTTCCTCTGCTGTCTGGGGGAGAAAAGCCAGAAATTATAGCTGTCACTTCTCAAGTTTGCATTAGTACAACTATAGACCTAACAAGAGATTGAATAATTAGTAGAAGGCAGTTCTAAACAGAAAACTGACCATTGCATTCACACTCAATTTCTTCCGCAGTCGTTTTCCATTTCAATCACAATTTCATCAGCTACTGCTGAAATCCAGAAAACGGTACTGAATAAAAGATAAAATCTACTGGCATTTAATGTCAACATACAGTAAGGCATTGGTGAAAGAACTCCAGCACAGTGATCGGATGCCACATGACCAGACCTGATTGATGAGGTGGCCGAGAGGTTAAGAGACTGTGCATTGCATATATGGTTTAAATCCCATTCTCATTATAGACAGGTGAGTTAATCAATTAGGTGTCCAATGTTGTTCAACATTCTTGTGGGATGATACAGTGGTACAGCTCAGAGTGCTGCCTCACAAATCCAGCAAAGCAGATTCAATCATGAAGTTTAATTTGGAGTTTCCATGTCTTCCCCATGAGTTTCCTCTGGTGGTCTGGTTTCCTCCACAGCACAAAGATTAACTGACCTCTCCACATTGAGCCGAATAGGTAGATGGATGATAGAATCAGCAGAGAATTGCAAAAAATGTGGGGAGAATTGTAGTGTAAATGAATGCTTTATGATTGACATAATGGGTGAAAGGACCTGTTTCAATTCTCTACAACTCCATGACCTCCAAGATTACGTCATACCTGAAATTAAAGTAGAAATGTCTGGGAATACTCAGCAGGTTAGGTACGAGAGCAATAGATAGAGAGGGAGTGGGGAAGAGGAGGTGACGGGGCTGGAAAGAGGGGAGTTGAAGAAAGGGGGTGGAGGACTGAGGGGTTGATGAGAGGGGGTGGAGGGGAGGGGGGTTTGGGGAGAATGGGTTGGGGAGGGAGTGTGGGGGGGAGAGAGGGGTAGGGAGAGAGGCAGGGAGACTCAATGTTTAGGTCAATGACCTTTATGAGCAGGTTTGCTAAGTACATGAGAGAAAACGAATTTAAATAAATGCAAGTGGTACTTCACATTTTGAATAACTGGGGAAGAAGTAATGTAGAACTGAAACAATAATCAGCTAATTATTGTTTATCAACTAAACTAAAGATGAATCCATTTTTGTTTGATTCTTATTATTTTCAAAGAAAGAGACAGTTACTCTAAAATCAATCTCACTCCATTGGCTTCCCCACATAACTTGGTATCTAGAAAATTATGAGATAAAATGGTCTCAGATGCAGCAACATAGCATAGTCTATAGCATAGCAAAGCATTTAATGATCCAACAATGAAAATAGAAAATGCTAGTAACACTGAGCAGGACAATGTTTCAATGACTTTTCAGTTTGGCTTTAACAGAAAGACATCAATCTGAAATGAAACATTCATTGTCTGTCCACAGATGCCACCTGACATGCTGAGTAACTCCAACATTTTCTATTTTTATTTCAGATTTTCAATACCCGCAGAATTTAGTTTTTTTTTAAATAATCTGATGAGCTTTTGGGTAAAGAAATTCCTCCCAGCCCCTCTTTTCCCTTTCAATAATATAGTGAAACTCCAATAATCAAATAATAAACTCCAATTATTATTACCCCAACATAAGTTTAATTAACATTTTTTAAAATTATTATATGATATGAGAATACATTTTTCAGTAACCCTGGAAAATTTAAAAGAAGTCCAGGAACTGGGCACCCAGTAAGTTTAGGAAACAGGATCCAGATCTTTTTTAAGGGAGAATAACAAAACATCACCAGGTGAGTCACTGAACCATGAGGTTTAGTGAATGGTCTGATAGGAGTTTTTCAGATACTAGCTGTGATTTTAAATTTGTGATCCTTAATTGCTGACAACACAAACAAATCTGTCAAAACCTATCAACCTTCTAAAAATCTTCCCAAGCTTGCTCCCTGCCTCACTGCACATCCTGCAGTGAATGGTGGGGCTAACTCCTTTGTCATTTCGGCTATACACCTGCCATATACAGTGACATGCAAAAGTTTAGGCACCCCTGGTCAAAATTTCTGTTACTGTGAATAGTTAAGTGAGTAGAAGATGAACTGATCTCCAAAAGTCAAAGTTAAAGACGAAACATTCTTTTCAACATTTTAAGCAAGATTACTATATTATTTTTGTTTTGTACAATTTTAGAGTGGAAAAAAAAGGAAAGGAGCACCATGCAAAAGTTTAGACACCCCAAGAGATTTGAGCTCTCAGATAACTTTTACCAAGGTCTCAGACCTTAATTAGCTTTGTAGGGCTCTGGCTTGTTCACACACATCATTAGGAAAGGCCAGGTGATGCAAATTTCAAAGCTTTATAAATACCCCGACTCCTCAAATATTGTCCCAACAATCAGCAGCCATGTGGCTCCTCTAAGCAACTGCTTAGCACTCTGAAAATTAAAATAAATGATGCCCACAAAGCAGGAGAAGGCTATAAGAAGATTATCAAAGCATTTTCAGGTAGCCGTTTCCTATTCATAATGTCATTAAGAGATAGCAGTTAACAGGAACGGTGGAGGTCAAGTTGAGGTCTGGAAGACCAAGAAAACTTTCCAAGAGAACTGCTCATAGGATTGCTAGAAAGGCAAATCAAAACCCCCATTTGACTGCAAAAGACCTTCAGGAAGATTTAGCAGACTCTGGAGTGGTGGTGCACTGTTCTGTGCAGCAACACCTGCACAAATATGACCTTCATGGAAGAGTCATCAGGAAGTAAACCTTTCCTGCGTCCTCACCACAAAATTCAGCAAATTCACAAAGTTTGCAAAGGAACATCTAAACAAGCATGATGCAGTTTGGAAACAAGTCCTGTGGACTGATGAAGTTAAAATAGAACTTTTTGGCCACAATGAGCAAAGGTCTGTTTGGAGAAAAAAGGTTGCAGAATTTCATGAAAAGAACTGTTAAGCACGGGGGTGGATCGATCATGCTTTGGGCTTGTGTTGCAACCAGTAGCACGGGGAACAGTTCACCAGTAGAGGGAAGAATGAATTCAATTAAATACCAGCAAATTCTGGAAGCAAACATCACACCATCTGTAAAAAAGCTGAAGATTGTTATGAACCCCGTAACTGGGTCACTTACCAGCAAAGATAGAGAAGTCCGTTGAAGTCTGATGGTACTATTTTTAACAGTATTTATTGGTAAAAATACACAAAATAATATCAATGCAAACATACAGATAACCTACGTCGTCAATACTAAATCTAAAAGTGCGGGTATAATAATAATCAATAAGAAATAGCTCTATCGTTGTCTAGGGGATAATGTATTGTCCGATGGAAATATAAAAGTCACTCAGTTCATTCAGGCTGCAGCCTTTGGTTGGAGTCAAGAGAGAGATTTTAGAAACTTGCCGGCTTTTCCTTTTTATGATTTCGATCCTTGGTGTTCCATTGGTGTGACCTCTTCTTTAGCTAAGCCGTTCTTCCGTGGCGATCCCGCCAATTCCCCAGACAAGGGAAAAGGACGCACGTGAGCCCCACCGGCTGTCGCTATTAAACGCTGTCACGGGATTTCTAGCGTTTCTCCTGGTGCGTCTAAAGGGGTTGTTCCCCAGACCCTCTTTTATCCTTACTCACAGGGTCTCAGATGTCAATCAGGTTGGGATGATGCAATCCCTCAACCAGCCCACTCTGGTCATCCCCCTGAGGGCTTCAATGAATAGTACAGTACTCAATACACAATTCCGTCTCCAAGAGACAATAGCCATTATCAATGGTTCCGCCTTGCTGAGGCCAGGACACATTCCAAACCTGTGTATTCTGGACGTCTCTCTCTCATTTCCTGGGTCCCAGACCCGAATTAATAACGATCTTGCGATTCTCAAAAAGGAGGGGGCTACTTTGTACCCTTCGGCCCCTCAGAGTTGTGGCACATTCGTAACAAGATAAAAAGAGGATGGCTTCTAAAACAGGATAATGATCCTAAACACACCTCAAAATCCACAAAACTACCTCAAGAGGCGCAAGCTGAAGGTTTTGCCATGGCCCTTTCAGCCCCCCTACCTAAACATCATCGAATATCTGTGGATAGACCTCCAAAAAGCAGTGCATGCAAGACGGCCCAAGAATCTCACAGAACTTGAAGGCTTTTGCAAGGAAGAATGGGCGAAAATCCCCCAAACAAGAACTGAAAGACTCTTAGCTGGCTACAGTAAGTGTTTACAAGCTGTGATACTTGCCAAAGGGGGTGCAACTAAGTACTGACCATGCAGGGTACCCAAACTTTTGCTTCGGGCCCTTATCCATTATTTTGAACCTGCAAAAGATGGAAATTAAAAAGTAATCTTGCTTAAAATATTAAAGAAATGTGTCATCTTTAACTTTATGCCCTTTGGAAATCAGGTCACCTTTTACTCACTTAGCTATTCACAGTAACAGAAATTTTGACCAGGGTGCCCAAACATTTGCGTGCCACTGTAACATGGAAGTGCTGTAATGGTCAAGTTTGGGGGGGGGGGGGCAGAGAAAGGAGCTCTTGTATATTAAAAAATACTGCAAGAAATAGCTAATCAGAGTGAATAAATTTACAGGCAATAAACATGCAAAGGCTTTAGAAACCTTTTAAGCTTATGTAGTTAGGCAGTTCTCTCCTACATATTTTCTTACATATTGATTAACAATCTGTACTTGCCAGCTTTCTTAAAACAAAAGGCAGTTTTAAAAAAACAAACAGGCTGAGGCTTGCATGTTGAGTCTGCAGAATTCACTACTTCGGGTAACTTGACGCTCCTAAGTCTATCAGTTGTCTATCTCTGATACTGGCTCAGATTGTTTTTCTTCCTGACTTTTGTCTCTGGAATTGAAGGACATACCCAACCTAACTTGCTAGGCATATCTCCCTGCTCTGTTTTTTGTAACTCCGCCATTCTTTTATCTGTGTTCTTTTCAATTCAATTCAATTCAAGTTTAATTGTCATTCAACCATACATGAATGCAGCCAAACAAGAGTGTTACTCCATGAGCAAGGTGCAAAACACAGTACCAACAGTCACACATAGTACATATAAGATAGCAAGCACATGTAAGATATCAGTAAAATACAACAACACAAAAGAAACTCCAGACCCTGAGTCCATGAATGCTGTAGAAATCCGTAGTCGACCATATCACAGCTTGTCTTCTGACAAATGAACTCTAGGGGTCAGCACCAACTCCAGCCTGGGTACCACACCTCACCACCCTGTTTGTGTTTTGAATCTCTAACTTCCCATTTACTCATTGACTGAATAACCTTGTTTATAGCTTATCCTCGTGTCTATCCTCATTTTACCCAATCAGAGACTCCCCTCCTCCCCCACCCTCTCTGTAGTTTAAGGAGCATAATTTCTCTACTTCCCAGTTCTGACAAAGGGTCCTTAGCCAGAAATATTAACTCTGTTTCTCTTCCAACAGATGCAACCCAAACTGCTGAGTTTTCCCGGCATTTATGTTTTTATTTTATATTTTCAGAATCTGTAGCTTATTTTTCCCAATTGCCAGAAGTACAGCAATGGCAATATGAGAGGGGGTGTTAGATGTATGGAGAAATTTAGGCAAATAGGGAGCAATGAGGGCATGCACAAAATTGAAAACAAGAATTTCTGCAGCAAATGAGATGTGAAATGGGAAAAATTGCAGCTTATTTTTTTTACAAGATAACATTCTCATATGACAGGTTTTCCACACTCTACAATGCAATGTGTCCATGAGAATTCACTATTCTGTATCCACTTTGTAAAATTTACTAATTCATGCTATGATTTTGTTTGGAATTGCTTGATATTTGTTTAATCTTGAGATGCTTAAGTTTTCAGCTTTGGCTGATTTCAGAGATTGGGATGAACATAATAGTGCATGTACAAGAAAATAAAAATTTCAGATAGCAAAGAAAAAATAGAGTCACAAGAACAAAAAAAATAAACTGCTAGAGGAACTCAGTGGATCAGGCAGCATCTAAGTAGGGAAATGGACAGATGATGTTTCAGGTCAAGACCTTTCATCTGGACTAAATGGAATTGGTTTTTAAATTTGAAATGTAACAAATAAGAAACAAAGCACCACTTTAATATAGTAAATCAAGACTTTGTCACATTTCTGACATATTATCTGTCAGTATATAAGTTCTTAACCTCTCCTCTGCAGACTAATCACCCCCCCCCCCCCCACTGCACAGAAAGACTGCTGCAGTTGTCTGGGTGCTAAAGTGTATGCATTTAAGGGATAATTCCCTTCTTTGATTGGCAGCTACCCTGAGTTCAGTGTGATCTACATGAAAGTAATACTTTACTACTTGAACACTTGCAAAAACGTCTTCTTGACCAATTTTGTGATTATTTTGGAGATGAACCAAATTGGCATCAGAGCTAAACGTTTTTGCCTAATATGAAAATTCCTCTTTCAGGCTGCAACATGCCATGTTCAATTCCAGGGATGTGAAAGCCGAGGAAATAGACCTTCTTGCAGACTTTCCCTCTTGTCCGGCAACTATAACACACAGAGCGGATCAGGAATGTAGGGAATACATTTCCAGAATCAGTTCTGATACCGTTGAGCATCATATCAAATGAAGAGAATTTTCCTATTCAGGATCATCTCTGGCTCAGCTAAAAGGTCTCTTGTCTGAGTTATAAGGCACTAAGTGCAAAACCTATTCCAAAGACTTGGGCTCAAAAATCTAACTACAGCTCTGCCAAGAGTGTCAACTACTGGAAGAGCAGTCTTTCAGACTACTCTCGTATGTTAAAAGTAGGGTGGTGGGTTCAACAGCTTGGAAAAGTATGGAGAAAGAAAGAAGTGAAGAAGAGTGCAAAAGAGGTTACTGAATTCTCCAGAGGCAACATGAGGATGAAATTGAGAAGGATGGTAAATACAGGACTGAAGGTGAGCTTATAGAGCAGTCAGACATTGACAGGTATGATGTTGCAGGCATCCAGAGTCATAGTTGATAGAAGCTCACAGATAGAAGCTGAATATTCAAGGGTATATATTGTATCAAAAGGTCAGGTAGGTAGGCAGAGAGGATGGAAAGGTGCTGTTGGTAAAAAAAATTAAATCCCATCCATAGTAAGGAGTGACATAGGATCAGAAGATATGAAGTCCTTGAGGGTAGAGCTAAGAAACTGCAAGGGTAAAAAGACCCTGAAGGGAGTTATATACAGGCCTCTGTTTAATAGCCAGAACATGGGTAAAATGGGAGGTAGAAAAGGTATGTAAAAAGGGCAATGTTGCAATGGTAATGGGGAATTTCAACATCCAGGTGGTGGGAAAATTAGACTGGTACTGGATCCCAAGAAAAGCAATTTGTAGAATATCTATGAGGTTGTATTTTAGAGCAGCTTGTGGTTCAGCCTACTAAGAAAAGGCAATGCTGGATTCGCTGTTGCACAATGAACCAGATTCGATTAAGGAATTTTAGGCAAATAAATTCTTAGGAAGCAGTGCCATGATATAATGGAATTTCCCCTATAATTTGAGAGGAAAGATTTATTGCTTTCAAAGTTGAGTAAATGTACGGTAACTAAAGAGACTTGAGAAAGGAGCTGGCCAAAGCTGATTGGAAGGGGGCCACTAGCAGGGATGATGGTAGAGCAGCGATGGCCAGAGTTTCTGAGAGTCATTCAGCTAAGTATATCAGCTACGCCCAGCTTTTGCAGTCTATTCTTTGCAATCAGGGCCCAAGGGCTGTCAGGGTTAATGACATGATATTATGATTTGGGGTGAAATTCTTCATTTCAAACTTCTCAGCAATGGAACATAACTTAACCTAGGGGCTACTTGTATGAGAAACAATATTCTCCCAGTTGTCCTACTTAATACTTATCCTTCAATTGAACTTTATTAAAACAGACTTTGTGCTTGTGATCTCATTTTTGTTTGTCATCACTCACTGTGTACAAAATTGGGAGCTGCATTTCTGAAACTACAACAGGGTTCTTCAGAGTGTATTGCAATCTCAATGGAAGCTACAAAAATACAAGCATTCCTTTATTTTCTCTCTTCAAGCTATGCTGTCTGGTGAGGGTTTCAATTGTAGCAAACAGATGGGAAGGGCTGAGATACAATAGTCAATCATATATTGGAGAAACAGAGTTGCAACCAAGCTCTCTCTATGTTTAATTTTCATGTGAGATTATAAGTCAAAGGTGAATCTTTAAAGGTATATCTATTTTCAAATTAAAATCAACGTTCTGGAATGAATAAAATAAAATGTGTGGCTTCATCGCAATATCATAGAACCTAGACAGGGAAGGAGACCTTTTTGGCCCATTATGTCAGTGCTATTTGAAAGAGAGATGGGTATTTGAAAGAGATTTTAAGGTAAGTTATGGGAAGACGAAGAAAATAAAATTCATCCAGAGGTTGAAAGTGGTTTGAAACTTACTAGCTGAAAGGTGAGTAATTAGAAACCCTCATCGCTTATATAAAAAAATAGCTGAAAAGCTGTGACCTCCAGGATTTTGTCAAATACTTGGTGTAGAGATTAAGATGACCATCTCTCTTTCAAACTTAGCCCATTTACTATTAGTTAACCTCAAGGATCTTGAATAAGGGGACATAGTTTCAAGATAAAGGGTGTGTCATTTACAAAAGAGGTACACAAAAATTTCTTCTCGCGGAAGGTGGTGAATCTCACGAATTATCTGCCCCAGAGAATTGTGGAGGCTGGATCATTAGAATGAGAAGAAATGGAGGTAGATACACATTCTCAAAAGATCGGGGAATTGAGCCATGTTCAAACTAAATGGCAGAATGCTTGAGAGGCCAGGTTGCCTATATGTGATCCTATTGTCCTCAGTCCCAAATCATTACAGCATATTATTCCCAACCCTGAATTATTCCTCTTATTCTTCCTGCCAGTGAACCAGCATTTTGACAAATTTGCAATCTCCCTTAGCTCCCTGGTAGTGTGTAACAGCATTTTGTTGTCAGTGAATTTGCACTCTTTCATCAGTGTTTTGAAGATGAATCCTATTTTCATAATCTATGAAGGCATCTGCTATGTGACGGGCAGGTTGTGCCTCACAACACTGATCAACTTATTTGAGGAACTGACAAACCAAACTGATGACAGTAGCGCAGACAATGTGCTGTATATGGATTTTAAGGAGGCATCTGACAAAGCTCCACCAGGTTGGCTCATTTAGAAGGACAAGAGGCGTAGGATCCTGGGAAATTTGGCTGCATGGATTTGGGATTTGCTTGCCCTCAGAAGGTAGAGAGTGGTAGTAGATGGAGCATATTCTGCATGGAGGCAGGGGACCATTGCATGAGGAAGTATTAGGATGGGGTAGAAAATTTGCTAATTACATAATCTTGGGCCCTAGTCCCAAATAAGGGTGAAGGGGTTCATTTCCATAGGTCAAATTTGAAGACAGAATGTAATATTAATGGTAAGACTCTTGGGAGTGTGGAGGATCAGAGAGATCTTGGCGTCTGTGTCCATAGGACACTCAAAGTTACTGCGCAGATTGACAGCGTTGTTAAGAAGGCATATGGTGTGTTGGCATGAGAGGTGTCCTGATAGAAGTGTATAAGATGATGAGGGGCGTAGATCATGTGGACAGCCAGAGGCTTTTTCCCAGGGCTGAAATGGCTAACACAAGAGGGCATAGTTTTAAGGTGCCTGGAAATAGGTACCGTGGGGACATAAGGGTTAAGTTTTTCACACAGACAATGGTAGGTGCGTGGCGTGCACTGGCGGCAGCGGTGGTGGAAGCGGAATGAACATAGTCTTTTAAGAGTCTCTTAGATAGGTACATGGAGCTTAGAAAAATAGAGGACTATGTTCTATGCAGTTTCTAGAGTAGGTTACATGGTCAGCATAAAATTATGGGCCGAAAGGCCTGTAATGTGTTGTAGATTTCTATGCTCTATGTAGTGCATAGATCTCTCAAGGTAGCTGCACAAGTGGACAGGGGATTAAGAAAGCGTATGGTGAGTTGGCCTTCATTATTAATCAGGTTTATTATCACCAGCATGTGACGTGTAATTTGTTAACTTAGCAGCAGCAGTTCAAAGCAATACATAATCTAGCAGAGAGAGAAAAAAAATAATAACAATAAATAAAATCAAACATAATAATAAACAAATAATCAATTATGTATGTGAATAGATTATTAAAAATGTGCAAAGATAGAAATACTGTATATTAAAAAAAAGTGAGGTAGTGTCCAAAGCTTCAATGTCTGTTTAGGAATCGGATGGTACAGGGGAAGAAGCTGTTCCTGAATTGCTGAGTGTGTGCCTTCAGGCTTCTGTATCTCCTACCTGATGGTAACAGTGAGAAAATGGCATGCCCTGGGTGCTGGAGGTCCTTAAAAATGGACGTTGCCTTTCTGAAACACCGCTCCCTAAAGATGTCCTGGGTACTTTGTAGGCTAGTGCCCAAGATGGAGCTGACTAGATTTACAACGTTCTGCAGCTTCTTTCGGTCCTGTGCAGTAGCCCCTCCATACCAGACAGTGATGCAGCCTGTCAGAATGCTCTCCATGTTACAACTATAGAAGTTTTTGAGTGTACTTGTTGACATGCCAAATCTCTTCAAACTCTTAATAAAGTATAGCCACTGTCTTGCCTTCTTTATGACTACATCAATGTGTTGGGACATGATTAGATCCTCAGAGATCTTGACACCCAGGAACTTGAAGCTGTTCACTCTCTCTAATTCTGATCCCTCTATGAGGATCGGTATGTGTTCCTTCGTTTTACCCCTCCTGAAGTCCACAATCAGCTCTTTCGTCTTACTGACGTTGAGTGCCAGGTTGTTGCTGCGGCACCATTCCACTAGTTGCATATCTCACTCCTGTACACCCTCTCGTCACCACTTGAGATTCCACCAACATGGTTGTATCATCAGCAAATTTGTAGATGGTATTTGAGATATGCCTAGCCACACTGTCATATGTATACAGAGAGTAGAGCAGTGGGCTAAGCACACACCCCGAGGTGTGCCAGTGTTGATCGTCAGCGAAGAGGACATGTTATCACCAACCCGCACAGACTGTGGTCAGAGGATTGAGTTAAAGAGTCATAAAGTAATGTTGCATGCAACTGTGTAAAAAGCTCCAGTTATACTGCACTTGGAATACTGTTTTCAGTTCTCGTCGCCTCATTATATAAAGGATGTGGCAGCTTTAGAAATTGTGCTGATTAGAATTACTAGGATCTTGATTGGATTGGATAGTCTTATGAGGATAGGTGAACAAGTATGGATTTTCTCTTTGGAGTGAAAGAGGATGAAAGGTGACTTGATAGAGGTATACAAACGATAAGTGGCGTAAATCAAGAGAAAACCAAACATTTTATTCCAGGACAGAAATGGCTAATATGAGGGATCATTTTATGTGATTAGAGAGTATAGGAGGGATGGAAGAGGTAAATATTTTGCACAGGTGGTTGTAGAGTCAGACACATCAGGAACATTTAATAAGCTATTAGGTACATGAATGGAAGAAAAATGGGGGCAATATGGGAGAGAAGGGTTACATCGATCTTAGAATGGGTTGAAGGGCCTATACTGTGTTCATCTATCACCTTTCAACTTGTCCTCCTTCTCTTCCCCCACCTTCTTACTTTGGCATCTTCCCCCTTCCTTGCCAGCCTTGATGAAGGGTCTCAGCCCAAAATGTTGACTTTATTTATTTCCATAGATGCTGCCTGACCTGAAGAGTTCCTCCTGCATTTTGTACATGTTGCTCTGGATTTTCAGCATCTGCAAAATCCCTTGTGTTTATGATTGCTGTACTGTTCCATTTTCTATGTCCTATATTTGATATCCCACAAGGATAATGTAATTAGGGCAGTGAATTAGATCATTTTGGATACACAGAAGGTAAATGAGTCAATATCAAGCTTCCTTTAGCCCAAAGGCAGACATACCTTTATGTAACTTGGGGAGAATAATTATCAAGATATCCAGAGTATTCACATATTGTGCAAACAGCCTCTAATTTGAAGCTGCAAATCTCACAAGCATACAGAATTAACAACCCACAAACAAGATTTTAGGGTGTCAGCATGAATGGTGTTGTGGAAAAGCTATAGTTCTAGAAAAGGGTTTATTGTGTAATTAGTAATCACCAGTTATCAAAACAATCTCAACTACCTGTTTCTTATTTCCATATTTCCCTAGGGTCATTACATCAGAACATACTAAAGGCAGTAAGCACTCATTTCTGAATTTATTACCTTTACCAAAGGCAAGTTGCCCTATTAAACAAAAAGCATGACAGTATACAGGTCAATTTAAGTTATGAAAATCTGTCAAATCAAGCAATGTTTCAAGCATAATAATTTCATAAAGTATTAATCTAAAATAACATTGTTGTATTCCTGCTCACAAACTGGGCCATTGATGAGCCATATTTTAAGATGCTGAAAAAGAGAGTTGTATCATCAACTCTCTTGCAACTAATTCAATGGGTACATCTGTTAATGTTTAGTAAGCTTTCAGACACACACTCATACCTGATATTTTGACATGCTGCCTCCTCACAGCACACTCTGTCTAAGTGCTGTACAGAAGCTGGCACTGCCTTGGAGCAGCTGTGACAATGTTCCCTGCTGCACTTGTTAAAACCAGTGCGTCTGCATGATTATTTCTCAAATCACTTATGAACATGCATTCAAACAAATTTTGCAGCCATGAAATAACTGAGAAATCTTGTCCATTCATCGCTCTGCAGTTGTAAAGGGCACACCTGACAGATTTTTTCCCACCCACCCAGTTAAAATACCTGGGCAAGTGCAAATAATGCAAAACTGAAACTCGAGTCTCAGATAGGCTCTTGAACTCAGGATGCCCTTCAGAAGGGAGGCCTGCTACACTCAGTATTTTCTTCCGTAATGGGGTTCTGTCTGATGGGGATTCTTCCTGTTGCAGCTAAAGCCAAACCCAGGCAGCATCAACTACACAGCAGCTGTGTCACTTTCATAAAATCATGCAGCATAGCAGGCTATTCAGTCCATTGTACCTCTGCCAGCTCTTTGAAGGGGTTGGTCAAGTAATCCAATTTCCTATGTGGACATTGAATCTATCTATGTTGATCATTTCAACTAATACTGTACAGTATATCCAAACATTCCGAAGCTTCGATTATCATACTGACAAGTTCCTACTGACAACAAGCCTTAAAGCCACAATATCATATTCCCAGCAGTTAAATGGGAAATTTTCAACTCCAAATGGTAATTATGTCTCACAGCCTAAAACCCAGCTGCTTTGAGTGTCATTAATTATTGTCTGTCACTTTTTCAGCAACTACCACGTAACTGTTACTTACTTCACTGACAATATGACTGGAATATGTTGGACTGCAAGACTGCAAGTTTCTCAATGGCTAGATTTCTAACAGCATTCATACTATACAGAAACAAGAAACCATTAACATCAGCAATGTAAACAAATTCTCACCTCACCAGCTCAAAGCACTCCATGTTCTTCAGATGTGTTATGATTTATTAGAAACGTATACATGTATGTGAAGACCTTGTGAGAATGAAGAGAATTACAGTATCTGAGATGGGGGATTTTTTTTCTCTATGGGGAAAGCTGAGAAGTATTCTCCTTGGAACAAAGAAGGTTAGGAAATCTAATGGAGGTATTCAAAATTTTGATGGAATAAGATAGAAAGAAAAGTGTCCAAGTATAATAGATTGCAGGTACTGTGATTTAATAATTGGCAAAAGACCTTGAGGATTTTGGGGATTCAACAAGGAGAAATTTTTATGCATGTTATAAATACACTGCATTAAATGATGATAAAAGAAGATTAAAAGAGGAACTGAATAAATCTCTAAAAAGAAAAGCAATTTGCATGGTGATATGAGATAGTGATCTTGGTGATTAAATAGACACCTGTTAAATCAAAGCAAGCTGTAAATTAGGCAATTTGAATGCACAGTTCCTTTAGACAATGTTCATCTTTCTCAAAGAGTTCTGATAAAAGAACCTGAGAAAACTACCTTAATGTCATGTCTTCTGAATGGCCTCAAGGTATGTTGTACGAATACAGTGGCCATGGCCTCTAGTGCTAAAATACAAATCGGGGCAGCAATAAACATTCTGTAATTAATTCTACATAAAGCACCAATCTGTTATAAAATAGAACGCAACTAGGTGACATTCAATTTGAAACCATTTGAGATCAAGACGAGATGAGCAGCTCATGTAACACGTCTGTTCAAAGCCATCTTAAGCGTGAAAAGAATTCAAATTATCTGTATTTCAATTTAGTAATGTAAATAAAACAGCTCAGAAGGCACACAGTGCCCAGAGGAAAATCTGAATGAGCAAATAATCTAAATTAGTGATCTTAAATACAAATTGGCACAGACTTCCAGGGTTTTGTGTTATGGTAGGTTTCCTAATCTATGCCAAATCTTTCTGGGTGATGGGCTGCAGAGAAAACAGTGCTGACCTAGAAACAGAAAGGAACTGTACTACAGCTCATCAGCCCACGTGTTCGTGTGCATTCCAAGATCTGAAGCAACATAAACCGTGCATAGAAGTGATTAGCTTGTTGGGTCAACAGAAGTACAAGAATGAGTTAACAGCAAGAGCAGAGCACAAGAAGAACAGACTCATGCAGAGGTATAGACTAACTGAAACCTAAAGTATCTTATTCATAAAGAAGACAAAACTTACTATATAACTTTTGACAGGGAATTTTAATCCAGACAAATATTATTTTTAACAGATCTGCCACAGCAGAGTGGATTGGTTTATAGACAGACGGACAGACATGCTTTATTGATCCCGAGGGAAACTGGGTTTCGTTACAGCCGCACCAACCAAGAATAGTGAAGAAATATAGCAATATGAAACCAATAAATAATTAAATAATAATAAGTTAATCATGCCAAGTGGAAATAAGTTCAGGACCAGCCTATTGGCTCAGGGTATCTGACAGTCCGAGGGAGGAGTTGTAAAGTTTGATGGCCACAGGTAGGAGTGACTTCCTAGGACACTCAGTGTTACATCTCAGTGGAATGAGTCTCTGGCTGAATGTACTCCTGTGCCTAACCAGTACATTATGGAGTGGATGGGAGACATTGTCCAAGATGGCATGCAACTTGGACAGCATCCTCTTTTCAGACACCACCATCAGAGAGTCCAGTTCCACCCCCACAACATCACTGGCCTTACAAATGAGTTTGTTGATTCTGATGGTGTCCGCTACCCTCAGCCTGCTGCCCCAGCACACAACAGCAAACATGATAGCACTGGCCACCACAGACTCGTAGAACATCTTCAGCATGGTCCGGCAGATGTTAAAGGACCTCAGTCTCCTCAGGAAATAGAGACAGCTCTGACCCTTTTTGTAGACAGCCTCAGTGTTCTTTGACCAGTCCAGTTTATTGTCCATTCGTATCCCCAGGTATTTGTAATCCTCCACTATGTCCACACTGACCCCTTGGATGGAAACGGGGGTCACCAGTGCCTTAGCCCTCCTCAGGTCTACCACCAGCTCCTTAGTTTTTTTCACATTAAGCTGCAGATGATTCTGCTTGCACCATGTGACAAAGTTTCCCACCGTAACCCTGTACTCAGCCTCATCTCCCTTGCTGATGCATCCAACTATGGCAGAGTCATCAGAAGACTTCTGAAGATGGCAAGACTCTGTGTTGTAGTTGAAGTCCGAGGTGTAGATGGTGAAGAGAAAGGGAGACAGGACAGTCCCCTGTGGAGCCCCAGTGCTGCTGACCACTCTGTCTGACACACAGTGTTGCAAGCGCACATACTGTGGTCTGCCAGTCAGGTAATCAATAATCCATGACACCAGGGAAGCATCCACCTGCATCACTGTCAGCTTCTCACCCAGCAGAGCAGGGCGGATGGTGTTGAACACACTGGAGAAGTCAAAAAACATGACCCTCACAGTGCTCGCCGGCTTGTCCAGGTGGGCGTAAACATGGTTCAGCAGGTAGACAATGGTATCCTCAACTCCTAGTCGGGGCTGATAGGCGAACTGAAGTGGGTCTAAGTGTGGCCTAACCATAGGCCGGAGCTGCTCTAGAACAAGTCTCTCCAGGGTCTTCATGATGTGGGAGGTCAATGCCTCCGGTCTGTAGTCATTGGAGCCACAGGTACAGGAACGAGGCAGGACATCTTCCACATCACAGGAACCCTCTGGAGACTCAGGCTCAGGTTATTATTGTTCCATGAGGGCTGTGCAGTAGGGGAATTCTAGGCAGTTTCGAGAGTAGGTTACATGGTCGGCACAACATTGCGGGCCAAAGTGCCTGTAACATACTGTAGATTTATATGTACTGAGGTACAGTGAAATAAAGCTTGATGAGACTGCCATTTATACAGAATGTTTCATTATAACAGCTTTGGGGTAGTACAAGGGAAAACAATAACAGATGCAGAATAAAGTATTAGTTACGCAGAAATTGTAGAGCAGGCTAACAATAATGTGCACACAAGAAGAATAGACTCATTTACTTTATTGTTTCAGTTACTGCTTTCAGCACATAATATAAACTAATGTCCTTCATTACTGACTTTTTCCCAATTCAATGCATTAACTTTAGTTATATGTCTTTTCACCCATTACTTCCATTCCAATGTACTAATGTTCTGAAACATGCAGTTTTCCCTTCACTACTGATTTCCTCAATCTGAACATGAAATTCTGATTCGTCCATTTCGAATCCTCTATCTTGCAACATAAAAATATAACTTGTCCACTACTAATTTCTCATTCCCTAAATAGAATATTCTAATTCTAAACTCCATATACTTCCTCTTCTGGTCAAAATAAAATCAAACTGTGATCTCCATCGAGGTCATGGCTCAGACTTAGTTTTTTAAGTGTGGAAGGATAGTTTTGGGGACAGAAAGGGGAGTTAGGTGCGATGTTCAGGTTTAGGAACAAAGATGTGAGGGGTTAGGGGTCAGATTGGGATTAAGGACAGGGACATGGATGAGTTAGAGATCATACCAGAGTCTAGGCCTCTGCTCCACATTCAAAGGCCAGCAACATGGACGGATGACAAAGGACACCCGGACTCTAGGCCTCCTCTCCATGCTCGAAGGCCAGTGAAGAGCAGCATAGGATGAAAGACATACCAAACTCCAGGCCCATGTTCTGCACTTGAAAGCCAGAGCTGTGGACGGGTGACAGTGGACATCTGGAGTCTAGGCCTCTACTCCATTCTCAAAGGCCAACAATATAGACAACAAACACAAAGTACACTGCAGACGATGTGGTCAAATCAACACATACATAAGCTGGATGAACTCAGCAGGTCGGGCAGCATCCATTGAAATGAGCAGTCAACGTTTCGGGCCAACAATATAGATGCCTGACAAAACTACACCCGTGGATATCATGCTGTCCCAAGTCAGTGGATCCCAGGGTTGGATGTCCATCTGAGCAGGAGGCAGAAGGGCTAGTGAGTCAGCAAGCTTGGAGTTCGGGGCCCTATCCTTGGCTAGACCAGGAGTCAGTACCGAAAATCAAAGGCTGAACATTGAACAGAAGTCTGGAAGTCGAAGCTTGATGGGCATTCACTCTCCAATCTGGGATCAGAGGCCCATCCTGGAGTTAGCAGACATCCCACCCTGCAAGAACTCATTTTAGGGAGGTAGCACCACCAACCCCACCTCCACAACACCATATCCCCCCCCACCCTGGTCAACCTCCAAGGGTGTATGTATACAGGACATTTGATTATGAAAGAACACAACAATTTATTTGATCATTTATATACACACACACACACATATCACATATATATATACACACCTTGTTGAATAATATTTTGTTGGTGGTCTCAATGCTAATAGCTAAATACTAATGCTTTTCTATTTCTTTTGCAAACTTTCCTTGTACTGTGATGTGGCTTGCTTGGCAGATTTGAGCATTTTGCCGGAAGTCTCAACCACCATGGGTAATAGAAAAGCCACTGTTGCAAACAGTGCAGCGAGCAACACTGTCATTATTTTTGACCCCTATTAGGCAGGGGTACACTTTAGTGTAGTCTGGGGTGAAGTACGTTTTATATTTTCTTTTTCTGGAACACTCTGCCATGGTGCTGCAGGACAGTAAACTGAACTGATGGATGAAGAGAGGGGAGGGGAGGGGGAGAGGAGGAGGGGGGAGAGGAGGAGGAGGAAGGGAGAGAGGGAGAGAGATCAACTGTAAAGCCCGACCACAGAGAAAACTGATAGGTCTACTTAGCACAAAGAGAGACTAATCAGGATTCCTTTTCTCTCTCTCTCTCTCTCTCCCCCACTCCCTCCCTCCCTCCCCCCTCTCTCACTTGCTTGCTCTAAAAAAAATCGATTTCCGGGATATCGTATATAATTTGCGGGCGTCGGGGAGCCTCTATCAATATGTGGGAGACTCCCAGAACTTCCGGGAGAGGTGGGATGTCTGAGTTTGAGGGCTGTCCATTTGTGTGGCTGGGTGGGAGGGAGAAAGGGGGCTTGTTTTGCTGTTCAAACACGAAGAAATCTGCAGATGCTGGTCCTGACGAAGGGTCTCGGCCCAAAACATCGACAGCGCTTCTCCCTATAGATGCTGCCTGGCCTGCTGTGTTCCAACAGCATTTTGTGTGTGTTGTTTGTTGTGTTGTTGCTTGTTCTGTTCTGATTTGTTGTGCTCTGTGTTGCTCTGCTGAGCATTGTAGACATGCTACGTTGGCAAGGAAATATGTGGTGATACTTGCGGCCTAGCCCAAGCACATCCTTGGATTATGTTAGTTGCTAACACAAATGATGCATTTCACTGTATGTTTCAATATGATAAATAAATTCATCTGAATCTGAATTCGCCTCATTATTATTCTGCTTCTCAAAAACTAAGATTGAAATCCCATGGTCTCAAATCTCAGATACACAAATTGAAAACTTTTGTTTTTACAGAAATCAGGAAAATTCCACATCCATAGGAGTTTCATCTGTCCCTAAGGATTAGGGAATGATTTCCAAGGGGAACTCAAAATGAAGAGGAAAAGGAACTTCAAGAAAGATCTGTAAATGGCAGAGGTCATGGGTCAATTTTATCACAATAGGAATGTAAGTGAAAATTGATCCAACTCCTTCAAGCTGTGAAGACTCAACAGATCTAATTTATGACAGCTTCAAATATAACCAAATCCTGACAGGTTTGGTTTGCAAACACAAGTACTCCTCTATTTCTTCACCTTCACTACTGAGCAGCTGAGAAGGGCTCTGTGGAAACTAAGAAGCAGCAAAGCATTGGGACCGGGTGGTGTGAACCCCGGGGTCCTGAAGGAGTTTGCTGAACAGCTGTGTGGAGTTCTCCAGCGCATTTTCAATCTGAGTCTCAGCCTGGAAAGGGTCCCGACTGTGTGGAAAACATCATGTGTGGTCCCAGTACCCACAAAGGGCCAAATGAAAGTCTTGAATGACTACTGTCCAGTGGCCCTGACCTCACACATCATGAAGACCTAGAGAGGCTGGTCCTGTCTCATCTCTGATCCCTGGTTAGATCAGCCTCAATCCCCTGCACTTTGCCTGCCAGGAGCACATTGGAGTCGATGATGTTGTCACCTACCTGCTGAACAGAGTCTACTCCTGTTTGGATAAGCAGGGCAGTACTGTGAGGATCATGTTTTTTGATTTTGCAAGTGCCTTTGATTCCATACAGCCCTCATTGCTGGGAGAAAGGCTCCATTCAATGCAGGTTGGCACATCTGTTGTATCCTGGATAATGGACTACCTGACTGGCAGACCACAGTTTGTGCAGCTTCACAGCTGTGTGTCTGACATGGCGATAAGCAACACTGGGGTCCCACAGGGGACTGTATTGGCTCCCTTCCTGTTTACCCTGTATACCTCAGACTTTAGATACAACACTGAGTCACATCATCTGCAGAAATTCTCTGATGACTCAGCAATAGTAGGGTGTATATAGGAAGGGCAGGAGGACGAATACAGTGCCCTGGTGCAAGCATAATCATCTGCAGCTCAACATCAGTAAGACAAAGGAGATGTGATGGACTTTAGGAAGACTAAGCCTACTCAGCTCCCTGTTAATATTGATGGTGAGGACCTACAAGAACCTAGGGGTGCACCTGGATGACAGACTTGAGTGGAGCACGAACACAGAAGCTGTGTACAAGAAGGGCCAGAGTTTCCTCTATTTCCTAATGAGACTGAGGTCCTTTGGAGTATGCAGGCGTCTCCTTCACATGTTCTGACTTGAGTGGAGCACCAAAACAGAGGCCGTGTACAAGAAGGGCCAGAGTCACCACTACTTCCTGATGAGACTGAGGTCCTTTGGAGTATGCAGGCCTCTCCTACCAGTCTGTTGTTGCCAGGACTATCTTCTATGCAGTGACGTGCTGGGGCAATGGTATCAACACACGTGGCAACAGATTCAATAAACTGCATGCACCTTAAGTAATAAAGCAAGACAACTGCGCTGCTCCAAAGAGCGCTATATGAGGTCATTCTTACCCTTGGCCATTAGGCTCTATAATGAGTCAAACTATAGCCAGGGAAGTGATGACCCGCTCCTGTTAGATTATTTGAGGTAACTTTTTTTATTTTCTTACTTCTCTTCCAATAATTTATATATTGTACATCTGTGCACTT
Source organism: Hemitrygon akajei (assembly GCF_048418815.1). Classification (NCBI taxonomy): domain Eukaryota; kingdom Metazoa; phylum Chordata; class Chondrichthyes; order Myliobatiformes; family Dasyatidae; genus Hemitrygon; species Hemitrygon akajei. Next base: position 90,632,362 of record NC_133128.1, read on the forward strand.
GTAATGCTACTGTGACACACAATTTCATTTGGGATCAATAAAGATCTATCTATTTATGAAATAATGATTTGGGAAATATATTGTTAAGCAAAACTTCGAAATACAAAAATGCATTTCTCTTTAGTTTCAATATAAAACTTCAGGATGCAAGAGCTTTCAGATTTTGGAAATCTCAGTGAATTAAAAGTATATTCAATCAACAAAATTCATACAGTCATTCAGCACTGAAACAGGCCTTTCTGCCTGACTCATCCACAGTGACCGAGATAGCCATCAAAGTTAGCCCTACCTGCCCATATTTAGCCCATATCCCTCTTTTTTTATTAATGTCACACTTGAAGTGAGAAACAATGTTTAATAACGACCTGATTATAAATTAAGATGCTTAAAAGGATGATTTACCCTTAAAAGTTACTCAAGAGAATCCTGAGGGGTTTCAACAGAGTGCATACGTGTTCCTGTGACAGAATCTGGAACTAGTAGTCAAGATTAGGATCAACATTTAAGAGAGACAAGTGGCATTTTTCTCTCTTTCAAAGAGCCATGAATTCTCTTCCACAAGGCCTGGTGTCAGCAGCATCATTTTTGAGACATATTCTTGATAAGCAAGGGATAGGATAAAAGGCTACTGGGAGTAAACAGATATGCAGAGTTAAGATTGCAGTCAGGTCTGTTATGATCTTGGTGAATGATTCTCAGCTTGTTGAAAAAGGATATTCCTGTGGCTTGAGCAGGTGATGAATGAGGATTAGGAAAGGTGTTGACTAACATTTGGACAGATCTCCATTTATCTGATATAACTCCTTTACCCTCTCTATTGGGGTCATTGTCTTTGAAGACACTGGAGACTGCAGATGCTGGAATTTGGAGCAACAAGCAATCTGTTGGTCAAACAGCATCTGTTGGAGGGGGAAAGGAGGGCAGTAATGTTGATGTTTCAGATCATGGTGCAGTGTGATGAAGTAGTCTCTACTTATCTGGACATGTGAAGCTCCAACAAGAAGTTTAAAATAGTCCAGGACAAACCAGCTCACTTAATTAGCACCCATTCACTATCAGCAGTGGGTACTATCTACAAAACCAACTGCAGTAACCCACCTCCCTCTGGCACCACCAAGGCTGTTCCAACAGCATCTACCAAGCCATGTCCTTTATCACCAGGCCAGACTTGGGCAGCAGACACATAGGAATATCACTACCTACATGTTTTCCTCAAAATCAGACATCATCCTGAATAGCAAACATATCACTGTCTGTTAACTGCCTCTGGATCTAACTCTATATCTGACAGCACATGGAATCACCCATACCAGATCAGAAGTAGCTCATCAAGGGCAATTAGGGATGGCAATAAATGCTTCCTTCAGTGAGGCTCATATTTCCAAACATTAAGGACCCAATACATAACAACAAACCATCACTATTAGCATAGATTAGCATTGAATCAAGAATCACTTCCACTCACCAAGTAACACAAACAATCCTTCATCAACAACAGTGCCTATCAAAGTAACCACTCATATGAACAACCAACTGACCATCTACATCCATTGTGATACCTCCCTAGCCAATATTATAATGGAGGAAATTAACTATATTTCAATTGCTGTCATTCATGTAACTTGTAAAGAACAAACCTAGTGCATAAAGATATCCTTAAGCCATCCAGCCCAAGCCACTTTGAAAGGGACCACACTTGGAGAATTGTGAGCAGCTTTGGTTGCCAAGCTATGGGTATAGAAGTAGCATCAGTATAAGCTGGAATGGTGCAGAAAAGATTCACAAAGTTGCTACTGGGGTGGGAGGATTTGAGTTATAAGGAGAGACAATATAGGCTGGGGCTTTTTCCTGGAGCGCAGGAAGCTGAGGAATGACCTTGTTGAGAGAAATAAAATCATGAGAGGGTGAATAGTTTCAGTCTTTCTCCAAGGCAAGAGAGCCTAAAACCAAAGAGCATCAATTTAAAGGGAGAGAGAAAACAATTAAATTCCAAGTGAGTGGTACATTCTCAAACTGAGGGTGGTGGATATGTGGGGTCATCTATTGCATCCGGTGCTCCCGGTGTGGCCTCCTCTACTTCGGCGAGACCTGACGCAGATTGGGGGACTGCTTCATCAAGCACCTCCGCTCCGTCCGCCACAACAGACAGGATCTCCCGGTTGCCAGCCACTTTAACTCTGCTTCACATTCCCATTCGGATGTGTCCACATATGGCCTCCTCTACTGCCATGATGAGGCCAAATTCAGGTTGGAGGAGCAACACCTCATATACCATCTGGGTAGTCTCCAGTCCCTTGGCATGAACATTGAATTCTCCAACTTCTGGTAATTCCCTCCCTCTCCCTTCCCCCATCCCAGTTTCACTCTGCCTCCTCCTCCAGCTGCCTAACACCTCCCTCATGGTTTTGCATAGTGCTTTCCCCTTACATTCCTTCTTCACCTTTCCTGCCTATCCCCTCCCCCTCTCCTTGATCTTTCCTCTTACTGGTTTTTCACCTGGCACCTACCAGCCTTCTCCTTCCCACCCTCCCCCCACCTTCTTTATAGGGCCCCTGCCCCCTCCCTCTTCAGTCCTGACGAAGGGTCTCGGCCCAAAACGTTGACTGCTTGTTTCCATGGATGCTACATGACCTGCTGAGTTCCTCCAGCATGTTGTACGTGTTGCTTTGACCCCGGCATCTGCAGAGTATTCTGTGGATATGTAATATATGTACGAACTGCCATGGGGAAAGCTGAGGCAGGTAAAACTGGAACATTTAAAAAAGCATTTAGACAGACTTATATAGAAAAGACAGGGGGTTATGGGCCAAACACAGGCAAAAATGACTAGTTCAGATAGGCAACTTGGTCAACAAGGATAAGTTGGGCCTGTCTCCATGTTATTTAGGTCTATGAATATGACAATCTCATTTCTCCCATTTTCTTGCCCCTTCTACAGAGCAATTCAAAAATGCACTCAAACATACATACATATATGTATATATATATATATATATATATATAAATTCAATTTTAATCAAAACAAAAGCAAGAAAATTCATTTCAGGTGATAGAATGATAGATTTCTTTCAGTCACTAAACACTTTGATGATTAAGAAGCTAATCCTATACAGTGAACTTCTGATAAGATTTAAACTGCAGCCTCTGACAGGATAGTTCAACTTCAATAATATCTGCTGTAAATTTAATAATATCAAGGATGAAAGAGAAGAATAAAATTGATACTGTGGCTTCATGGCATTTCTGATACTTACAGCAATGGCCAAATGAACCATTGATTCAGAATCTATCTCTTGAAAGGAGAAGGAAACAGCAATCATTAAACTATTTTGCAAAGAGTGAAGGCAAATAATAATTGTATTATTGGAGAAATTTCAAAATTCTGCCTTGAACCTTGGCTATTTCAGCCAAAGCTTTAGTTTCTGTGAGCTGCACATATCACTATGATCCTTCAAAACCACATGCACTAGATATTTTCTCAGGAGCATAATGCTTATAGGCACTTTAATTTTAAGTGCGCAAATGGAAGCATATAAACTGAACAGGTACAGTGATCTCAAACAAATGGACAAATTATGTTTGTTTTCTCTGGAGTAAAGGGGGATGAGGGGTGACCTCATAAAGTTTACAAAATTCTGAAAGGTACAGATAGAGTAGACAGCAAGTATCTTTTCCTCAGGGTAGAAATATCTAACATTAGAAGACGTGCATTTAAGGTGGGGGGGAATGATCATTGCCCCCTCTGCCATTTGATTCCTAAATGGACTTCGAAGCTTTGGACACTACCTCACTTTTTTTAATATGCAGTATTTCTGTTTTGGCAAATTTTTAATAATCTATTTACTTGCTTATTTATTATTATGTTTTATTTTATTTTTTATTATTATTTTCCCTCTCTACTAGATTATGTATTGCATTGAACTGCTGCTGCTAAGTTAACAAGTTTCACATCATATGTCAGTGATAATAAACCTGATTCTGAAATGTGGGAGGCATTTCCTGTTTTTTTAAACACAGAGAGTGGTGGGTAATGGAGGCAGATGCAATGGAGGTATTTAAGAGTCTCTTAAATAGGCACATCTATATGCAGAGAAGAGTGTGGACCATGTGCAAACATAAGGGATTAGGTGTCATTACCTTAGTTCAGTATAACATCGTGGGCCAAAGGGCTCAATGTTTTCGATTACAATGCATTTAAATTCATTGAGGATTTATGTGGGAATCTGATGACCATACACTACATTTGCCAATGAACTAAAGCAGGCCGTAACTAAAAGGTCAAGACCTGCTTTGGCATTAGGCAAACAGATCTTGATTTATTACTATGAAAGTGTAGGCACCCAACTAGGTCCACTAAGGTTTTTATCTTCACCCTCTATTCCCATTGCTGCTGATGTTCTTTCGGGTTTCTTTTGCATCATCAAATCATTGTCTCAACCAATCCCCCTCAATTACTCATACAGTCAACCAGCCAACACCCTAACCCAGACAATGTCCTTTGTCCAGCCTCAGCACTCCTGACCCCTAATAATGGCTGATTTGAAAGGGAGCAATTCAAAGATGAGAACTGCAAACCATTTACATCAGTCAGAACAGATGGACCCAATGGACAAAGGGACCTTAAAGAGGGTATGAGAAGTTGCAGAGAAATGAGAGGAAGGTGCTAGTGTCGGATGGATATAAGTGGGAAGTTTTAGTTCTACAGGGCAAGTAGAATCACCTGACAGAAGTACATAAGCTCTGTGAAGTTGCTGTTGTAAATGATGATGGAGAAAACAAAAAGGAATCAAAAGGCAGGCCAGGGAGATTGATGATAAACTGTTGGAGAAATTGTTGAATACTGAATAGAGATCATAAGGCTGCACGATGTTTAGTCAGAAGATAAAATGCTGTTCCTCGTTTATACTAAGATTTGTTAGAAGAGAGTAAAAGACCAAAGACAGAGGGGTCAAAGTGGTGATTTAACAGACAAGAAAATGGACATACAAGTTTGGAAGAGGTGCTCTAAAAGGCTGCATCATCACCCAAATACTTTTCTCAAGCTAATCTACAGAACATAACAAATGGGAATCTGTTCAACTGATACCACCTTCACTCCAGGGCCAAGATCACTCAAACTTTGAGCTGTGTGTTCCTATTAAGGGTCTCACTCTAAAATTTTATAAACCCAGTTCAACAAAGCATACAAGAAAAAACACAGTATCTTCAAAACAAAAATCTCTACCAACAGGCTCCCATGGTAGAATATGTTGCCCAACAATATAGGTCCACAATAAGACAATGGGGACCATTTCCCATATCTCAGGTATCACCTCTCATCATAACCTGATATTGATGATTAAATTCACTATTGTCTTCAGTGAACCAGGGCAGCTTAAAAGAGTAACATCCTCACCAGCTTTGTGGAAATCCCTTGCCATAATGACTCAAAGTAGAATGGGTGTATTCTAAAAGGCATTGAGAACTTTGAGCCAGAAGCAGATAGAAGCCTGGCATAAATGGCAGAAACTTAGCCATAAGCATAAAATATACCATCTCCCGAACTTTATTTCAGAATATTCCATCAGTCCTTTTTGGCCTCATCTGAATCTGCAAGTTCCACAGTGACCTTATCAGTCACTCAGAACTGAACAGGAAGCAAGACTTTTCAATCCTCAGGGACTCCCTTGGAAGACAACTTTCACTAACTGGCAAACACAGTGGTTCACATACACAGGTCACCATTACATTCACAAAGGTAATGGAATCAGGATTGAATGCCTATACACCAGCATTTTTTTAGTATTGTGTGTGCAGAGTCCCATGTAATTCTTTAGATTTCATCTTGGCAATAGTTCTGTTCTGTGTAGGGTGAAATATTCCATTACACAACACTTAAGGAATCTCCTTTGTCAATATAATTTCATGCATTGGGAAATATGAAACCTGTGTGCATCTCACCTCCTTGCCCTCCACCACTCACCTACACCCTTTTTAACCACCTTCATTACCTAAAAGCTGCCTCTATTCAAATTAAGTCTAATATTTACAACCTCCGTGTTTCTTGTTCCTCACTTCATGCAAGATTTGTGAAAGATACAAGGCAGGCACCAAATACCAGAAAAAATCTGAGTAAGGCTTCATTTCATATACAAGCATCAGAGCTATCTATATAAAATTAAACTTGAACCAAGTGTACCCAGTCTCAAATTTCCTGGACTTTTACCTCTAGTCGGCATTATGTTGTGTATTCAGAAAAACTCCTATAAACAGATTAACTCCCCCTTAATATCTCAACATAGAATTCATCAAAATGAAATCTATTTGTTACGTGCAGATCCTAGACATTTTGAACTGTTGCACAAACCCTTTCAGATTGGCAAACTTTGTTTTATCTAAGTCGCACAGGTTACAAAGATGAGTACTCTTTATCTCTGCACTTACTGCTCCTTGCAAAAGTAAGAATTTTCCATCCATTTACCACCGGTGGCATATTCATATCTGCTTCTGCCCCAAGAAGAGAGAATTCCTATCTTAAACCAGCCTCATCTTGTTTCCTTTTTGTGGCTTATGATCAAAGCATGCTTAATCTATCTCTGAAAAACCTTGTGACTTTTTACTGCTTTGGGGATGATCTAACAGTGTAAATTATTTTTAAAGTCACACAGTACAGGAACAGGCCCTTCGGTCCGCTGAGTCCGTGCTGACCAACAAGTCGTTAATTGCTTCAAACAAAGATGTGGTGCAATGAGTATGATTACACAAACTAGTATTTCATTAATGACTTTCTAGTGCAGCCTGAGATTACTATGATTCTGGCAGATTCACTGCCCAGAGTAAGTCAAAACTGTCAGGACTCTTCCTACATTTATGCTGAAGTGAAGCATGGGGACAAAGGAAAAGCTTGCTGTTGACATCCTATACTCCAGAAAACAGGTCCATCCCCAAAGTTTATTCCAGCACTATTTGCCAGGTCTAGGTAATTGTACCATGTACATTCTTACACATACTTGCATAAATTATGCACATTACTAGTGAAATATATGTTGCATACTGGTAACACAAGTTCACATAAATATATATATATATACACACACACATATATAAACGCATGTACACATACCAATTGCACATCTTCGGACAGTTCTCTGTCTTTTTCATGTTCTATCGCTGTTTCTTCTAGATCTGATTCCTCAGATAAACACTCCATATCTGAATATGCAAATCCAAAGTACATTCAACGGTTCAGCCATGATGTTTACTTTGTTAAAGCTTCTAATTTGACAGCACAGGCAACAGCTTTCAATCTTGTGGAAAAACTTCAAGTTTTGTTACTAAGGCATAGGATGGTTAAAAAACCTGCAGCATTCGGTGGCAGGTTTTGAAGAACAGTCCATTGTGGCAAGCAGTGAATAGCATACAGCAAGACCAAAAGAGTGCAGTTAAAACACTTCCAGTTTTAGAGAAGACTAGAAACAAGCTCTGGACCTGCACAGACAATGTATATTTGCTTTTCTGTGCAGAGAACAATTGTTTTTATGTATTTTAAGGTTAATCCAATAATGATTTCTGTTTTGATCTCTTTGAAATGATGCTATCACTCTGTAACTTCATTTAGAAATGGCTGGTAGTTGACCACCTGCTGTACATTTCTGGGATATGTATGTTTAATGAGGTTAGACAAGAGCCTGGTATTTAGTCTTTGAAGCAAGGCTTTCTGTGTGTTTATCTTCTGATCTGTGACAATTAACATCAAAAATATCCTGATATAAATAGAGCAAGGCAGATTCAACAGTAAAATACTACCAAGAAGCACTTTCAATTGAAATAGGATTCATAAGAGAAAATTAGAGAATGTGTGTGTGTGTCTTACTCAGAGTGATGTGAGATGTCCAGGGAAACCATGCACTGTCACAGAGCAACAGTGCTGCAGCTAACAGACCACAGGTCCAGGTTCAATTCTGACTCTGGCGCTGTGTGTGTGGAATTTACAGGTTCTCCCTTTGGCGGCATGAATTTCCTCCAAAACCCCAAAGATGTGCTGCAGGTAGGTTAAACAGCTACTGTAAATTGTCCCTCATGTGAGTAGCAGAATCAGTGGTGGAATTTGACCTCATCACATTCTACAGGGGTTGCATTGAGAGCATCCTGAGCAGCTGCATCACTGCCTGGTTCGGAAATTGCACCATCTCGGATCGCAAGACCCTGCAGCGGATAGTGAGGTCCATCATGAGAAGACCATCAGGGTCTCTCTTCCCGCCATCATGGACATTTACACTACATGCTGCATCCGCAAAAGAAACAGCATTATGAAGGACCCCATGCACCCCTCATACAATCTCTTCTCCCTCCTGCCATCTGGGAAAAGGCTCCGAAGCATTCGGGCTCTCACGGCCAGACTATGTAACAGTTTCTTCCCCCAAGCTATCAGACTCCTCAATACCCGAAGCCTGGACTGACACCTTGCCCTATGGTCCTGTTTATTATTTATTGTAATGCCTGCACTGTTTTTGTGCACTTTATGTAGTCCTGTGTAGGTCTGTAGTCTAGTGTAGCTTTCTCTGTGTTGTTTTTTTTACGTAGTTCAGTCTAGTTTTTGTACTGTGTCATGTAACACCATGGTCCTGAAAAACGTTGTCTCATTTTTACTATGTACTGTACTAGCAGTTATGGTCGAAATGACAATAAAAGTGAATTGACTTAATCGACTTGACGGAAATGTGAAGAGATTATGATGGAAATGTGAAGAGAATAAAATGGGATGAGAGTGGGATTAGCATAAATGTGTACTCAGTGTTCTGTGTGGGCTCTGTGGCCCATGCTATATGATTCTATAAACTACACAGATGGTGATGGAGGGAATGAATCTTTGTTTTGTGAACTGGGTGCCAAACTAGTTGAGAATACATTGTCACAGTCCAGCTCATCCTTTTTAAAGAAAAATGCTGGACCCACTTTTGAAGATCTGTGGGGTATCCAGTTGTTATCTGACCTGTTTTCCTGGCTACAATGTTAATACAGTTAGTACAACAGAGTCAACAGAGTTGATGGTGTAGAATACAAAGATAGTGAGGCAATATCATCATGCTAAGAATAGATCTAGTATCCTAAATCTGAGAAACTATGAAGAGCCAGAGGCAATCAACAACAACGGAATTATGATTCACTATCTTCTGCAACCTCTTAGCCTGGCATATGGTGCAACGAGAAGTGCAGAATGATAAGCTAGCAGCAGCATCAGATGCACAAAAATGAAAACACCAAACCAGTGAAGCTGAAACTCAGGAATAAATTTGTAATAAAAAGAGTGCAAGTGGCATACTATAGAGAGTTAAGTGATCCCACAACCAATAGATCAGATCAAAACTAACTCTGCAGTTGCGCCAAATCCAGGCATTAGAAGTGACAACAGTCAAACAACCAAGCAAGCTCCAAAGACATTCTTACCCTAATGAGTGTCAACCCTAGCACTTAAGAGTCCAGGATAAGACATTTGCAAACATGAAACATCTTTGGAAGAATTGATGAATCCCATATTGGTTTCATCAGCCACTTCAGAATCCACAGTAGCCACTGAGGGACTATCTAACAGAAGAAACACTCTGAGCAAATTACTCTGAACATCGATTTCTCAAACTTCCGGTAATGCCCCTCAACCCGTCCCCCCCTCACCATTTCCCATCCCCTTTTCTCTCTCTCACCTCATCTCCTTGCCCACCCATCGCCTCCATCTGGCTCTCCTCCTCCCTTTTTCTTTCTTTCATGACCTTCTGTCTCTTTCACCAATCAACTTCCCAACTCTTTTCTTCATCCATCCACCTCCAGCTTTCACCTATCGCCTGGTGGTCCTCTCTCTCCCCTCCCCCCACCTTTTAAAGAGCTTTTTTTTTCTCCAGTCCTCCGAAAGGTTTCAGCCCAAAACGTCGACTGTACTCTTTTCCATAGATGCTGCCTGGCCTGTTGAATTTCTCCAGCATTTTGTGTGTGTTGCTTGGATTTCCAGCATCTACACATTTTCTCTTGTTTGTCTTTAAATTATTCATATTTATTATTTTCAATACAAGGCGATCGAGAAATAAAGATAAAACAGAATTTACTGGTGCCTTCACAACCTGAATCATAACGTACTTGATAGCCGTTTTCTGAAGTGTTGTCACTATTTTAATCTGGGGAACATTTATCGGAGATGTCAGATTTCAAATAGGAGTTTTTGAAAAGGAGGCAATGAACATCTTAGTGCAAGGAATGATTTAGTAGAAGGCAGAATTAGCTGCTTAAAATTGCAGATTAGGAGAAAGATATGAAATCAGGAAAACAGAAGAGTGGGTGAGAAAGAAATGGAAGAATATGCTAACATATGCTAAAATAAACTGGGAAGAAGCTTATGCAGAATATTAACACTGCTCTAGACCAGTTCAACATAATGACCTCTCTCTAAACAATACATTTTGGGTGATGCTGTTAACTAGTACCTCTAACCCAGATTCTCCCCCATATATCCCCCAGCATCCCAAACTCCATTGCATATTTTGTAATGTCTGGATGGTTGAAGATCGTCTGAGTTCGAGAGATAGGAGGAAGATCAAAGGGGAAATTAGGGAAGATTAATTCTGGTGCACATTAAGCATACTCATTGATCTGGAAATCTGCAATGGTTGCTTAATTAGTTACTTGACTGATAATAAATCAGTCACACTCTCTTAAAATCACCAAAGTAAGTAAAATTCCACCCACTTGGCTTGCTTCCCACTTCCAACAGTACCTTCAGATCTGGGAGGAATTGAAACTATGAATAAGTGATTTATTTGTTTTCAAAGTCCATTTTACCCACTTTATCTTTTCCCCTAATGCAGTTACAACTACATTTCCAACTAAGTCTTCGAGTTATCTATAAAACATATTATACACTAATGAGTTAGATTATGAATTTATTTAATTGCCATCACTTTTCATCTGCTATAATTATTTAGAAAAGGCTCTAATTGCACTTCAGTAACAAAACAGCGTAATAATTATGGGAAAACATATGCTGCAAGACACCATATTTTACCAACAGGTACACACTAAAGCACAAGCATGTTGCTAATAAAAGCTCTGGTAGATCATTCATTGTGTGTTACTTATCATTCCTGTCACATTTGCAATTGAAAAAAGACATCAGTTCCTGTCTCTGATCTAGAGTCTGAGGCCTGGCTCATTAAAATCACATTTTAAAGGCGACAGTTGGCTAGAAAAACATGAATTGAACAGAAACAAATTTGTGCTTACAAGATATTATTAGGCAGAATCAGCCTTTATCTCTAAAATAATTATAGCAGGTGAGTGCATGCAGCATTGTTATCAATTTGTCCCAGTACACAGACCTTTGATAGTATGAAGAGTGGATATGGGAAGCATTCAGTCCATTGAGCTCATGCTATCTTTTTGAATGAGTTAGTTTCATTCTCTGACATCTCCATAGCCCTTTAACCATTTATTTCCAAATGCCTTGAAAGCCGTAACTCTAATTACTTTCAGTAAGTGAATTCCAGATTGTAATTCCTCATCGTGTGAAAGTGGAGAGGAAATTTGCTGGATTGATAGAGTGGGACCTCCAATATCATGCAGAGGTAGGAGAAGAAGTGGCTGTTATCTGTGGAACAGACAAGATTATTGAGAGAATTATTAGGAATCACTGAGATACAAGTTAAGAATTTGGTAGCAAAAGGGCTTGTAACCACTACAAAAGATAATCATATAATTTGAGAAGGAACTAGAGTTTAATTAAAGGTGATGTATCTTGTTAAGGCAAACCAGGGCAGATTTACACAGGAAATGGTAGGACTCGGGGGGTGTCATAGAACAGAGACCTCAAGGTTCAGTTACAATCTTTCCTGAAAATAGTAACACAGGTAGATAGCGTGGTACAGAAGGTGTCTGGCATGCTTGCCTTCATCAATTGGTGCAGGAGTTGGGCAATCATGTTATACCTGTACAAGATGTCAGTAAGGCCACATTTGGAATACTGTGCACAGTTTTGGCCACCCCCTACTTTAGGAAGGATGTCATTAATGGAAATGGAGCAAAAAATATTTAAAAGAGACTGGAAGTTTTAGATTTTAAGGAGAGACCAAATAAGCAAGGACCATTTTCCATGGTCTAAGAGGTGACCTAATAGAGATTTATGAAATCATGAGGGGTATGGATAAAGTGATTAGCCACAGTCTTTTCCCCACGTTAGGGGAAAAACTAGTGGCAAAGATTTGAAGTGAGAGGGGAAAGATTTAAAAGGGTCCTAAGTGCTAGCTGTTTTTATGCACTGAGGATGGTGCATATACGGAACAAACTGCCCAAGGATGTGGTAGAGGCAGGTGCAAAGACAGAAAGTGTTCAGAGCAGCTTGGGCCAAATGCTGGCAAATAGGACCAGCTTGGTGGGCATGGACAAGTTGAGCAGAAGGGCCTGTTTATGTGCTGTATACCTATGATTCTGTGAATGACAAGGCATTTACATGTGGCATTAACTTTTATGATCTAATATGCTCCTTGTAATAGAGTGATTAAAGATTAGACGATCTGAAATAAGAACACTGAGGAGTGAAACAGTGATGCACCATACTATTTCCAGAAGAAGGTGCTGCCAGCGAACAACATGACCAAGGGCAACATCCTCCAGATGGTTCACGAAACTACTTCGTTCACTTCCTTAATACTTTCCTTACTTTAAATGTGGTTCTGCAACTGTTGGAGCCTGTGATCTACATTTTGTGGATCTTGCTGTGTAAAGAATCAAGGAAGATCAAAAGAATTGAGGTGAGAGCAGAAGGTGAGCAGGTGTTCCGTGTTGTCTACCAGCCTCTCACTTGCTGCTGCTGGATGAATCTCTCTCTCGCTGTCTCTCCCTCTCCCTCTCTCTCTCTCTCGCGAAATGAAATGCGCACTTTCACACCGAGATTCGACACCAAACAGGTCGCTTGTTTTCGGTAGATGTGTCCTGCGCATGCGCAGTACGAGGAGATTCTCTGAAATCTCCGTTTCAATGTAGACAGAGATACTTTTAAAAACGCATAGTGTGGACGCCTATCATTTTTACGCGAAACTGAAGTTTTCTAAATTATCCGGTCTAGTGTGGATGTAGCCTTAGTGTTTACAATGTGATCTCCTCTACAATGGAGAAACCAAACACAGATGAGGTGCAAAGCACCTGCTTTCAATCTCCAGGGGTAACCTGTTACCTGCCATTTAATGGTCCATCCCATTTCCACTTTAACATAAGTAGCTTCTTTCACTGTTAAACTGAAAACTTGAGAGATATCAATTTAGCTTTAATCTGGGCACAGTGCAGCTTTCCAGATTCAATACTGAATTCTCCATTTCAGGTCATTCACATACTTTATCTATATCAGAACTGTCCTGTCCATCAATGATACTGGCCCAGTTTTTTCCCCTCCATTAGCACAGCCTGACTTGCTGGGCATGTCCCACTGTACATTATATTCTGAAAATGTTACAGTCCTTTGTTTATGCTCCTCTCTAAATGCCCTCATTTCACAGCTTTTATACTCCTTTGTTCATGCTCTGTCTGCCGTTAAGCCATCAACTGGATGACCTCATTTACAATTAATCCCCATGGCAACCCAAATCTCATCCTATCAAGGATTTTCCCTCCATGCTATCCACAGCTCCCCCAACCTCTTGTCTACTTAAGATCAACTCTTCTCCCTTTCCCAGTTCTGACAATGGGTTTTTGAGGTGACTCTGCTTCACTTTCCACAGATGAGGTCTGACCTGATAAATGGTTCCAGTATTTTCTGTTTCCAATGAGACTCAAAATCAGGCTTATTATCACTGACATGTCGTGAAATTTGTTGTTTTGCTGCAGCAATACAAAGATATTAAAATTACTTTCAGTTACAATAAATAAATAAATAGTATGAAACAGAAATAACAAGTTAGTGTTCATGGACTGTTCAGAAATCTTATGGTGGAAGAAAAGAAGCTGCTCCTAAAATGTTCAGCATGAGCTTTCAGGCTCCTGAACCTTCTTCCCAATGGTGATAATGAGAAGAGAGCACGTCCAAGATGCTGAGGATCCTGAATGATGAATGCTAATCATTGTGATCATTATGGTAATGATGGACGCAGATAACTCAACCAACAAATTCACGCAGTAAAACTCAGGAATGAATATGACCCTTAACTTCTTTGAACCTGCTTCTAGAAAAAAATCAGGTTCAATGTAAAGACCTAGGGTATCTGATATTTTGGTCGATTCTGCAAAGGATGTTTTGGCCAAGTTAGATTTTAATATTAGGGAAGATGGGGAGGGGTGGGTAGAAGGAAAAGAGTATTTCCAATTGAAGAAATAGAATTCAAATGACACAGCAGAATGCAGTCATTACAAGCCAATTACCTCTTTCAGATCCCCTTCCCAGTGTTGCTTCATTTTCAGACTCCTAATTTGACCTCTCAGTTACTCTATTATTGTCACTTCAGCCTTTTGTTTTTGCACTGCTTCAGATTGCATATAATCTTTGCATCATTCTATTTTATGCCCTTTGTTGAATTTATTATTACCACGGATATTGTTTATTCTGTGAGCTTCATGCTCCCTGGGATATATAACATTAAACAATATCACAATCTGTATCATTATGCTTTTGTCTGTGTTACACATCTTAGACAGATGCTCCCTAACCTGCTGAGTGTTTCCAGAATTTCCATTTTTATAAATACACAGCAATATTCTATTCCTTTATTCAAACAAATTACTTTTTAAGAATTTCCCCTAATACAGAAACGTGAAGAGGCCTCCACCATAATTTAAATAAAGTTACAGCACCTTCAGGATGAGGGTCTCTTCAGGAGTAATTACATCAAGGTGGCACAAGGTGGAGATCAGCATCATCACAGGGTGCACTATCTCAGTGACACTGTTCTCCCTAGCTGTGAACATGCTCACTAAGTCTGCTGAAACAGAGTGCAGAGGGCCCAGAATGAATTCCGCTCAACAGCAACCACCCATCAGGGTATTCGTGAATGATCTCACAGTCACCACAGAATCAGTCCCAGGCTGCCGGTGGATTCTGCAGGGGCTCGAAAAGCTGGTGGAGTGGGCCCGGGTGCGTTTCAAACCAGCCAAATCAAGATCAATGGTGCTTAGGGAAGGAAAGGTGGAGAACAAATTCCAGTTCAGCATTGCAGGCACAGCCATCCCAACCATCACAGAAAAGCCAGTCAAGAGCTTAGACAAGGTTTTTGACAGCTTTTTAAGGGACAAAACATTCATTCAGGTGACCTGCACTGAGTTGGATGGCTGGCTGAAATCTGTGGACAAATCTGGCCTACCTGGGAAGTTCAAAGCCTGGGTGTATCAACATGGCATTCTCCTCAGAATCCTGTGGCTCCTCTTCATCTATGCAGTTCCAATCTCAACAGTCGAATCCTTAGAGAGGAGGGTTAGCAAACACCTCAGGAGATGGCTGGGGCTGTCAAAGAGCCTGAGCAGCATCGCACTCTATGGACACCACAACAAACTGCAACTGCCCTTCAAATCCTTGGAGGGGGAATTCAAGGTAACAAGAGCAGAGAAGTGGTACAGTATAGGGACCCAAGTGATCCGAAGGTGGCCAGAGTAGGGATCCAAGTGAGGACTGGCAGGAAGTGGAGGGCGGAGGAAGCTGTTCAGGAAGCAGAGGAAAGGCTGTGTCACAGGAGGCTGGTGGGAGTGGTCACATGAGGCTGAGCTGGGCTAGGATCCTTTCCAACTCCTCAAATGGACACCATCAGAGGGAAGGAAAGGTGCCATCTAGTTCAGGAGGAGGTGAGAGCAGCAGTGGAGGAGAGGAGAACCTGCAAGGCGATGGGAATGAAGTAACAGGGAGCTTGGACAAGATGGGAGAATGCAGTTGAGAGGAAAGTGACCTGGGCTGAGCTTTGGAAAGCCGAACCACACTGCATCCAATTTCCCATCCAGGCAGTGTACGATGTGCTTCCAAGCCCATCAAACCTGCACACATGGGGCAAGGCAGAGTTATCTGCATGCCCACTGTGTTCCAAGCGAAGAACCCTGGAGCACATCCTCAACGGCTGCACAAAGGCACTTGGTGAGGGACGGTACTGATGGAGGCATGATCAGGTCCTGAAGACCATCGCCAAAGCCATCAGCGCAGGAGTTGAGTGGGTGAAGTGGTCCCGACCCTCCAAGCAAACCATTTCCTTTGTCAGAGCTGGGGAGCAGCCAATACCTTTCAAAAGAACATCTGCAGGCATCCTGACCTCTGCAAGGGACTGGCAGCTGAAGTTCCCCAACCATATCATAGCCACCACCCTGCGACCAGACATTGTCCTTTTGTCTGAGTCTACTAAGCAAGTGGTGCTGCTGGAGCTGACAGTCCCATGGGAAAATCGCTTGGAAGAGGACTTTGAAAGGAAGCTCTCCAAGTGCGCAGTCTGCCAGCAGGCTGGATGGAGAGTGAGGTGTCTCCCAGTGGAGGTTGGTTGTAGGGGATTCGCAGCCTGTTCCTTAGCCAGAGCCTTCAGCAATTTGGGCATCGAGGGAGAGAGGAAGAGGGGACCATCCGCAGTACCACCGATGCGGCAGAGAGGGCCTTAAGATGGCTGTGGCTCAAAAGAGGGGAGCCATGGAGTCATAAGTAGCTGGCAATCTGGACACCAGCTGGGGTCTGATCAGTCCCGGGGTCACCTGGAGAAGAGTGTATGATGTTGAAAGACCCGTAACACCCGATGATTCCAGGAACATCACTGAAGATGTGTCCAGAGGCATCAGCAGATGTATGCACACAGCCAAATGTATAATATGACCGACTGCTCTAGTAAGATGATTCAAATATATTGAATACCCAAGGTTACAGTAAAATGTGTTGAAAATTTTCAAAAATCTCATCTCTGAGAAAGCAAACAAATCACATGAAATACCATTTGATGATATCATTGAAATATTTTCAATGAGTATTGTACATACTATGAAGGCATGAGCAAATAAGCAACCTGAAGCACTGGGCAGAACTTAATCAAAAAACCTCACAGAGCAGAAAACATGGCCCAGTTAATAAATTAATACAACAGCAGGCGTTAGCACGAGTAGATTAATGCAGCTCAGTAGGTAGGGAACATGATAGACCACTCGATCCACTAACAAGGCAATAAAAGCAATGGAGCTACAGAATACCAGTGGTCGAATATCAAATTAAAATATTCATCAACTAGTGGAGCACCTGGGACATAAATTAACGAAGGCCAGGCCAACAGCAAGAACCAGTGAATTAATTGTTTCTTCATACCTTGGCTTTCTGCTCTGACTTTTATCAGCAATTTACTTTTCACTAAAAGACATGAATATTTCTTTATCCCAAAGGTAGATTCAAAAACAAAAAAATTAGAATAAAAATAACAAAATGCTTTTTGTGAAACAAATTGTATAGGGAAAGAAGGGATACCAGAATTTTATAGTATTCAGATATCAGATATTACAGGGCATGAGGCTAGTGGAGAAAGCAAATCAGGTCATGGATGAGGTAGGAATGATTCAACTTCTTATAGCATAGAGGTTGACATTGGAGATATACAGAAACCAATATAAGGTGCCTATAAACCCCCCCCCCCCCCAGAAGGTTTCATATTTTATAGTTTTACAACACTGAATCACAGTGGAATTACTTTGGCTTTTTATGACACTGTCATAAAAAGTGAAAGTGAAAACGGATTTCTATAAAATGATCTAAATTAATTACAAATATAAAACATAAAATAGTTGACTGTATAAGTATTCAACCCCTTTAATATGACACACCAAGTCATCACTGGTGCAACCAATTGGTTTTAGAAGTCACATAATTAGTTACATGGGTATCTGTTTTTGAAGACCTGTGTGCAGTCAAGTAGTTTCAACTAAGTGTAGTAAAAATACACCTGTATCTGGAAGGTCCATCTGTTGGTGAGTCAGTATCTTGGCAAAAACTACACCATGAAGACAAAAGAACACTCCTATCAACTCCATGAAAAGGCTATTGAAAAGCATTAGTCAGGAGGTGGATACATCCAAGATACTAAATATCCCTGGAGTACAGTTAGTTCAATCATCAAAAAATGGAAAGAATTTGGCACAGCTGTAAATCTGCCTAAAGCAGGTTGTCCTCAAAAACCGAGTGACCATGCAAGAATGGGGCTAGTGAGGAAGGCCACCAAGAGACCTATGACAACTCTGGAGGAGTTACAAGCTTCACTGGCTGAGATGAGAGAGACTGCACGTGCAATGCCTGTTGCCCAGGTGCTTCACCAATTGCAGCTTTATGGGAGTGGCAAAGAGAAAGCCACTGTTGAAAAAAGCTCACATGAAATCTCAGCTAGAGTTTGTCAGAACTTGGATATCAGCTGGAAGAAGGTTCTATGTTTGATGTAAGCCAAGCAGAGCACATCATTGAAAACACACCATTCTTACTGTGAAGCATGGTGGTGGCTGTATTCACTGTGGGGATGTTTCATTGCTGCAGACCCTGGAAGGCTTGTGAATGTGGAGGGTAAAATCAATGCAGCAAAATACAGGGTAATCCTGGAGGAAAACCTGATATCATCTGGAAGAGGTGCAACTTAGGAGAAGATTTGTTTTCCAGCAAGACAATGACCCCAAGCATAAAGCCAAAGCTACACAGGAATGGCTTAAAAACAACAAAGTTAACGTCCTGGAATGGCCAAGTCAGAGTCCAGACCTCAATCCAATTGAGAATTTGTGGCTGGACTTAAAAAGTGCTGTTCACTGCTGATCTCCGTGCAATCTGACAGAGTTTGAGCAGTTTTGTAAAGAAGAATAGGGGAAAATTGCAGTGCCCAGATGTTCAAAGCTGATAGAGACCTATCCACACAGACTCAAGGCTGTAATTGCTACCAAAGATGCATCTACTAAGGAGGTAAAGGCTTGAAGGAGGTGAGTAATTAGGCATTCAATTATTTTGTGTTTAATAATTTTAATAAATTTAGACCAATTTGTAGAAATTTGTTTTCACTTTGACATGAAAGAGTCTTTACTGTTGATCAGTGTCAAAAAAGCAAAATTAAATCCACTGTGATTCAACGTTGTAACATGAAAACTTCGGGGGGGGGGGGGCTAATACTTTTCATAGGCACTGTAGTTTGTACAGGCCATCCAGTGAATAGGTTCTGCTTTTACAGATCTCCATGTCAGAAAATGAACAAAAATTACGTAATTACTCAATTGGATAACATCCAAATTACAGTAATAAATGGCATCAAAAGCACATAAGACTATTAGGTGAGTGAGTCAGAAAGAGACAGAGTGAAAACTAGTTTTCCCATCTACTTTTACAAATGTATGGCGTAACCAGTTTCAGAATCAGACTTTTGAATTTAATAATATTATGGGAGCTTGTTCAGATGTAGTGGGGCCCATAACAATTGATCTGCCTGTATCTATTTCAGTATTGTTTTCCAGGCAAGGAAATTTGCTAACCCAACTACTGTCCTTCAGGTAAGGAAATCTGCCATCTAGCCTATACGTGATTGCAGATCCACAGTAGACTGGGTACTGAACTTTTAAACCTCTATTTGGTATAACAGAATGAGTGATAAATGATGGCCTTTGACATAATAACCAGTAAAGTAAAAACTCATAACAAAGGGAGAGTGAACTATGAGCAAGTTGGTAAATACATGAACAATCAACTATCAAAACTGAAAATGAATGCCCAACAAAGATTAATGTAAATGGATTTAGTGTACAATTACTGTAAATGGGTCTGAGTTTGATGGTCCGCCTGGATTTGATGCGCTGAAGGTTCTATTCAGAATCAGGTTTATTATCACTGGCATGCATCGTGAAACTTGTTAACTTACATAATATAGAAGAAGAAAAAAAAAATGTTGTGTTCCGTGACATTTGGGGCAAAGTAAATGGCAGTGGGCATGGGCTATTTGGAAGACTTGCAACAGCAGCCTATTATTCCATCATGACACAGCGATTGAGGGTGTACAGTGAATGTGGCAAAATTTGACTTTCTTTTGATTACTAAATGTTGACCGGTTTTTGTGCACTATTTCCACTTTAAACAGCTGTATAAAAGGATCACTGAAAATTTAGACTGAAAGTACTAACTGGATGGAAGGCTTTTAATAACACATTTATAGCTCTCCTCCAGTTAGCAAACGTCCAACTTATGTACAACCCATACATACGAGTAAGCATTTAGGAGACAGGTGGAATGGATTTGCCAGAAGCTGTAGGGCTGCAGGCATCTTCTGTCATGAGGGAACTCTGTTCATGGCCATATCTTCTATTGTTTGCAAACTGTTAGGGTTATGAACGGTTCAGAGGAACAGAACATAACCTGAGGACGGCCTGTACTTAATAAATGAAACTGGTAGGAACCTGAGATTTGGAAGTAATTAATTTGAGCCTATTTTAAAAAGTACATTTACAAATATTGCACAACATTGTAATTGCTTAGCTATTTAATGTAAAAGGTCATTTTGCTGATTAATTCCATACATTCAAATTACACTGAATTTTCCAACATGTGATTTGTTTCCCATATTATGTTCTTTTCCCTCAAAAGAGAAACACTTCTCTTAAAAGATCAAAAATATTAGAAGAAAACAAGTATAATCTCCATCAGAAGTAACACATTGAATTACTCAATACTTCATAAGTGTCTGAAAAATAAGATATTGGAACTACTGTAAATCATTTAAAATATCAAGTGCTCCAGAATCCTACTTTTACCGTAAGTAATCCTACTGTAAATACAGCTGGTTGCCTACTTTAGTTACTAAGCAGTGGAGAGTTTTAGAACAAGATCTAAGTAACAAATGAGTGGCACATTTACAGTAAGTTCTGATGCAGGATTTCAACCTGAAACATCACACCATCCCTTTCCCCCCAAAGATGCTCCTCCAGCAGATCACCTGTTACACAGTATTCTGTTACACAGTACAACAATGCCATACTGCACCTCTTTTGCCAGGTTAAAATCTAATCTTGATGCTTCCTTTGAAAAAATTATGAAATACAGAATCGTAGAAGAAGATAATTATACAAAAAGATTTATCCAGAAGGATAAGATCATGGGATCAATGATGAATTGGCTGTTTCGATTCAGAATTGACTTGCCTTAGAAGAAAGAGATCAACTTGACTTATTCTGGCTGGAGGTTTTTGACTAGTGTTGTTCTGCAGGGATTTGCACTGGGAGGCATTGTGCTCATCTGCAAGCGAAACCTTGTTGTCACATTAGTTGCTTGGATTTGCTTTTTAGAAGATGATAGCATTCGAGCCTTTCACAGGTGTCGAGCATCCTTCTGTGATTCAGGTTTGGTCCAGAATTGCCACTTCGCATATGAAATGGCTTTCCAGAGGTCCTACCTGGACCTCCTGTACTCTCCTGAGTTGCCAGTCCTGTACGCCATCGATCTAGCCCTCGGCTTTAGTGTCTGCCTGTATTCAGGCAAGAGGAGGACAGCCAGATGTATAGATTTCCCAAAATGTGGTCCGGGGTGGAACAGTAGGCATTCTTGTTGGTAGTGTAGCAGTGGTCAAGTGTGTGGATCCCCTGGTGCTGCAGCTGATATGCTGATGGTAATTGGACGATGAAATCTTTAACAAGCATGGCCCCTGGCAAAGAGTGAAAGGTAGGTTGCTTCTTGTTTGCTAAACATGGCACTCAATACATTTTTTGACATCCGCCTTTGGTAGTATGTAAACAACGGTCAGGATCATGGCAGAGAACTCTCTCTGCATTTAGAATGGTCAGCACTTAATCATTAGATGGTCCAGATCAGGAGAACAAGAGTGCAACAAGACCACTAGTCCAAGCACCCAATTAGTTTATCATGAAGCACAACCCATCAGCTCTTGCCTGCCCAGCATCTGGAGTTCATTCTGCCCAGTGGATTGAGAACCCCTCAATCCATTGGATGGAGGTAGTTGTAGATATAGGTGAAGAAATGGCAGATGGAGTTCAATCCAGACAAATGTAAACCTTGGAACATTCACCTTTAATGGCAAGACCCTTAACAGTGTTGCTATGTAGAGGAAATTTGCAGTCTCAGTCCACAGCTCCCTGAAAGTGGCTACATCAGTTGATAGGGTGGTAAAGGCAGCACATGGCATGCTTGCCTTTATTAATAAAGGAACTGAGTTCAAGAGTAGGGAAGTTATGTTGCAGGTTTATAAACTTCTGCTTAGACTGCTTCTGGGTATTCCATTAGATTTTGGACACCCCTTTATAGGAAGGATGTTGAAGCTTTGGAGAGGGTGCAGAAAAGGTATTTTACCAAAATGCAGCCTAGATTAGAGGGCAATATGCTATAAGGAGAAGTTGGTCAAACTTAAGACTGTTTTCTCTTGAAAGCAGAGTCTGAGGGGAGATCAGATAGATGTTTATAAGATTATGAGAGGTATGCCTCTGAGTTGAAATGCCCAGTACCAGAGGGCATGCATTTAAGTTGAGAAGAGAAAGGTGTAAGGTTTGAACTTACACATTAGAGCTGTAAGTTCAAAGGTGATGTGCAGGCAAGTTGTTTTATACAGAGAATGGTGAGTGCCAGGAGTGGTGGTAGATGCAAATACGATAGAGGCAAATATCAAATATGATAAGAATGTGCACATTGTGTAAATGGAAAGGATTAGTCTGGTTGGGTATTTGCATACTAGTTTAATTAGCTTGGCACAACGTTATGGGTTAAAGGGCTTTGTCCTGTGTTGTACTGCTCTATGTTCTTAGAAGGTTTACTGTGAAAGACAGAATCTTCAGATGCTGGAAATTTGAATCAAAAATAGAAAATGCCGAAACACTTTGCAGATTAGACTGCGTACATGAAAAGAGAAAAGACTTAGCATTTCACTTGGAAGGCCCTTTGGTGGTGCTGCCGGATCTGCTAAATGTTTCCAGCATTTTTCTGTTTTTGTCAGTTCATCTTGAGTTAGCTGATCTCAATCTGTTGAAAATCCTGCTCATACATACAAATGTTAGGGTGGCAGAAGACAGCTGTATCCAATGGTGTAGTGCCTCAACAGGAGCTGACATTTCACAGAAAACTCTGCCTACTGGTATTCTTTGAAGACATTTCATTATCTAGTAATTTCAGGTCAACACAAACAAGAATCTGAACTTTGTAATTATAATCATTTCCCAGGGCAAGAGTGTTCAACATGAGGCTTCTGACCTCATGCAATCTCCAAAATCTGGCAGCTGAGCAATATTTGCATTTATATTTGCTACTTGCTATTTTGTCCCATTTCTCTTACTCAAGTGGCTGGAGGTTTAAACACTGCTCTTTTTTGCACTGTGATCATATTGGTAGAAAATATTTCAATCCAAAATACCAAAATCTGTTAGTCTCAGTAATAAATATTAACAAGTGGCTAGTATATATAAAGCTAAAAATAAACTGGCAGAGGAACTCACAGGTTGAGCAGCATCTGTGATGATGTGTCAAGACACTGCATCAGGACTGAGAGGGTAGAGGAAAGATGGCCAGTGTACAGAGTGAGAGGAAGAGATGAGGGATGCTTGTGCTCAAAAGGTGGACCCAGATTGTAAGGGGGGAGGGAGATAGGGTGAAGGGACATTGGAGCAAAGTGGCGGAGGGGTACAATGAATGCTGAGATAGTCTGATAGGTGAGAGAAGAAAAGAACAAAAATAAGGCACATAGTGCCATATTTAGATTGGTGGGGGGTGGAGAGAGACAGAGGCTGGTAGGTGATGGTTGTCCTGCTGAGATTTTCCATCTCCACAGCTACTGGCTGATTAAATGAGTTCATCCATCTCCCACATTTACTGCCTGACCCACTGAGTTCTTCCAGCTCCACAGATGCTGCTCAGCTTGCTGAGTTCTTCCTTATCACCTACTAGCCACTGTCTCTACCCTTCTCTTTCCTCCTCGAGCCAGTTCCACCTCTCTATATTGTTTTCTCTTTCTTGTGTTTCCACCTATCACCCTCCAGCCTCTGCATCAACACTCTCTCTCACTCCTGTATTCTGGCCATCTCCCTCCACACTCCTAGCATGTATGAATGATACATGCAGGGTTTTGATTCAAAATATCAACCTTTCTTTTTGCCTAAACAGATGCTGCTCAACCTGCTTAGTTCTTTGAGCAATTTAATTCTTGCTTCAGATTCCAGCTTCTCCAGTTGCATTTGTTAGACTCAACCTGGACCTTTAACAAAGTCAGTTG
Source organism: Hemitrygon akajei (assembly GCF_048418815.1). NCBI lineage: Eukaryota > Metazoa > Chordata > Chondrichthyes > Myliobatiformes > Dasyatidae > Hemitrygon > Hemitrygon akajei. The sequence goes on from NC_133128.1 coordinate 90,656,529, forward strand.
TTGTATGAAATGTTATCAATGAAAGCTTGGCACTCAGTCACTTGGGGTGATACAGAGGGAAAGAAGGGGAAATACAAACAGAGACACAGTGAATTGGAAAGTGTAGCATTTCTGTATCAGGAGGGAGATTAATGGTGAGGGGCTTATGGATAAGGGAATCACAGAGGAAGTGAAGAGTGGGGGGGAGGAGAGTAAAAATGAGTTTGGAGGATCCCATTGCAGATGGCAGAAGTTGCAAAGAATGATGTGTTGGATGCTGAGGCTCATGGGGTGGTAGGTGAGGAGAAGAGGAACTCCATCTTTGTTAAGGTGGTGGGAAGATGTGGTGAGCGTGGATGTTTGGGAAATGGAGGAGATGTGGAGTTATGGCATGATCAGTGAAGGAAAAGGTAAACCCCTTTCCTTGGAGAAGGATGACATCTCTGGAAAGGAAAGCCTCATCTGCCTCATCCTGGGAACAGATGCAATGGTGACGAAGGAACTGAAAAAAGGGAATAACATTTTTACAGGCGGCAGAGTGGGAAGAGGTATAGTCAAGATAGCCGTGGAATTGATAGATTTATAAAGGATGTCTGTAGACAGTCTGTTTCCAGAGATGGAGACAGAGAGATTGAGAAAGGGGAGAGAAGTGTCAGAAATGGACCAAATGAATTTAAGAGCAGGGTGGAAGTTGAAGGCAAAGTTGATGGAATTGCCAAGCTCAGCATGGATGCACGAAGCAGCACCAATGCAGTTTAATGTAGAACAGAAAGAGCTGGGGAGCATTACCGGGGAAGGGCTTGGAATGTGTACTGTTTTACACAGCCACGAAAAGGCAGGCATAACTGGGATTCATGAGGGTGCCCAGGGCTACCCCTCAAGTCCAGAGAAAGTGGGATGATCCAAAGGAGAAATTGTTGAGGATGAGAAGCTGTCTGCCAGACAGAGGAGTGTGATGGTGGAGAGAAATTGTTTGGGTCTTTTGTTGAAAAAGAGTGAAGCGCTTTAAGGCCTTCTTGATGGGGGGGATATAAGTGTATAGGGACTGGACATCCACGGTGAAAGTGAGGGAATTGAAAGCAAAGCTGGTGAGGAGATTGACAGCATGAGAAGTTTAATACTTTAATTCCATTTTTCTTAATACCTCTAGCTTAATACCATTTTTCCTAAACACAGTGACCAAAATGGAACACAATGCCCCTCCTCTCTTCCTCCACTCTCTCCCCTACTGTGCCTGTGCTTCCCTTCCTTTACAGTAGAAAATAGCTGAAGCAAGGTCAAAAGTTCATTACCTTCAAAGGTAGCATATAAAGTAAATACAGCTTCTGGGAATCTGTACTGAATGGTTATCATTTATACCTTTCCAGAAACATCAATATCATTTATAAAAATAAGTACAGCTGAAAATACCATAAATAGGAGTATTTATAAACTAAAACCTGAGATTTAGAGTTGGAGATATGAATGCAAATAAAGTTATATGTTAATAGCTCTGCAATACTATAGCTGTTATTAAGAGGAATTAAACTGTCTAACTGGCTAGGGGGTGAGAGAATGGGAAGGTGATCAGCAGAGAAGACAGTGGAGCCAAGCAAGGTCATGGATGGGATGATCAGAGGTGTTGGGGGGATAAACTGAACAGGTAATTAAGAGTGAGGAGAGTGTTACTTTAGAGGATATTGTGATAACCACTGTTTCAGTATTCAATACCAACTCAATCAGTAGTACAATTTTGCATGTGTAACATCAACTATATATTGAATGTTGACTGACTTCACAAAGTATGCTCAGCAGTCTTTATACATGAGCATGTCATGTGCACGGAGGGCTCAGACTGAAAACATGAACTGAGTTGATATTGCCCAAAATATATAATCATACTTCAATAAAATTCTATTGCATAGGACCCAATGACATTGCATTATGCAATGGAACTTTTTATTGTAACCTTTTATCAAAACTTGAACCAAAGATAGTTAAAGCTTCAGAATATGACTGGAAAATGTGTACTTACATAATAGGCATACCAAACTGAAGGAACAACATTCCTAAATTCATGAGATCAAAGGTCATTTTGGGATGTGTTTTTTAAAATCTTAGTGATGTTGCAGTTGATGCTCACTCAATATCAACAAGGAGCTGATTATCGACCAGGACGAGGAAAGTAGAGGTCCATGAGCCAGCCCTCATCGGGGAATCAGAGGTGGAAAGGGTCAGCAACTTTAAGTTCCTCAGTGTTATCATTTCAGAAGATCTCTTCTGGGTCTGAAGAAAGCACAGCAATGCCTCTACCTTCTTAAAAGTTTGCAAAGACTCGGCATGTCATCTAAAACTTTGACAAATTTCTATAGATGAGCAGTGGAGAGAATATCAACTGGTTTCATCACAATCTGGGATGTGAACAACAATACCTTGAGCAGAAAAGCCTACAAATAGTAGTGGATATGGCACAGTCCATCATGGTTAAAGCCCTCCCCACCACTGAGTACATCTACAAGAAGCACAGTTGCAGGAAAGCAGCATCCATCATCAAGGACCCCCATCATCCAAGTCATCCTCTCTTTTACTACCGCCATCAGGAAGAAACTACAAGAGCCTCAGGACCACCATCACCAGGTTCAGGAACAGTTACTTCCCCTGAACCATCAGGCTCTTGAACCAGAGGCGATAACTTCACTCGCCCCATCACTGAACTGTTCCCACGACCTATACACTCACTTTCAAGGACTCTGCAACCGATTTTCTTGATATTTTTGCTTAATTGTTTATTATTATTATTTTGTTTTTTTTCTCATTTTGTATTTGCATAGGTTGATGCACATTGGTTATTGTCTGACCTGTTGAGTGCGGTCTTTCATTGATTCTATTGTATTTTTTGTATTTACTGTGAACACTCACAAGAAAATGAACCTCAGGATTGTATAAGGTGATGTATTATGTACTTCGATAATAAATTTATTTTGGACTTTGAACTTTGGATAAATGCAAGTTTATATGTGAATAAACATTGGAATGGCCAGTGTCAAAATGAAGCCTGGGATGCATGAATTAACAAGGTCTCACTGCATTAGTAATATCATCAAACCTGTACACAACAGTGGTGCTGTTGTGGTGTAGCAGACCAACCTCTGCCTTGCAGATGCTACACACCAGCTCTCAGACATCTCCTCTTAACTACTCCTGGACCATGAGCTCACTAACAAACACCAGGTAACTGTTTCCCAGACCATCACACATCTGATCGCATCTGGAGATCTCTCCAACACAGCCTCCAAGCTGATTTTGCCCCAATCCCACACTGCCAGCTTCTATCTCTTTCAAGATCCACAAACGAAATTGCTCTGGTAGGGGCATAATCTCCATCTGCATTCCATTTCCAGGCTCTGAGATAATAGTTCTCCAATTCCGAATATCATGGGTAGTGGCTTCAAGTTCTAAGGTGAGACTTCTCATTACCATTGGAAGCTACACTTCTGGTGTGGCTGACTTTCAGGATGAACCACTAACCTAAGATCTTAACTACCTACACAAGCAAGCATGAGTGATTGACGGCACTACAGTATTCAAAAAAAGTTGTTTAATTTCTCCCAATGTCATTGTGTCATGACCCCAGCCCCCTCCTTTGTGAGAATCGCAAGAGAGAGAGAGAGAGCCTTACGGTTTGGAATGTGGGCTGGCCGCTCAGCCAGACAAAAGCCTTGGACATAGCCATTGTCTTGGGAGACACCTTTGTGGAATAAGGAACTGGACTACATGCAAACCCTCAGGGCAATGTGAGATGGGTGATGGGGGAAAGATTGCCTCACCCCCACCCTGATTGACATCTACAACCCTGCCAGTCCAGATAAAAGGTGGGCTGCCGAGGCGGGGCCTCAGACGCACCAAGGAGACACACGAAGAAGACATGATAGCGCTTCCCATCGGAGCTGGAAGCCATTCTGAAGGAAGCCACGTGCGTTAGATTCCAGATCGGGAGTCTGTGGCTGAAACCAAAAGGAAAAACCGCTTTAACTAACAACAGGGATTTGCTTCGCAAGGACGACGGGCAAGTGTTCCTTCTCTCTCTCTCCAACACGTGAAATGCCAGCGGTTCCCGAAACGGGGAAGCCTGCAGACTTTGAGTGACTCTTATATTCCATTGGACTCAGTATCCCCTAGACAACGATAGAGCTTATTTTTGATTGATTATTACTATACCTGTGCTTTAGATTGAGTTTTGACGATGTATATGATCTGAATGTTTTGTATTAACCATACGTTTGTGCCCCTTTATAAATAAAACGTTTGAAAATAGTATCATCAGGCTTCAGCGGACCTCTCTATCTTTGCTGGTAAGTCACCCAGTTACTGGGAACGTAACAATAGCAAGCATTGCTTCCATTAGCACAAAAAAGAAATTAACTAGTCTTTCATGTGACATTCATGTGAAAGCTGACTGGTACTTTGGTCTGTATAACAAACATTTGCAGATCAAAAGTAAATCATTGCCAGTAAAGTCTTCTGAAAGATCCCTGTGAATTTTATTATGCCCAACATGAAGACATCAATACGAAAATCAATACCAATAAAAAAAAACTCTGAATCTTTCAGAAAGGAAACAGGCTCTTAAATGCAATAAATCCTGCCACATAAAAAAGCATAAAATCAAACAATTTTAAAGCAAATGCATTATTGAATTATAAGAAATAAAAGTCGATTAGGTTCTTATTAATTCGGCTGAACGTAGATGAAATCTGTTTTGTGAATATGATGTACTCTAAATATTCTGTATGCACACAAGAACATAGCCCCTCAAAACTCACCACCACTCAATAAGATCAGGGTTGATTTAACCCTCTTTTATGCCAGTTCCTTATCACTCTCAATTCCCCAATCTTTCAAAAATCTTCCTAAACATCTTTGATCCAATATCTCTACTAATTGTTTGCAATGTACAATTATCATAGAGCACATCTGACAAAGCAAAATATCCTAAGTCCTTCTCAGAAGCATTACAAAACAAAAGCCAGTTCAGACATATTAGGACATACTGTATGATCAAAATCCTGGCCAAAGTTAAGAAAGAGAGAGGTAGATAGGAACACAATTATTTTTCACAGCACAAAGACAATAGAGTCCTCTCAAAAGGCATATTTTGGACACAAATTTCACACAGCTATTTTGTCTTCAACTGAGCTGTCCTGTGGACTTCTGATTTTATGATGCTGTGCCATGCATTACATTGTGATTCCTGACCCTCAGTTGAATATTCAGACTGAATATTTTACTACTTATCCTATAGGATCAGGATAATGCTTCATAACTCTCAACAGATACCATCTGAGAATATATCATGTTTCACAAGAGTTATGGCAAGATCTGGCCTTGCTGCCTAGTGTGGTGCTGTAGGCATCAAGGCCAGAGATATCACTAATCATCAATTGTTTGGATTCAAATACTCAGTACAATCCACTGATATTCTCAGCTGGTTGAGGAAAGCCAAATCACAAGAACAGATATTAAGGGAATAAAATTTGCAACCTGGCAAATTAACACAGGATGAAATTTAATACAAGTATTAAATACTGTCTGTAGGAAGCATATAAGTAATTGTGAAGATAATAAAGGAAGCCAAAATTGCAAAGATCCAAGTACAAAAGCAGAAAATAATATATTCTAGGAACTCAAAGATCGTAAATACATGGCAGTAGAAGATAAAGCAAGAGTGTTAAAAATAAAATTAAAATTCTTGTACAAATATACTCAGTCCATCATCACCAAAAGTGCAATAGGTTCAAAATTGAATGAAATGTATTATGACGGAACAGGGCAACATGCAAATAAGAGATGAGCAGACAAATCTACGTAGTAAACAAAATAAAACAAATGAATTAGAAATGCAACCTCAACTTACAGAGTGATGCAATAGCTGTTACAAAGTCCAAGTGGTGGGGGGGGGGGGGGTGTGTTGGGAAACAATGTGGAAGAAAAATACAAACACTAATGCAAGGGACAGTGGGAATCTTACAGATTTTACGGATTAAATTTGCAATCTATAAATTGCGGATTTACAGAATACTATAAAAAACTACATGTGGAGAAAGGAAAAAGTCTGAAATTTGACTAAGAATGAACTATTAAGATGCAACAGTAGAATCCATCAAGAGAAAGACAATCGAAATCAGAATCAGATTTATTATCAACAGCATGTCATGAAATTTGTTAACCTAGCAGCAGCAGTACAATGCAATACATGATAATATAGAAGGAAAAAGTATATATATGCATTTTAAATAGTTAAATTAAAAATAATGTAAAACAGAAATAATATATAAAAAAGTAATGTTCATGGGTTCAATATCCAATCAGGAATTGGATAACAGAGGGGAAGAAACCGTACCTGAATGGCTCAGTGTTTGCGTTCAGGCTTCTGTACCTCCTTCCTGACATTAACAATGAGAAAGAGGAATGACCTGGGTGATGGGGGACTTAATAATGGACGCCACTTTTCTGAAGCACCACTCCTTGAAGATGTCTTGGATACTACACCTTCCAATTTGGGTGCACATTGCGATCTCTGTTTAGTGTCAGGATCTGCAAACACACATTTGTTTCATCACTATTTACAAATTGGAGCTGCAGTACTCAGCTACAAATAGTTGAAACTCCATTCCAAAACAAATTCATGGACAATGAAATACTTTGCTGGATCTTACCATGGCATACAAAAGCAGCAGGATGAGATAAATTACCTTGCATTAAAGCACTCACTAAAATGGGAAGATGAAGGCAAATTTGGTCTGAAATCAAGTCATGATCACTTAATTTAAGCAATAGTGGCAAGATAGATATGATAATTTAAGGGACAATTCAATTCCTATAGGTATGTTGCTGTAAGGTTTTACTTGATGAAAGGTGAGACTTCACATGGCTTTTCTCATCGTTAATATGTGACTCTGCTATGGCAGATTAGCCAATGAAGTAATTGACAAAAGTTTACATGGACACACAACATTAGTATTTCTTTCTAATGCTAAAAACATTTCCCCCTCAGTATATGCTGCTTATAGCTGAGCTTTCAAAAATACTACTATATATGGAAGCTTTATTTTTAATCATGCACAGCAGCCAAATCAATTAGAAAGGTATGCCCACAGATTCTTCTGGAGCAAAAAATAATAGGGACAGATACTCCTGGCAGTTTCTATGGGAACAGCTAATATAAGAAATGTCACTGCAGATTAGCACAAAGATGCATGATAATTTGGTAAAGCCGAGAAAAAGAATTATAGAAGCTTAGTCACCGTCACACAAATATTAACTTTCATTAAGCTGACAACAAGTCAGTGGATCTGTGCTGCTTTGATCCCCCACATAGACCATATTCAGGGAATTAATACAATTCTTAATGACACTAAACTGCACTTCAGTTATAGTAGATGAAAAATAATTTATTCCATTGACTCTAGGAACATTGAGCACCATATGTAAAGTCCACTCAATCTTTAGGTATTGAGAAAAATCACTAAATCACTCAAATCTCTCTCAATAAAATGAAAATGAATTTCAGTACAATGATTAACATCTCCCATTATGCTCAAAGCACTAAGAAACATTTCCTTTTTAATATTAATTTATATTATATCTGAAGATGCAGCACCTAATTCAATTATATTTATATATCTACTGGTTGAAATATCCTCATTATGAATCAAAGATATTTTTGTGGCAGAATTATAATAGGCATTGATTTATTTACATTGGAGAGCCTAATTTCTAGGAACAATGCGGAGAACAACTCATAGTTAATTACTGAGGTACTGTATGTTATGTGATCTGGTCTCAGTGGATCTGGGAGAACTAGGAAAATTTGGTATTCATTGTGTTATCAGTGACAGACTTATAAGTGGGCCCAGGGACATGAGTACTGAGAAGGGCTTCCTGCAATCTATGTTAGTGACTTATTGTATATCTTTCAACACTCTTGTTGAACTTTTTATTCAATCTACATCCAAATCTTGCACTTGATGCTGTCATTTTCCTCTTTTCATTCCAAGAGCTTAATCTGAATTGTGCACTTTACATAAAGTTACATCACTTCTTAAAACTGCTTTCAATCCACCAATCCCACATAGGGTTTATGGAACATAGAACATAGAAATCTACAGCACATTACAGGCCCGTCGGCCCACAATGTTGTGCTGACCATGTAACCTACTCTAGAAACTGCTGAGAATTCCCCTGGCGCATAACCCTCTATCTTTCTAAGCTCCATGTCCCTATCTAAGAGTCTCTTAAAAGACACTATTGTGTCCGCCTCTAACTCTGTTGCTGGCAGTGCATTCCATGCACCCACTACTCTCTGTGTGGAAAACTTACCTCTGACATCCCCCCGTATCTATTTCCAAGCACCTTAAAACTATGCCCCCTCATGTTAGCCATTTCAGCCCTGGGAAAAAGTCTCCAGCCATCTACATGATCAATGCCTCTCATCATTTTATAGACTTCTATCAGGTCACCTCTCATCCTCTGTCACTCCAAGCAGAAAAGGCTAAGTTCACTTAACTTAACATTGGCATGCTCTCCAATCCAGGCAACATCCTTGTAAATCTTTTCAGTATAATCTCTCTATAGTATCCACATTCTTCCTGTAGTGAGGTAACCAGAACTGAACCCATTACTTCAAGTGGGGTCTAAATCAGGTCTTATATAACTGTAACATTACCTCACTGCTCATGGAACTCAATCCCACAGTTGATGAAGGCCAACACACCATACGCCTTCTTAACATTGTCAACCTGCGCAGCAGCGGACACGGACCCCAATATCTCTCTGATCCTCCACAGTCCCAGGAGCCTTACCATTGATATTATATTCTGTCTTCAAATTTGACCTACCAAAATGAACCACTTTACACTCATCTGGGTTGAACTCTATCTGCCACTTCTCAGCCCAGTTCTGCATCATATCGATGTCCCGCTGTAACCTCTGACAACCCTCCAGACTATCCACCTCCCAAATTTTGTGTCATCACCAAACTTAGTAATCCACCCTTTTACTTCCTCATCTAGGTCATTTATAAAAATCACAAAGAATGGGGTCCCTGAACAGATCCTTGCAGAACACCACTGGTTTCTGACCTCTATGGAGAATACAAACCATCTACAACCACCCTTTGTCTTCTGTGGGCAAGCCAATTCTGGATCTACAAAGTAAGGTCTCCTTGCATCCCATGCCTCCTTACTTTCTGAATGAGCCTTGCATGGGGAACCTTATCAAATGCCTTGCTGAAATCCAAATACACTACATCCACTGCTTTACCTTTTGTTACATCCTTTTGTTTTATCCTCAAAGAATTCAATCAGGCTCGTAAGGTACGACCTGCCCTTGACAAAGCCATGCTGACTATCCCTAGTCAGATTATATCTTTCCAAATGCTCATAAGTCCAGCCTCTTAGGATTTTCTCCAACAACTTGCACACTACTGAGGAGAGACACACTGGTTTGTAATTTCCTGGGTTATCTCTACTCCTTTTCTTGAACAAGGAAACAACATTTGTGACCTCTGGTACCTGGTACTTCTCTGGTACTCTCCCCTCCCTATTAATAATGCAAAAATCACCACCAAAGGCTCAGTAATCTCCTCCCTCACTTCCCACATTAGCTTGGGGTATATCTCATCCAGACCCGACGACTTATCTAATTTAATGCTTTCAAAAGCTCCAGCACATACACTTTCTTAATGTCTGTTTCCTCAAGCATTTCTTTCCACTGTAAGTCATCCCCACAATTGACAGCTGCAATCACTACTGCAGAGAATTATTCTGTTTACATCATATAGGTAGGAACATAATTTCCAAAAGTTACTCAGTAGTAATCAGGAGCTGGAAACTCTTCCTTCTCCATAGAAAAAAGGATAATTTTCCAAGTGCAGCCATAATGCAATTAGCTATCTTACAGCAATTACATTACATTATTACATTACATTAGAAAATGAGAGAAGACAGGGGGAACAAAATCAATTACTCAAGCCCTCTACTAATTTCAACTGAAGCAGAACTTCAAATCATTTTAACTCATTGCAGTTTGTAAGATCTAGCAGGGCACAAATTGGCTGCTGCATTTGATATAGTGCCTAGAATGCAGAATACTGCTGAATGATGTCCTCTTGAAGGTTTGTGATCATGAATAGTATTCAACAAGGCCATGGTTGTCACGGATGAGATTCTACCACAATACAATTTTCCTACACTACCCTTATATCATTTGACTCTTCTAATATCCAGGAACCTATTGGTCCCTAAAAGTAATTGGTAGTTCTGCCTCCATAACACTATGGGACGGAGTTTTGAAAAGAATTATCAGTTTCTGAGTGAAGGCTTTTCTCCTTATTTCAGTTTTAAATAGCCTACTGCTTATGGTGAGACTTTAACCTCTTGTTCTAGACATCTTAACCAGAAAAAACACCTTTCCAGCATCTATCCTCAAGCCCTCCAAAAATTTTATATACACCTCATTCTTCAGAATAGCAGCCCAGCCTAGTCAATCTCTGCTTGTGTAACAGATCTGCTCTCCCAGAACCAAGTCAATTGAATGTTCAAATACGAGGAAATCTGCAGATGCTGGAAATTCAAACAACAACACACACAAAATGCTGGTAGAACACAGCAGGCCAGGCAGCATCTATAGGGAGAAGTGCTGTCGACGTTTCGGGCCGAGACCCTTCATCAGGACTAATCCTGACGAAGGGTCTTGGCCTGAAACGTCGATAGCGCTTCTCCCTATAGATGCTGCCTGGCCTGCTGTGTTCCACCAGCATTTTGTGTGTATTGTTGTCAATTGAATGTTCACTGTGCCCCCTCAATAGCAAGTGCATCATTTTGAAGTAAGGAAGACAAAATTATATACAATGCTGCTAGCGTGGTCTCACTACTGAATCATGTAATTGAAACAACTTATCTTTACTCTTGTAATCAAATCCTCTTGCAATAAAGACTAAAAACTACTTCATAAACTTGAGAAATTCTGCAGATGCTGTAATTCAGGACTCAGTCCTGATGAAGGGTCTCAGACCGAAATGTCAACTGTACTCTTTTCCATCGATGCTGCCTGGCCTGCTGAGTTCCTCCAGCATTTTGTGTGTGTTGCTCGGACAAGTGTAGGGGAGGGGTAACCTGAAATCATTTAATTCACTATTAATCCTTGAGGACTGTAGACAGAATCGGAATACACCTTTTCTGCCAATCTCTATCTTATTTTACTCAGTTCGTATCTGACTTTTCTCCTTGTGTAGGATGACACTTTCACTTTAATCCGACTTTAGCGTGGTCTTCTCCTTCACAGGTCCCTTACACTGTTCCAGTGAAGTTCAATGTAACTTTAAGGAACAGCAGTTCACCTTCCATTTCAGTATGTTACAGCCCTCTGGACTCAATTTTGAATTGAGGCTGTCAGACTTCCTGTTAATGACAGAGCCAGCTTGCAGTGATGTAATATCATTATCTTTGCTCTTCTTGTTCTACAGGTGTTGGCTACTTTTGTTTTACATTTATGGTAGTTGCCGTGTTTTGCTTCTGGTTCATTTTTCTCTTTAACTACTGGTACCTGAAGTAATTCCATCTAAAATACTTGATCTCTACAGATATTCCCTCTGCTCCCCATCCTTATCCTTTGCAGCAACTTAAAACATGGTTACTTTCTTACTTTTACATTTCTGATGAAAGGTGATTTCCATTGGGGATCAACAACTTTTTCTTGGATTGATGAAAATATTTGGAGTGTAGTACAGAAGATCTCCAACAATCTACCATGTATCAGGAAACACCAATAGTTAAGCATCCAACTCACTCGGGCTCTGATTCCCACACTCTCCTTAAACTGACCAAAACCCTATTCCCATATTCTCTTTAAACTTAACAGCTTCACCTGTGAAATTTTATGTAATACTGATAACGTCCAAAAAAAAGAGTGAATTAAAAATATGTTTGGTATTAATCAAATAAATCCAAAAAATCCATAGGTATGGTACCATCAAGTCCTGAGTAAGACAAATCATTGAAGTTTTACTATACTGGATCCGCTAAGAGTTAGTGCAAGATGGAGAGCTAGGGGTAGGGAGGATTTCACCTGCAAGAAACTCAGTCAATGCAATCATGGAATTCGCTGACATGGAAGTGAGAGTTTTTGCAGAGCACTTGAAAGATTACAAAAGATTTTAGCAAGATCTCATCACATAGGGTAGTAAAGAGAGCTGTTAGCACATTGGCCTTCATAAACCAGGGCATTGAAAAAGAAATTTGGAAATTATATAAGACACTGATGAGACAGAATTCAGAGTATCGTGTGTAGTTCTGTTCAGCTACTGCACCTACAGGAATGAAAACAATAAGATTGAAAAAGTGCAGAGAAACAAAAATACAAGGATATCGCCAGGACTTGAGGATCTGAGTCAAGAGGAAAGGTTGAAAAGATAAGGACTTTGTTCCCCAGAGCATGATAGGTGGTATTATAGGGGTATACAAAACTATGAGGGGTACAGATGGGGTGAATGCATGCAGGTTTTCTTCCCTCAGGTTGCGTGAGACAAGAATTAGAGGTAATTGGTTTAGGGTGAAATATTCAAGGGAAATCTGAGGGAAAACTTCTTCACTCAGAGGGTGGTGTGAGTGTGGAACCAGCTGCCAGCAGAAGAGGTTGATGTGGGTTCAATTGTAACATTTAAGGGAAGTTTGGTACATGGATGATTAGAGGGATATGGTCTGCATGCAGGTAGATAGGATTAGGTAGAAGATCTGGTTGATATGGACTAGATGGATCAAAGGACCTGTTTCTGTGTTATAGTACTCTGTAACTCTACTCGTCAGGTCACTCGTCTGAGTGCTACTGGTACCATGTAACCCAGTACTACCTGTCGCATGGTTGGGTGGTCGGCGACTAAACCGGCTCCCCCACCAGGCTTGCCTGATGAGGAGCAGCTAGACACCCTGCAGGATGAAAAGCAAGACCTGTCAAAGGGTGGCTGAACCCTCTCGTAGGGTCAACGACCATCTAGTGAACACGTGCCGTGAAGCGCAGAAAGGGCGTCCCTTGCATCGAAGCTTGGTCTGGCCATTCACTGCAACAAAACTTCTCCCAGCTGTCTTGGACCCCACCATGCCGCTGGATCCAGGAGGGGATGTCGAGAGGGTGGGTCTGGACCTGTGCAACCCCCTACTCACCTAAAATCCATTCACGCACACACTGTTCCTTTCTGAAGTGTGGGGTATCCCCAATCAAACCTCACGGACTGACTGAAAGGAACCATCATCATCCTATGGAATGGATAGCCTGAAGAGAAGAAGGAAGACTCTACAACTCTACGAGAAATCTTTGCTAAAACTGTTAAAGAGTAATAAGGGTTTATGAATAGATACTATGGTACAAAGGCAAAGTAATATTATAGATCTTTTTAATGATAGCTTACAATGCAAGTATGGCATTCTGTCCAAGGCACTAAATTTTTAGGAAGGAATTGGAATTAGAATTGGGTTTATTATTGGCACATGTACCAAGGTACAGAGAAAAGGTTGCCTCATATACTATTCAAACAGATCAATTCATTGCACAGTGCATTAAGAAAGTACAAGGGAAACAATAACTGAACAGCTATAGAGAAAGAGAGAAAGTACAGTGCAGATACACAAGAAGGTATGGGCAAGACTCCATCTCATCATACTAGGGGAATGTTCAATAGTTTTTAAACAGTACAGTAGAAGCTGTACTTGAGCCTGATAGTACATGCTCTCAGACTTTTCTATCTTCTGTCCAATAGGAGAGGGAATGTCAGGTGGATGGGGTCTTTCATTGTGCTGCTGCTTTACTGAGGCAGTGAGAAATATAGACAAGAGGATACAAAGAAAACTTCACTAAGTGATGAGTGTCATCAGTAATGTGGAGAGAGTTGGCAATCAAGGACTCTTCAGTTCATAAAACATAAGTAGATCATAAAGTGACATTCGTAAAATGTTATGGTTTTAAAAGAGTAAATGAAGAGAAATTGGAAGTATTGGCAGATGAGTCATTCCAAAAAGTATAGAGTTACGAAAACTGGTGCATAAATTGTTGGGTGGTGAGATAGGGAATATTAGTCAATGCAAGTACATAAAAAATGACTTGTTTCACTGATAACACAATAAAACCTACTCTTGTAAATGCCATAGTGTTGGCAGAAAATTAGCAGTTTTCTTGCAAAATTTACAATTTTATGAAAATAAGGAACTGATCACATAGATAAAACCCCCATCAGATAACAGTAACAAAATGTATAGCTCTCATTAAAGGGGTGGCACAGGCCTTCTATGTGGTATTATCCTTTGCCTGTTAGCCAGGGTGGTATAATAATCATTCAAGGGCAGATGCAATATAAAGTGACTAAATATGGAAGGAAACTGGGAATGGATGTATACACAGTGGCAAAAGACTGAAGGATTACTTAGATATTCAAATGACTGATTTTTTGAATGGAAAGTACAGTAAAGCTATTCTATAAATAGTGTACATTTAATTAAGCAACATCATAACAGCAACATGTACTTATTTAGATAAGACAAAAGCCATGTGGATCTTTACCATGAGGACTTGAGTACAAGTGATATCTTGCTCCAACTATATATGACCTTGGTGAGACCACATCTGGAGTAGTGGTTTGGTCTTTTCACCTTACCAATAGAAGAATATCAGAGTACAGCAATGGTACTGTAGAGTGATTCCTGGGTACTTGTTAAAATAAAAGTCCATCGGTTGATGTCATGTACTTGGATTTTCAAAAGGCCTTTGACAAGGTGCCACACATGGAAGTACATGACATCAACCGATTCTCCATTGTCTATCCTGATTGTTACTTCTTCAAAGAATTCCAACAGATTTATCATCCAAGAGTTTCCCTTGAGGAAACCAAGTTGACTATGGCCTATTTGATCATATGCTTCCAAGTACCCAGAAGCCACATCCTTAACAATCAAACGCAATGTTTTCCCAACCACTGAGGTCAGACTAATGGGCATATAATTCCCTTTCTTCTGCCTCTCTCCCTTCTTGAAGAGTGGAGTGACATTTGCAATTTTCCAGTCTTCAGGAACCTTGCTAGAATCAAGTGATTCTTGAAAGATCATTACTAAAACCTTTCTATATCTCCCAGCAAAGTGATTTCCTTAGATTATTTGCAGCCTCCACCAATTGATCATCAGCCTATGTCATCAGCAAACATGGATTTGTTTTTCATGTATTTGAGTGAATTGTCAATAGTTGAGGGATGGTGCTGATTACAATGCATCTCCAATAGTATAAACTGACACTGCAGTCAAAATAAAATAACTGTGTACTCAAACCCTTTCTTTTCTGATGTTTGTCTGAATATTATTCTCAACTCCCTGAGCCTTTCTTTCATTGAACAACTTCCAGTGTGGTTTCTGTCCACATCTTTGATCCAATTATTATTTGTGTTTTCTACAGGAAATTCACTGATCTTAGCTTTATGCATTTCATTGCTTACACATTGCTTTGATTGTTTTATGTATTGCATCGCTTTCATTGCCTCAGACAGGAGGAGAGAGGGGAAGGTTATTAGACTCCCTACTGCAGTGGTTGAGTATTTTATGTAAAGAGGATATTACATATGTAACCTTTTACTGCTGATAAAGTAGGCCTCAGAAGACTCAAGAAAGGCCTCCATCCACATTGGTCAGATAGCATGGCTCAATGCACTATTATTCAAAATAGGACTTAAATTGCCCAGGTAGATACAAATGATTCCAGACATTTTTCATATAACAGGGAATACTTCCAATGTCCTGAAAAATAATCTTTCAACATTACCAACTGTTTAAATGGTAATACATTTCATTGGCAATCCAGCTTTTATAACGTGACAAGTATCTGAAGTTTTTGATGAATCAAGACATCTGCAATCTGCTGCGGGCCAGATCTGTGGCATTCAGATCTGGCGATCAAGTAAAATACAAGATATCCAGATGCTACCTCCGAAAATCCATCTCACATGCAAAATGACAATCCTGGACCAAACTTGAATCACAAAAGGATGTTTGACAGCTGTGGCAGGGCTTGAATGCTATCACACCCAATAAAGTTAAACCAAGTGTCATAGGTGAAACAAGGTTTCGGTCTCAGATGAGCTCAACACCTTTTATGCTCTCTTTGATCAACAAAACAAAGAAGCACGTTCACAAACTCCCTCAGCCCCTGACAACCCTGTTACTTCAGTCTCCAAGGCCAACATGAGAGCATCCCTCTGAAGGGTGCAATCGTGGAAAGCAACTGACCCAGACGGGGTACCTGGCAGAGTACCGAAGACATGTGCTAATCAACTGGCTGGAGTGTTCACTGATTATCTTTAACCTCTTTCATCAGCAGTCTAAGTTACCCACCTGCTTCAAGCAGGCTTCAATTATACCAGTACCCAATAAGAACATGGTAAGTGCCTCAATGACTATTGTCCAGTATCACTTACATCCATTGTGATGAAGTGCTTTGAGAGATTGATGAGAAAACATAACAAGTTGGATCTGCTCCAACTTGCCTACCATCACAACAGGTCAACATCAGGTGCCACTTCATTAGTTCTTCACTCAACCCTGGAACGCAGGACAGTGAAGATGCTCTTTGTTGACCACAGCTCAGCTTTCAATACGATCATCCCCTCAAAACTAATCAGAATCAGATTCATTTTCACTGGCATGTGACGTGTAATTTGTTAACTTAGCAGCAGCAGTTCAATGCCATACATAATCTAGCGGAGAGAGAAAAAAATAATAATAATAAAAAATAAAACATAATAATAAATAAACAAGTAAATCAATTACATGTATTGAATAGATTTTTTAAAATGCGCAAAAACAGAAATACTGTATACTAAAAAAGTGAGTTAGTGTCCAAAGCTTCAATGTCCATTTAGGAATCGGATGGCAGAGGGGAAGAAGCTGTTCCTGAATCGCTGAGTGTGTGCCTTCAGGCTTCTGTATCTCCTACCTGATGGTAACAGTGAGAAAAGGGCATACCCAGGGTGCTGGAGGTCTTTAATAATGGATGCTGCCTTTCTGAGACACTGCTCCCTAAAGATGTCTACTAGCCTAATCCTTAAAGGTATATTTATTTTCAAATAAAAATCAACATTCTGGAATGAATAAAATAAAATGTGTGGCTTCATCGCAATATCATAGAACCTAGACAGGGAAGGAGACCTTTTTGGCCCATTATGTCAGTGCTATTTGAAAGAGAGATGGGTATTTGAAAGAGATTTTAAGGTTAAGTTATGGGAAGACGAAGAAAATAAAATTCATCCAGAGGTTGAAAGTGGTTTGAAACTTACTAGCTGAAAGGTGAGTAATTAGAAACCCTCATCGCTTATAAAAAAAATAGCTGAAGAGCTGTGACCTCCAGGATTTTGTCAAATACTTGGTGTAGAGATTAAGATGACCATCTCTCTTTCAAACTTAGCCCATTTACTATTAGTTAACCTCAAGGATCTTGAATAAGGGGACATAGTTTCAAGATAAAGGGTGTGTCATTTACAAAAGAGGTACACAAAAATTTCTTCTCGCGGAAGGTGGTGAATCTCACGAATTATCTGCCCCAGAGAATTGTGGAGGCTGGATCATTAGAATGAGAAGAAATGGAGGTAGATACACATTCTCAAAAGATCGGGGAATTGAGCCATGTTCAAACTAAATGGCAGAATGCTTGAGAGGCCAGGTTGCCTATATGTGATCCTATTGTCCTCAGTCCCAAATCATTACAGCATATTATTCCCAACCCTGAATTATTCCTCTTATTCTTCCTGCCAGTGAACCAGCATTTTGACAAATTTGCAATCTCCCTTAGCTCCCTGGTAGTGTGTAACAGCATTTTGTTGTCAGTGAATTTGCACTCTTTCATCAGTGTTTTGAAGATGAATCCTATTTTCATAATCTATGAAGGCATCTGCTATGTGACGGGCAGGTTGTGCCTCACAACACTGATCAACTTCTTTGAGGAACTGACAAACCAAACTGATGACAGTAGCGCAGACAATGTGCTGTATATGGATTTTAATGAGGCATCTGACAAAGCTCCACCAGGTTGGCTCATTTAGAAGGACAAGAGGCGTAGGATCCTGGGAAATTTGGCTGCATGGATTTGGGATTTGCTTGCCCTCAGAAGGTAGAGAGTGGTAGTAGATGGAGCATATTCAGCATGGAGGCAGGGGACCATTGCATGAGGAAGTATTAGGATGGGTTGGAAAATTTGCTAATTACATAAAGGTTGGTGGTGTTGCGGATAGTATAGAAGGTTGTCACAGTTACACAGGACATTGATAGGATGCAGAGCTGGGATGAGAAGTGGCAGATGAAATTCAACAGTGAAAAGCATAAAGTGATTCACCTTGGAATGCTGAACTCAAAGGCAAAGTACTGGGTTAACGGCAGGATTCTTAGCAGTGTGGAGGAACAGAGGGATCTTGGGCCCTAGTCCCAAATAAGGGTGAAGGGGTTCATTTCCATAGGTCAAATTTGAAGACAGAATGTAATATTAATGGTAAGACTCTTGGGAGTGTGGAGGATCAGAGAGATCTTGGCGTCTGTGTCCATAGGACACTCAAAGTTACTGCGCAGATTGACAGCGTTGTTAAGAAAGCATATGGTGTGTTGGCATGAGAGGTGTCCTGATAGAAGTGTATAAGATGATGAGGGGCGTAGATCATGTGGACAGCCAGAGGCTTTTTCCCAGGGCTGAAATGGCTAACACAAGAGGGCATAGTTTTAAGGTGCCTGGAAATAGGTACCGTGGGGACATAAGGGTTAAGTTTTTCACACAGACAATGGTAGGTGCGTGGCGTGCACTGGCGGCAGTGGTGGTGGAAGCGGAATCAACATAGTCTTTTAAGAGTCTCTTAGATAGGTACATGGAGCTTAGAAAAATAGAGGACTACGTTCTATGTAGTTTCTAGAGTAGGTTACATGGTTAGCATAAAATTATGGGCCGAAAGGCCTGTAATGTGTTGTAGATTTCTATGCTCTATGTAGTGCATAGATCTCTCAAGGTAGCTGCGCAAGTGGACAGGGGATTAAGAAAGCGTATGGTGAGTTGGTCTTCATTATTAATCAGGTTTATTATCACCAGCATGTGACGTGAAATTTGTTAACTTAGCAGCAGCAGTTCAATGCAATACATAATCTAGCAGGGAGAGAAAAAAAAACAATAAATAAAAAATAAAATAAATAAATAATAAATAAACAAATAATCAATTATGTATTTGAATAGGTTATTAAAAATGTGCAAAGATAGAAATACTGTATATTAAAAAAGTGAGGTAGTGTCCAAAGCTTCAATGTCCATTTAGGAATCGGATGGTAGAGGGGAAGAAGCTGTTTCTGAATCACTGAGTGTGTGCCTTCAGGCTTCTGTATCTCCTACCTGATGGTAACAGTGAGAAAAGGGCATGCCCTGGGTGCTGGAGGTCCTTAAAAATGCACACTGCCTTTCTGAGACATCACTCCCCAAAGATGTATTGGGTACTTTGTAGGCTAGTGCCCAAGATGGAGCCGACTAGATTTACAATCCTCTCCAACTTTTTTCAGTCCTGTGCAGTAGCCCCTCCAGACAGTGATGCAGCCTATCAGAATGCTCTCCATGGTACAACTACAGAAGTTTTTGAGTGTATTTGTTGACATACCAAATCTCTTCAAACTCCTAATAAAGTATAGCCACTGTCTTGTCTTCTTTATGACTAAATCAATATGTTGGGATCAGGTTAGATCCTCATTGATCTTGACACCAAGCAACTTGAAGCTGCTCACTCTCTCCGCTTCTAATCCCTCTATGAGGATTGGTATGTGCTCTTTCATCTTACCCTTCTTGAAGTTCACAATCAACTCTTTCGTCTTACTGACGTTGAGTGCCAGGTTGTTGCTGCAGCACCTTTCCACTAGTTGACATATCTCACTCCTGTACACCCTCTCGTCACCACCTGAGGTCTACCAACAATGGTTGTATCATCAGCAAATTTATAGATGGTATTTGAGCTATGCCTAGCCACACAGTCATGGGTATACAGAGAGTAGAGCAGTGGGCTAAGCACACACTGGTGCACCAATGTTGATCGTCATTGAGGAGGATATGTTATCACCAATCCACACAGACTGTCTTCCAGTTAAGAAGTCGAGGATCCAATTGGACAGGGAGGTACAGATGCCTAGGTTCTGCAACTTCTCAACCAGGACTGTGGGAATGATGGTATTAAATGCTGAGCTACAGTCGATGAACAGCATCCTGACGTAGGTGTTTGTGTTGTTCAGGTGGTCTGAAGTCGTGTGAAGAACCATTGAGATTGCATCTGCCATTGACCTACTGTGGCGATAGGCAAATTGCACTATACCCAGGTCCCTGCTGAGGCAGGAGTTTAGTCTAGTCAGGACCAACCTCTCAAAGCATTTCATCACTGTCAATGTGAGTGCTACTGGGCGATAGTCATTAAGGAAGCCCACATTATTCTTCTTAGGCACTGGTATAATTGTTGCCTTTTTGAAACAAGTGGGAACTTCTGACCATAGCAGTGAGAGGTTGAAAATGTCCTTGAATACTGCTGCTAGTTGGTTGGCACAGGTTTTCTGAGCTTTACCACGTACTCCATCAGTACCTTCTGCCTTGCGAAGGTTCACTCTCTTCAACGACAGTCTAACATCAGTCTCTGAGACAGAGATCACAACTAATCAATAAACACTAAGGCCTTGGCCTCGATACTTTGTTGTGCAACTGGATCCTGAATTTCCTCACATGCAGAACCCAGTCAGTTCAAATTGGCAACAACATCTCTTCCACAATTTGACACATGCACCACAAGCTTGTGTGCTTAGCTCACCGCTCTACACACTTTAGGCTTTTGACCGTGAGGTTAAGCACAGCTCCAATGTCATATTTAAGTTTACTGACAACACAACAGTCACTGACTAAATCAAAGGTAATGAGAAATCAGCATGTAGGAGGGAGACTGAAAATCTGGCTGAATAGTGCTACAGCAACAACCTTTCACTCAATGTCAGCAAAACCAAAGAGCTGATGATTAACTACAGGAGTTGGAAGCTGGAGGTTCATGAGCAGATCAGGGTTCATGAGCAGTTCATGATCAGAGTATCAGAAGTGGAGAGGGTCGGTAACTTTAAATTCATCATCATTTCAGAAGATCTGTCCTGGGTCTAGCACGTAAGTGCCATGACAAAGAAGGCATGGCACTGCTTCTATTTTCTTAGAATCTTGCATAGATGCGGCATAACATCTAAAGCTTTCACAAATTTCTATAGATGTGTGGTGCAGAGCATATTGACCGGCTGCATCACAGCCCTGTATGGAAACACCAATGCCCTTAAATGGAAAAGCCCACAAAAAGTAGTGGATACGACTCAGTACATCACAAGTAAAGCTATCCCCACCTTTGAACACACCTACACGGAGCGCTGTCACAGGAAAGCAGCATTCATTATTAAGGACCCCCCCCCCCACACACCCCACCCCTATCATCCAAGCTCTGTTCTCTTCTCACTGCTGCCATCTGGAAGGAAGTACAGGAGCATCAAGTCCCACACCACCAAGTTCAGGAACAGTTATCACCCCTCAACCATCAGACTTTTGAACTTGTGGGGATAACTTCACTTACCCCATCACTGAACTGTTCCCACAACCTATGGACTCACTTCAAGGACTCTTCAACTCAAGTTCTCAATGTTTATTGTTTGTTTATTTATTATTACTATTTTTCTTCTTGTATTTGCACTATTTATTGTCTTTTTCACATTGGTTGTTTGTCCAAATTTATTGTATAGATCAGGGGTTCCCAACCTGGGGTGCGAGATGGAATTTCAGGGGGTGCGACAAAGAGTGGCTTGTGTCCTTGAGTGACGAGTCATGAGTCATCACTCAGCCAGCTGCCAATGTGCCTTGAGAAGTGGTAGTAACGTTTGTCCCAAGCACACTCCAGTCTTTCGCTGCCCAAGTTGAGAGAGACGTAAACTCACTCCAGTCTCCCACTGCCCAAGTCAGCACTGAGGATTCTCATCAGTGTTACCTGGGAAGTTACACCTCAGAGTTCAGGAGTCTCATCAATGTTAGCTAGAAGGTTACATCTCAGATTTAAAAATCATCTCATAATGCCAAAATCGTTATACATCCCGAATCAACCATTGATTCGCGTTAAAACCAAACCCGCAGACAGTAGGTAAATTATTCAATTATAAAATTTTTAAAAGCTGTATTTTGATAAAAAGCAGCTGAAGTCATTCATTCGTATTTGTCTCAATGCATTGAAGAAGTTTTGGAATTTCAAAGGTTTTTTTTCCTCTTAAAAGGTTTTTTTCTTGAATCGTTGATAATTTTGAATTGTGTTAGTTGAGGAGGTATCATGGTTAGCACCGAGGACTTTGAATCATGTGATGGGAGTTCATATCTCCGGTAATCATCGGAAATAGGTGTGTAAATTCAGTACAGAGTAGCCTAATAAGTTGCGTTGCGTCCCCGTAGCATTTCCACCTGACGATTTATCTTAGCGTAACTGCAGATAATATCATAATATAATATTCAAAAGTGTATTTCTCGCGATACTCTGCTGTAGGCGTTCTGGTTGAGTAAAGCAGTCATCCCTGACTTAGTCAGATAGTTTTTCTCATATTAGCTCATATTTTTCCCTTTACCCTTAACCCTTCATCATGTCAAAAAGAAGGAAATGGAATGATGACTATGTGTGCTTTGGTTTCACTTGCACAACAGGAAATGATGGCTTGCAAAAACCCCAGTGCATTCTTTGTAGCGTTGTGTTTTCCAACTCAAATCTGAAGCCATCCAAGCTTCAAGAGCACTTCAAGAACAAGCATGGCGGAACTGATGTTGAAGGTCATGATGTTGGGTCACTGAAAATCAAAAGAGCTCGTTTTGATTCACAAGGAACTCTTCCAAAATTAAGTTTTGTTTCTGTTGAAAAACCACTACTTTTTGCTTCATACCAAGTGGTGTATAAAGTGGCCAAATCCAAGAAGCCCCATACAATTGTGGAAGATCTCACCAAGCCATGTGCACTGGAAATGGCAACAATTATCCTGGGCAAAGAAGCAAGAAAAAAATTTGAACAGGTGTCCCTATCAAATAATGTAATTCACAACCGAATCAGTGATTTGAGTGAAGATATTTTGGACCAAGTCATCTCAGATGTCAGAGCTAGCCCTCTTAAAATCTCTATTCAGTTGGATGAATCAACTGATGTCTCCAGTTGTAGTCAACTCATCACATGAGTGAGGTATGTCAATGATGGTGCTGTGAAGGAAGATTTCCTGTTTTGTAAAGATCTGAAAACAAACACAACTGCAAAGGATGTGATGCAGCTGGTGAAAGACTTCTTTGCCAAACATGATTTAGATATCAAAGTCATTGGTTCTGTGTGCACTGATGGGGCACCTGCAATGCTTGGAAATAAATCTGGCTTTTCTGCATTGATAAAAAAGGAGATTCCAGACTTGCAAGTTACACATTGTTTTCTTCATCGACATGCTTTGGCATCAAAAACATTGTCTCCAAATTTGAAGAAGGTCCTTGATACTTGTGTGAAGATCCTCAACTGGATCGGGGGGGCGTGCTTTGAACCATCGCATCTTCAAATCATTTTGTGAGGATCTGGGAAGTGAGCATTCAGTTTTGCTTTTCCACACAGAAGTCCGTTGGTTGTCACAAGGACAAGCTTTAACCGGCTTCTTTGAACTGTGGGAAGAAATCAAAGTTTTTCTGGAGGAGCGTGAATGTGATCTAGTTGGGGCAATGGAATCACAGGAATTTGTCCAAATGCTGGCTTACTTAGCTGACATTTTCACTTGTATGAATGACCTGAGTGTTTCTCTTCAAGGAAAAGGGATAAACGTATTGAAGGCTTGTGAAAAGTTGAATGCCTTCAAAGAAAAGTTACTTCTTTGGCGTCAAAGGATGGAAAGAGGCAGTCTCTCAAATTTTGATGATGCTGGATCCATAACTCCTACTGTGCGTGAAGAAGTTGTGGCTCATTTGGAAATGCTGTCAGAATCGTTTGATGGATATTTTGCTGCTGGAGACTTGAAGATTTCAGAAGAATGGATCATAATCCATACTCCTACAATTTGGAGAAAATGTCAGATGATGAAGAGCTGAAGGAAGATCTTATTAATTTGCGGACAAACAGAGCTCTTGAAATGCAATTTGAAAGCAAGACTTTGGAGGAGTTTTGGTGTGCAGCACTGGATATGTTCCCAAGACTTGGTGGAAAAGCACTCCGTGTCCTCATTCCATTTTCAACAACATACTTGTGTGAATCTGGATTCAGTTCTCTTTTGTCAATCAAGACAAAATCTAGGAATTGCCTGAATCCACAGGCAGACCTACAGATCGCAGTCAGCAAGAAAGTTCCACGTTTAGACAAAATCATGAATGAGAAGCAGGAGCAAAGTCATTGAATTTTATGTTCACAGTTGGGATTGATTTTACTGTTTACAATTTTTTCTGAATAAATTAGAATCTAATTGTTCAA
Organism: Hemitrygon akajei; assembly: GCF_048418815.1. Lineage (NCBI taxonomy): Eukaryota > Metazoa > Chordata > Chondrichthyes > Myliobatiformes > Dasyatidae > Hemitrygon > Hemitrygon akajei. The sequence goes on from NC_133128.1 coordinate 90,681,052, forward strand.
TTTATATTTGCATTTTTTGCACTGAGTTAAAAGCTTATTTTTTTAAGTTCAGTTTGTTCACCCGCAGTATTGTACATGGTTCAATTTGTGGTTCAAAAATTAGAAATTAGACTTCATCTTCAAATGTGATATTACTTTTGTAGGGGGTGCGAACATTAATCAAACATTTCCTAGGGGTGTGGGGCATAGAAAAGGTTGGGAACCACTGGTGTAGGTTTTCATTGATTATATTTTATTTCTTCATATTTACTCTGAATACCCACAAGAAAATGAATCTCAGGATGACATGTACAAACTCCATTTCCAGAAAAGTTGGGATATTTTCCAAAATGCAATAAAAACAAAAATCTGTGATATGTTAATTCACGTGAACCTTTATTTAACTGACAAAAGTACAAAGAAAAGATTTTCAATAGTTTTACAGACCAACTTAATTGTATTTTGTAAATATACACAAATTTAGAATTTGATGGCTGCAACACACTCAACAACAGTTGGGACAGAGTTAAAATAAGATTGAAAAGTGCACAGAATATTCAAGTAACACCGGTTTGGAAGACTCCACATTAAGCAGGCTAATTGGTAGCAGGTGAGGTATCATGACTGGGTATAAAAGTAGCGTCCATCAAAGGCTCAGTCTGGAAAATATGTTTGCATTTTAAATTCCACTTTAAGAGCTGTAGAGTGAATAATGGAAGCTGAGGAAGTGACTAAGATAGTGACAACACATACAGTTAGCATAAAATGTTACTTGATACAGATGACACCACAAAAAAAATAGTATATCAGCTAAAAGGACAAGAACTAAAGGGAATGACTAAGTGGAAGGATTTAGAGTCAACAGTTTTAAGTAATTAAAAACTATGTTAACATACTAAAAGGTTGTCTTCATTCTAGTCTTCACTAGAGTAAAATTGAATATTTTTCTACAGCAATATGCAAAATATTGAAACTTATTTTCTGTATTTTCAGGTATCATACACTAGTGACATACAGTATATTATAGTCATTATTGCTGCATTGGTAGCCTCTAAGAAAGATTGAGGTTGAACTCCCCCACCAAAGTTCAAACCACAAAAATCCAGTCTTGACATTGCATTGCAGGATGAGATTTAAAATTTAAGCTTTGTTTGTTGTCTAAGGTCAATAAAAAAAAATGAATCCCACAGTATTACATTCAATTAATACAATCTTAAACAAAATATATGATACTTACCAATTTCCTAGCTGCAGTTCTCTGTTCTACCTAAAATACTACATACAGTATATCCTTCAGTAACTATATTGTCATGGGATTGAAGAAGTTATGAGTATGCCATATAAATGCAAATTGTTTCTTTTACCAATCATAAAATAAATGAATAAAAAAGTCCTCAGTTTAGTACTTGGCCAAAAGAACTGTAACAAATAAATCTGTTTTCGATTCTCTGGAGATGACCAGTTTAAGCAATAATTTGATTGGTGTTCAGTGAAGGGAACTATCAGAGTTAATAAGTAGAACTATTCCATCCAACTGAGGAATGCAATCTAAAAGCACATAATCTGAAGTTCAATTAAAATCATTTCTGGGGGAATAAAGTATTTACCCACAGTGCTGTAAAGATGACAAATGTTTGTCCCAGAAGAACACAGCTGCTTTAAACAGGGGTAGGTAAGTAGTCGGGGAAATGAAAGACACATAATTTATCATCAAGCAATGGAAACTCATCATTATTATATACTTTCCACAACTAATCACACAATTAATCACTGGCCATTTTCAACATTCTTATGTATCTAGATATGCATGAAACAATTAATATTTTGGAGCCTGACAAGGTTGATGAGGAGAAAAATGTTTTGGTTTATAGCTGGTCTATCAATAAATCTCTAGGCTTTTATCTGCATTTGACTCTAAGAAGATAATGACAAAATGTAATTATATTCAGTTGTTTATGAATGCAAATGTACTAAAATATTTATACTCAAAGTTCACCTATGTACATCATTTTTAATAGTAGAGTAGTGCATTTTATTAGTGATTATAGAGGCCATCCACCTTTGGAAATTAAGTAATCTCCAGTCTCAAACAAATCTTCAGTCTTCTCACCGTGCCCCTAAACCCAGCTGTTAGTCTGACACCACCTCTCATCCTAACTATTAAATTTCAGAGATTTCTGGGGCCTCCCACTATATACTCCATCTCTAAGATGGTCAATTCAACAGCATGAGAGATATTATAGTAACTCTAACAAAAGACTGAAGAGAACCTGCCAAAAGCACAATAAGTTTGTTAATTTATGATAATAAAGAGTAAGTTTGCTTGAGGCATCCTCTGAGAGATGTGGCTGAGCACTGATGCTCCACCATCAGAAAAAGCCGGATCTCCTGGTGGCTATCTATTTCAATTCTACTTCTCATTTCCATTCCGACATGTCAGTCCATGACCTCCTCTACTGTCAAGATGAGGCCACACTCAGGAGAAGCAACACCTTATATTTCATTTGGATAGTCTTCAACCTGATGGCATTAACATTGATATATCGGACTTCCAGTAACTGGCCGCCTTTCCACCATTCCCGTTTCGCTCTCTCACCTTATCACCTCCCTCTGGTGTTCCTCCCCTTTTCCCTTTCTTCCATGATCTTCTACCCTCTCCTAGCAGATTCCCCCTTCTCCAGCTCTTTATCTCTTTCACCAGTCAACTTCCTAGCTCTTTACTTCAACTAACAACTCAATCTTTCCTTACAACTCAGGTCCTCCAGACCCAACACCATTCTTGTAAATTTTCTTTGTACCTTATTTCAACCTTATTTACATCTTTCCTGTAAGTAGGTGACCAAAACTGCAAATAATACTCCAAATTAGGACACAACGTCTGATACAACTTCAACATAACATTCCATTTCTTGTATTTACTATTTTGATTTCTGAAGGCCAATATGCCAAAAGCTTTTTATTGTGACCCTATTGTGATTGTGATGCCACTTTCAACAAATTATGGACCTGTAATCCCAGATCCCATTCATCATCCATCATTAAGGACCCTCACCATCCAGGACATGCCCTCTTCTCAACCATTGGGAAGGAGGTATAGAAGCCTGAAGACCCTCAATAAACATATTAGAAACAGCTTCTTCCCCACTGTGATAAGGTTTCTGAATGGTTCATGAACACTACTTCACTATTCAACTGTTGCACTTTTCATTTACTTATTTGTAACTTATATATCTTGCACTATACTGCTGCCACAAAACAATAAATTATACAACACATGTCAGAAATACTGTACTAAAGCCCAATTCTGATTCTGCTGCATGGATGACTATGTTGGTCCCCAGTTTTCATGCACAATCCTTATGCAAGTGTGTGTGCATGCTTTCAGAGCATTGGTTTCCGCAGTAATACCACATAAGTCAACACTTGTCTTAAACAGGAGAAAATCTGCAGATGCTGGAAATCCAATCAATACACACAAAATGCTGGAGGAACTCAGCAGGCCTGGCAGCATCTAGTCGATGTTTCAGGCTGAGACCCTTCATCAGCTCTGGAGAAAAAAGGATGAGGAGTCAGAGTTAGAAGGTGAAAGCCTCAAGGGTCAGCCCAAAACGTTGACTATACTCTCTTCCACAGATGCTGCCTGCCCCGCTGTGTTCCTCCAGCATTTCATGTGCGTGTTGCTTGGATTTCCAGCATCTGCAGATTTCTACTTAAGTCAATTGTTGAATTGATGTCATGCTAATTCCCAGGACATGTGTCCACGAAAACATACTGTCACCAGAAGTTGCCTGAAAGCACAAATCCTCCTCCAGGTTTCCAGCTTCATTATCTTAATGTTTAAGGAAGCCCAGGTGTTTGCATGTAAGGAATCCTGTGAAGGTGTTAATAATCACACAGATTTATTGTGTTTGCGTAAACATTGCACGTATGCAAAATTCAACCACATATAGTGCATAAAAATATTCTACTTTGGGGAATAATTTCAAACTCCATTCTGTAATTACTAAATTTGTCAATTTTCTTTGACTACTGGAGCCTTGTCATCCACTGCAATTTCTTCAGAATCAGAATCAGGTTTATCACTGGCATGTGACGTGAAATTTGTTAACTTAGCAGCAGCAGTTCTATGCAATATATAATCTAGAAGAGAGAAAAAATAATAAATAAAATAAAAAATAATAGTAATAAATAAGTAAATCAATTACAGTATACATATCAGAATCAGACTTTAATCGCCAAGTACCTATGCACATACAAGGAATTTACTTCCGGCAGATGTTGTCTCTCTGCTCATAACAATAATAATGATAAATATAAATGAAAATATAGATTATACATACAGGTAGTACAATCCAAGTAATAGTTAGCCGACAGTTAACCGGCAGTTAACTGTTCAGCAAAGTGACCACAGTAGGGAAAAAACTTCTCCAGTGCCTATTAGTCTTAGTCTGGAGGGATCTGAAGCGCCTACCAGACGGAAGCAGATCAAACAGTCCGTTCGCAGGATGGAAGGAGCCCTTTATGATGTTCCCCGCCCTCTTCTTCAACCTGGAAGACTACAGGTCCACAATAGAGGGCAGGGAGGCTCCAATGATGCGCTCGGCAGTCCTCACTGTGCGCTGTAGTCTGGTTCTATCCTGCTTGGTGGCGGCTCCAAACCATACAATGATGGTGGTGCACAGGACAGACTCAATGACTGCAGTGTAGAACTGCAGCAGCAATTCCTGAGGCAGACCGTATTTCCTCAAGAGCCGCAGGAATTTGAATAGATTTTTAAAAACATGCAGAATACTGTATATTAAAAAAGTGAGTAGTGTCCAAACATTCAATGTCCATTTAGGAATCGGATGACAGAATGAAAGAAGCTATTCCTGAATCACTTCAGGCTTCTGTACCTCCTACCTAACCTGATGGTAAAGGGCGCTGTCATGACAAGCTTTTCGCACCGATTGCTCATCATACAGGCTTCTGAAACCTGGCATTCCTCTCTAGGTTTTTTTTATGAGGTCGAGTTGCTAGCTCAACCCAGGCACAGATGGAGAGTGAGCAAGGGAGCCGGCCGGCTTCAAACTCGGGACCTCTTGCCCCGCAGTCCAGCACTGATGCCACTATGCCACCAGCCGGCAGTCTTATAGATGTAATTAAAGTTAACTATCATCAAACAGACGTCCCACCCTTCACCAGCACTGTTTACTTTAATCATACTGTCCGTCTCCATCCTATCTACGTGGGTGGGGTGTGTTTAGAATTACACTGAATTTGCAGTACAGTTATTCAGTCCCAGAGCTTATACTCCACACCAGCCTCCTCCCACTTTCACTCATCCTTCTATTCCTTCCTTCCTCATCTAGTTTCTGCTTACATGTATATAATGTATCATTTGAGTCATGTGGTGTTGGGTTGCATTCTCACCAAACTTAACCTGATTAACTTATTGCTTTATTCAAAGTACATTATAGGTAACTATCTCCTATTTATGGCTGCTGAGCTTAGACTATATATACAGTAAGTCTCTGCAACTTGCCTACTGGGATTGAAATTCTCTTTCACGTTCTCAGTATGAGCCATCTCCACATCAGGATCACAAGCTTTGTTATTGTTTGTTCTATAGTAGGATTGCTAATATCCTAGCCTATCCTACTTCTATCTAATTACCATATTTCAACTTCTGCTACCTTTCTAGGCTCAAATAAATTGAATCCAAAATCCTCAACTTCCCCTTACAAATACAGCACACCTATCCCACCCATCTCCAAATTACCCTTCACTCCTATACACTAACATAGAACCCCTAATAGTCCTTCTCCAGTTTTACAGGTGTCATACCACACCATATCACAACACCTTCATAATTACATTTTACTTTTGATCTGGTGTGTCAGGAAAGAGTTGGGAATATTCACTCCCACAAAGATGCCATGTTAAATCTAATTTATAGCTATTTATTAACATATAATGATTTCTGAACTTGAAAAAAAGCCTATTGATTTGTTAAAACATTTGTTCTTCTTAAAATATGATAGATGGCATTAATTGGCATAAGATTATTTAGACATCTACCAGCCCCCTAAGGTGGCCTGAAGCCAGGGAAGCACTCCATTGTGCTCTGGTTAGTATCTATTGCTCTTTGCCATGATACAACTACTGATGGATTCAGGCATGTCTGGATAGCAGAGTGCCAAATAAAATAAGTAGCTTACAGTAGAACAGATTCCACTAAGGAAATGGTAGGACAGAACAATGGTCCATATTAGATCAGCCTATTTCAATTGGGTTTAGCTTTAACAATGCCTACAATCCAAACACTGGAAATTATGCTCAGTGTGCATGAAAACTCATTATAGAACACAGAGTTATGGTTGTTTTGACTAATGTACAGAAATAGATTCAATACAGTTCTTCTCCACTCCAAATTCTTACAGTAACTCCAATAACTCTCCTTACATGGTTACAATTACAGTTTAAGTTACTAAAATGAATAAACTGGATACCAAGTATAATCGGTAATGCTTCAAAGGACTTGTGAAGAGTGCACCCAATTCACTGAAACACCACCATGGAAACTTGTTACACATGAAAAGACACTAGACCTCTTCATGTCTTAAGCTTTCTTCCACTCTTCTGGTTCCTTTGAATTTCCATTATCTATGTTTACATCATTTTAACCCATACATCCAAATCTCGAACATGCATGCAAATTGTCTTCAAAACATACTGAATTTTGTTCTCAGTTTGGAGTTCCAAATTCTTGTAACTCATGCATATCCTTCCTAGTGCTCCACATTTGAAAGTCCTCAATCTGGTTCAGAAACATGCCTAAGCATAAAATGGTATCCAATAAGACAGCAGCATTTTTTTAATGACTGATCACATCATTCTTCTCCCAATCATCATCAGGTTAGGTGGGAGTGCTCTCACCTGCTTTTCTTCTTAATTATCCAAGAGAGTTATTATCTCTTCCCAAAACTTGTCCCATCACCTCCAACCTCCATAAGAATCTATATTTGGTTAACCTTTTCTCGATTGCTGATGTTTCCCAAAACCATTGTGTCAAGCAACAGTTAGCTCTGAAGAAACCATATCTTCCCTAGACACCATCATTTCTACCCAAGTTGTCATCTACTTGTTCAATAACCAATGCTATATAAGTAGATATTTCCAGCAATTAAACACTGGTAAGACCAATGCCACTCTCTTTGTTTTCCACCACACACTATTCACAAGCCACCAATATCACAAGCTGAGGCTGAAGTTTAAAAATTATCACATCTGACCCAGAAAGGTCCTTTTCTGTTGCCCAATCTCAGTTTATCTGATGCTGAAAGTCTTACCTTTACCTTTGATTATCTGAATAATTCCAACATTCTCCTAGACAGCTTCCATCCATCGAGTTCCTTTTCCTCTTTTGACCTTGAGCACCTAATTTAACAGTAACAATTATTTCCACTGCAATGATCTTAGTAATTTCCTCCTTATGCTTACAGCATCACAGTCTTCCTCCTTAAAACCACTTCTTAATACCTACTTCTTTTCTGGCCTAGCAGCTCTTTAAATAGCTCAGTGTCAAAATAATATTATGCCTGGGAAATACTTTAAGTAAATTTCTATATTAAAGACACTATATCAATACAAGTTTGGTTCTGGTCTTTTTGTCCGTTACCATCCTCCTGTAAGGGGAAATAAATACTTCCCATAATTTTCTTCAAAATCCCTCAATATTTCAGATATTCCTAATGTATCTCTGCTGGATCTTCTCCCTATTATTAGAAAAACAATATCAATCTCTTTTCTATACAAATTTTTGAACTCCTTCATCTCCTTCACCACTCTGACAGTCATAGACTTGCACAGCATGGAAGCAAGCCCTTCAGCCCACTAAGTCCACACAAACTATCCAGCACCTAAATATACTAACCTTGCTTTTATTTTGACCACATTCCCATCAATTCACCTCAGATTCTCCAACTCACCTACTCACACATCTTTGAGACGCAAGAGGAAACCGGAGACCCAGAGGAAACCCAGTAACGCAGAAAACGCAAACATCATGCAGCACCGGAGGTCAGGATTGAAAACATGTCACTGGAACTGTGAGTCAGCAGCTCCATTAGATACATTCTCGGTAATCTTCATAACTTTCCCAAGGGTGGTGTCTTTAATTAGACAGAACATGAGAATGGAAGATGAAGGAAGTATGGGGCTTTGAGAGGAACCTGAGGCCTATGTTCCTTGTAGCAGAAGTTATGTGCTTGTTGTGCAATTAGAGTAGCCAAGACAAGAACATGTAGTGCATTTTGTAGGAATGATGTGACAAGTGGAATGGATTAACATTCAGGTTGGTAAATAGGGTGCCAATCAAATGAAGTGCTTTGTGCTGTATGGTATCAACCTTCATGAACATTGTTAGTGCTGCATTCATCCAACCAAATGGAGAGTATTCCATCACACACCTGATGTGTACTTCATAGTTTATATTGCCTCTCCTCATTCTCACTTCCAAATTGCCAAATTTTTTTATTATATTTCCCAATTTTTAAGACATTTCTATAAATGCCAGTTACCTAACCAAAGCATATTAGCATTATAACCGGTTTTTGTTTCCACATTAATCTTTACAAATTAGCACTGCTTCATCCACTGTATGTTCTAAAACTTTAAAACTATTAAAAATTAGCTTGTAAAAATAATGAGTTGCAAAAATAAGGTAATTAGTACTATAATAAAGAAACAGAAATGTCACTGAAATCCAGAAATTCACATTACCACAAGAACTACATTTAAGTTAAAACTGTAAAAAAAACTAGCAAGGATAATTAGGCAATGTTTGTGTCCACCCTCCACAAGAACAGTTCATTCCCTCAAAAATTTATCCCTGCTTCTTCCATATGTCTTCAAACACTTTCTTTTCATCTACCTTGACTACTGAGATATAAACTTTATGAGCTCACATTGCACTACACTGACAATGTCAATACTTTCAACTGTGGCTCAGAGAGGAACACTCACACCTTGTCATCAGATGGTCCATTCCAATAAAAGTCTAGGCCACCACTTCAGTTCAAAGCTGAAGTGTGTTGCAGAGTCCACAGTGCTTTCTTCAAGATGTACAGTGGATTCTGGTTAATTGGGCCATCAGTTAATTGGGGCAGCCACTTATTTGGGCCAACACTTAAAGAACAAAAACTAATTGAGAAAATAACTAGGATTCCCTTTGTTTATTTCAGACACTATACTTCTTAACTGGGACAGGAGAATGTTGCTGAACAGTTTCTAAATAGTGTCAGTTGTGTTCACTTGTGTGGCCGTTAAGACATTACACTGTGCTTAGATGCAAACAGCTTTAAAATAGCATCAATTAAGTGTTTGCTTTTAAAAAGGAGTGATTTTGTCACTGATACTTGGCAAGAAATAAGCAGTACAGGTGTTCCCCCCCCCCTTACAAAGGTAGAGTGTTCCTATGAAATCTTTCTTAAGCCAAAATGGCATAAAGCGAAGAACCATTAATTTATATGGGAAAAATTTTCATAAAAGTGAAAATCCTCTTTGTAATGCGAAAACAGGTTACTAATGTAGGTTTTTTGTAAAAGCGAAGTGGCGTAAAGCAAACATTCGTAAAGCGGGGGACACCTGTACAACAATTCAGAACTGTTTTGCTCACTGCAGCTGTAAGCATTTAGGCTTGGAGATGCCAGAATCACCAGGACTGAAAATGAAACTATTCCACTATTTCAACAAGTTAAGAACTACAAAGAATTTGAAGGTAATGACAGTTATCCTGAATGTTACAATAAAAATGAAGATTTGGAGGATGCAATCGTTGAAAACATTGTATGAAGGCAGTCCATTATATGCACTAGGTGTCTGTGTTGATATTGTTCATTTACAATCAATCAAAAGAACACAGCAGCGTACACTATTTCTAAGTTGTTCTGTATTTTATTAAGTACATAATTTGTTATTTAGTTAAACAGAAGTTTCTCTTTTTTATACCTTTTTAACAGTTTCCATGAAACTTTGGCTAATAGGTGCAGCCACTTAATTGAGCCAAAATGTATGGCCCCAGTATGTCCCAATTAACTGGAATCCACTATAATATTAAACCAAGACCTTACTTGTCTCTCAAGTTAACATATAAAGAAGCAATGCATTATCTTTTAAAAGGTGATATATCCTTGAATCCCTATTTTATAAAGTCAATAACACCAATAAAATTTATTACCTACTGATAATCATATTTTGCTCATTTTAACCTCCTGCTGCAAATCAGTCATTCTAACAATGAAGCAGTGAAAACATCCCAATAATACTTCATTAACTATAATGTATTTTAAATATTCTGAGGTTAGAACACTATGTGGCTGTATTATCTTTTAATTTATCAATTAGTTCATTTATCCTCATTAAACTTTACCACAAATTTGGACTAATTAGCTGAAAAGATACTGCTTTAGCGTTATTTAAACGCAACAGAGCAGCATATTGCATCCAACCCATCAATAAAGCCACTTGTAAACAACAGCACTCTCTTGGGTTCTGTTTTAATATTGTAGGCTTGGAAAGCATAATTCTTGGTATCAAAACCTAACAGACTCAAAAGTGGAGGAAGAAAGAAAGCAGGAACATCTTGAAAGATGAAAGCAGGCTTAACATCTGTCACAGAAAAAATGTTACAGACTTCTTCTAAAGGCATTTGAGCAAGGCACTTAGGAAAATTCATGATACTCTTGGAAAGTTAACATGATTTTCATGAGTGACAGGTCAGTGTGAGCAAGACCAAGAAGCTGATTATTGACTTCAGGAGGAGGAAACTGAAGGCCCATGAACTAATCCTGACTGGGAGATCAGAGATGGAGAGGGTCAGCAACTATAAATTCCTCAATGTTATCATTTCAGAGGATCTATACTGGGCCCAGAACATGAGTTTAATTATGAAGAAAGTACAGCAGCACTTCTACTTCCTTAGATGTTTGCAAAGATTTAGCATGACATTAAAACTTTGACAAACTTCTATAGATGTGTGGTGGAGAGACTGGTTGTATCACAGCCTGGTATGGAAACACCAATGTCCGTGAACAGAAAATCCTACAAAAAGTAGTGATATGGTCCAGTCCATCATGAGTAAAGCCCCATGTCCCCACCATTGAGCACATCTACATGGAGCGCTGTTTCAGGAAAGCAGCATACATTATCAAGGACCACCACCCTTCTATGAAGGGTGTTCCCTTCTTGCTGCTGCCATCAGGAAGAAGGTACAGAAACTCATGACCCACACCACCAGGTTCAGGAAGTTATTACCCCTCAACCATCAGGCCCTTTAACCAGTGGGGATAACTTCACTCACTCCATCTCTGAACTGTTCACACAAGCTATGGACTCACTTTAAGGACTCTTTGTCGCATGTTCGTATTATTTATTGCTTATATAACAATAACAATATTTATTTATTTTTCTTTAGTATTTGCACAATTTCATGTCTATTGCACTTTGGTTGTTCATCTTGTTGGGTCATTCATTGATTCTATAGGTTTCTTGGATTAATGAGTATGCCAACAAGAAAACAAACCTCAGGGTAATACATATAGTGACATACATGTACTTTGATCATAAATTTATTTTGAACATTTAACTTTTTAAACTTTGATCTTATGAAAGGAAAATAATGTTTGAAAAAAATTAAAAGAAGTAACATATGTTTTGGGTGTAAGTTTGTGGGAGGAATGGATGTACCATACTTAGAAATCCAGAAGACATTTGATAAGATGCTATATCAGAAATTACTGCAGAAATTGAAAATTCATGACATAGCAGGTAATATATTTGGATGTATAGAAGACTGACTGGCGAACAGAAAAGTGAGACCAGGCATAATGGATATTTTCCTGGCTGTCAAGATAAAATGAGGAATATGCTGCAAGATTCAGTGCTGGATCCTCAACACTATGCGGTTTATACAAATGACCTGAATGAAAGCTCTGAAGATATGGCTGCTGTTCACACAGGGATAAATAGGAAGGCCAATTCTGAAGAGAACATACAGAAACTACAAAGAATGTAAACATATTAAATCACAAACAAGAGAAAATCTGCAGATGCTGGAAATCCAAGCAACACACACAAAATGCCGCAGGAACTCAGCAGGCCAGGCAGCATAAATGGAAAAAAATACAGTCGACATTTTGTATGTGTTGCTAAACATATTAAATGATTGGGTTAATATCTATCAAATGGAATATGAGAAAATGTGAAACTTGACAAGAATAATTAAACACATTGAATTGAACTGACTTTATTTCTTACATTCTTCACATACATGAGGAGTAAAAATCTTTATGTTACATCTCCATCTAAATGTGCTATGTATAATAATTTATAATAAATATTATGTACAACACAACAGTCAATACAACTAGAAGTACAATTGTGTGCCGGAGCCTGTCGGTCCTGGCTTTTATGATGCGATATCATTTCCTGGATGGTAGCAGCTGGAACAGTTAGTGATTGGAGTGGACTCAGGTCCCCTATGATCCTTTGGGCCCTTTTTACACACCTGTCCTTGTAAATGTCCTGAATCATGGGAAGTTCACATCGACAGATATGCAGGGCTGTCCACACCACACTCTGCAGAGTCCTGCGGCTGAGGGAAGTACAGTTCCCGTACCAGGGGCTCTCAATTGTGCCCCTGTAAAAAGTTCTTAGGATTTGGGGGGCCATACCAAACTTCTTCAACTATCTGAGGTGAAAGGGGTGCTTTGTGCCTTTTTCATCACATAGCCGGTATGTACAGACCACGAGATCCTCAGTGAGGTGTATGCCAAGGAACTTAAAGCTGTTCACCCTCTCAACCCCAGATCCATTGATGTCAATAGGGGTTAGCCTGTCTCCATTTTTCCTGTAGTCCACAACCAGCTCCTTTGTTTTTGCAACATTCATGAATAAGAGATGAATAGAATATCAACATTTGTTATGATTTTCATCTAGAAATCAATGAATAGAGATAGTTAAGATAAGAATGCCACATATTTGAGCAGCTACTGAGAACTTTGATACCTTGCAATAAATTCCAAACAGGATAAAAACCATTGCATTGTAACAATGGGTGACAAGCTGCTAAATTAATTGTATTTAATTGTATCCCCTTGTAAAGCAGTTTACTTAATGTGGACATTTCAAATTAAACAATATACCAGACTACTTATTACAAATATTTAATTCCCCAATTCCTTTCTTGTATCTGCTTTGATCAGATCAAGGGAAGGGTTGATATGAACACAGAGCTATTTTCCTGTTTTCCCTTTAGAAGAATAATCTTTCTCTTTCAAAAGAATTATGCTGCGGGACAATAGCCACATAATTTTTAACCTGGATCTTTTAAATAAATCTATACTTAATGCATCAGAAATAATATCAGTTATATGTACTTCATCAAGACTGTACCAATTTTTTTGCTGGTTTTCTCATATGGTACAATAAGCTAATTCAAATATACTGTTGGGAACCAACATTGTAAATACCACAAGACATAAGAACGATCCTCATTCATTGCTTTTGAATCAAGCTCTTTAAATATTCCATTAGAATTTAAGAATCTAAACTGAGATCTTGCCACTATGCAAAAAACTATCAGTCTTCAAAGGATCTCATTTCCTCACTTCCTCATACAAGAGCTTGCTTCACACTTAGCCTTAACTAAGTCAAATATTACATCCTTAAAACAGCAACTGGTCACAACAAACTGAGATAAGCACCAAGCAGATAGGAAGTTATGAAATCAACAATAAAATAATTTGTTTTTGCTTCAGGACAGGGTAACAACATAAGAAATATGTTTGAACATAAGAAATCATAAATTGCAAAATAAAATATTAGAAAGTTCAGTACTGATCTAAATCATTAACTCTGCTTTCTCTCCAAAGCTACTGCCAAATCTGCAGCATTTCCAGCAGTCACCTTTTATTGCAGATATTTAGCATCTGTAGATTTTATTTTTACGCAAGCAATTATCTTTTTTGTAAGTTGGCCTGATACATCCAATAGCAAGAGATATCAAATTTTCCATTATTCCATAGATATATTCCCTGTTTGGAATGAAAAAAAAGTTGTCAATCTATAACTCTAGGTTCAGATTAATATTAAATCCATTGTAAAATACTTCAACATAAGACAAAAGCTTTTCACAATGAATTTACACAGTTAACTATAAGGACTCTATCACTGCAAAAAAAAGAGAATGACTTCAAAGCTACAGAATATATGATGCTCCAACATGATATATATAATTATCTCCATACCAGGGAACAATTTCATTCACACTAGGTTAGTGCTAATTATCGCTTCCACTTTATTTATAAATCGAAGTTCAAAATAAATGTATTATCAGAGTATGTATATTGAAATAATAGTACCTTCAGATTCATTTTCTAGCAGGCATTTTCAAGAAAAAAGGAAATACAATAGAATTTATGAAAAATTACACGTAAACAAAGATTGACAATCAATGTGCAAAAGGCAAACTATGCAAATAAAATTAATACTGAGAACATGAAAGTGAGTCTGTGGACCGTAGAGTCAGCCCAGAGTTGCGGTAATTGAAATTATCCACGCCAGTTGAGGAGCTCAATACTTATAAGGTAATAGCACCAATTTCAGGGAACAGTTAGGGACCCGGGCTTCTGTAATTCCTGTCCAATAGTAACAGTGAGAAGAAAGCATGGCTTGGATGTGGGAGGAGAGAGGGGAGTTTGATGAAGGATGCTACTTCCTTGGGGTAGCGCTCCACGTAAATTTTATTAGTGGTGGATATGGCTTTGCCTGTGATGGACTGGACTGTATCCATCACGTTTTTTAGCCTTTTCCATTCCTGGTTATTGGTTTTTCCACACCAGGCTGTGATGCTCAGAGGTTTTAGAGATGACTCTAAGGTCAGCAAAAGACATGCTCTCCTGTGCCATCAGGAAGGCAGAATGAGAGGACTCACTTTTGTGACACCAAGGACATGCAGTGCATGTGGCAGGGAAACTAACCTAAATGATTACTGCCCAGTGATGTTGGCTGTGACAATCATGAAGTGCTTTGAGTTGGCTGGTAATGGTTCATATAAAATTCCACCTTCCAGCCACATTGAATCCTTTCCAGTTCACATTCAGCTCAAACCGGTCCACTAATAATGCCATAGCCTCAGCCCTCCACTCCATCCTGTCCCATCAAGAAAACTATGCCTCATACACACAAGGATATTGTTCATCGACTTCAGCTCAGTATTTAACATGATCATCCCTCAGAGGCTGGTTTGTAAACTGTCCTTGTTGATACTCAATACCGCTCTCTGTAACTGGATCTTGGACTTCTCAACAGAAAGAGCCCAGTCAGTCTGAGTTGGCAGCAATATCTCAAGCTCCATCACGCTGAGTACTGGTACCAAAGCTATTCCTACATGAAACTAGGGAGTGATAATGAAAGAATTTCACTACTTCAACATGTCAGGAACTAGCAAGAATTTAAAGGTATCAACAATCAACTTGAATGTTACACTGAAAATGAAGATTTTGAGGATGCAGTTATCTACACAAGGTGCCTGTGTTGGTTTTATTCACAGTTAATCAAAAGAAGACAGCAGGTACAATATATGAATCGCTCCATCAATAAATATTAGGAACTAATACAGTTTTATAGTACTGTAGTAGTATTAGTAGTGTTCTAATTTGTTCAGTATTTCATTTAAATACATAACTGTTATACAGTTAAATGCTAGTTGGTCTTTTTATACCTTTTTATCCATTTCCATGAAACTTCAGCTAATTTGGGCAGCCACTTAATTGGGACACGTTGCCAAAAATGATAGAAGTGAAGACAATTGTTCACTGCAATTATAGTCTTTATAGAACAGTTACATGCATAAAGAGGTGTATCAGAATAAGTTAAAATAAAGAGGCAACTATGTGCTTTCAACATTAAGATATGCTACTAATTCAGTACTAATCTTAAAATATCTGACCTTGCATTGATGTTAAGTGGAAAAATATCACCATGCTAATTGTTCAACTTAAAGTGAAATTTTTTTAAAGAAAGAACATAGCTCTTAAATTCCACAGAGGTTGCACTGTTATTACAATGCCAAGCACAAATCCAAATAACTGCAGTGTGCAAGAGTACATATGGTGCTTTTATTTTCAAATACATATTGTATTTTGAAGAAGAAAAAAGTACATAAATTGGGAAATCTCCAACAAAAAAGCTTTCTTCCTGGAGTAGCAGATTACTATACTCAGTGATGTCTGAGGCAATAATGCATCTTTTTGGGGTCACTACAGTGCAGGTAATTGGAGAATGGTAGGGTAGGACATCTGCCCATTCCAGAGTTCCGTTGTTTTAGACACAACAAAGCAGGAGGGATTAATGGAGAAGGGCTGGCGTTACTAGTCAGGACGGACCGGAAAACTCATCTAGTGAGGTGGTATGGGTGGAACTGAGAAATAAAAAAGGTATGAACACATTAATGGGGCTATATTACAAGCCACCGAACAGTCCACTGGAAATAGAGGAACAAATTGGTAGAAAAATTGCAGACTACTGCAAGAAACATAAGGCTGTTATAGTAGGCGATTTTAACTTTCCACACATTGACTGGGACTCCCATAATATAAAAGGACTAGATGGGATAGAGTTTGTCATATATGCTCAGGAGTGCTTTCTTAATCAGTGCATAGAAGTCCCAACAAGAGAGAGTGTGAAATTTGATCTGCTATTAGGGAATGAAAGGGGCTGGTAACACAAGTTTGTGCAGGGAACACTTTGCAGTTTGTGATCGCAATGCCATTAATTTCAAAGTAAATATGCATAAAGATTTCAAACCCGCAGATGCTGGAAATCCAAATAAACCAAAATCATGCCAAAACATTGACTTTTTTGCATAGATGATAGTTCCTCCAGCATTTGATTGTGATGCATAAAGATTTGACTGGACTGCGGGTTGAAATTCTGAATTTTGATGTTATCAGAAGGGGTCTGGCAAGTGTGGATTGGGACAGGCCATTATCTGGTAAAGGTGTATTTGGTAAATGGGAGGCCTTCAAAGGTGAAATTTTGAGAGTACAAAGCTTGTAATTGCCTGTCAGAATAAAAGGTAAAGATAACATGTGTAGGGGACCTTGGTTTTCAAGAGATATTGAGATCCTGATGAAGAAAAAGTTGGTGCATAGCAGTATAAACAGGTAGGAACAAATGACGTGCTTATGGAGTATAAGAAATGCAATAGAACACTGAAGGAAGAAATTAGAAGGACTAAACGGAGGCAAAAGGTTGCCCTGGCAGACAAGGTGAAGGAGAATCCAAAGGGATTCTACAGATATGTTGAGAGCAAAAGGATTGTAAGGGACAAAATTGGTCCTCTGGAAGATCAGATTAATAATCCAAGAATGGAGCTAAAAGAAATGGGGAGATTTTAAATAATTTTTTGCATCAATATTTATGCAGGAGATGGACACAGAGTCTACAAAAGTGAGACAATGCAGCATCAACTCATGCACACTATACAGATTATAGAGGAGTAGGTGTTTGCCGTCCTGAGGCAAATCAGGGTGGATAAATCCCCAGGACCTGACAAGGTGTTCCCTCAGACCCTACAGGAGGCAGATGCAGAAATTGGCGGGGCACCAGCAGAGTTATTTAAATCATCCTTAGTAAAAGGGAGGTACCAGAGGATTGGAGGATAGCTAACGTTGTTCCGCCATTTAAGAAAGGCTCTAAACATAAACCAGTATATTATAGGCTGGTGAGCTTGACATCAGAAGTAGGAAATTTATTGGAAGGTATTCTAAGGGACCGGATATATAAGTATTTGGATAGACATGGACTGATTAAGGATAGTCAGCATGGCTTTGTGGGTGGGGTAGGACACGCCTAACCAATTTTATAGAGTTTTTCAAGAAAGTTACCAGGAAAATGGATGAAGGCAAGGCAGAGGACATTGTCTACATGGATTTTAGCAAGGCAGCCTCCTACATGGGAGGCTGGTCAAGAAGGTTGGGTTACAGCGAACAGTGAGGAAGGCTATTGTGGCTTGCAACTGGATCTGGACCAGCTGGAAAAATGGGCTAAAAAAAAAAAATGGAAGACAGAATTTAATGCAGACAAGTGCGAGATGTTGCCGTTTGATAGGACCAATCAGTGTAGACCTTGCACAATAAACGGTAGAGCACTAAGGAGTGTGGTAGAACAAAGGAATCGGGGTTACAGGTCCATAATTTGTTGAAAGTGATATAGGGTCATAAAGAAAGCTATTGGCACACTGGCCTTCATAAATCAAAGTACTGAGTACAGGAAATGGGATGTTAGGTTGAAGTTGTACAAGATATTGGTGAGGCATAATTTGGAGTGATATATGCAGCTTTGATCACCTACCTACAGGAAAGATGTAAACCAGGTTGCAGGGGTGAATTGGGACAGGCCATTATCTGGTAAAGGTGTATTTGGTAAATGGGAGGCCTTCAAAGGTGAAATTTTGAGAGTACAAAGCTTGTATGTGCCTGTCAGAATAAAAGGTAAAGATAACATGTGTAGGGGACCAAGGGTGTTGCTGAGTCTAGAGGACCTGAATTATAATGAAAGATTGAATAGGTTAGGACTGTATTCCTTAGAACATAGAAGACTGAGAGGAGATTTGATAGAGGTATACAAAATTATGAGGGTATATATAGGGTAAATGCAAGCAAGCTTTTTCCACAGAAAAAGACTACAGTCAGAGGTCAAGGGTTAAGGCTGAAAGGTGAAAGGAACATGAGGGGAAACTTCTTCACTCAGAGGGTCACAAAAGTGTGGAATGAGCTGCCAGTACAAGTGGTGCACGCAAAGCTTGATTTCGATGTTGAAGCAAAGTTTGGATAAGTACATGGATGGTAAGGGTATGGGGCCCTCTGACCACGGTGCAGGTCAATGGGAATAGGCAGTTTAAATGGTTTCAGCACGGACTATACTTCTCTATGATTAGGTGAGTTGTCATTTTTCTATCTGAATCTTTACAATAACATTTCCCTCTTGGAGCCTGCCTCTCAGTTTTCATTCAACTATCAGTTCTCCATAATAAACTATACCTCAAAAACTCCTTTACGCC
Source organism: Hemitrygon akajei (assembly GCF_048418815.1). Classification (NCBI taxonomy): domain Eukaryota; kingdom Metazoa; phylum Chordata; class Chondrichthyes; order Myliobatiformes; family Dasyatidae; genus Hemitrygon; species Hemitrygon akajei. The sequence goes on from NC_133128.1 coordinate 90,700,136, forward strand.
AGTGGTCCCCAATCACCGGGCCGCGGACCAGTACCGGGCCGCAAAGGATATGCTACCAGGCAGCAAGGAAATTATATGATTTGGAGGTATGAAACGATATGAGTCAGCTGCACTGAACATCCTCTACATAACACCATCCAGAGACAGAGAAGCAGTTTCAGCAACAGGTTACTATCGATGCAATGCTCCTCAGACAGGATAAAGAGGTCAATACTCCCCAATGCCATTAGGCTTTACGATTCTACCGCCAGGACTTAAGAACTTTTTAAAAGCTATTATTAATGCTTTTTGAGATAGTGATTTAGATGCATATCATATTTTTTACTGAGTTAAGTATTGTATGTAATTAGTTTTGCTACAACAAGTGTATGGGACATTGGAAAAAAGTTGAATTTCCCCATGGGGATGAATAAAGTATCTATCTATCTATCTATATCGTTTCATACTGCCAAATCATATTGTTTCCTCGCAGCCCAGTAGCATATGCTTTGCGGCCCGGTGGTTGGGGACCACTGCTTTATGCTACTGCAAACTCTACTGGTTACAAATTTTGGAATGCCACTAAAGACATGTTCTTTTCAGGTGTGAACAAGCCCAGTTTAGCAATACATTTGACCATCAGCAACCTTCATTGGTCCTTTCACAATTTTCTACTGCATTTCAGGCTATATATTCAAATATAGGACGGAGGTTGAACCCAAACAAATTACCTAAATAATGAAACTTTAACAATACTTACATCAAAGGAAAATGATTAACAGTGAACAAACAAAATATAGCTGTGGAAATGTTTCCACGTTATGTGGGAGGTAAAATTTGTGACTCTACAATCTGCTTGTTGATGAAGTTTCTGATCAGACATTCTCTTAATATATTAGTTTCTATTCCCTTTGCACACTTCAGAAGTGCCTTGGAAATCTGTATGTTTTCCAAGTTACAAGAACAACAAAAATCCAGGTTGCTTTTGTTCCAGGAAAACAACCTGTTCTAAGAAAACTGCCACATGCCTTTATCCAAAAGGGTGCATTTGCCCTGATAACAGGATACAGATCTCCCTCATTACTTTAACAAGCTTTAAACAAGTTTAAACAATCATTCAATTCCATTGATTCAATTCCCTTCCTCAGCCTTTGCCTGTAATCACTAAGACCAATACAAAATAATTCTATTAATAAAGATAAAATATTGTTGTTTCCTACAAGAATTGTTTTGCATAATTTATTCACACTTCATGGCCAGTACTTATTACCCAGCTGCCCTTGAGAAGGTTGTGGTAAGCCATCTTAATCAACTGCTGCAGTCCTTCTGTGGAAGGTGAGATGCATAAGGAAGTCCAAGATTTAGATCCAGTGGCAAAAAACGAACCATATATTTTATTTCCAAATAAGAATGATGTACAACTTGGTGGGATTCCTGAAGGTGGTTTAGTCCCTGTGCCCTTGCCCTAATTAGTAGAAGTTGTGCGTTCAGGAGTAGCCTGGACAAGTAATTTGAAACTGGTATCCAGAGAAGATCACTGTACACCAATGATAGAGGGACTGAATGTTCAGGATGACAGGTAGGGTGCCATCCAAGTTAGCTGCTTTGTCTTGGATAGGTCTGAATTCATTCAATAACTTGAAGGGGTTTCTATACTTCCCCATAAGACAGAAGCAAACTTTTTGTCCCACCCCCTCCCCACTCTCACAACATACTCATTCCACAATCCCATCAACTCCCAGATTCTAGCCCTCACCTGTACACCGAGGACAACTAACAGCAAACAATCCACATGACTTTGAATACCGTAGCACCCCCCCCCCAAACAAAAAATGGTCACATGGGCAACGTGCAAACTCTGTACACAAACAACAATTAAGATCAGGATCCAGTCTGGTTATCACCTGCAAGGAAGCTACAGAGTCTCCTAATGACTGCGAGTACTCTATAGTTTCCTCCCACATTAGGAAGCAGCATTAGGAAGTACTCTATAGTTTCCTCCCACATTTTGTGAGGCAGTAGCTCAGCCAGCTATGCATCTGTCCCACACACAAAGCAGAAAGCCTATATTAAGTACAAATTACTGTTTCAAAGCTTTTCATATCAGTTTAGTTGCCCAATCCCAGAGATAAATGAAAGCTCCACACAAGAGAAAAAAATCAGCAGCTTGTTACATGGTACATTATATTCATTGAAATGTGTGTCATATTCAATAGAGCATTACATTACTTTTCAAAAATGGCAATATATGGTGTTATCTGTGAAGGAACAGACCATTGTATTCTAAAAGCTACATCTAAGCTATGAAGTAATGTAGTGAAGGGATTTCTCATTGTGTATAAACAAATTAAATTGCTATGCCAAGATAGTATCTTTAAAATTACAAAAATTAACCAAATGTGACTTGAAATCACATTAATCACATCAATTTGGATATACACACAATCCATCATTTTTTAAAATCCTGATATTTTGATGGGAATTCCATAAGCAATGTTTAGAGTGTGTTAAGACATTGAGACAACTTTTAACAAGTTACCTTTGTTTTAAGTATTCACAGAGCAATGTACAATGGCATTCATTTGGGGTAAAAAAAAGTAAACTGAATTACATTTGAATTTGGGGTCAATTTATATCATAACGTTGTTTAACTGAAAGTCACACTAAAACAGGAATAGGTCACAAAAATGTGCAGTCATTGTGCAATGCAAAAGTTATTTGGCATTCACATCAAATTACATCTAAATAATTCTATATAAATGCATTATTTGCACCACAATATTCGATCCCAAAGCATGCATCACGTGTCAGCAACAATTTCATAACTTAGTTTGAAAATTTTCGAGAGCAGCAAACTTGCAGCCTGGACAATTACAGCCAACCAGCTTCACTCAAGTGCTACCGTCTCTGCGTCTACTATTTATACAAGCAGTGTGCCCACCATTAATCACGTCTTGCCCTGAAGTTAAGATTGGAAGAGGCTGTGTACAGAGGTGGAACCTCCCATTTTGTGGGCTGTCGGTTTACCTGCAAGCTGTCTTGAGTGGCAGTGGCCCAACCTTCCGCTGAGCCGCCCGGCCCGACCCGACCCGACCGGGCCTGTAGAGAGAAGCGTGGTACTCCCGCTGCCATGGGGACCGCGGAGGTGCTAAAGGGGCTGCTCCACGAGCAACCTTGCCTAGCAACGAGTGGCTGCGCTGAGGCCCGTCAACCTTTCTCCCCGTTCC